>NW_026991718.1:7500000-8125000 GCF_029215605.1 Mirounga angustirostris
CTGTTCTCATTCTAGCAAAAGAGAAAGGGATAGAGACGTGGACAGAAAACTAAAATTTATTGAGTGTCTGAAATGTTCTAGAGTCTGTGCTAAGTTCCTTACATTCATTATTTTATTTTATACCAACCCTTTGAAAGAAGTTTAATTATCTCTGTCTCCCAGATCAGGGGATCGAGCCTCAGAGAGGTTAGATAATTTGCACAATGTTGAGGTGCCTGGGTGGCTCACTCAGTTAAGCATCCACCTCTTGATTTTGGCTCAGGTCTGTGATCTCAGAGTCCTGGGATTGAGCCCCTCAGCGGGCTCTGTGCTCAGTGGGAAGTCTGTTGAGGACTCTCTCTCCCTTACCCTCTGCCCCTCCCGATTGTGCTCTCTCTCTCCAAATAAATAAATAAATCGTTAAAAAAATTGCACAATGCCATATAGCATTGAGTATGCAGATTTTTTTTTTAAGATTTTATTTATTTATTTGACAGAGAGAGAGAGACAGCAAGAGAGGGAACACAAGCAGGGGAGTGGGAGAGGGAGAAGCAGGCTTCTGCGGAGCAGGGAGCCCTATGCGGGGCTTGATCCCAGGACTCTGGGATCATGACCTGAGCCGAAGGCAGACGCTTAACGACTGAGCCACCCAGGTGCCCTGAGTATAGCAGATCTTTTATTTAAACCCAGATCTGTAACTCAAAGTCACACTTTTTTTTTTTTTTTTTTCCTCTTTACTGAACTTGAAAAGAAAGAAGGGGAGAACAAGGTGGATCTTTATCCATCTTGGGTCTCGGTCTCAAATATTGGGTTCCAAGCCCCTCCATACTGGACATGTGGCTTCTATCTCTATGGATCCACAGATCACGTGAGTATTGTTTCCTGGGATTTGAAATCATTATCTTTTCATATTTTACCCAAACTCTATAGATTCTCAGAAAATGTCCATGCCAGGCACAGCTCAGCAGGCATTGAACACAGCCAGAAGGTTGGCTGTCAACTTCTTTCTTTTCCAAGATGGACATATTTTACTATAAACCTGATGTGTCATTATTGCTTCAATTTGTAAAAAGCTGACACCCATGGCAGGTGAGCTCTCTTACCAGCTCAGATGTTCCCTCTTCCTATTCTCAAGTTGCACTGAAGGGACAGCAAGTGGGGAAAATTATAGATGGTGACCTTCCTATTATTGAAATGACATTGTCGATGCCTTTTTTTCTACCTTAGTTCATACTTAACATGACCATCTCCTCCCCCATGCCTGAGCCTTCAACACTTTACTTATGGATTAGCTGAGCAAGGAGAACTACATTTTTACCTTCTAAGTTTTCTATTGTTAACAAAAATAATAAAATACCATATCTAGGTATCCCTGTGAAGTATATGATCAGTTGAACCTGGTGAAGGGAAAGAATTTCATGGAGGAAAAAGGAACCTATCTGTGTGGAACTTGACCATGCACCACTGGTAGACTGGTCAGGGGGAAGTTCACCCCTCTCCCAAGTGAGAGCAGGGAGCAGGGCATCTGCAGGAGGCTGGGTGGCATATATGATTAAGAGCCAAGAAGAACAGCCATAGGGTTCATACTTTCTGAACCAAAGGTAAGAACACATATTCTAATAAGTTTGAAGTTATTTAGTGTTGTTACTTACTTATTTATTTATTTGAGAGAGAGAGAGCAGGGGGAGGGGCAGAGGGATAAGCAGACTTCCCGCTGAGCAGGGAGCCTGACATGGGGCTTGATCCCAGGACCCTAGGATCACGACCTGAGCTGAAGGCAGATGCTTAACGGCTGAGCCACGCAGGCGCCCCTAGTGTTGCTTTTTAAAGACATTTTTTAGAGCAGCTTTGTGCTCATGGCAAAATTGAGAGGCAGATATAATGATTTTCCATATACCCTCCACCCCACACATCCACGGTGTTACCTCTTTTCAACATCTGCCACCAGAGTGGCACATTTGTTACAACTGAGGAACCTACACTGACCCATCATAATTACCTGAAGTCCATGGTTTACTTCATGGCTCACTCTTGGTGTTGTACATTCTGTAGATTTGGACAAATGCATAATGACATGTATCCATCATTATGGTGTCATGCAGAGTATTTCCCTGCCCTAAAACTCCTCTGTGCTCCACGTGCTCATCCCCTCCCCAAACTCCTGGCAAGCACTGATCTTTTCACTGTCTACACAGTTTGGTCTGAGTTTGAAGTTATTTTTACTTGCCATGCAAGGCTATTCATCTTCATAGCTCCTCTCATTAGCTCCTCATAGCTTTCAGAATAAAGTCCAGACCTTTAGTGCACAATGCTTCGCCACCTCACCTCACACTGCCTTTCCAGTCTCTTCTCTCAGCAGTTCTGCACAAACCGTACTCTGGCCATGAAGAAGCATTCTAGACATAAAGCGATTCTATACATAAAGTAATTCTAAACAGAAAAGGTTTCTAAACAAAACAATTCTAAACATAAAATAAATGTAAATGTAAAACAATTCTGAACATAAGAAATCCTGAATGCAAAATAATTCGAAATATAAAATAATTTAAAACATAAGAGAATTCTAAACATAAATAATTCTAAATATAAAATAATTGTCTTACATCTCAGTTGTTTTATGTGTCATCCCATGAACAAAGTCATAAAACGAAATTCAGCATGCACATGTGGAACGCATATCCCCTCCCCCCACTGCCAGCCCCCTCATGGCAATGTATTCTAATAGACAGAGGACACGGTCCAATCTGATTTGAGTAAATAGTGACTTTTGCAAGTGAACGTTTTGAGTCAGAAATGGCTATAGTCTGTGGTGGAATAATAGTTATTAGAGTTGCCTTCCCCTTACACCCCCTTTTTTTAGTCTTTTTAGGTTTTGCTCACTTTTTTTTTTTCTTCCCCTGAAAGCTAGTATGTGTAAAGCACTTTCAGGAGAGTTTGCCATGCAAGCCCCAAGGGAATTAGATGACCTTCTGTGGCCGCATCACTGTATGCAATCTGATGAGCAACAGATCATATTGTAGAGGAACCATTGGTCTCCCTATCTGTTTCTCCTGTAGCCTGAAAGCATTTGTGAGAGTTTTGGTAGCGCCTGGCAAATCCTGGCACATTGAAAACATTCAATAAAATGTTTATTGAAATGAATGTTGAAATAAAGACCATCTTGGGTTTCATTAGATTTGTTACAATAGAGTCCAAACTTAATATGAGAATTTTAAAGATATTTTGAAGACATTTTCCACGTTCCTACCTTTATAATCTTGTGTTACTACCTTTCCTGCATCCCTAAAATACTTAAAACTATGTGCATCCTAATTTGACTTTAAGTGTTGCAGTATTTAGCTTTCCATGGGCAGAAACTACAAGATTAGAATTGAGATACAGATCTTGGAAACTAAGAGTCCTGGGACCATCCTTGTGTAAGAGTCAGTCCACTTATTATTCTGCCCTTTGATATGGAGAGTTAGGTTGCTGGCGCTCATCTCCAGTGATTTACTCAGGCTGACTTCTTCCATAATGGCCGTTGGGGAGAAAGAATTTCTGTGATGAACATTTACTTTGTCCAAGCTTTTGAACTTGATAAATGTGGGTAAGAAAGTGGATGGTCAATGCATGTTGACCAATAGGTATTGTATGATTCAAGATTATGATTATTCAATATTGTAGTAAGATTAGGACACTTAAATGAAAAAAAAAAAAAGGAAGCAAATAATTGTGATTAGATGGAGATTTGTATAGCAGATTTACTTAAATTCACGATTTTGTTAAAACCCCACTGGGGCTGGATATAAAGAAAAGTCAAGAGTACATAATATTGGTATTGAGTTAACAGAGATTTAAAATTCATTTTTTAGTTGCACTATCTGCCTAAACTGCCCTTAACAAGATCATTTTTGTACATGAAATTTTGCACCTCATTACCCCTAATTACAGCCTTTGAAAGGCATTCTTTGAAAATGCATAGTGAACAATGTAGAATAGAAGATACTTATCTTTCTTCTATTCTTGTTAATTGTTGAGTCTTATTCTTATGTCTGACTTTAGCATTTATCTCTTTCTATCCCGAATAAAATGATTTTTTTCTCACCTAAAATTCAGAGACTTTTCTTTTGGGGACCAGGGAGAGAAAGGTGATGTTTTAATAACTACAGAAGAAGCATCTTCCTTTCCACTCCTTCAACACCGTCTTTCCACCTTACTTACATCACTTAGCATATCCTACGGTATCACAGAATCACATGGTGCCCATGTTGGTGCAAGACTATCAACTACCTCAGGACAAAAACAATACCTTACAGATTTCTTGGAATTCATACAGTACCTAAATTGGTGCCTTGAAAAGAATATGCATCCAACAACAAATCCTTGTTGCCTAGAATGACAATGAGCAGATTTCATATCTTGCAAGGCATCCGGTATTATCTTGGATATTTTCAAATATTAAAAATATTCTCCCTATTTTAAGATCATTTCTGCTTCTTTCATTTTCTATCAGATCATTTACTATATAAAACCATTTACAGTGTGTCTACCCATTCTCCCATTCAATTTAAGAAATATTTGAGATAATTATATTGTGCTTCCTAATATTTTTCTATACCTTTATTCTCACCACCAGTTTCTTCATATCTTGCTTTTAAATTTAATTATCCTCATTGCTCTTCTTGAACATGCTCTTGCAGATATCTGTTAAATATATCTTAATAAGTAGAAAACAAAATTGGACATAGTACTCTGAGGTGATGTGTTGAGCTAAAATAAAGAGAACTATCATTGCTATTGCTCTCATACAATTTTCCTACTAATGCTAGTAAGATTATTCACACATATTTGGCTATTTTTAAAATCACATCACTATGTTAAATCAAAATGATTTTCTTTTCTTTTTTTTTAATTTTAATTTTTAAATTTTTTTATTCTTATGTTAATCACCATACATTACATCATTAGTTTTTGATGTAGTGTTCCATGATTCATTGTTTGTACATAACACCCAGTGCTCCATGCAGAACTTGCCCTCCCCAATACCCATCACCAGGCCAACCCATCCTCCCACCCCCCTCCCCACCAGAACCTTCAGTTTGTTTTTCAGAGTCCATCGTCTCTCATGGTTCATCTCACCCTCCGCTATCCCCCCCTTCATTCTTCCCCTCCTGCAATCTTCTTCTTCTTTTTTTTTTCTTAACATATATTGCATTATTTGTTTCAGAGGTACAGATCTGTGATTCAACAGTCTTGCACAATTCACAGCACTTACCATAGCACATACCCGCCCCAGTGTCTATCACCCAGCCACCCCATCCCTCCCACCCCACACCCCACTCCAGCAACCCTCAGTTTTTTCCTGAGATTAAGAATTCCTCATATCAGTGAGGTCATATGATACATGTCTTTCTCTGATTGACTTATTTCGCTCAGCATAACACCCTCCAGTTCCATCCACGTTGTTGCAAATGGCAAGATCTCATTCCTTTTGATGGCTGCATAATATTCCATTGTATATATATACCACTTCTTCTTTAGCCATTCATCTGTTGATGGACATCTTGGCTCTTTCCACAGGTTGGCTATTCTGGACATTGCTGCTATAAACGTTGGGGTGCATGTACCCCTTCAGATCCCTACATTTGTATCTTTGGGGTAAATACCCAGTAGTGCAATTGCTGGATCGTATGGTAGCCCTATTTTCAACTTTCTGAGGAACCTCCATACTGTTTTCCAGAGTGGTTGCACCAGCTTGCATTCCCACCAACAGTGTAGGAGGGTTCCCCTTTCTCCGCATCCCCGGAGATGTGTGAGGTGGTATCTCATGGAGGTTTTGATTTGGATTTCCCTGATGCCAAGCGATGTTGAGCACTTTTTCATGTGTCTGTTGGCCGCTTGGATGTCTTCTTTGGAAAAATGTCTGTTCATGTCTTCTGCCCATTTCTTGATTGGATCATGTGTTCTTTGGGTGTTGAGTTTAAGAAGTTCTTTAGAGATTTTGGATACTAGCCCTTGATCTGATATGTCATTTGCAAATATCTTCTCCCATTCTGTTGGTTGTCTTTTGGTTTTGTGGACTGTTTCTTTTGCTGTGCAAAAGCTTTTTATCTTGATGAAGTCCCAAGAGTTCATTTTGGCCCTTGCTTCCCTTGCCTTTGGCGATGTTTCTAGGAAGAAGTTGCTGCGCCTGAGGTTGACGAGGTTGCTGCCTGTGTTCTCCTTTAGGATTTTGATGGACTCCTGTCTCACATTGAGGTCTTTCAACCATTTGGAGTCTATTTTTGTGTGTGGTGTAAGGAAATGGTCCAGTTTCATTCTTCTGCATGTGGCTGTCCAATTTTCCCAATACCATTTGTTGAAGAGACTGTCTTTTTGCCATTGGACATTCTTTCCTGCTTTGTCGAAGATGAGTTGACCATCGAGTTGAGGGTCCATTTCTGGGCTCTCTATTCTGTTCCATTGATCTTGTGTCTGTTTTTGTGCAAGTACCATACTGTCTTGATGATGACAGCTTTGTAATAGAGCTGGAAGTCCGGAATTGTGATGCCACCAGCTTTGCTTTTCTTTTTCAACATTCCTCTGGCTATTCGGGGTCTTTTCTGGTTCCATACAAATTTTAGGACTATTTGTTCCATTTCTTTGTAAAAAGTAGATGGTATTTTGATGGGGATTGCTTTGAATGTGTAGATTGCTCTAGGTAGCATTGACGTCTTCATAATATTTGTTCTTCCAATCCATGAGCATGGAACGTTTTTCCATTTCTTTGTGTCTTCCTCCATTTCTTTCATGAGTATTTTATAGTTTTCTGAGTACAGATCCTTTGCCTCTTTGGTTAGATTTATTCCTAGGTATCTTATGGTTTTGGGCGCAATTGTAAATGGGATGGACTCCTTAATTTCTCTTTCTTCTGTCTTGTTGTTGGTGTATAGGGATGCCACTGATTTCTGTGCATTGATTTTTATATCCTGCCACTTTACTGAATTCCTGTATGAGTTCTAGCAGTTTTGGGGTGCAGTCTTTTGGGTTTTCCACATAAAGTATCATATCTAATTTTTGCATCCATGTTCATCAAGGATATTGGTCTGTAATTCTCCTTTTTGATGGGGTCTTTGTCTGGTTTGAGGATCAAGGTAATGGTGGCCTCATAAAACGAGTTTGGAAGTTTTCCTTCCATTTCTATTTTTTGGAACAGTTTCAGAAGAATGGGTATTGATTCCTCTTTAAATGTTTGGTAGAATTCCCCTGGGAAGCCATCTGGCCCTGGGCTTTTGTTTGTTGGGAGATTTTTTGATGTCTGCTTCAATTTCCTTAGCGGTTATAGGTCTGTTCAGGTTTTCTATTTCTTCCTGGTGCAGTTTTGGTAGTTGATACATCTCTAGGGATGCACCCATTGCTTCCAGGTTATCTAATTTGCTGGCATATAGTTGCTCATAATATCTTCTTATAATTGTTTGTATTTCTTTTGTGTTGGTTGTGAATCTCTTCTTTCATTCATGGTTTTGTTGATTTGGGTCATTTCTCTTTTCTTTTTGATAAGTCTGGGCAGGGGTTTATCAATCTTGTTAATTCTTTCAAAGAACCAGCTCCTAGTTTCGTTGATCTGTTCTACTGTTCTTTTAGTATCTATGTCATTGATTTCCACTCTGGTCTTTATTATTTCTCTTCTCCTGCTGGGTTTGGGCTTTATTTGCTGTTCTTTCTCCAGCTCCTTTAGGTGTAGGGTTAGGCTGTGTACTTTAGACCCTTCTTGTTTCTTGAGAAAGGCTTGTATTGCTATATACTTTCTTCTTAGGACTGCCTCTGCTGCATCCCAAAGATTTTGAACAGTTGTGTTTTCATTTTCATTGGTTTCCATGAATTTTTTAAATTCTTTTTTAATTTCCTGGTTGACCCATTCATTCTTTAGTAGGATGCTCTTTAGCCTCCATGTATTTGAGTTCTTTCTGACTTTCCTCTTCTGATTGAGTTCTAGTTTCAAAGCATTGTGGTCTGAAAATAGGCAGGGAATGATCCCAATCTTTTGGTACCGGTTGAGACCTGATTTATGACCTAGGATGTGATCGATTCTGGAGAATGTTCCATGGGCACTAGAGAAGAATGTGTATTCTGCTGCTTTGGGATGAAATGTTCTGAATATGTCTGTGAAGTCCATTTGGTCCAGTGTGTCATTTAAAGTCTTTATTTCCTTGTTGATCTTTTGCTTAGATGATCTGTCCATTTCAGTTAGGGGGATGTTAAAGTCCCCCACTATTATTGTATTGTTATCAATGTGTTTCTTTGCTTTTGTTATTAATTGCTTTATATAATTGGCTGCTCCCATGTTAGGGGCATAGATATTTACAATTGTTAGATCTTCTTATTGAATAGACCCTTTAAGTAGGATATAGTGTCCTTCCTCATCTCTTATTACAGTCTTTGGTTTAAAATCTAATTTGTCTGATATAAGGATTGCCACCCCAGCTTTCTTTTGGTGTCCATTAGCATTGTAGATGCTTTTCCACCCCCTCACTTTCAATCTGGGGGTGTCTTTGGGTCTAAAATGAGTCTCTTGCAGACAGCATATTGATAGGTCTTGTTTTTTTATCTAGTCTGATAGCTTGTGTCTTTTGATTGGGGCATTTAGCCCATTTACATTCAGGGTAACTATTGAAAGATAGGAATTTAGTGCCATTGTATTGCCTGTAAAGTGACTGTTACTGTATATTGTCTGTGTTCCTTTCTGCTCTATGTTGCTTTTAGGCTCTCTCTTTGCTTAGAGGACCCCTTTCAATATTTCTTGTAGGGCTGGTTTCATGTTTGCAAATTCCTTTAGTTTTTGTTTGTCCTGGAAGCTTTTTGTCTCTCCTGTTTTCAATGACAGCCTAGCTGGATATAGTATTCTTGGCTGCATATTTTTCTCATTTAGTGCTCTGAATATATCCTGCCAGTCCTTTCTGGCCTGCCAGGTCTCTGTGGATAGGTCTGTTGCCAATCTAATGTTTCTACAATTGTAGGTTACAGATCTCTTCTCCCAAGCTGCTTTTAGGATTTTCTCTTTGTCTCCGAGACTCGTAAGCTTTACTATTAGATGTCGGGGTGTTGACCTATTTTTATTGATTTTGAGAAGCGTTCTCTGTGCGTCCTGGATTTTGATGCCTGTTTCCTTCCCCAAATTAGGGAAGTTCTCTGCTATAATTTGCTCCAATATACCTTCTGCCCCTCTCTCTCTTTCTTTTTCTTCTGGGATCCCAATTATTCTAATGTCGTTTCATCTTATGGTATCACTTATCTCTCAAATTCTGCCCTCGTGATCCAGTAGTTCTTTATCTCTTTTTTCCTCAGCTTCTTTATTTTCCATCATTTGGTCTTCTATATCACTGATTCTCTCTTCTGCCTCATTTATCCTAGGAGCTAGTGCCCCCATTTTTTATTGCACCTCATTAATAGCCTTTTTGATTTCGACTTGGTTAGATTTTAGTTCTTTTATTTCTCCAGAAAGGGTTTCTCTAATAACTTCCATGCTTTTTTCAAGCCCAGCTAGTATCTTTAAAGTGATGATTCTGAAGTGTAGATCCGACATCGTACTAATGTCCTTATTGAGTAGGTCCCTGGCAGTCGGTACTATCTCTTGTTCTTTTTGTTGAGGTGATTTTTTCCATCTTGTCATTTTGTCTAAAGGAGAATAGATTAATGAGAGAACAATATGCTAAAAGGGTAACAACATCCCCAGAAAATATACTCTAAACAAATCAGAAAAGACCTGAAGCTGGGGGAAAAGAAAGAGAAAGAAAGAAAAAAGAAAAAGAAGGAAAAAAAAAAAAGAAAAAAGAAAAAGATAAAAACAAATAAAAACAGAACAAAACAAACAAAAAAACAGAATATGATCAAATATGATCAGGATGGTGCATCAATCTGTGCCACACACTAGATTTTGGGTGTATTTTGGTCTGTTAGAAGAAAGTGCCTCCCAAAATTTTAAAGAAAGAAAAACTTATATATGTACAAAAATAAGTGTTGATATGATGAAGGAATGGAATATGACTGTAAAGATGAAAATTATAAAAAGTATTATAAAAGGAATTGATAAGAAGTTGTTTGAAAAAAGAAAGAAGAGGATTAAAAAAAAGAAGAAAAAAAAAGGGAGAGAATGTGATCAGGCAGGGGAGTAGAACAAAACCATACACTAGCGATTTAGGGTATATTTTGATCTGTTAGAAGAAACTATCTCAAAATTTTAAAGAGAGAAAAACTTATATATATTTACCAAAAATAAGGGTAACTACTATGAAGGGATAGAATATGACTCTAAAAATGAAAAATAAAAATGTTTTTTAAAAAAGGGATTGATAAGATGTTGGTTGAAAAAGGGAAAAAGAAAATTAAAAAAAAAAAGTTAAAAAAAGATTAAAGAATCATGGTAAAAAAGTCATGAATTCTATGTGCAGTATTCCCCTAGCGCTGGAGTTCTGCTGTTCTCATCCATCGGTAAACTTGTTCTTGGCTGGCTGTTCTCGCTGATCTTCTGGGGGAGGGGCCTGTTGCCATGTTTCCCAAATGTCTTCACCGGTGGCAGAATTGCCCCGCCCTTGCCCTGTCCAGGCTAAGTAATCTGCTCGGGTTTGCTCTCGGGAGCTGTTGTTCCCTGCAAGCTCTCCGTACAGCTTTGGAGGCTGAGAGTGAAAATGGCAGCCTCCCAATCTCCGCCTTGGAGGAGCCGAGAACTCGGCCCTGCTCCTCAGTGAGCCCCCAGAGAAAAGCAGTCAGTCACTCCCGTCTCCCTGGTCTCCGGCCACACTCCGTGTTCACCCGGCCTGTGACTGCACGTTTCTATCTCTGGCACCCGACCCCGGGTGGAGTCTCCAAACCCAGCAGATCCCTGCGGTGCCCTCCCACACCTCTCCTCCCGGGGGAAGAGGTGAGTCTCCCCGGATCTGCTGCTTGTTGGGTCCCTGCTGGAGGAGCAGTGGCCCGACTGTGTCGCGTATCACGGTTTATGGCAACCCCAAGCTGAGAGCCCGCGCCTCGGCTCCGTCTCTGCAGCCGGCTTTCCCGCTCCGATACCTGGGAGCTCTGCCGCACTCAGGCACCCCCAGTCTTCCTGTGACCCCGAGGGTCCTGAGACCACACTAAGCGAGGGTTCCACCCCCCACTTAGCCACTGGAGCGACGTCCCTCAGTGGAGCAGACTTCTACAAGTTCCAATTTTGTGTTCTGTGGCTCTATCACTTGCCAGAAGCAGCCACCGGAGGCCCCCTCCCCCACTGTCTATCCTCCCGAATATCGCCTCGGATTCACTTCTCCGCACGTCCTACCTTCCAGAAAGTGGTCGCTTTTCTGTTCAGAGAGTTGTTGCTCTTCTTTTCTTCGATCTCCTGTTGAGTTTGTAGGTGTTCAGAATAGTTTGATACCTATCCAGCTGAATTCCTGAGACTAGACGAAATCCAGGTCTCCTACTCCTCCGCCATCTTGCTCCACCCCCCATGATTTTCTTTTAAATAGAAATCTTTTCTTAGCATGGTCATCTTGATATTATTCTTGTAATTTTGGGGGGGCACCTAAATATGGAATTTTATATCTGTAATAAAGATAAATGATAGCTAGAGAAAAAGATATATGAAATTGAGAGAGCGAGTGTGTGTGTGTGAGAGAGAGAGCACACTCATATTTTGGGTGCACTTTTTTTTTGCAGTAGATACTTTACATGCATTGTCTGATCCTCACAAACCCTTTATTATGCAACACCTATTATTGTTCTCATTATAAAATGAGAAAATGAGGCTATTGAGGTTTAGGGAGATAAGACTAGTGGTTTGCCTCTGAATCCTGGGCCCTTGACAATTTCTTCACAGTCATCTCTCCACCTAATGAGATGTTCTTAGAGTCAAAATATGTTTGCCTTTCATTGTTCCATAAACATCATGTCACCAGGAAAATGGTAGTTGCATCAGGTTCATTTGGGAGTGCTGACAGAGATGTTTGAATGTCTTCTGCACCAAAAACTATGTCAGTGGAATGAGGGAGGGCTCCTCCTTCCACCTCCAGTTAATTTAAGGTTCTTTGGTAGCAGTCTCATCCCTTCTTGAATCTGTTGTAACTCTTGGAATTTTTAAGAGAAAAGATCAAGCTGAGACCTTCATCTTGGTAGGCACAGGTGTGGATAGGTGGGACCCCAAGTCTTTTCTCAAAACTAGGCATTTGGCAGTTGCCCTTTCTTTTCAAAGGCAGGAAGAATCCTGAGTTAATGCTATATGATGTCCCCTTCCTTGGTGGAAAGCACTGTGTAAAGGCCAGCTTGTTAAGAGTGTTGATTTATGTATCCTCACATTTTTTGAGAGGTATCAAGGATGCTCCCATTCCCTGGTCATTTGCAAAGTATTAAATAAAGCCATTGGGAAATATAGAACAGGTTGGATTATCTCTATTTAGAAATTGATTGTAGAAAGAAAAGAAGGATTTACCATTAACATGATTGTTGGATAAGAATAAGGACATCATCCTAGTGGTCAGACCACATATGTGTGACGGTCAGTTCACCTCTGCCCTTCCCATGTTTTGTTCCTAGGGTACTGAGACTCATCAGACACTACGTCAAAGACCCCAAGATTTCAAGACTTAAATCTTAAATGTCCCCATGTTCTCTGTCTCTCAGGTCTCATAGAAAACCATACCTACATTTTAAGATCGGTTCTGAGGAGTCTTTTCACTTCTGATGCGCAATCAATCAGTTACTACAATGTGCCAAGGCTTGAGTTTACATTCTAATCACAGACTTCACCTACTTTCTCAGTTATAACACGAAGTATGGTCCTTTGAATAATAGCTTCCCCATCAAGCACATCTCTCATAACCAGCTCCTTCACCATTCTACTCTCAGCTAAAATCTCCTTCTCTGTGAGGAGTGTGTGTGTGTGTGTGTGTGTGTTTGTGAGATTTTGCTATCCAAAAAAATGTCAAGGAAGGAATAGTGAGTTGACCAGTAAGCCCAGATATGTAGTGTATGCAAAGGATTTAAGAAAGTCCTGAGGGTTGGGCAAAAGAAATCATCGTAATGATCCTAACCTGAATTTTAATTTATCCTATAGAAGAGAACTAGGCTGTAGTCAGAGCAATATAGTGAGTAATCATCAAGTCATGTCTATGAACTCACATGACTCCTACAGAACATGTGGTGAGGATATTTGAGGCATTATCAAACACCTGGAGATTTTCAATTCCTCATTTCTTGCTTCTGTGATTTATTAACAGTTCTGCTAATGCAGATAGAATGCAACCCCAAATTATAGCAGTGGATGGGGCTGAATGCTGCATAGTGTATGCTATTCAGAGTGCAGAATATCTGCAACCTAGCTGATCATTTTTGAATCATCAGCTCCATCTTTATGTTAAATTAACAATTTAACAGCTGCTTTCATCAAATTCTTTTGTGTCTATCAACTTGATACTGTCATTTTTTTTTCTTAAATGCAATTTCCAAGATCATTTCTGTGTCTTTTTAGTTTCAGATTACTGATTTGCATGTTTGCTCAATTTGTATACAAATGTTCAGGCATTTATATACCATCTAGGGAGCATGAAACACCCTCCACAGCTCTACAGAATAATTTGATCCATCTTACTATTCACTTACTTAAATTCTTTTTCATTAAAGACAGGTGATGAATAAATGCGGTAAAATATGACTGAACACAGGTACATTCGTTCCCAAATAAGAAATATTCTAAAGCAAAAGCACAACCAAATGTTCCATTTTCACCAAATTCCAATAAGTGGGAATACTGAAAATTGAGTCAGACTTGTCAAGGAAGACATGACTTTTGTTTACCTTTTGTACTAGTCAGTCCAGGCTACCATAACAAAAGAGCATAGACTGGGTGGCTTAACAGTGGCAATTTATTTCTCATAGTTCTGGAAGCTAGAAAGACCAAGATCAAAGTGGCAGCTGATTCAATTCCTGATCCAATTTCTGGCTTGCTTGTGGCCAGAACTGTGCCCTCATGTGGCCTTGCCTCTGGGCTTGTGTGCGTGTGTGTGCGTGCGCACACACACACACACAGATGTGGGGAGGGGAGAAAGAGAGCAAGCTCTCTGGTGTCTCTTCCTATAAAGATACTAATCTCCTCATGAGGGCCCTACTCTCATGATCTGATCTTATCTTATCTTAATAATTTAATAAGGTCCTATCTTATCTTAACCTAATAATTTCCCCAAGTTGCAATTTCCAAACACAATCACATTGGGAGTTAGGACTTTAATATGTGAATTTTAGGGGGGGACACAATTCATCCATAGCATATCTCATTTTTTAGAAAGTATTTTAGCTTTAGATGTAATTTATTCTACTATTGTCATTATATTTCTGAGCTATAGGATATAATAATTCAGCCTGAGTTTCCTGAATTAAAAAAAACCAAAACATTAAGATGGCAATTCATTTAGATTTTTAAGGAACATCTGTGGTATGTTTTGGGCAGAAATCATTTGAATTGATTGATATAAGTTCTTTTGTTAGTCACTAAATCTGCCCTAGAACCCAGGTTCTCCAGCTTGGACACTTCCTTAGGGACACTCAGTGGAATCCTCTATTACAAGTTCAGTTGACAAGGGGGGACACCCTATTATTAACCTCTGTAATGAGTTCTGATCTAGCCCCCTTAAGCAATCCTCCAACAGGAGCTGTTCAAATCTGACCATGGCTGGAACTCATGGGACCAGACCTTGCAGGAAGAGCTAGGAAGGATGGAAGGGGAGGGGAGACAAGAAGATTCCCAGTGAAGTCCATGAGGGAGTAATTGGAGTCAAGGGGCAAGGAGCAGGGGTACCAAATGCTGACATCAGGTCCAAATGACCAAGGGCTGAGCTAGGGTAATAGAATCAAAAGATCTGGGCAAGTAGGGACAAAGTTGAAATGAGAACAGGGCCAAGATCCTGAAGAGCTTTTGGCCTACCACAGCTTGACTTATCAAGTGCTGAATGCTAGATGGAGAGAAACTTGTTCATCTGGCTTACAGAATCAGAGGCAGTGTGAACTCAACGGTTTCCAGAGGAGTGAGAAAGCCAGTGACATGGCTGACCAAACACCATGGCTCTTAAAGCTTTTGCTGTTCAAGTTCACCATATGGCATGCATTGCTTTAATACTTATCTCCTGCAAATAGTAAGTTTCTTAAGAACAAAGCTTTGCCATATTCTTTTCTTTCTAGTCTCCCATATAGTATATATTGGTACATAATAAATATTTAATTGTGTTCAACTTTCTTGCATATCTTTTTGCAAGCCAGGTATAGATGTGAACTTCACCAAGAGAGGCCATGTTTTAAGCTATTCTCAAGATCTCATATCACAGAACAAGTTTTAGGTCTTTTCCCTAGAATAGGTTTTGATTTGATGAGGGAATTAAGCTAATCCAGCCTTGGGCACTGGATGGAAAGGGGAGTACATGGTGGTTCCCAAATTAAAAACAAAAGAGGCAAAGAAAGTAGAGGTGATGATAGACCTTTCTAATTGCCCAAGTTTTGACAAGGTTCAATTGACATTTTATTAGCAATCCAGACACTGATTTTTGTTCTGGAAGTCTTTGTTTGGGGATAATGAGCTTGGCCACAATTTTTGTTTCAATTTAATGTCACTAGTAGCTCCTGTCAAAATAATTAGAATAAAGAAACAATTGAGGGGAAAAAGGAAATTAACAAGCATTTTGGAGAAAAAGCAATTTCTGAGCAGTGATGTGGATTCTATACAGCTCTCCAGGGTGGGATGGACTAGGCACCATGGGCTGACAGCTGCTGACACAGGGTGTTTCTCTTTGTGTGGGTTCGTGGGCACATGATATGCTCCTTCTCTGAGAGATCTGCCAAATTATGATGAGGAAAGTATGTGCGATTTCTATTGAGTTTCAGAAATAAACCTGCTTGGAAGTCCTGGTGGTTAAGAGGGTCCATTGATTGTAAGAGTCTGAGATAATCCATTTCTCTAATCTGTCCACATTTTAAAAGCTGAAGCTCACCAGTTTCCCAAATACAAACTATTGAGTAGTGATATCAGAGTCATCAGGTTTCCATCCCAAGCCCACTGAAGAGGTATCAGCAGGTTAGGCCTGGCAATGTGTATTTTTCCAGGATATCCCCGAGATTCCAATGCACTGCTGAGTTTAAAGAAAGCTATTATAGAACATGACCTGCCTTGAAACTTTTGGAGCTGTGCTTCTATAGCTTTGCTTCATATTAGAATAGTCTGGGGGAATTTTAGAAATCCTGGTGCCCAAGCTACACTCTGTACCAATTAAATCTGATTCTAAGAGGTCAGGACCAAGGAGTCACTATTTTTAGATCCTAGCAGGTGCTTCCAATGTGTAGCAAGCATACTTGGAGTAAAATGTGCAAGGCTAAGGATCCTTTCTGGCTGCACTTATGGAAGCTTGGATAAAGAGTGTAATATCACAGCTCTGCATGGCAGAGACATCCCCAGGGATGGTTTTGCAACAGCAAATCTTGCTCATGCCATTCAAACTGGCAAAAGACCACCTTGCACCAAATGGAAATTATTAATCTATGAAGAAAAATATTGCCAAGACAGCAGGAAATGCTGTGCAGTGTGCCAGACTCAGGGCCTGGAGAGCTGAGTCTATTGTTTGTCACCTGGAACAATCTTGAACAAGTAATACTTACACTGAACTACAGTTGTTTTACCTATAAGGTGGATGTGACAGTACCAGTCTTGCTGCATGGTTGTAATTTTATTCTATTAAAGTGCTGACATATTCACATTTGCCAAGTGCTTTTAATTGGAATTGAGAAGAGCTATTTGGAATTCCCTACTGAAATCTGGAGTCAAATCTTTATTGATTAACATTTCTGATTTTCTTTCTTGTTTTTCCATTATTAAACACTTTTACAACCCTTTATAAAGCCAGTGATTCTTAGACCTGTTCTTCTTTTGTCTTAGAATAATTTTGCATCACATTTTCATAATTGGTCCACAGATTCTATGGTGTGGGTACTTGTTTTATCTATTGCTGTGGGATACGAAGGAAAATGAGGAGAACCTTTGTTGCCCAGATAGCTGATAAAGTCCAGATCCATCTGGAAATCATTTGGAGTTCATGGGCAAATGAAGTAGGTCATAAAATACTAAGAGCTCCAGAGAAAAAATAAACTACCAAGGTTGAATTAGATGTGAAGGTCTCAGCTCTTACCTTTGTTAATAATGCCTCCTCTGCTTGTCATGGCAACCACATGTGATGTGAGTTGTTATGGCAAAGAGAGAGGACAGTGAAGTTCAGCAATGGGAACAGGTATTTGTGTGACTTGTAAAACCTTGGACCAGAATGTGTCTGTCTGATCACTTGTGTGAATCAGCAGGTGTCTGGACCCACTCAGATTTTGTGAGGCATGTTACTCTTCACTGTCTTTTCCTGGGTGCAGAGCATCAAGGGCTTTGGGGGCTCAAAGGTGGTCCTGGTGTTGGTCACTGAAAAAGCACTTATCCTGGTACCTGGCACATGGGAAGTACTTTGTATATGTAAGCTAAATAAGAATAATATGAATGAGCAGTATGTTATGAGTGTGTTTATGTCAGTGTGTTCACTCTCAGGAATATACTACTTAAGAAACAAGCAGGAATGGGAAGCTTGCTTGATCAATAGAGAACTGAAGCCACTGGAGCTGAGTCCTTTTTCAAGGATTTCTATCAAATGAATTCATGCATTGTGAAGGGCATCTGTTAAGCAGTCATTCAGTGGCAGCACTTTTTCTCCTTGTAATGACCTCTAAGTCTTCTTTGATTACAAACACAAGGGTGGCCCACTTGTAGAGACGAGACTAAATTTAATTTTTTTAAAAATTAGCAAAGAGTTGAAATTCTTGGTCTCACAGACATTTAGAGACCTATCAAAGGACTGGTCCATTGACCATTAACCCTTGGCTGGAAACCAAGCGGAGTTGCCTTCAGCTTTTCTCACATGGATTTCAGCTTTCCATTGCATGATATCAGCCCTCCTTTGGCTAGTGAATTCTCTCAAAATCTAGACAAGCTGCATGTTCCACTTCCTTCATCAAAGGGAGGAATAGTGGACATAGGATTCCCTCCAGCATTGGATGATTTTCACGAAGAAGAGGGGGGATTTCTAACCTGTTTGCAATTTCTCTGAAGACTGAAATGATAGTGTGTGATGAGGTCCAATTGGGCTCTGGTGAACTCCAGTTTGATAGCCTCATTTTGTTGCCTACCATGATTCTACTCTGTCTCATCACAATCAACATTACATAGCCAGTGGACACAATGTAGGGCAGAAATGTCTCACAGAAATTTCACAAGTGTACATTTTCTACTTGTTGCAGGCTGTGGGCATAACCTTCTAGTAAATGTGAGCCAGATCTTAGAGTAAGTCTCTTCAGTTAAGTAGAAAAATCATAACTTGTTAATTTCTTGAACGGGAGGAAATATCATAAAGATGCATGGGTCAGGTCTTCTCTATCCCTATGAAGAAGAACCTGACAACACATCTTCTACATTGGTCTTAAAAAAATAGCAGATCTCATTGTTAGTTGGTTTCCTGAGCTCCGTTGCCGGGGTCTCCTCTTTCAGGCTCCGGCACCTGTGTTATTTAGTCAGTCTGCATAAGGACAGGAGTTTATTGGGGGTTGGGTTTAGAAATTGGGCTTGTTTTCTTAAATGTTTTGGTATCTTTGTATTGAGGATAAGCCTTGTGCATTCATGTGGACCCTTGGTCCTGCTGCCATAGATCACAAGCTTGGCTTTGGGCTTCACTTCCTGAGATTTTGTCTGGGGCCACTAAACCTTGGTTTTGCTTTGTTTTGTTTCTCCTGGATTTCTAGATCTAGATTTTATCTTGCTGTGAATGGATTTACTTTCAAACTTCTGTGCCACTCCTTATATGAGTTTAAATATTGTCTCCTCTCCGGTTCCCTCATGCCTGCCCCATCAACTGGGATGAGTCTACTGAGTCATGCAGACATGCTGACTTGGACCCCTCCTTGTTGCCACCTGGGGTGAGTGTGGTCAGCAGACAGTCCCCAACTCTTTGCTCCTTCAGGATTGGCCTCAGCTAAGGAGAATCTCCTCATCTGGGTCATGTCTCCTGGGGTGGTCTGCAGTTGGTAGGAACCTGGTAGGGTATAAAGGCCCAGGAATTTCAGCACAATAAGCACTATTGTTCAGAGCTCACTGAAGGGCTGGCCAAGGCTGTGTCATGACTGCCCCAGAGTGTTACTATTCCTTGGCCAAGTTCTGCTCCTCCCCCTTCTTTTCACCCTAATTGGTGCAAAGTGACCCCTATTTGAAACCTTGTACTCCAAATGCTGAGTTGGCTTCCAGAGAAAGCAGTCTGTGAAAATATTCTCCTAATTCTGATTTTTTTTATCCAAGCCAGGCATGCTTGTTCTTACAAATAGGACTGTAGCTACTTCTCAGGGACAGGGGTCTAGAAAGAACACCTTCTCCAGATCCCCCTGCCTCGGGTCCTGAGATGATGTCGAGGGGAGTTGGGCATGCCCTTGTGCATCTATGCCAAACCAACAAATTCACATTCCCCATCAGCCCATCCATGACCCTCCCAGCCAAGTGACTGAGACGACCCTCATGTAGCCCACAGGGTCTCCTCCAGACATACATTTCCCTCACCTTCTGTGATGATATACACCCGCCTTGTGATAAAGCTATACCAACCAGAAACATTCATCTTTTATGCACAAATTTCTCCTTTTCCTTGTTGCTGAAACATTAATTTCTGGGCAGTATTTATCCACATGTGACTGGAGTCCTGGGTCTAACTCTTATCACTTGAGTAACATTTTTTTTGTCTCAGTCTCTTCATCTCTAAAATTAAATGATAATGCCAAACTTACCCCCTGGGGGGGCTAACGTGATAAATGGTATTTGAAGAGAATGAAGAAATGTGTACACACTATATTTTACAAATGGAGACATCTTGTAGCTGGGAGGAAGTATGATCTTGATGGTTATTATTTTATAATTATCTCGTAGTTGTTGGCTAGGAACTGTTTGAAACTACCCTTGTTTTCTTTCCTCGTTCCATTTGTGGCTGGTGGCTGACATTTACAAGATGGCTATGACAGGGTGCAGCTCTTTCTGGGGGACAGAGCTCTGCTCCAGCCCCAGCTTAAGTGGCTCATATGGTGATTGATCCCCTGACCTTGGACTCATTAACTTGATCCTCTGGTGAAAGGGACAAACCAGCTATAAGGCGCCCTTTGTTAGTGCACTTTTCTTTGTATTTCTGGGGTCAGGGGCACTGGTGCCCAGCTTGTCTGTGTAGTCTGAAGTACCTTCCCCTTGCCAGACAGTTTTCAGGGGGTACACAAAATTCACTGTTTTAAATAAAGTGACTGCATGACAGGAAAGTGTAGAAAGCATTGGAATTCTTACTAGCTGATAAAAGTAGGCACTAAAAATTAAAAACCATGATGCTTTAAAACTCCAAAAGAGGCAAAGAACATGATTTCATATCTAATCCCTTAACAAAATACAAGGATTACTCCAATCTTGGGGGCCCAGGAGACTTCCATTGTAAGTAATAATGTTCTGGCTATTCTTCATTAAGATAAGATTTTACAAACTTTCCTAGTTTAATTTGGCAACATAATCTTAATTCTATGTTAACTGAACCATTATGCAGTGCAAGGGTAATGAGGAGCTTGCACAGAGAGTTCTGGTGTTTCCAGTTTTTGTTAAAATAGAAGATTCTTTTTAACAAACACGTAGGAAGCACCTACTCTGCTGGTGCCCTGGGGACACAAACATGAAATCGTTCCTGTGTTTTCCCCCAAACTGCATCCGGTATCACTTTTCCAGGGGACAGGGTGTGTGCTGGGGGCTGTGAGGGTAACCTGATCTCTCTGCACATCTGGGCACTCACTTCACTCTTAACAAGGGTAAAGAGTGCTTTTAGAAAGATGTGGTCGAAAGAGCCGAGGAAAGAAAGATTCCTTGGTTGCTAGTGGATTTTTATTCTGAATGGAATGGTGGTTGGGAACCCCCTTGCCCACTAGGCAACAGCCTCCTGAGAAAGCCACATTCTTCCAGTTCCCTCCAGCTCTCCTTGGCCTGGGTTATCCTCTGCAGCATCTTCTGGGCTTAGGGCCGTCTGATCGGAAGGACTTACTCCTTCTGTGCCTACAAAGACGTGGCTCTCATCACCACGCAGCTATCTGTGTTGAGGAACCAGATATGTGGGTGCCTTAGTCTTTTGTTATTTGTTTATTTTTAAATTTCAATCTGTGTGGACAGATAATGTTTATAAATACAATCCCAATGATCTATACTGAAAATTCAAATTTGAATATAATGACAAAATACAAGCTCTATCATCATCCTCACCATCATCATTATTGGAGTTCGGAGACAGGCTGATCTGTCAAACCCGTTTCCATACTTAGGCTTGGAGCATTGAGGCTGCCTTTGCAGACAAGGTCCCTGCACGATGAGTGCTGCCAGCATGATCCACAGCACCTGCTTCCCATATTTAACGCTTACCTCCTTCTTCCTTCCTGGCAACCATTAGTCCTTCAAGTATTTTTTCCTCAGCGGAGGGGAGAGAAGTGGTTGAGGTGGCCAAGAGCATATGGACAGTTCAGACTGAGCGAAGATCAAATATCGCATAATTGCCAGGGGAGTGGAAGTTCTGGAAGAGATTGGTGCAGGTCTGAGGGAAATGTGTAGGAGTCAGACTGTGAAAGCTCCAAATGTCAGGGTGACATTCTCTTTGCTCTGAATTTGGAAGCATTGGTGAGTTTAAATATTGTTTTTCTGACTATGAATTGATTACATGCGATTACAACAAATGTGGAAAAACAGAGACAAAGGTAAATAAAACCCCTCTCGTAAGATCATTAAGCGATGCAAAATATTTGGGAAATCTCCCTTCAGGTCTTTTATTCCACGATGTTATAAAAACAACTTGATATGATATGTAATGTGTATTATTTTTCAGTTTCTTCATTTAAAACTCTAAGATAAATGATTCCTTGTATTATGAGTTTGTCTTTATAACCATATTTTTAATAGGCAAGTACTATTGCATTTATCTGTGAATCCCACAAATTACTTAACCATTACATCATTTTTGTGACATTTAGATGACTTCCAATTTATTTGTCAATATGAGTGGCAACAACATTGATATTTTTTTGTGTTCATAGATTTTTATATATTTCATAGACTTTTTGGCTATTTGTGTTTCTCCTTTTGTTAATTACCTATTCAAATATTTTATTTTCATTTACTTAATTGAAAACTAGTACTTTCCATATGCATCAATTCCATGTATATAACAAATAACCATTGGTTGGTCATAGGACTACCTATATTTTCTTTCAAAGACTATTGTTCTTAAATGCTAGAATCCACATTTTTTTTTCTTTTTTTTTTATTCTTATGTTAATCCCCATACATTACATCATTAGTTTTAGATGAAGTGTTCCATGATTCATTGTTTGTGCATAACACCCAGTGCTCCATGCAGAATGTGCCCTCCTCAATACCCACCACCAGGCTAACCTATCCTCCCACCCCCTCCCCTCTAGAACCCTCAGTTTGTTTTTCAGAGTCCATCGTCTCTCATGGTTTGTCTCCCCCTCCGCTTCCCCCCCTTCATTCTTCTCCTCCTGCTATCTTCTTCTTTTTTCTTTTTTTTCTTAACATATTGCATTGTTTGTTTCAGAGGTACAGATCTGAGATTCAACAGTCTTGCACAATTCACAGTGCTCACCATAGCACATATCCTCCCCAGTGTCTATCACCCAGCCATCCCATCCCTCTCACCCCCCACCACTCCAGCAACCCTCAGTTTGTTTCCTGCGATTAAGAATTCCTCATATAAGTGAGGTCATATGATACATGTCTTTCTCTGATTGACTTATTTCACACAGCATAATACCCTCCAGTTCCATCCACATCATTGCAAATGGCAAGATCTCATTCCTTTTGATGGCTGCATAATATTCCATTGTATATATATACCACATCTTCTTTATCCATTCATCTGTCGATGGACATCTTGACTCTTTCCACAGTTTGGCTATTGTGGACATTGCTGCTATAAACATCGGGGTGCATGTACCCCTTTGGACCCCTACATTTGTATCTTTGGGGTAAATACCCAGTAGTGCAATTGCTGGATCATATGGTAGCTCTATTTTCAACTTTTTGAGGAACCTCCATACTGTTTTCCAGAGTTAGAATCCACATTTTTTAAAAAAAAGATTTTATGTATTTTATTTGTCAGAGAGAGAGAGAGCACAAGCAGGGGGAATGACCAGCAGAGGGAGAAGCAGGCTCCCCCACTGAGCAAGGAGCCCGATGCGGAATTCAGTTCCAGGACCCTGCGATTATGAGCTGAGCCGAAGGGAGACACTTAATGAATGGAGCCACCCAGGTGTCCCTGTTAGAATCCACATTTAAATTCATTTTCAATATGTGGCTCTTTTTAGAAGTACCACTGTTTTATATGGTGGAGAGAGAATCAATAAGAGAAAGAACTAGGGTCCAACCCAGGTCTGACCCTTCTGTTTGGCATGAACAATTTATTAACCTTGCTGAGACATTTGACCTAATCTTTTCTCCTCTGAATATTGCTTTGGAATAGGATCCTTTGATGTGGGCTCCCTTTTGCTTTTTGTTGATCTGCCAGCTTCAACACTTGATTATATCTTGTGATCCAAGGTGACTGCTCTAGCATTTCCCAGCATGTCCACATTGCAGAGAATGGGCTCAAAAAGCCAAAGATGAGGGCGGGATCTTACAATTGCATATACATCTTCTGCACATGCTCCACAGGCTGTAAGTAAGTCACAGACCATATATGTATATTTTTTATAATGTTATGTTAATCACCATACATTAGTTTTTGATGTAGTGTTTCATGATTCATTGATTGTGATAACACCCAGTGCTCCATGCAGAACATGCCCTCCTTAATACCCATCACCAGGCTAACACATCCCCCTCCCCCCCTCCCCTCTAGAACCCTGAGTTTGTTTTTCAGAGTCCATAGTCTCTCATGGTTCATCTCCTCCTCCGATTCCCCCCCCTTCATCCTTCCCCTCCTGCTATTTTCTTCTTCTTCTTTTTTTTTTTTAACATATAATGTATTATTTGTTTCAGAGGTACAGGTCTGTGATTCAACAGTATTACACAATTCACAGTGCTCACCATAGCACATACCCTCCCCAATGTCTATCACCCAGCCGCCCCATCCCTCCCACCCCCCACCACTCCAGCAACCCTCAGTTTGTTTCCTGAGGTTAAGAATTCCTCATATCAGTGAGGTCATATGATACATGTCTTTCTCTGATTGACTTATTTTGCGCAGCATAATACCCTCCAGTTCCATCCACATTGTTGCAAATGGCAAGATCTCATTCCTTTTGATGGCTGCATAATATTCCATTGTGTGTGTATATATATATATATATATATATATATATACACCACACACTTTGTTATCCATTCATCTGTCAATGGACATCTTGGCTCTTTCCACAGTTTGGCTATTCTGGACATTGCTGCTATAAACATCAGGGTGCAGGTGCCCCTTCGGATCCCTACATTTATATCTTTGGGGTAAATACCCAGTAGTGCAATTGCTGGGTTGCTGGTAGCTCTATTTTCAACTTTTTGAGGAACCTCCATACTGTTTTCCAGAGTAGTTGCACCAGCTTGCATTCCCACCAACAGTGTAGGAGGGTTCCCCTTTCTCCGCATCCCCGCCAACATCTGAATTGTTAATTTTAGCCATTCTGACTGGTGTGAGGTGGTATCTCACTGAGGTTTTGATTTGGATTTCCCTGATGCCGAGTGATGTTGAGCACTTTTTCATGTGTCTGTTGGCCTTTTGGATGTCTTCTTTGGAAAAATGTCTGTTCATGTCTTCTGCCTATTTCTTGATTGGATCATTTGTTCCTTTGGGTGTTGAGTTTAAGAAGTTCTTTAGAGATTTTGGATACTAGCCCTTGATCTGATATGTCATTTGCAAATATCTTCTCCCATTCTGTTGGTTGTCTTTTGGTTTTGTGGACTGTTTCTTTTGCTGTGCAAAAGCTTTTTATCTTGATGAAGTCCCAAGAGTTCATTTTGGCCCTTGCTTCCCTTGCCTTTGGCGATGTTTCTAGGAAGAAGTTGCTGCGCCTGAGGTTGACGAGGTTGCTGCCTGTGTTCTCCTTTAGGATTTTGATGGACTCCTGTCTCACATTGAGGTCTTTCAACCATTTGGAGTCTATTTTTGTGTGTGGTGTAAGGAAATGGTCCAGTTTCATTTTTCTGCATATGGCTGTCCAATTTTCCCAACACCATTTGTTGAAGAGACTGTCTTTTTGCCATTTGACATTCTTTCCTGCTGTGTCAAAGATGAGTTGACCATCGAGTTGAGGGTCCATTTCTGGGCTCTCTATTCTGTTCCATTGATCTTGTGTCTGTTTTTGTGCCAGTACCATACTGTCTTGATGATGACAGCTTTGTAATAGAGCTGGAAGTCCGGAATTGTGATGCCGCCAGCTTTGCTTTTCTTTTTCAACATTCCTCTGGCTATTTGGGGTCTTTTCTGGTTCCATACAAATTTTAGGACTATTTGTTCCATTTCTTTGTAAAAAGTAGATGGTATTTTGATGGGGACTGCTTTGAATGTGTAGATTGCTCTAGGTAGCATTGACGTCTTCACAATATTTGTTCTTCCAATCCATCAGCATGGAACGTTTTTTCATCTCTTTGTGTCTTCCTCCATTTCTTTCATGAGTATTTTATAGTTTTCTGAGTACAGATCCTTTGCCTCTTTGGTTAGATTTATTCCTAGGTATCTTATGGTTTTGGGTGCAATTGTAAATGGGATGGACTCCTTAATTTCTCTTTCTTCTGTCTTGTTGTTGGTGTATAGGGATGCCACTGATTTCTGTGCATTGATTTTTATATCCTGCCACTTTACTGAATTCCTGTATGAGTTCTAGCAGTTTTGGGGTGCAGTCTTTTGGGTTTTCCACATAAAGTATCATATCATCTGCAAAGAGTGAGAGTTTGACTTCTTCTTTGCCAATTTGGATGCCTTTTATTTCTTTTTGTTGTCTGATTGCTATGGCTAGGACTTCTAATACTATGTTGAATAACAGTGGTGATAGTGGACATCCCTGCTGTGTTCCTGACCTTAGGGGGAAGCTCTCCGTTTTTCCCCAAATGATATTCACTGTAGGTTTTTCATAGATGGCTTTTATGATATTGAGATATGTACCCTCTATCCGTATACTCTGAAGAGTTTTGATCAAGGAAGGATGCTGTACTTTGTCAGATGCTTTTTCTGCATCTATTGAGAGGATCATATGGTTCTTGTTCTTTCTTTTATTAATGTATCGTATCACATTGATTGATTTGCAGATGTTGAACCAACCTTGCAGCCCAGGGATAAATCCCATTTGGTCGTGGTGAAGAATCCTTTTAATGTACTGTTGGATCCTATTGGCTAGTATTTTGGTGAGAATTTTTGCATCCATGTTCATCAAGGATATTGGTCTGTAATGCTCCTTTTTGGTGGGGTCTTTGTCTGGTTTTGGGTGGATAAATCATCATTCTGAACTCTAGGTCCAACATCTTACTAATGTCCATATTGCTTCGGTCCCTGGCAGTTGGTACTGCCTCTTGTTCTTTTTTTTGAGGTGATTTTTTCCATCTTGTCGTTTTGTGCAGAGGAGAATAGATGAATGAGAGAACAAAATGCTAACAGGGTAACAATGACCCCAGAAAAATATACACTAAACAAATGAGAAGAGAGCTGAAACGAGGAGAAAAGAAGGGGAAAGAAGAAAAAAGAAAAAAAAAAAGAAAAGAAAAAGGGAAAGATAAAAACAAACAAACAAACAAAACCAGAATATGATCAAATATGACCAAGCTGGTGCATAGATCAGTGCCACACACTAGATTTTGGGCATATTTTGGTCTGTTAGAAGAAAGTGGCTCCCAAAATTTTAAAGAAATAAAAGCTTATATATGTACAAAAATAATGGTAAATATGATGAAGGGATGGAATATGTCTGTAAAGAGGAAAATTATAAAAGATTTTATAAAAGGAATTGATAAGAAGTTGGTTGAAAAAAAAAGAAGAGGATTTTGAAAAAAAAAAGGGAGAGAATGTGATCAGGATGGAGAGAACAAAGACATACAGTAGAGATTTAGGGTATATTTTGGTCTGTTAGAAGAAACTGTATCCCAAATTTTAAAGAGAGAACAACTTATATATATATATCTCTCAAAAATAAGGTTAACTACTATGAAGGATAGAATATGACTCTAAAAATAAAAAATAAAAAAGATATTTTAAAGAAGGGATTGATAAGATGTTGGTTGAAAAAGGGAAAATGAAAAATTAAAAGAAAAAGAAAAAGAAAGTTAAAAAAATTAACTTTGAAAGACTAAAGAACCATGGGGAAAAAGCCATGAATTCTATGTGCAGTATTCCCCTAGCTCTGGAGTTCTGCCATTCTCATTGATCGGTAAACTTGGTCTTTGCTGGCTGTTCTTGGTGATCTTCTCGGGGAGGGGCCTGTTGCCATGGTTCCCAAATGTCTTTGCTGGAGGCGGAATTGCCCCGCCTTTGCCTGGTCCAGGCTAAGTAATCTACTCGGGTTTACTCTTGGGAACTTTTGTTCCCTGCAAGCTTTTGGTACAGCTTTGGAGGCCAAGAGTGAAAATGGCGGCCTCCCAATCTCTGCCCTGGAGGAGCTGAGAACTTGGGACCCCACTCCTCAGTGCGCCGCCAGAGAAAACCAGTCAGTCACTCCCGTCTCCCCAGTCTCTGGCTGCACTCCATGCTCACCTGGCCTGTGACTGAGCATTTCTATCTCTAGCACCGGACTCGGTGTGGAGTCTCCAAACCCAGCAGATCCCTGCGGTGCGCTCCTGTGCCACTTCTCCTGGGGGAGGAAGGGGAGTCTCCCTGGATCTGCCACTTGTTGGGTCCCTGCTGGAGGAGCAGTGGCCTGACTGTGCCACAGATCACGGTTTATGGCAACTCCGAGCTGAGAGCCCGCGCCTCAGCTCCATCTCTGCAGACGGCTTCCCTGCTTTGATACCTGGGAGCTCTGCCGCACTCAGGCACCCCTGGTCTTTCTGTGACCCCAAGGGTCCTGAGACCACACTGTCCCAGCGAGTGTTCCACCCCTCGCTTAGCCACTGGAGTGACGTTCCTTAGCAGAGCTGACTCCTAAAAGTTCCGATTTTGTGCTCTGTGGCTCTATCACTTGCCAGAAGCGGCCGACGGAGGCCCCTCCTCCGCCGTCTATCCTCCCAAATATCACCTCGGATTCACTTCTCCGCACGTCCTACCTTCCAGAAAGTGGTCGCTTTTCTGTTCAGAGAGTTGTTGCTCTTCTTTTCTTTGATCTCCTGTTGAGTTTGTAGGTGTTCAGAATGGTTTGATCCCCATCCAGCTGAATTCCTGGGACCAGATGAAATTTAGGTCTCCTACTCCTCTGCCATCATGCTCCTCCCTATATGGTTCTTAAAGGAAATTGTCATTTAGCTGGGTGGATTATTAGGAGACAACTCGAAGTATCTACCACAGTCCACCCCTTTATCAACTCAACTATATATGCCTGCCCTTTTCCACATAGGGCATACTCATTTTCTCCCTTAAAGAACACCCAGGTACCCCACTACTTCATCTAGATGAAATTCCAGGATCTCTGGGTGATGGATAATCCACTGTATCAGGCTTGAATGTAACTTCTTACACTTTAGCCAGCTGTAAACTAAACTGTAAGTGATCTACTATTTATACCCAATATTCCATGGCATATGAGGAATGGGATAGTCACAATATAAAATACCACTCAGAAAAGAAAACATTGAGACACTCTCATCAAATTACATGCAAACAATGAATCATGGAACACTACATCAAAAACTAATGATGTAATGTATGGTGATTAACATAACATAATAATAAAAAAATAAAATAAAATATATGAAGTCAAAAAAAATTATATCAGGTCACTCTTGTAAATGACTCCCTGACTGGGCAGCAAAGAAAGCTCTTTGGCAAACCCATCTGAAAGATACTGATACTTCACTGAAAAGAATGAATGTATGAGTCATCCTTTGATGTCCCAGCTTTGCCCTCAGAGAGGTTCCTCATTTTCCATGTTCTTCCTCTCATTGGGGAATGTGCTCTTCCGAAGGGCTGCCCAGTCTGCCCTGCTGACTGGTGTAGCATGGCAGCTCAGAGGTGCATTGTCACCAAATACACACTTGTGAAGGTTTCATCCTTTTAAATATTATTTCTTCAAAAACTTGGTAGGTGTATTAGCTTTCTGAAGGTGCCATATTGATGTACCACAAACTGAGTGATGTTAAACAACAAACATTTATTGTCTCACATTCTTGGGGACCAGAATTCCGATATCAAGGTGTCTTCAGAGCCATGCTCACTCTGAGTATTCTAGGGAAGGGTGGTTATAGGCTTCTCCTCTAGATTCTGCTAGTTCCTTAGCTTGTGGCAACTTAACTTCAACCCAAAGCATGTATATGTCCAAATTCCCCCTTTCGATAAGGACACCAATCATATTGGATTAGGGGCCCACCCTACTTCAGCATGACCTCAACTTAACAAATTATCCCTGCAGGGACTCCTGGGTGGCTCAGTGAGTTAAGTGTCTGACTCTTGATTTTGGCTCAGGCCATGATCTCAGGGTCGTGGGATCAAGCCCCATATCAAGACCCGTGCTCAGTAGGGAGTCTGCTTGAGATTTTCTCCCTCTCTCTTTGCCCCTTCCACCTGCCCAATTGCTTGCTCTTTCTCTTTCTCTCTCTCTTTCAAATAAATAAATAAATCTTTTACCTAATTATCTGTGCAATAACCCTATTTCCAAACAAGGTCACACTCTGAGGTACTGGAGGTCAAGACATAAATGTATGAATTTTTGTAGGAAGACATAATTCAACCCATAACTGGAGTCTTCTGGACTCTTTCCTTCTGCTAATTTCCATGAATCAGTAATCATAGTCAAGATCCATTGATAGATAGAACTGCAGTTGTTGAGCCTGAAGACTGCCTCATTTTATTTACTGGTCTCTGAATTCTGCCCACCCAATGTCTCATAACTAAATGATGGTTACCTTGGAGCCATCTGAAGAAACAGGAAAACCTTCAATTTTTTTTTCATTGTATTTACTCTCTGTGTACAGATCATCTAGATTTCACATGAATTCATCTCTCTTTTACACAATTTTGCTAAAATCAGCCAGGATTAGCCAAGACAGATGAACTGCTGGGCAAGATTTCTCTTTTTTGTTGCTCTGTATTCCCTACACATTTGTTCTTTTTTTTTTTTTTTTTCCCAGCTCTTACCAATAGATCTTCATTCCACAAAGCATTCAAGGGGAAGAGAGAAGGGAAAGATGTGCTCTTTCCCTTTGAGGAAGTCACTCCAATGTCAGGCAAGTTACTTCCATTCTCACCTGATTGTTACAACTTAGTCACAGGATCACATCTGGTAGTAAGATGCTTGGGAAATGTAGTCAAGGTGACTGTGTCCCCAGATAAATGTTATTGTAACATTTAAGTAAATGAGAATGGATTTGGAAGCACAACTAGTAGCCTTTGTCACAAATATACACTTTAAATTAAGGTCTTCAAATGCCTTGTTAAAATAAAGCAAATTAAAGAGAAACGTGGTTGGATGGGTGATGGGACATCTACTTGATAGGTAATCTGTACTCAAGTCTGTATTCTGTTCCCAGGTGTGTTCCCTTGGGCAGATATTTTCCCTTTCTAGTATGTTTTCTCACCTGGATAATAATGGGTTGGATTAGAATAGCCTTTTCCAAATAGAGTTCTATAGAATAGAAATTTGTAAAGTAATAGCCATATAGTGACAAGGAATTTTTATATACAAATTTAGGAAATGATTAACACTATATCTACATTTTAGAGATTCATAATAAAGATTCTGATAATCTTTCTGTAAATAACTTTTAACCCATCACATGCCTTTTTTTTTTCCACAGATACTTTATTAGTCATCTACTAACGTTACATGAAAATGTGGAGAACATCAAATTAAATGACTTACACAGTTCCTACCTGCTCTAAGGTTCTGTGATACTGAAGTACATCGCTGAGCTCTTACCACCCTTCAACACCTATTTCATTATTTATTAAATCTCTTTATAGTCTGCTATACCTGAAATTGAGTTAAGGAAACTTATAACCAAAGGGTTAAATAAGGCTAAATGTCAACAACAGATAGTGAGATGGAAAAGGAAGACTAATTTATACCTTAACATGAATTGGAATGTCAGATTTCTTAGCCAGTTGGCTAGTTAACTACTTAAGCTCTGAGGGAATAGAGCCAGTTGAGTTTGGAGGGAAAGGCTCGAGTCACATGAGAACTGTCAGTAGGGGTGAGTATGGAAGGAGGGTTGGTTGGAGGGAGTTGGCACAAGGGACTCCCAGGGAGGCAGAGAGCATGAGCCCCTGCAGGGCACACTGAAAGGAAACAGGGTGTGCCAGGCAGGAGGGACAGCTGACTTCCAGCCTCCTTGACAATTTTGCTTAGGGATGGCTTTGTGTGAATGTAAATCATTCAGATAATTGCTGTAATTCTGTGCTTAGCTTGGCGGCTAAGACCCTTGATTCATGAATATTCATGAGATCTATCCATACTCCACTATTACTTAGATTTTCCTAGACAGTTTTCATGCTGAGAGTGCCAGCATGTTTGTGCTAGGGATGGTGATGGTAATGATTTCTTGTCTGGGTGGAACCTGCCCTCTGCCCACCCATCCAGGTGATGATAGGAAAAGACACTGTTGTATGAGCTGGCCCTGCTTCTGGTAGGTTTTGGTCTTACACGTTGATTCTTCCATTCATCAATTTCTGAGCAGTGTACCAGGCACTGTGCTAGGTGCCAGGACTCTGGCACAGGAGAAAGGCAAGTACCAGTCCCTAACTGCATGCATGGTCTGAATACCAAAATAGACTCTGGAGAAACCATCACAGAGTAATGATAATTGTTACGGCAGGATGAGCTCAGAATGCTATGGCTTTGAGGAGTTTAGAGGAAGTATACAATATCAAAATTGGGGGTGGGCAAAATCAAGATTTCAAGGAAACTGCCTCCTATAGGATTCAAATACCTAAGTTGAGCCTTAAAACTACATCATATAACTAATATACACTTATTGCAGAAAACAATAAAATAGAATAGAAAGACTGCATCATTTGAAAAATTTCACCCAATTTTGTTGTATGTATTTGCATACTTTACCCTGTGTGTTATTTCTCTTAACAACAGTAACAACAATTATGGAATGTGTAGTTTTTAATCTATCTTTTTTCAACTAAGCAAATATTTGAAATAAATCTTAAAAAATGAGTAGCAAGTTCCAGGTAAATGAGGTTGAGAAAGGTGGTTTAGCCTGAGAAAGCCTAAAGTCAAAAAAAGGCTGAGATTAAGGAATCAGCCTTTAGACAAGAAGTGCTTCTGAACACTTCAGTTAAGCTGAATCTTGGGGCCTGTCCTAGTCTGGGACAGGCATTATGTGCCTCTTTTTAGAAGAGCTGATTGGACTTGTAGATGAGAATCCTATGAGAATAGAGAACCTATGAGAATAGAGCATGCAAGCTTGACCACCACTTGCAAAGATATAGTCAGAAAAGGGGAGGCTATCAAAATGTCTCCGAATAGTTTTTGTCTTGGTTCCAAATTATGTTTGTCCAGGTTTGAATTTCACAGAAAAGGAGAGCGCTGTGGGTAAAAGCTCAGAAGGTGCTTCTTTAAAAACTATGGAAGATATCTAGGCACAAGGTAGGGCACTATTAAAACCTTTAGGACAGATTGTAACACAAAAACAGAGAAAGTCATCCTCCTCACTTTATCTCAGACCACATTGTAGCCCCTTTACCTCAGCCAATTCAGCATGGCAATGGAAGTACTCAGTGAAAGGAAAAGGTATGCTCAGGGAAATGCAGTTATCAAGCCTGACTAGGGATTCCCAACAGAATTGGACTTGGTGCCCAGAGAGCAGGTCATGTCCATGTGCAGCAAAGGAATAAAGAAGCATTTGCAGTGGCCAACACGTAGTAGCCAGTGGATGAATACCAAGAGCAGAAGAGGCAGGGAATTGCCAGATGCCATTTAGTTGTAGAATGGATGTACACAGAAGCACGTGAGAGATACTCAGTCACCCAGAAAAGCCTAGGACAGGAGGGCTAGGGAAGTGGCTGTGCTCTTGCATGAAAAGTTTGGGGAAAGCTAGTAAAATTGATAGAATAACACATGCATAAAAAATTTATATATGTATTGATTTAAACTAAAAGGCTTATGCTAAATATTTTTGAAGAAAATTCATTCATAAAGATGTTCACATGGTCTAAGACACTTAGAAAAGAATGGAGAATATCAGGTAAGAATGTGGCTCCATTCATGATATTATTAACACACCATGCCTTTCTTTCTAGGAAAAGGTAGGGGGCATATGCAAGACCATGCTCATACTTTTTGCTAAACAGACAAATGAACAACAACAGACTATAAAAGTTTTTGGTATTAATGCTACAAATTCAGAATTGTCAAACTCCAGCCCATGGGTCAAGTTGGCCCATTGTCTGTTTTTGTAAATAGAGCTTTATTGAGACAGAGGCAGCCTTGTTAGTTTGTGTATTATGTAGGACTGCTTTCAAGCTACAACTGAGCAGTTGTGACCCTGACTACATGGCCTCAAAGCCTAAAAGATTCACTATCTGGCCCTTTGTAAAGATAAAAATGACCTCTTAATTTGTTTGTTTGTCAGATGTTTGTTTACAAATTAGCAGCCATGCCTTAATAGAAAGACCAGGCTAATACCCTATATTCCAGAAACAGCTGCTTCCCCCAAGCCTTACATGTGCTAAACACACTCACACCATTTCTGTGGCATAGATTTTGCCTGTATGATGAAAAGTGTATTCTAGTTTATGCTGCCACCCACCCCCTGTTCTGAATGCTGACGAAGCTTGAAAATCCAGTAAGTTGTTCCCATTAAAGCCACTCATTGTCGAGGTGAATGTTGATGACTCTTTGGGAAACCTTTTAGTACAATACAACTGCCCCAGTCCATAATCGATTTCATATGGTGAGCTTTTCCAAAGCCCATTTCCCTCACTGTGAATGGTCTTCCCCACTGGGCATCAAATTTCACAGAGCTCTACCATATGAGAGAGATGAATCAGTGGGGGGGGGGGGGGGGGGGACAAAAAACAGTGCTTGTTAAAAATGCAGATTTCTGGGACCCACCCCAGATCTGTTCCACCTTTTGGAGCAAGCCAGAAAATCTGTCTGGGGAGGACCCAGACCTGTGAGAATGATGTGGATCTCTAATCCATTTTTTGAGAAACACTGATCCATAGAATTATTTTCAGCCATGATGCTTCACAGCTCTGTGAACACTTGGCTTGCTTTGCATTCCATTTCTCAAATCATTCTCTATGCTTCTATTTCTCTGTCTTTCAAAGCTGGAGAGCATTCAAGCAGTGTGAGATTCAGTGTTGAAAAGGGTTTATACCAGTTGAAATTTGTGTTATTATATTTGTTTCATGCATTTAATTCCTGTTGAGACTTTAAGTACGGGCAGCTGGATCCCTATTCCAGGTGCTATGCTTCACAAATTGTTGACATCTTTCCTCTCTGTTAGATACCAGAGCCCAGCTGCACCAGAACGAACAGATCTGCCGCCTACATTAGCCTCTCACTTGCCTGGGTGACCACCACTGAAGATGTGAAAGGACAAAGGTGGGGGAGAGTTTTCTGACCTGGCCTCCAGGCAAGCATTCTTTGTAGCTTGGCTAACTGAAGTATATGGGTAGTGGTTTCTTCTAGATTAGACACGTTTAAGCTTTGGAAATTGTTTCTTGGGAAAAAGAAGAGGCAACACTCAAGTTTAATGATTCATAAAAGTCCCTGTCAAGAAGCTGTTGAGGCTTTATATGAGCATGGATACCCCGCCCCACATAGCGTTGCCAGCAGGGATCTTATACAGAATTTAAAGCCCACCTCAGTGACTACTGACCCCGGAGGAAGTTCTATAATATCTGTCCCACCTAATTAATTGCTCTCAGTTCTACGTTCCATTGCTTTAGTACCTCCAACCTTAATGTCACCAATATTGATTAACTGTATTTTAGTATATAGGATAGCGGAGTCAGCAGACAGGGGCTTCAAAAATTAAAACATGATCCTTGCTTTCCAGGAGCTTGTGAGTATAAACAAGCACTTAAAGGGCAAAGAGCTGATTACACTGTGTTCAGTGGGACAGGGGCATGCATTTCAGTCTCCCTCCTGGACTGAAACCCAGGGATGAGGAAACACCTGTGTCTTTGTATTTTTGTTTCTAGCATGGCCTTTGTCATCAACCCTAGTCATGAACATGTGCACAGCACACCCTGTCTTGAGTTGACTCTAATTTAATCTTTTCTTTTTAAAAGATTGGAGAATAGCCATAAACATCTAGGTTTTTCCATTAGAAAATCAGCTCTTTTAGGTAAGTCTTGTTGTTCATGATTCTCAGTGTTGTAAGTATGTTTTGCCACTTCGGAACTCAAGCTCAGCTCCAGATAAAAATGGAAAGGAATATTGGTAAATTCCCTCCCCACAGCAATGCTCTCAGACTTTCATGCTGCCCACTGAGAACACTTGTACTCCAGCATGCTCTACCCTTCCCAATGTTTCCTTCTCTCTCTAACTTCCTTTTCACCAATCACTTGGCCTGTGACCTATTTTCCCAGAACTCAGTGAATGGTCAGGGAATATGATAAATTAATGATAGGAAAATCTAATGAGAGGGTATAGTCTTCTCACATAATAGATTTGCATTTTGATAGGAACCTTGGAAAACAAAAGGCCTTTAGCAAATTAACAGTGAAAAAAAATAAAAGGGGTACGTTTCAGGAAAGGAAGAAAAACATTTTCAGATAGTTATGTTTTTGGTGCACATTTTATACCAATCTGTCTGTTCCTATCTGGGATTAGAATATCTTAACACCTGCTTTTAAAGGGAGAAACTAGTCAACATTTTAAAAATTAAGTTTAGCTTTTTTTTTTAATATCCATAGCTTTTTATCCCGAGGGCCTTCCTTATCCATAGTGTAGTATTATGCCCCTTAATAAAAATAATGTAGTCTTAAAAGAGTCTAAATCAAACTTATAAATCAGATCATGTTTTTCTATTGTTTTGTCATTTGGTTTTAGAAATAAATTTTCCTCAGAAATAAATCTTGCTCTAAATACACAACATTTTTAAATATAGTAAATATTACATACTACTTAGTTGATTAAAAATAATAAATAGTAAAAATTTAATTTACAGTAGATTCAATAAATAGCATCCCATTCTCTCCCCCCCTTTTTTTAACATTCCTATCTGATGCCATGGAATGCATTTTTAGAACTGGAAGAACCTCCTTGAATTTCAGATAGAATCAAATTTTTATAGGTGAGCAGGCTCACATTCTTAGATGTGAAGAGATTTCCCAAGGAAGTGCTGGAATAGACTCCAGGTCTCCTGGCTCATGATTCAATCTTGAAGCTCCCAGGAGGGCAAGAAAATGTTTTAAGTTGGCAGAGTCAGGCCTGAACAAGGACATGGTATGGAACAGAGAGGAAAGCTAAGTGTGAGAAGTAGGCTTCCTAGAAACCAGGTGTGGGCTGCCATTTACCAGCTCCATTACCTTAGAAATGACTTAGACTCCCTCCACCTCCACTTCCTTCTCCATAAATACAGATAATACATGCATAGTTGCTCTGGAAACCACTGAAGTGTTGGGCAGGTGAAAGCTATCCTATTCCTATTTTAATTATTATGTATATTTAATATTAATTAGGAGTTTGCTGGACCCAGTGGACATTGTTACATATCTTCTCCGAGTAGGCAAAGCTCTCAGCAGATATCATCTCTGTCATGCTCACACATTCTTTTCAGGAGTAATGGTTGCAAGAGATTATCAATCTCATTTTACAGATGGAGAAACCAGAGCTTCACCTTTCCACTTGGCTGTGCTGACTCATCAGCTTATTAATGCCCGGGTCAATGCCTCTGCCTTTAAATCACGGAGGGAGAGCCAGGGAGCCCCTAAGTGATCATGCCATTTTTTACAACCACTATGGAACTGTGTGCTCATGAAAGTTCTGAAGACATGAAGCTTAATTCAGGAAGGAGTGAGAAATTATATTTCTATATCATATATCAAATCAAAACTGTTTTTTTGAGGAATCCTGGTAAAGGCACAGCATTCTCATTAAGTAAGAATTCAGTGGACTAGGGAATAGATAATAACATATTCTTTAAATAGCTAGGCAATTGGTTCCGAGAATAAGATCATCTTACCAAGAGCAAGCTTGTCTTTACCTATGTGCAGATTCAAACTAAACATTGCATGGACGCAAGTGTGTATAACTTTCTCTTCGTAAAAATCCATGATGTTTATTTGCACTGACTTTTCTCTGGTCCCAGCATGTTTACATGGATTCTCTCCATGAGTATTGGGGCTCAGGCAGGGCAGCATCTAGTTCATCTGAGGAATGAAAGGGAGGGGCAGGGTGGTGAGGAGCTTTCTCCAAGGCCATATGCCTAGTTAGTGCCAGAGAGAGACATCCTGCACTCCCTACCTCCATGCTTTTGGTTTTCCCACAGACTATGCAGCTTGAACCCTGATCAGCTCCCAAATGAGGACCCAGAAGGGCTCCTGAACATGGGGGACATCTTCTGTCACTTGGTATAACTGACATGGCCCTCTTGGCTGCAGCATCACTGGGAGCCCACATCCCTTAGGTGTACCACTCCATGTGCTCATCAGGAAATAGAATGGTGAGGGTGGCCTCTCCTTTTCAAACTGCATTTTGAACCCTTGGTAATCAAGACTGGAATGAGTTGCAGGGGGTTTGGCTAGTCCCTGAGGGGGTGCTTTCCACATCATAAACCCTCAGCACATCCTTCATTAAAACCCGGCGCTGCTCTCCAGAAGGGATGCCCATGTGAGCCATTCAAGGGGCTGACTAATCACTGGCTCATTAGTGCAGGTGGCCTCCCCACATTCAGCCTGTACGAGGGCCGCTGGTGTGGAACCGCTTTATAGCACAGCTGGTCTGGAATGGACCCGTGGCTTAATTTCAGAGCTTTTCTCATCTCTTCCATTTACACAGACCCCAGCTGCCCAGATGGGAGTGTCACCCAAAAGAGAACATAAAACTAAACATTCTCTGGATTCTGACTGTAAGTAATATTTCTATTAGCTGTATGCTCTGTGTTCTCTGTGTTCGATCTTCACTTCTATTTATTTCCTTATTTCCAAGGAATAATCATTATGAGACTCTTCAACACAATAGAACTCAAAGAGCCAGCCAGAGGCAGATTTAATTCTGGGGAAATATAGAAAAGACCAGTTATCATGAAAACCCTCAATTTGCATTTTGCTCTCCTTGGAAGTCATAATACCAGGAAGCTAATGCAGTCCCCTGAAAGAAGCTCTTTATATCTAATGACAAGGCTATATGCCTCCAGGGTGGTGAGATTATCTATTTTTCATCACTCATCTGAAATGTTCAAGCTCCTTCTCTGCTTCGTACTCTCACGAGGAGTGGAGACTGTTTCCCGGGGAAGCAACCCAGTCATGGGATCTGCCTGGCAGAAACACCTATGATGGGTGTTCCCAAATGTCTCATGGCAAGGGACATGCTCAGCCATGTTTCCAGGCTATGAGCCCAGGTGATGGAGAGTACCTGCAAAGGTGCACACAGCCTCACACCTGCAGCCGGAGACTGCTACCTTCTAGGGGACCAGTGACCCGGGGGCCTGGGCGCTGTGCCCTTGGGCACCAGTGTACCACGCCTTCCCAGTCTGCACATAAATCATCTCAGTATTCAAATGGATTCTGGGGGGCATCCCCAAGTATTCTGAGTTGCCTACATTGCTCTCCTTCTTTGAGGCCAGCCATGTCATTATTGTACCCTGTCTCCCCAAGCAGCCACGCAAACGGGGGGGCCCGCCGCAGTTCTAGACTCAGGCAGACTACCAACAGCTGCATGGTTAATTATGGCTCTCTCCCTCTTTCTCCCTCTCTCTTTAAAATTTCAGCTTTAGCAATAAAAGATAAGAAATTCTTTAGAGTAATTAGAGACTGCTGAGCGCTTATGGTAATAATGAAGGAAAACATTCTGACTGATTTACAGCAGGAAGAGGCAGTGAGGAGCTATGCAGGTTGAAAAAAAAATAATTAAAATCAGCTTTGCCACTATCTTGACTGAGCTGCCAGTCAGCCTCAGAGAGAAAAGAAATGCTAATGAAATATTAATATGCTGCCTTGGATTTTATGTAACCGTCTTTGTTCCCAGGTACTGTTCCAGCTCGTCAGTCAGAAGGGTCAGGTGTGAGGGATGCAGGGACCCGGGTGGGAAGGGGAAATGAGAAGCCAGCTTGTTGGACGCTTGGCCTCAGGAAGAGTTTACTGGAGCGTCAAGGCGGACAAGATGGAGAGCCCTTCCCTGACAGCCAGGGCCTCAGCCCCGCCAGCCGGAGAAATCCTAGTGGGGGGCAAAGGCTTTTCTTTTCTTATTCTTTTTTTCCCCCTGGCTGACAGACAGTAAATGTCAGCAATCATCATGACACAATCAGAGCTGGTTTTATAATATCTATAAGTGGTTTCGAAGTCGGCTGATGGCAGACAGTTTCAAAATCTCAGGGAAATCGTGTCTCATAGGTAGTGTTCAGACGAGACAGAGCCCCCACATGATTTTTATTTCATCTAATCAATCACGGCAGCTGGGTTGCAAAATAGATGACATGGCTTGGAAGCAATGTGTATGCATCTGTGTGTGCATGTGTGAGCTGCATGTGTGTGCATTCACGTGCGTGGGTGCACAACTGTGTGTATGTGGGCGCTGGGTGAGCGGCGTGTGTGTATGTGAATGCCTGTGTGGGGATGTGCTGTGTGAGTGGTGTGTGCGCTGTATGAGCTGTGTGTGAGGACATGTGTGCACGTGTGTCTGAGGGCACATGTGTGAGCTGTGTGTGCTTTGTGTATGCATGCCTGAAATCACGCAAGTCTTAAAATGTTTCTGAGTACCTTGTGCACACCCTCTCTGGAATGGTTTGGACCCAAGAGTTCTAGGTCCTAATTCAGCAGCGGTGAAAGGAAGTGTAAAGGCAATGGTCAAGAGGAGCCCACAGGAGACACTAACAGAGGATTTATGCAAAGTCCTGTGGCCTCACTGTATAAGTCACTCTCTGCAGTGACTCATTGAAAGTTTGGAGTCTCAGGACAGGTGGACAGAGAACAAACCACAGGTGAGCAAACCCAGGGGCAGGAATGAGGCAGATGAGTGGGAGCAAGAGGGGAGAGTGGAGAGGCATCTGAAGGAAGAGTCCCAGCAACGGAGCTTAGTCCTGACACTAACAGGAACTCACTGGGTGATTCTGTGCAAGACACACAGACCCTGTGACCTCACTTCCTGAAGCTGAGAAATGAGGACGTTCTAGGGTCCCCATGGTCCCCTTTGGGTCTATAATCGGTTTAGAAAGCATTAAGAAGGGGACGTAGGATAAGAGTCATGAGACTTTCCATCTGGGATAGGGTTTCTGGCTTTTGTAAGATAACTCACTCATCTTCCATGATTCAAAACTTAATCATAGCTGGAGTGAGAATGGATTGAGATGTGTTACCTTTTTTTTTAAGGATAAAATAGAATAGTAGCTATTTAATTTTGCAGAGATCTGCTATATATAAAGAACTTGCATTATTTTGGATTATATTAAAGTACCTATGGGCTAGATATCATCATCCGTCAGTGGCAAAGAAAGTAAGAAAGACTCAAGTTTTGAAGTGAGCAGAGGGCAGTGAGCTAGGTGCCCCTGGGTCCATGCTCTGAAGTCTGTATTCTCTTGGTTCCAAGCTGGGACGGCTGGAGATCGGAGGGATTCATGTGGTAACTTTTTTTTTTTTTAAAGATTTTATTTATTTATTTGAGACAGAGAGAATGAGAGAGACAGAGAGCACATGAGAGGGGGGAGGGTCAAAGGGAGGAGCAGACTCCCTGCAGAGCAGGGAACCCGATGCGGGACTCGATCCCGGGACTCCAGGATCATGACCTGAGCTGAAGGCAGTCGCTTAACCAACTGAGCCACCCAGGCGCTCCCTTTTTTTTTTTTTAAATTTAATCCCCAAATCAGTCCTATGAGGGTCAGGGAGCTTTGGAACTTTCCCAGGTAGCCCAGTGAGTAGGTGGGACCACCAGGGCCCTCTCACCACATACCTGAGTCCACGGCATGGCAGCCCCTTTCCTGCTCTGGCTGTGTTCACGTGAGGAGTGAAGCCGGGAGAACCCGGCCTGTGGAGCTGACACACGAGTTTCAGCTGCAGTTCCAGAGCAATAGGGTCTGTGGATGGTTGAACAAATCCCATGCCCTCCCTGGACCTTGAAGTCCTCCCCTGAAATAGAATGATGTTGCACAGCATTGGATAAATGTTGTGAGGCTGACATAAAAATAACAACACAGAGCACCTAACACACGGTCTCATTGACTGTAATGGAAATAGCACCTCTGCAAAGCCACATTCAGGACTCACCATGTCTACGAGGGATCTACGCACTCAGCTGCATCTCTGCTATTTTGCCAGAATGTGAGTGTGAATCCCACGCATGGGCCTGGTGCCCATCTCTCCTGTCTGCAGTCTCCAGACAGTTCTGATCACGCAGCTCAAGGCATGAACACAGAGAAAGCATATGTTCCTAATATGTAAATGTATTCCTTCATTCTTTTCCTACCTATACTTTTTCAATCTGTACACAAACTCTCAGTAAGCCTGATACGTTTTCACTTGTTGGATGAAAGTATGTATAGAGCTTCTGTTGTTTCCTTCCAGCGGTATGCTGGGGGGAATCTCATGCATTTTATTTCAAAATCCACTCCTTGGGTAGTGAAGAAACCTATCTGATGCAATAGCATGCTTATCTCAACCTGATTCGTGTTGTTTTCTGCTCCTTTTCATCTCTCCATGTGATAGAACAGGTCATTTTTTCATGTTTAATGACTATAAAAAAACTCAGCGTAGATGCTAATAGGAGAAAAAAGAAGTAATTGAATATAAGGAGGTGTAAAAAAGCAGTACGTCTTCTTTTCTAAAACAAATTATTACAGAGCTAATGCTTATTCAGTGCTTTAAGGCAAACATAGAGTCCTTAGAGCAACTATTTATTACAGTCCACGAGATTCTGGGTGTTGTGCTAAATTATTTTTGTATGGTTATTTATACAGTGTCACAACCATGTGAAGTCGGTTCTGTTGCCCGGGTGGCAGGTGTAAGGAACCCCACTTTACAGATGACAAGGCAGGGAAAGATTAAGTATATGTCTAGTACACAGTTAAGCAAGTTAGGGGAAGGAATCATTCCAGATAAATAATGTGGAAGGTGGCAAAATCATGAATTCATGACAAATGAACTCTCCTGGAATAACACAAAGCCAAGGATAAACACTTGGTCAATAATTTCTGCGAGTACTCTGAGTTATAATTGGCCTCATAAACTTAGCTATTTGGCTTTCTGTGATGAAGCAGACAAAAAAGCAACATCTGTTTGCTGTTGGGTCAACTTGGCATGCCACCTGATGTCTCTGTGCTTTAGCCGCGTGCACTGGGAAGCAGACATAGTAACACTGCTTTGTATTTTATCTTCCAGAGACACTTGACTTTTTAAATGTAGTGCCTTGAGGATAGCAAAAATCCTCTTCACGTCCAAAAGAAAGTCATTTAAAAACCCGAGTGGCCACATAATGAATAATTATTTATTGAGTACTACACTATGGCTAGCAAAGAGGCCAAGAACAGAATTCAAGAAAAATCTGCAATCGTGGGAGTATCTGCTTAAACTCCTTATCTCACTGAGAAGAAGACGTAAATATGTGTAGTAATTAGAGAGCAAGTCCTTAATCAAGCTTTAAAATCAGTGCACTGATGGTAATCACCACAGGGACCCACCGACAAGGCCCTTTGGCGGTCTCAGCCAAGCACAGAGGAGCTGGCCTGCGTGCTGGTGCTGGACACAGGGAGTTCTGAACCCCACCTCTGCCCCTTGCTCCAGGTTATGCTGAGAGACTCAGTTCACCGTGTTGAGCCTGTTTCCAACCTCTGAACTGAGATACCCAGTTTGCTTCCACAAAGGGATGTGGTAAGGACTTAAGGATAGGAGGTCCAAAGCACGCTGCCTGGCAGACTGCACTTCTCTCTTCTGCAGGCTGGGCACAACACACCAGTGAAGGTGGAACCAGGGCTTGAGGAAGCGGAGGTCCTCACAAGAGTTGGCTTCGCAAGATCTATGGGACTCCCGAATGAGGAGACGGACAGGGGTAAGGTGAGGGTGCCATGGCGGGACAAGTCTACTTGGGGATTCAAGAGTCATGGGCCCAGACAAGGTTGGAAACAGGAGATAGAGTGCTCTTAGAGCAAGTTACAATGGGGTCTTCCCTCAGTGGCTTCACCCCAAGAGTGTCCACCCAGGTCTTGAGAGGGCCTGGCAAGGGTGGGGCAGGTGGTGACCAAATTTCCTCCAGCCTTTCTGATGTCTGATGGCCTCACTCCTCAAGCTCAGGTGAGGCCCAGGTGAGGCCCCGATGGAGATGAATACCTGCCACAGAATTAGAATTTGAATGCGAAGGATTTAAGGTTCATGGAGTCCAAGTGCTTGTGTGACTAACCTGTGACCTCGTGTGTGGAATCCACATCTCCCTGCCTTCCCCACAACCCTATAACCATTCACTCTCACCCACAAGGCACATGTAGAAGCACTTCTTTGGGGCTATAACCACTTTGTTCATGCTATAAGCTTAATTGTGTCCCCCCAGATTCATATGCTGTAGTCCCTTCCCCCGTACCTCAGAATGTGATGTGACCTTACTCGGGAACAGGGTCTTTAAAGAGGTAATTAAGGCAAAGTGAGGCCATTAGGGTGTGCACCAATCCAATATGCCTGTCTCCTCATAAGAAGAGATTAAAACACAGACACACACAGGGGGACAACCGTGTGAGGACATGAGGAGAAGATGACCATCTGCAAGCCAAGGAGACAAGCTTCCCTCAGGGAGATTCCCTTGCTGATGCTGCAATCTAGGACTTCTGGCCTCCAGAAATGGGAGATGATACATTTCTGTTGTTTAAGCCCCCAGTCTATGGCACTTTGTTATGGCACCCCTAGCAAGCTAATACACTATCTATCTCTGTCTTTGTCTCTCTCTGTCTCTGCCCTTCTCCCCAACCCCCGGTGGCTCCTTCCCTTCAATCTTCAAACCTGCTCATATTATTCAAAACCCCTGTGTCTGGGCCTCTCCTTAGCTCTCACTAAACCTTGGGATCCTCCTCCATTGCTGTCTGGCCTCCACCCTCCAAAGGCCAGTGAAACCATTCTAGCTAAAGCCTAGCTTTGTTTGTCTAAACCCAAAGGTCACGTCTGCACCCATTGTACTTGATGTCTGGTGTTATGGCAGACTTGAGCCCTGTCTCCCTATGAAGTCTGTGGGCAGAATAAAACATTTGGAAAAAACCTGACCCTGAATGATCCAGTTACAAGGATGGTTGTCTCATCCATAGTGTCTCTAGCACTGCTGAGCCTCCTGAATATTCTTTGACTCAAGATTGTCTGAAACAATTTGGTGGGAAAATCTCTCAAATAAAGGGGATAGGTAATAAAGATCTTTTTCTAAAAAGACCATGAATTTTGGACCCAAGGGGTTTAAATCTTTTCTAATATATTAAATAAATATAAATATATTACTTTGGGCAAGCTGAAATTAGCCTTGATTTCCTTGTCTAGTTTCTATATCATGAGCATCATATCTCCTTGGTCACAAAGACAAAATGAGACAATATGAGTAAAGTATCTGGCACTTTGCCTGTCACATAGAGATTCAATATATATTGAAAGATTGGCTCATGCATGTCTTGAAGGATAGAATGGATCTGGATATAAATGATCTACAGTAAACTTATAGAACAACATATGTATAGAGATCAGAGTTGATTCTGTCAACTGACTTCAAAAGTTGCTTTTCAAGGGGAGCCAGTATTTTGTTACTTTAGTAGAGAAATATGGAGGACTTCACTGTAGGACTCTTACTGCAAAACATGGTTGTGAAAAAAAGGTTGCACTGCTATATTTCCTTTAAATCAAATTGAACCCACCTAGGAACCCAATCCTGCCTGGCATGTGGATAGTCAGCCTCCATTGTTTTGGGGGTTCCTCTATCTTACAAAGAGAATCAACTAAGCATGTGGGCAGCTTGCACAGCCCTGAGAATGTTGACAGGTGTCCTGTCTCCCCCCATGGAGATCACTGTTGATATCTTCCTTGTATTGGCTTGAACAACCCCTTGAAGGCAGCTGGCTGTGCTCTGACAGGTCAGGGTGCAGGCAAGTGCTGCATGAGGAAGCTGCTGTTCTAGAATACAGACGCCCAGAGGGCACTGCCTGGGCACCCTAGCAAGTCCTCCATCTCCCCACAGATGGATGAGGTAGGTGTTGTGGTTGTCCCTACATCCTCACTGAGACGTTAAGTAACTTACCTAAGGCTATAGAGCCAAAGAGCCAGGAATTGAATCAAGCCCGGTGGCCATGTCCAGAGCCCGGATCTGTGCTCTGCCAAAGAAGACACAGCCTCTGCCCCTAAGCAGGAAGGGGCACGAGACAAGGTGGGCATAAGGAAAGGCAAACTCTTAGGCTTCTGATGAATGCCTCTACCTTCAATTGCAAAATAAAGAAGAAAGTCTAGAGCTCAAGTGTCCATTTGGATTCAGTGTCAGAGAACTGTAGTTTACATCCTGGCTGGGCTACTTGTCAGCTTCATGATGAAAAGAAACAATAAACAACCAATAAAACAAACAAAAAATAGTCCAAAACCAACAAAAACCAACAAAGGAAATGAAAGGAAAGGGACAACTTTGGAAGCAAACAGATCTGAGTTTGAATGTTTCCTTATCTCCAAGGGAACTTGAGCAGCCCCTTACCTGTACTGGGTCTTGATCTCCTTATCAGTGAAATGGGTATATAAATACCTGCTGAGGCCACTGGCTTTGTGCAAGATGGCTGCCTATCCTTCCCCCGGCTCTTCTATATTGTGGGGTCTGCACCCCAGCCTGGACCATGCCCTCAAAGGCATAGAGTGAATGGAGCCTTCCAGTTGCCCCAGCTGGACCAACTGGAAGGAGACCAGCTGCCTTGCTCAGCCCTGTCCATGGCATAGATGTGTGAGCCAGATAAGCATCTCCTAAGCCACTACCCTTTGTGGGATTTTTCTCTCCTTCCTCAGCTCTAAGAGTTAAGACTCTCCAATGAGATGATATGAAGGATGTTTACAAATGGTGGGAGCCCCACTTCACATGCATTAGTGCCAGCATCATGAGAGCCAGACAGGTGCTTGCAACATGGAGACTGTGCACAGGAGTTGTGAGTGTGATTGGAGAGTCGGTCACTAGTGCTGGCTCAGAGGAGAGAGACATCGCCTGGTTGGGGGGTGGCCGAGGCCGTCCACAGCCACACAGGCACATGGAAAGGCATCCATGTGAGCCTGAGCTTCTGTGTGAAACCCTCCAGCAGGTGTCCAAGGGGGCCTGACTACTAGGTCTGGGGGAGATCTGTGCAGAATACCTGCCCTGCCCACCCCAATTTCCAGAGGGCTTTCTTTTTAACCAATTTTCTGAAATTAAAAAAAAAAACACTGCTACAAGACAAATGCTATGTGATATAATTTTAAGAGTTGGTAACTACAACATGGAAATAAGAGAAAACAAACCAAACAACCAAGAAAAAGCAAGGTGGCTTCTGCTGGCAGTGACCCTGAGCAGGAATTTTTACTGTGCTTGAACTCAGAGATGCATTTTCAGAGTCATGTTTATCTCTTACCTTTCCAGAGCCCGAGTTTGTTTGAGCCTGGCCTAATTTCTCAGAAAGACCCTGGGCCTAGGGGCCTGTACTAATTTCTATAGTTGTCCTACATTTGTTTTTTTCTTCCACTGAACCATTGTCTGCTTTGAATACTAAGCTAGATATAAACTTTAAAAAAATTAAAATCATATTATGGGTAATTGGAATGCAGAGCTCTGTGAATGTTAATGCCCTGAAAATGAAGCTCAACCTTTCTCTACATTTTCGTCTTTGGTTGGATTAATTTCCCGCTATCATTACTACTACTTTTGATAACTAGAGAAGTTCAAGATTTAAATAAACTAATTAAATGAGGGGCTTAAGGTCTCTGCAGACCAAAGGCAAGCCCAAACCTCCAAAAAAAGCATTTGAAGAATCACAGGGAGGTTGTGTCTGGAGACAGCGCCCCCATTCAGGCAGCCCATCTGGGTCCTGGTGGGGCCTGGTGGGGCTTTCAGAACAGGCAACCCACAGGGATGACAGCAGAGGAGCCATGGTACAGATCTGTCAGATGGCAGAGGAGCCCTGTTGCCTTTGCACATTAGTCAGGGAGTGCCTCCTGGTGACAGCAAAGGTCGAAATGACATTTTGTCGTTTTCTGTCATGTGCTAGCCAACAGCTACAAGATTCTGTTGGGGTCTGCCACACGTGCAAGCAAGGGCAAGACTCAGACCATTTTGGTTCCTGGCTCCTGGTGCCCTGAGCAGCTAACCTGCCAACTGCCAGAGCCTGTGAAGCTCAGAGCAAGCATCCAGGGATAAGAGAAGGCTCTTCTCACAGGCCAGGCACAAACCACCCCTAAGAGCTTCCTAGAACTTTCAACAGAGAGGAGGCAAATTCGTGAATACACCCCCTCCTGCCACCAGCCAAATCACAGATAATTGCAATAGTTAATGAATCCTCTGAAATGCTAACTTGATTACTAAGTCTGAACTCAGGGAGGCAAAATCATCAAAACAGTTGTCCAGATAAGAACCTCATGAAAATGTGTTTTGGGGGCCAGGTGAGGAGACACCATGCTCTTTCCAATCAGGCTATGTTTGCATTGCAGTGTCTAGGGGCAGTCCCCAGTAGGCTGGGACACTTGGCTGAATGAAAACATGGTGCAACAATTGTTGGTCTGGGGAGGTAGCATCCACAGGGAAGAAAACAGCCTTCTTGGTCTGCAGCCAAGATAGTGTTTTCCGGGGCTCTCTGCCTCAGGGCCATCTTGAGAAAGTGCCCTGTTCTCTAGCTGAGAGGGGTATGTTCACTGAAGCCATCTGAGCTTTGCCATCTTGAGCAAGGACAGAAAACACTGACAGTTCTGTCATTGGTCACCTCCCATCATTGTTTTGAATTTTGAGCTGCCTGATCTGCTGGGGATGAATTAGAGATAGAAGTTAACTCTAATGAAATAGAACTCATTAGAAATTTTTTAAAAAATGGTATTTCCTCCGGTGCCTACCATGCACTCAGGTCCAGCTATTTGCTCCAGCAGATCTTCCTAGATCTGCACTTCCACCCATTGTCAACACTTTCTGAAGTTCACAAATATACAATATATCTAGAGAAGCTGTTTTTTTTTTTTTTTTAATTTGTTTTGTCTTCTTTTTGGTTTTGTTTTCTGGTGCAGTCACACAGAGTCAAACCAAGATGAGTGCATGGAGCAGACTGTCAGAGGGAGGTGAGTTCTGTCTCCCACATGTTATGGAATAGAGCAGATCCCTGCTAATCTAATGGCTCTAGAAGTTGCATAAGGCTGGCCTCTGCTCCTGAGGCCAGGTGAGTGACTGGTAGACATGTTATGTGTCCTAGTCTCCTGTGGGCTGGGGGAAGGAGAACTCACGTTTCTAAAGCATTTACACAGGGTCAGGAGCCCCACAGACTTTCATTTAATTCACAGTTATCCTGTACAGGCGGTAAACCCTGCAAGGAAAATATTTACAAATGGGAAAGCAGCCCAGGAAGGTGAGGAAAGCAGCCCTCCCCTCTTAGGCAGAAATCGGTAGAGCTACGGCATCAAGGAAATCCAAATCAAAACCTCAATGAGATACCACCTCACACCAGTCAGAATGGCTAAAATTAACAAGTCAGGAGATGAAAGATGTTGGTGGGGATGCGGAGAAAGGGGAACCCTCCTAGACTGTTGGTGGGAATGCAAGCTGGTTCAGCCACTCTGGAAAACAGTATGGAGGTTCCTCAAAAAGTTGAAAATAGAGCTACCCTACAATCCAGCAATTGCACTACTGGGTATTTACCCCAAAGATACAAAAGTAGGGATCTGAAAGGGTACGTGCACCCCGATGTTTATAGCAGCAATATCCACAATAGCCAAACTGTGGAAAGAGCCAAGATGTCCATCAACAGATGAATGGCTAAAGAAGAAGTGGTATATATATATACAATGGAATATTATGCAGCCATCAAAAGGAATGAGATCTTGCCATTTGCAACAACGTGGATGGAACTGGAGGGTGTTATGCTGAGCGAAATAAGTCAAACAGAGAAAGACATGTATCATATGACCTCACTGATATGAGGAATTCTTAACCTCAGGAAACAAATTGAGGGTTGCTGGCGTGGGGGGTGGGGTGGGAGGGATGGGATGGCTGGGTGATAGACACTGGGGAGGGTATGTGCTATGGTGAGCATTGTGAATTGCGCAAGACTGTTGAATCACAGATCTGTACCTCTGAAACAAATAATGCAATATATGTTAAAAAAATAAAAAAAGAAGATAGCAGGAGGTGAAGAATGAAGGGGGGGAAATCAGAGGGGGAGAAAAACCATGAGAGATGATGGACTGTGAAAAACAAACTGAGGGTTCTAGAGGGGAGGGGGGTGGGAGGATGGGTTAGCCTGGTGATGGGTATTAAAAAGGGCATGGAGCACTGGGTGTTATGCACAAACAATGAATCATGGAACACTACATCAAAAATTAATTATGTAATGTATGGTGATTAACATAACAATAAAAAATTAAAAAAAAAAGAAATTGGTAGAGCTAGAATTTGATCCCAGGTCAAATTTAGCTGAACAGTGTCCTCCTGTCTGAAACATTTCCTGGACCTATAGGTAAAACTGAACGTGTTTCTACCATCATGCTTGAAACACAGGTGCTTCTATGGCAACACAGTTTGCCTTACCGAAAAACTGCAAAACTGTACAGTAAAAACAACAGGGTTTATGTCACTTTGGGTGTTCCAACACCCAGCACCAATGCAACTTCAAACCAAAGAGCTAATATATATATATATATATATAAAAGCAACTCCAGCAATCTTAGTACACACACACACACACACACACACACACACACACACAGTGTCTCCCCTGGGATTTTCATGACTTTTTAAACAATGTGTGAAATGTCTTCGCAGCTTTACTAAGGAGTTTAACAACGTGGAAAACAAAGCAGTTCTTGAAACCAGTCAACCACATGCTGCTTGCACCAAAGGGAGACAATTCTAGACCATTTTGGGCATGTTTCTTAGTCTCCATGTTTGCTAAGCTTCTCTCTCTAATTGTAAGTTTGCCCCTCCCACTCTGCATCACCGCAAACATTAGTTATATACAAATTAAAGGAAGTTCTGATTTATGCTGATAATATTCTCCCCCTTACCAACTGTACATGAGCTAATGCACAACACAGAGATGCATGTTGTCTTAGCACACATATGTTATGCTCATGTGTTTACATGTTTTTTCTCTCCCACTGAACCTGTGTTGTCATGTAGAGTAGCCACTGGCCACACAGAGCCCCTCAATGTGGATAACTCAGATTGAGAGTCTAAAATACAAACCACATTTTAAAGACTTGGCATGAAAAAATAATGTAAAATATCTCATTGATAATTTCATATTGATATGACATTGAAGTGTTATTTGAGATCTATTTGGTTAAATAAGGTACATTAATAAAATGATTGGACTTGCTTTTTACTTTTTATTGTAGGTACTAGTATACACTTAAAATTGCATGTGTGGCTCGCTTTCCAGTTCTACTGGACAATGCTGGGCTTGACCTCAAGCTTATGGAAAGTGGGGATGATGAGTTATTGATTTCACAGCAATGGAACCAACATGCTACCTGGTCCATGGTTGGCCCATGAACATCGATCTTTGACAAGAGAATTACGTGTGTCTAACTCAAAACTAATGTTCTTTCTACTGCTCGTGGCAGTTCCAAAGAGAAGGAGCCAGTTAGGCCAAACAAAGCAAAGCCAGGGGCCTGCCAGAGGGTTGATTTATGGTGTCCATGTGGTCGGGCTCCCGGGGTAGAGAGCAATGTGGAGGTGGACAGAGAGAGTCTGAAGGGAGCAAGATATCTTGCACATGATCCCTTTCCTGGACATTTTTGGAGAAGGGTTTCTCAGCCCCATGCTTTTCCCATTCAATCAGTTTGCTTACTGAACATCTATGATGAATTCACCATTATGCTGGATGTCATTTTCTGAATGCAAAGATTTCTGACAATATAGTAACAGGCCTACACTAATGAGTAGAAAACAATAGAAAATGCCATGTGAAGCATCAGATAGTGCATTATGGAACGGTTGGTTTCGCTACGTAACAGTCTCGTGACTTTTGGAACCTATCCTTCCCTCATGGAGCTGCAGTTTTCCTGTCTGGAAATTGTGGGAAAATGCCATTTTCACAGTATTTCCTTGGGATTCAATGAGATTTCTATTTGTATGTGGAAGTGTCTGGCACAAAATAAAATCAAACTTGACACAAGAGAAGATATTTAATCAATGAAAGTACTGTTGGATTAGAGACAGCTTGACAAAATGCAAAGAGAATGGGTTTTATAGTCAAATCCATTTGACTTCAAATCCTTGCCCTGCCATTGGGCAAGCTAGCTAACTTTTCTAAACTATAATTTCTTCACCTGTAATACTGTGATGATATCATTTACCTTGCTATTTCTAGGAATCAATTACATAAAGCCTGAAAATCCTTAGTACAGTGCCTGGTATCTAGTAGAGATTCAATAAGTAGTGATTTTATTTTTTTTTAAAGATTTTATTTATTTGACAGAGAGACACAGCGAGAGAAGGAACACAAGCAGGGGGAGTGGGAGAGGGAGAAGCAGATTTCCCGCTGAGCAGGGAGCCCGATTCAGGGCTCGATCCCAGCACCCTGGGATCATGACCTGAGCCGAAGGCAAATGCTTAACAACTGAGCCACCCAGGCATCCCAATAGTGATTTTAAAACATTACTTATAATTCTCAATGAGACCTGTGGTTTCTAGCTTCAAGTTTGCCACTGAGCTAGGAATAATACTTTTAGTAAGTCACTTAACTACAAAAAAGACTTACATTGGGTGGTAATAATATGTATCTCACTTAAATTTGTGATTATAGATAAAACTTTAACTAATGCTCATAAAGGGCCTTGGTGAATTGAATTGCACAATAGATAGAAATGCAGTAGTTGCTGGGGAGCCTGGGTTACACTTGGTCACAAACATGGAATATGTAAATGCTGAAATTTATATAACATCTATGACTGGGTTCCTGAATGGGTTGTTAAGTTCTTCGCACCAATGGGAAAATGATAAAAGACATTAAACATTTTTGCCTTTGACTTAAGTTATATTAATTTAATGTAGCAATGCTAACTCTCAGAAACACAAAAAGTAACACAAAATAATTGTGGTATTTGTTTGGTAGAAAAAAAAAACATTCCACAATATGATTTCTGTGTGGAGAAGAAAGAAAGGATTCATGTTTATGGAACTATGGGTCTTGCTACCCCTCTAATTGTTAGACAGTTACTAAAGACAGAGAAACTATTTGCCCAATATCATACTTACATTTAGTTAACACCTGAAGCAAGGCACAATTCCAGCTCTCCCCTGTGTCCAGGCCACCACTGCTCCCTATTGCCTCTCCCCCTTGTGCCCAACTGAGTGTCATGGGAGGTGGTCATGCTGCAGCTTTCATGGACGACTGTTTCCTTCCACCACATTTGCTAAACTGTCACACACAGCTGTGATTTTATACACTTGTAACACTGCTAACTTTGCCTTGGTCCTCATCAGAGCATCAAGATAAGACAAAATAGAAAGTGTATACCAAAACGGAGGGAGTGCCCTCATGTGTGCATGGACACTGAGGAAATGCAGAGGGGCATTTGTGAAAGGGGGCAGAGAGAATGTAGGGTAAATAAGCTGAGCAGAAAATATGGGGCAAGTGTAATTGGTGGTTTATTTATAGCATAAATTGTGTAATGATAGGATGCTCTTGCATCTCCACCACAGCTTGACTGCAGTGTCTGCTTGGTATCAACTGTGTATTTATTTTGCCTATAACACCCCTGATCCACAAACTGTATTTAGTAGTTAGGCATGCCTTCAGGTGAAATGTATAATAGTGTTTTATCAACTTTGTTAATCTTGTTACTTGTGGAAGAATTTATTTAAAAGAACCAATTTCTTTCTGCATGCACCCATCGTTATTTCAATGACAGGATTTATATATGGAAACATTTATCTACTCATCCATCATTCTGTTTTTTAACTCAGTAGACATTAACAGAGAATGTCTTCCACACAAAGCATTCCAATGTAGTCATTACATCATAGGATCTGGAATCAGACTTTCTTAATGCAACCACAGAACTTTCTAGCAGACAAAGAAGTGTAAGTTACCTAATGTTTCTGTCTCATGGTAACTATACCTACATTGACTGACGGTGAGGCTACAAGCTTTTCCTGTCTCTGGCCCTACTGTGGTCGATCTGAGACCGAGAGGAGTCCTCCAAGTATAAAACAACTAGACATTGGATCAAACATGCTTTTAAATAGATTGTTGGGCTTTCAGGAAATAAGAAATAATTTTAAGGATTTCCCCTCCCCTTGGGTAAAAATGAACATAGGGCAAATGTAGACCCTCTCTAGGGAGAAGCATTGAGCAAAATGGGGAACAGATTATACTGAAAGCAAATGCCAGTATTAGAACTCTGGTTGTGACTGGAATATTGGGCCATAGATAGATGTGTTGAATTTAGGATTCTTACATTAAGTCTGGGACCCTAGAAGTAGGGTAGGCTATGTGACCTAGGTGAGTAGCACCTCTGGTACAAAAATTTCTTTTTGGAAGAAGGCTCTCTCAGTTTAAGACCTTGGGAATTTTAGATATTCTATTCAGTCAAATATGAACTTACAATCAGAGACTACCAAATGCACAAAAAGAGCTAGAAACAATAATTGACAGCATATACTATTTTTAGATCACAGATAATATAGGTGTTGAAATTATAAGATATAGAATAATAATATTTATGTGTGCAATGCAAAATAATAATAGATGGTCATAAAAGCAAGTACACAAGAGACTACCCACAAGCACTAGGAAGGATCTTCTACCTCTAACTACCATGAAGTCAACTGTTACTTCCACTGTAAACAACCATATAACTGGGGAAAAAATATATGTATACGAGGCAACTGTTTTAGATTTGGGGTAACAGGCAGCACAGGACTGTGATCTCTGAGGGTGAAGAAGTACAGACAGTGAGCCCAACAGTCAGGATTTCTGCCTGGAAGCACTTGTCTGATCATTCAAAGGAAGAGGCCCAAGCAGAACAGAGAGGTCTCAGTGATCTAAAAAGGCAGAGTCTGGGGCTAGAATATGGAGAGGAAGGTACCCTTTAGGGGTGGGGCAGAAGACTTTATGGTGTTTCTCTGGATAAAGGAGATAAATGGAGAGGTTTTAGGTAGCCAAGAGTTTGTTTCACAAAAGGATTAATAAATAGAGTCTAATTGAGATTGATGGATAAAAAAGTAAAGAAAAAAACTAACATCAGGAATAAAATAGAGGATGGCACTAGAAATTCTACAAAATTTAAAGGACAAAAATATTATAATTAATATATAATATTAATCTAAAACTGGAGAGAAATAAAATCCTTAAGAAGCATGATTTATCAAAACTGACACAAGAAGAAACTAAAAGCCTGAATACTCCTATGTCTGTTAACACAAATGTAACTCTAAATCAAAATCACACAAGGCACTCAAAAACTCAAGGCATGGATGGTTTCTTTAGTAAATTATTTCAAACATTTAAGGAAGAAATATTAAAATTTGAACACAAACTCAGATAATAGAGGCAGATACAGCATTTTTGAATATATTTTAAAAAGTATTGTAACTCAGAACCAACATTTGTCAAAAACATTAAAGGAAAACTAAAGACCAATATCCTTTATGAAAATACAAACAAAAAATAAATCTCTAAAAACTAGCAAATTAAATCCAGTAATATAGTAAAAAGATAATACATCTTAGCCAAATTTATCCATAATAGAAATCAAGGTTAGTTTAATATCTGTAAATCAATTAATGCAATTCTCCACAAAGGAGAAAAAAAAAAAAACACTATATCAATAGCTGGAAAAAAAGCACTTGATGAAATTTGAAAAAAGGACATAATTTACTCATGAAATTCACATTTAAGGAAGATAAAATATAAAACACTACATAAGAATTATAATTCTATAGAGTTTTCATTTGAGTAATTATGTAATTGCTTATCTATAGTGAAACCAAATCAGAAAATTTGAAACCACTTTTGGAGACAAAAATTATTGCTATGTTTCTAGGTCAATAGAAATATTGTTAAATATCAATAGCAAAAATGCAATATTTACACTCTCTAGAGATAAAACCAACCCATTTTACTAAAAAGATGCACATTTACACAATGAACATTTACAAAACACTATTCTAAAATATTTCCATTTGAGATATTGTATTGTCATTTAAATAATAGCAATAAAACTGAAACAGAAAAAGATCAAAATTATTTTATAAGAAATACAAAGTAAAAATCTTGCTATGCTTTCAGATTATCTTAGTGGACTTGTTGACCACAATAAAAATACCATGTGTACTTACCGAAATAAAGAATAAATAAATGAAAACAATTTATAAAAGTCACATTTAAATAACCTAGTTTAAAACATTATCTAATAAATATAATCCTTTCATATTTCAATTTGAGCCATTATAATCACTTTAAGCAACAAAACTGAAAGAAAAGAATCTAATTGATTTTAGTAGTGAGAGGGAAAAAGTGCTTTGCTATGGTTCTGGGTCTTCAGAAGTAGGTTCTTTGGGAGGTGGATCAATGTGAAGATGGCTCACTTCTGTTTTCAGAGTGTGTGAACAGTGCTTGGTGTAGACATTTCATCTGACCAGTGGAAGATGTGCAGAGCCAAGCAAGTCCCTCAGTGAGGGCATGCTCAGAGATATTATGTCTCACTTTCCGGAATAGGGAAATGGAGAGAGGTCCCGCTCTCAGGAGCTGATCCCTGGGGGCCCTCTGACATATCTGATAAGGGGATGAGGGGAGGACCTGAGCCTGGCCAGCAGCACCCTGTTCAGGTGGGAGTGTTGAACTGAAAGAAAGACCCAAGTTCCTGCCATTTCCAGGTGCACCAGAACAAATTCTTTTTTGCTCCTTGTGGGCAAGTTGATGCATCAGGATGGGGTTGACCCAACAGAGGTTCTGGGTAGGTGATGCCTGGTCCACATGGGGAGCAGGACACTGGATTCAGAAACCATCACAGCCTGAGGCTCCTCTTTCCTGGGGATCTCATCAAACTAAGGATTTCCTTGCTACTAAATACCTGATTTGTAATATCAAGTTTATGGATACTATTTGAAATTTTTTCACTCTTTTTCAATATTACCTCGTTTGATGTATTTTTTCTTTAATTACATTTTTAAATTTTTTTAAAGATTTATTTATTTTAGAGAGAGAGCATGCTTGAGTGTGGGGAGGGACAGAAGGAGAGGGAGAGAGAGAGAAAGGGAGAGAGAGAAAGAGAGAGAGAGAGAAGCAGACTCTCTGCCAAGTGTGGAGCCTGATGCGGGGCTGGATCTCACAACCCCAATACCCTTAACCTGAGCTGAAATCAAGAGTCGGATGCATAAAGGACTGAGCCACCCAGGAACCTCTCTTTAATTAACTTAAGATAACTGAGATATCTCTCAATTAACAGAGCACTCAACACATTATCATAAATTTTTCTCCCATGGGAAGTAAGCTGCCTTTGGTACAAGTCAGGGAGGCTTTCAAGAATTTCTGAGTTTATTTTGGCCTGTATTTTATGGATATCCAGATCTTTGCATACACTGCTATTTCACTGACTTTGGACATCTTTTCCTTTATCTTTACAGGGTAAATTCTCCTAAGTCAGTATGTTGAAACTTCACTTTGTCTTCTTGATGCATTTCTGAGAAGATTCGAAGTCTCCAGTGGAGTGGTTGCTTCTACTTTCCGTTTATTTATTTATTTATTTTTCTAACTATAGTGATGTTTTTTCAGTTTGGAGACTTTTCATGTGATCTTTAAATGCATTGGTGATTTCCTCTTTTATAGTTAACTTGGTATACATTTGGTTTCTTTCTTCTTCCAAAGTTTTAAAATAAATATTTAATTCAGCTGCATCAATCAGTTTCTTTGAAATTCCTTTGATTCATCTTCTTGGAGGGCTCTCTTTTCTGGAGCACTGATTACATCTATTTTCAGGTTCCCACTATCCATGTTGTCTTTTCCAAGAACGGCAGCCCAAACTAATTTTTTGCAAGTATCCATCCAAAGGCTCAATCTGACTTTCCTCAGAGTTTTATAACTTTTTTTTTCAGTATAATAACTTCATTCACTCTCCTTTTTCCATCCTCCAGCTTCTTGTGAAAACAGCTTTAGACTCTGTAGAACATTGGGATTTTCCTCCAAAGCCTCTTTCAGTGCTGTTGGAAACTATTCCTCATTGATCTGATGGATTTTGGAGGATATTTTCATTGCAGCTATTTGAAATTGGTTGCATTCTGATGCATCTTGTAAAAGCTGAAACTTCCCTTTAATGTCAGTCATCTACTCAACATGTTCAAAGTATTGAGATTTGTCTCCTTTTAGTCCTTTTCAAAGGGTTTTTATGCTAAACCCAAGTAAAGAGTTGGAGGTTTCTAGCTCCTTATTGATGTTTTAGGTGTTTCTAATGAGTTGTTCTCTGGTCTAGTTTGCATTGAAGTTGACTCACAGTTTCCAAATATGTTTTTTTTCCTTTAAAATTAGTAAACCTATTTCTTAGAACAGCTTTAGTTTTATAGGAGGATTAAGCAGAGAGTACAGAGAGTTCCCATGCACTCCCTGCACCCCCTCACCCTCCACCACATACACACACTCTCTCAGATTATTATCTTACATCGGTATGGTGCATTTATTACAATTGATGAACCTCAATATTGATAAATTTTTTTTTGATAAATTATTATTAAGTAAGTTCATAGTTACATTGGAGTTCACTCTTTGTGTTGTATATTCTTTAGGTTTGTCAAATGCATAATGTCATGTGTCCACCATTATACCATTATATAGAAGAGTGTCACTGCCCAAAAAATCCCCTGGGTTCCATTTACTCATTTCTTCCTTTTCCACCCCCATCCCTAAACCTCTGGCAACCACTGATCTTTTTATGGTCTCCACATTTTTGCCTTTTCCAGAATGTCATGTAGTTGTAATCACACAGTGTATAGTCTTTTCCGATTGGCATTTCTTGCTTACAATATCTATTTAAGTTTACTCCAATTCTTTTCTTGCCTTGATAGCTCATTTCTTTTTACTGCTGAATAGTATTCCATTGTCTGGCTACACCATAGTTTAATTATCCATCCATCTATTTTTTTTTAAGATTTATTTATTTATTTATTTTAGGGAGAGAGAGAGTACAAGGGTGGAGGGGGAGAGGGAGAGGGAGAGAGAGAATCTCAAGCATACTCCATGCTGAGCATGGAACCCAATGGGTGGCTTGATCCCACAACCCTGAGATCATGACCTGAACTGAAATCAAGAGTCAGACACTTAATCGACTGCACCACTCACGCACCCTCATTCATCTATTAAAAGACATCTTGGTTGCTTCCAAGTTTTAACAATTATAAATAAAGCTCTATAAACATTTGTGTGCAGGTTTTTGCATGCACATACATTTTCAACTCCTTTGGATACCAAATATGTTTTCAATAAACATTGAACTTCTAAAAATAATTGTTGCTTTTCACGTTCTGAATGAAAAAAAAAATTGTTGCTTTTCTTCCAGGAAGGTAGAAATTCTATAGCTAGTTTGCCTCTTCTTGATTAAAGTCTCTTAATAATTAAAAACATGAATATGACTATCAACACCCCTATATCCCATAACAATCCATGGGGATACAGGCCTGATGTAAGATCCCTTGGCCATGCTGCCTTCCCCCCCAACTTAGCCCAGCAGCTCCTGAAAATGTGCAACACGGAGCATCACAGACACCAGCAGATCCTCCAATGCTGTGTCACCTTAGGTTGCTAGGACCCTGCCAAGTACAACAGATGCTAGACAACATAGGTGAGTATTCCACCTAAAAACAAATTAGTTCTTGCCATCCTGCACTGACCCCAGGGGATGTTGGGGAGGGACAGGTACAATAACCCTGCTTGTGGGGCCCTGAAGGCCTCATCTTGCCCACAAACATCACAGAAAACTCCAACTCTCAGCCTCCTCCGTTATGTGTGTCCAATGACCTAGACTACGTGGGGAGGGATGCAGGTGGATTTGGAAGGCCCTCCAAAAGATTCCAAGTTAATCCACTAGTTTCACATTAAAGGCTAAGGAAGAACAATAAGGAAGAGATCCCAATGACCCAAGACAGAACAACTTTGGCAACAAAATAATAGCAGAATTGGATTATAGATGAAAGTATAAGCTAAATAATGAGTGCATAGATGTAGAAATAAATGATTGCTTACATGGAGGGGGAAGAGACAAATCTTCCTAACTGAATAACTGCAGAAATCATGTGGAGATCAGAACTGGTCCCTATGCTTAAGAATGCCCCACACTTGGTTTTAATGCTCCTCTGGCATGGTCTCAAAATTCTTAATTTTGAACAAAGGACAGATCTTCATTTTCATTTGTACTGGGCCCCACAAATTATGTAGATTGCTTGGAGACACTCTAAAAACATGGATTTCTGGGTCCATTGTGAAATTCTGTTTCACTAGGCCTGTCTGGGGACTGAAAACTTGTGTCCCTAAAAACTCCCAGGTAGTGTTGATAAAGTGAGTCCAGGAAACAAACTGGAAATGGCCTGGAGACCCTTCAAGAAGAAGAGGGAGCACTCAGAGGAAGGTCTTGAGATAGAAGAGGTGGGTTGCAAAGAAATGGGGGCAATGTTGTATAAAACAAAACTAAAAATGGGTATAACATGACAATAATATTATGCACCTTTGTGGTTGCAAACATAATAAAAATACACAATAATAGACGTCAGGAAGAGGGAGACAGAATCAGATTACTCTAAGTTTCTTTTTTAGGGTATACATAAATTTGGATAATGTTAAGTAAAACATTAAGAGCATTAAGAGTAAAAATTTAAGAGTAACCAGGAGAAAAATAGATGTGAAGTACATAAATATCAAATCGTTAATAAGGGAAACATGGAATAAGGAAATAAGAAAGATAAAATAACAAAACAAAACAAAATAGAAACAATACTTTGAAAAATAAGCAAGCGACAATAATTAAAAACAAAAGTAGAAAGCAAAAGTGAAGAAGATAGAAACAAATTTAAAATGTTAATACTTGTAATTTTATTAATAAACATAAATTGACTAAGTTTACTGGTTAAATTATATTCTTAGACTTCAAGTTATGTAAGAAATCCAATATTTTTCTGTTTATGAGAAAGACTACATGGAAAGTTTGAAAGAAAAATAATAAAAAAGTTTATATCAGAAAATAAAAACAAAAGAAATTCAGGATAACTTTATTAAAATCAAACCATATAAGTCTTAGTTTATATATATACACATATATGTATATAGGTAGATAGTTGATATAGTTTATAGATATAGATAGACTGATATATAAATATCTATCTATCTATCTATATAAATTGAGGGCATAATAAGTTACTGTATTATAATAATAGAAGATTCTTTTAATTAGGAAGATATAATAATGCTAAACTTGAATGTGCTTCAGAAAAGGCTCAAATATATTTTTTAATTGATAATACTATAATAATTATTTGACAGAACCATATTTAGAAATTTGCATGCTAAGTTTGATTTATAAGTCAAGCAGGGAAAATATTAGTAATATTATGGAAGATATGAACAATGTAGTTATCAAACTGGATTGAATGGGCATATACAAAACTCTATATATCTCAAACTAAATGCATGGAACAAATAATCTTTTAGGGTATATACATAAATACATCCATAAAGATATTTTAAAACTTTAAGAGACAAAGATACAGATGTCATGACATAAGTCCCCTCTGGAGGAACTCATGAACATTTGAAATAGAGGAATGTGCAAGTAAAAGCACTGTATTAATATTTCCCTAGATTTAATTTGGGTGGTGGGTTTTAGAGGGCTCAGTTTATTATAACTTATACATGCTAGATATCTCATTTTGTATGTGTCCCACATAAAAAAAGAAAAAGAAAGAGAAGAAAAAAATTACCTGCTAAATAGACATTACCAAGAAATGATACTTGGAGAGAACATGGTAAATAATAAGAATTTCAAAAAAAGTCAGCTTCGAATGTTTAGCTACCAAATCCCATAGGTCATCTTTGCTTTCAGTCCCTTGAGGAAGATGAACCAGAAAGCAATACTGTAAATAAGTCTCTAAATCTAATTTGAGTCATCTGTTCTAATGACTACTGTCCCTTCTGTGCCGACAACCTCCCTTTGTTTGGACCGTATTCTCACTGAATCTGTTGGTCACACAGTACTTGAATTCAGGGCAACTCAAAAACAATGGCGCTTTAGGTGGGAAGTTTAGTGTTCACCATTGAGTACCTGTGTACATGTGAATCAAAATTTAAAGGATCTGAGGGACTTGTAGTCCTGGCTGCTCTCATTATCTCTCATGGTTTCCCCAGTCTTCTCGTAGAGGAGTAGTTAGCTTCCAAGATGGCGCCACATGATTCTTGGTTCTTGATACTCATGCCCTTGCATATTCCCATCCCACAGTGAATAGACCCAACCTGTGAAACCACAAGAACATTGTGGAAATAATGGAATAGGGTTTGCAAGGCAAGGTCACAAAGGAATTTGTGGCTTCTGCCTTGTGCTCTCTCCATCACTCTTTCTGGGGGAAGTCAGTTGCCATACCATATCATAGCATAACGATAGCTAGCCCTATGGAGAGGCGCGTGCAGTGAGGAACCGAGATTCCTGCCAATAGTCAGCACCAGCTTGACATTCGTGTGAACAAGCCCTCCTGCAACAGCTCCTCCAGCCCTTGTCAAGTGACTGTAGCCATGGCCAACATCCTGACTTTAATTTCATGAAAGACTGAGTCACAACTACCCAAAAAAGCAACTCCCAAATTCCTGACCCACAGAAAGTTGCACGTCTGTAAGTGTTATAGGTTTAACCACTAAGGCTGGGAGTATTGAAATCATTATGAGGCAATGGATAACTGATATTAGTTAAACCTGACTAAGTCATGCTTTTTCTTCTACCAACCGAGCTTAATTTTCACCTTTTCCCCAAATTGGGAAATGGTGTTTTTGTTGTTGTTTGTTTTTGACTTGATCCCAGCTTAAAGTATTTCAAATACCAGTGAAAGTGTGAGATACTCTGTAATGTATTTTGATATAGTGTAAAAAGTGTGGGCTTTAGAGTCTTTGTACTACGACCTGGATGGCAATAGCCAACTTGCATAATATCTTAGCCTCAGCTGTCCCAGTTCTAATACTGGGATGAGGAAGAGTTCTTATAAAGTCACTGTGAGGATGTGATCAAGTATACTAAAGCAAAACAAGCAGTGTCCTTCACACTGATGATTTTCAGTATGTCGCCTTATTCTTTCACACAAATATTTATGGAATACCTCCCACAGGGATGGGGCTGTTAAAGGAATATGGGAGAAACACTATGACAGTCACTCCCCTTAAGGAGTTCAGTTTCTAATGAGATGTTTGGTAAATTAAAAAAATACACTGTGTACAATAAAAGGAAAACAGAGGAAGTACCAAAGAAACCCGTGAAACAGGTGGCAGGGTGACAAGGAGGACCTGGGGAGAGGGCTGATTCCTGAGGTCGATCTTGAGTAGAAGTTTGCCAGACAGTGGCGGGGCGGGGGGGATGATGCACAAAACAGAAGGAAGAGTATGCTGAGGCATAGAGTATGACAGAGGCCAGAGGTAAGGCCAGGCAAACAAGGCTCAGATCAGGAAGGGCTTGTCTGGCTGCTCAGGATTTTGGATTCTCTTGAAGACAAAAGGGAAACTTTGCAAGGCTTAAACAAGTGAATGATAGGATTAAGTTTGAGTTTTAGAAATATGACTGTCAGCAAAAGAGAGAACGGATTTCTTGAGGCTGGGTAAAGAGGATGATAAATATATGTCTTGGGTACAAGTACAGTAAGTAATTACTGAGAAAGAAAAGGGGCCTGAATTGGGGGAGGAAGCACGCAAAGGAGAAGCAGGAGAGATTATGTCAAATATTGAAGAAGTGAAGTCCCAAAGACTTACCATCTGCCAGCGATGAAGGAAAGGCCAGGATGATGCCCACGGCAACTGAGTGGATGGTGAAGCTGTACCCTGGGAGGTGGCCCCTTGGAGGCTGAATTCTGGGACGCTGTCCAGGGGTCTGACTCGGTGCCATGCAAGGCCAAGGAGAGTCCCGGCCTACAGGGGTGGAGAAGCTGCCTAGACCATGCATATAAGACAAATGTTTCTTCCCAAATCTGGGAGAGAGTTGCTGAAGAATGTGAGGGACCATGCCTTTGGTAGAAAAATGGTCATCTCCAAGCCCGAGTGGCCCACAAATGTCTCTCCCTGGCCACCCCAGGCTTCTACCCAAAGTAGATCGTGTTCTTTGAATAGTTGTATTTGGTATTTAAACAGACATTTCTTGATTTTGTGCCTCAGTTTAATATTTCCCAAACAGCATCCTACTCACTAAAAACAAAAGGGTGGTAGTGGGATGGAACTCCCATTCTAGAACAGTCTCTCATTTGGAAATGGAAGGCATTCCCCGTCTACTGAGTGACTTGTGTTTATAAAATGTGAAGTAGGTAAACAAAGGAGGCAAGCCACTGAAATTTCAAAATACATCAAGTCAAAATGAACAAAGAAGAAAACAAAGGAATCATTAAACCAAAGGAGAATTATTGGCATAATGGAGCAAATTAGAGAGACTAGCAGTGATTTAAATCAACACCTGAACATAAAACTCAACGCGCTTAAATAACAATACTCATTAATGTGATAAATAGACTCCAACTCCTGTTTTAGTTCTCTTGGAAACAACCACCTCCTACTTTTCAATCACCTAAAATCCTTTCATACCTGACTGCCCAACAAACAGACTGAGTCTGGAGTCAAATTCTGATTAAAAAGACTTTCCTCCTGCAGGAGAGAGAGGCGGGCATAGCTGGTAGCCGGGCAGACTTAGCAGATGATGGAGCAAAAGGAGACCTAGTGTTTGAAGCAGGTGCGCATGGAGGGTTCTGAGTACATCATCCCATTTCTGCCTCCAGGGCAGGTGGTCGCTGCCCGCTTTACAAGGAGTGAAATGGAGGTTCAGAGAAGTCTGAACTAGACTAGGACAAGCGGCAGAGGGGCCAGGCCTGTAAGCCCGGGGAGGGCGGGGACGCGGAGAGGTCTTTGACTTCCCAGAGGAGAGGTTCGGAATAGGGCCGGCCTGCAGGATAGAGACATTGAGCTGGACAGTGACCTTGAGCAGGGCTGGGGGCACATCCCGGATGCATCCAGCCCTGCTACAGAAGGCAGGTTCCCAGCTGTGCTTAGGAAAAAAATTCCTTTTTTTTTTTTTTTTTTTTTTGCCTTTTGTTTTTAACGCAGAGATGGGGGCACGAGTGCCTCCATAGCTCCCTGTGCCCAGCCAAGGGTCAGAAGTCTGCCCTGGCCTCCGGCCGCCCTCCCTGATCCCCTCGGAGAGCAGGCGGGGGCACCAGGCATCCCCACACCCTCCACTCCGACGACCAACAACAGAGACTGCCTATGAAAATTTCATGCCTCCAGGTGCTGCATGGATTATTCATGAAGACTTCCGAGCTGTCGCCATGGGAGCCGATTGGCTGCGGCATTTTTAGCATATTAATGACCTATCCTGATTTAGTGCAGGGCGGGGATGCCACCTGGATTGTCAGTCACTGGGCCTGGATCAGCTTTTCCATTTGCAGAACACGTTGTTTGTTATTTCTTTCCAGACGGGCCCAGGAGTAATATTTACCTAATTGACTAATCCAAGCAAGTAGGAGGCCCTCCTGGAGCCTCAAAAGCCTCCAGCCACCCCCGCCCCCTGGTTGGCCTCTGGGGAGGTCTGCCTCGGGTCATGGCCTCCTCCCTTCCCCTCTCCCTGGCTGGGCTGCCAGGCCAGCAGGCGCCCTGAGCGCTGAGACATTACCTCAGAATGACTGAGCAAGCAAGCCCAGCTTGGGAGTCCCGCCTGGCGGTGGGGGGCAGGTCCTCCGCAGCACCGGGCATGGCCCTAGAGGCTGCAGAGATGCCCGGGTGAGCCGCCCAGGAGCGCTCTACGGGCTTCTGGCCTCACCCTCCAGGGGGGTCCCGGAAACTAGTGCTAATGCGCAACCAGGGAGTGCTAAGAAATGCACCAGGAATTGCAGGGCCCAGCACAGCGCGCTCTCAGCCCGGGGCGGGGCTCTGGGCATCGCTCAGCTCGTCCCAGCAAGCCTGCAGCCCCGTGGGGTAGCTGAGCGCCAACAGAGCACAGAGGAGGACTGCAGTCAGGAGGCTCAGATAGCATCTATGGAGGAAGTGGGGTTCCCATGCTTCCAGAAAGAAGAAAACGAACATTGTTAGCCTGGGACGACCAAGACCGTCCAGAGCAGGGGTAAACATACCCCCCTGTGTGGAGAGGGCCAGGGCTCAAAGTGGAGAGAGGAGGGGTCACAGCCGGCTGGCAGGAGCAGATTTGAATCTCTCCGAAGGCTTTGAGTACCATGCCACAGAGTTTCGTGGTCCTTCAGCAGGCTGGAAGGAAGTATCTTTCCTTTTGAATAAGAAGGTGATGTATGTAGATTTGCATTTCAGGAATATAAGCGGTAGATGGTCGGGTGCCATTACAGAGCCTGCTCCAGAGGGGTAAGTAGCAGGGGTCAGCATTCCAGTGTAGCTAAACACCTGGACCCTTCCATGGGCTGGGAGGGGAGGAGAAGGTGGCTGGAGGCAGCTGGGCCTCTGCCCTTGTGCACTGTGCTGATAATGCTCAGGATGTTAGGTGACAGACCCAGTGATCCATCCCTGAAGTAGCTGGGTTCCTATGTCTCAGCACACCGTGAGAACAGAAACTGGGCAATATGACGAAGTGAAGCACTTCCCATCACTTGGAATGTACAAAACGAGCCCACGTTCCACCTGCCTGTGCATGACAAGAGTGATGTCCTGTGAGCAGGGCGGCAGGATCGTGAAGGGGGCTTCAGTCAGCGAGGACAAGGAGAGCCCTTTCTTCTCAGATGGCTGTGGACATCTCTGATAATGTTGTGAATCCAAAGGGAGCGTTTGATGGAGGAACAGGAGAGTGGAATGGCATGAACAATGCTTAGACCAGCCTGACATTTTTTTTAAGGATTTATTTATTTGAGAGAAAGAAAGAGAGAGAGAGAGAGGGAGATCCCAAGAAGGGGGAGAGGCAGAGGAGAAGGGACAAGCAGACTCCCCACTGAGTAGGGACCCCGACTCGGGGCTCGATCCCAGGACCCTGAGATCATGACTTGAGCTGAAGACAGTCGCCTGACTGATGGAGCCACCCAGGTGCCCCAGCCTGTCATTTTTAAATATTTGACAGCAAATATATAGATTTACATGAATGAGCTAAAGTTGCTGCCATGCTTTTTGATTCTGCTAAAAATAGAAGTCCTTTGGATGTTTTGTGTCACCCAGGAAACTACATGAAGAGGCCTAAATAATTTTAGGTCACCTGCCTACCCTCCAGCCTCTGAAACCAGCCTCAGGCCAGTAGCCTTGGGTCTTCATTAAGTCTCACAAGGTGGTAGGTCAAACGCATATCAGAAAGTAAGGAAAAAAGCGGAGTTAGATGATGTTTTCCACAACTGAAGATTGGACTGGAAGTAAAGCTTTTAAGCCAGTGGGGGGAAAGTCATGAAATGTCTAAAATTGTTCACCATTTTTCATTGTAGCCATGGCACCAGGCTTCTTTCGAAAACCATGCCAAGGTCCCGCTCCCGATATCACCCACTCCTCCCTCCAAGCTTCACAGAAGTCATCTTTACTAGACTCAGTATGATACATCCACTTCAGGTAGAGTGAGCTTTTGCCACTATTTTAATAAAGCAATTTGGACAGATATAGGCACAAAGGCAATATCTATATGGTAAATATATACATACGTAATTAGATGGACGCAAATTATAAAGGATGGTGTTTAAAGAAGCAAAGAGTTCAAAATTGAAATGGAAGCCTGGTAAATAACCCATTATATCCAAAGAAATCCTGATTGCCTATTCATAGTTGAAATTTACATGAACCCTTGTTCATTAAAGAATGAATAGCTGCTAATTTGCAGCATTACCAAAGCAAAGTTCAGATGACAGAATAAAAAAAAAAAAAATCCTCTCAAATCAGAACTCTACCAGCTGTCCCACATAAACACCACTGCAACTTTCTTAATATACTGGAGACCCTATTTTTAAATTCTACTATCTAATTAAAATACCCAGGGGAAAAATGATGCAGATTGCAGAAATCAAAATTTATTAATAAAAAAGAAAATGGGAGGAAGAAAATCAATCCATTTGTTAAAGCAATTTGTTTAATTGCTTTAGTATGGATGTATGTATGTATGTTTGTATTTATTTATTTATTTGCAGAAGAAGCTACCTGACTGTTTTTTGGGGGAAACAGGCTAAGGTTTCCACTCAGATGTATATGTTAAGCATTAAAGCAAGGAGTGGGAGGGTGACAAGAGTATCAAGACATCGTTCTCCCCCTAAACCAGTGACCCACAACTGAGTGAAATCATGTGATATTTGTCCTTCTCTGTGAGACTGATTTCACTTAGCATTAGCCTCTCTAGGTCCATCTATGTTGTTTAAAGACAATTACCACGTGATTTCATTCATATGTGGAATTTAAGAACAGAACAAATGAACATACAAAGGAAAAAAGAGACAAACAAAAAACCAGACTTGAATACAGAGAAGAAACTGGTGGTCGCTAGAAGAGAGGTGGGGGATGGGTAACATAAGTGAAGGGGACCAAGAGTATACTTATTGTGATGAGCTCTGAGTAAAGTATAGAAATTTTGAATCCTTGTACTCTATACTGGAAACTAAGATAACACTCTATGTTAATTATACTTCCATAAAAAATAAATAAAAAATAAAATGTTCAGTACTAACAGCAAGAAACCAGTAGTCCCGGAGAGGAATCAGACACCGCAGGGAGGTTGGGCATGGTGAGGGCTCAGTGAGCATGGGATGCCCAGCTCTGCATGGCTGTCATCCCACCTTCACAGCTGACAGGTAGTCAGGATGGTGGAGATGCACTCCTTGTTTCTCTGGATGAGAAACTGAGGGCAAGGACACGGTCAGTGTCTAAGCTGGGACCTGATCCACAGCGGATGATGCTGAGATGTTTGCATTTCACTTACAGATAATAAACTTCTCACAGTTTATCATTCAGAGGCTAAAAGGTGAAGAATGTACCTCCGGCCCCTCCTTCATCAGCACCATATGCAGCTGTCGAAGGGTCGATGACTGCCATATAATGAGCTTCCACAAATCAACATGAGGGGTGTGAGTACCAGAAGAAAGCATGTATGGCTCTTTTGAGTGCCGGATAATGAACGACTGAAAACGGCTGGCAAATTATGAAAAATGTTTATTGTTCTCAAGAAAATGTAAATCCAAATACAAGTTAAGGACCGTTTGCCACTTGTGAATTTGGCAAAAGTTAAAAGTGAATAATAATCACCAATGTGAGGGAAACTGAGCAGAAAACAGATACTTTTCAACCTTGCTTGTGGGAAGGGAACTCTCATCTGCTTCTCTGAAGGTCAGTATGGGAATATATATGAAAAACGTGAAGGAATATTCATTTATTCAACCAATTCCATTTGGTATAAATTTATTGAAGAAAAGAGTAAGGCAACAAAACAGACGTGTGCATAAAAATGTTTATGATGCTGGAAACGAAACAACCTACTTGTCCAGAAATAAAGATCAATTACTTAACTATAGAAATACACAATTTATACACTCTAGATGGTTTTCTTATGATCCTGCATCTTATTGTGCCTCACGGGGGGAGCTCTGGAGTTTGATCAAACCCTGGCTCATGAGTTACTAGTTAGGTAGTCCTGGGTTAGTTACCATATCTCTCCCCTGGTGTCCTCATGTGTAAAATGAGGAAAATACTATTACCGACTTTAGTGTTAAATGTGTCAACATTCCTCTGCTGTAAAATACTTAAGTTACACCCTGCTATATCATATGTGTAGTAGTCAAGATTCTACAGAGAAACAGAACTGATAGGATAGATGATACATAGATAGGTAGGTGGATAGATAGACAGATAGGTGAATGGATGGATGGATAGATGGATGGATGATGGATAGATGGATAAATCAATGGTAGATGGCTAGATGGATGGATGGATGGCTAGATGGATGGATGATAGATGATAGATGGATAGATGGATGGACAGATTATAGATGGATAGATAGATACATGGTAGATGGATAGATAGATGATGGATGGATAGACGGATGGATGGATAGATAGATAGATAGATAGATAGATAGATAGATAATACACTTATTATAGGAATATGCACACTTGGTTAGGGAGGCTGAGAAGTCCCAGGATCTGTCATCTGCCAGCTGGAGAACCAAGAAATCTAAAGGTGAGTCCAAAGGTCCAAGAACCAGGAGCACCAATATCTGAGGGTAGGGAAAATTGGACTTTCCAATGCAAGCAAAGAAAGCAAATTTGCCCTTCTTCTGCCTTATTTATTTGAGAGAGAAAGAGAGAGAGCATGAGAGAGGGGAGGTCAGAGGGAGAAGCAGACTCCCTGCCGAGCAGGGAGCCCGATGCGGGACTCGATCCCGGGACTCCAGGATCATGACCTGAGCCGAAGGCAGTCGCTTAACCAACTGAGCCACCCAGGCGCCCCTATTGTAACTATTTTTAATATTTTTTTCATGCAGTCTCAAGGAATGATACTGTCAGAGTGTATTTTATTTTTAAGATGTTTTCAAGTTTAAACGCTTAAGGAAATAGGCCACCATATAAAAATATTTATATTTTTTTATACTTAACTATTTTTCTATCTGTATATTATTAATATGTGCTATTTGTATAAATTGTAGTTTATTATTTATTATTCAGTGATGTGCTCTTTCTTTCAATGGTTGATGGTAGTGGGAGGTTTGGCTTGGTCAACACCGACGTGACCATTCCTAAAGCAGATTCTTTTTGTGAATCTGAAAGATAAATATAATGGAACAGACTTGGATATTAATTCAAAAACTGACACCATTGTTTAGGGATTTTTTTTCTTTTCTACCACCTACTAAATCTGTATTTATTTTCCAACCTTTAAATAGAACATTTTTTTTTCTGCCTTTGAAGTTTTACTATTTTAAGGCAGAATCAGTTCTGACTCTTGCTACCCAGACCTAGTCCCACCCACCTGGGGGAGACAGTTTCTTAGTTTCCTGGCTCTGTAGAATGCATCTTTCTTGAGAGAGATTCTTAGGGAATATTACGTGAGTAGGGTAGGATCTTTCTCAGGCAAGTGTTGGCCAACAGCCGTTTAAAAATCATACCTTTCTCCATTTCCCCCTACACACACACACACACACACACACGCATCCATGCACTCTCATCCCCACACCCCTTCCATGTGTTGTTTTAGTTCTGAAAGCTTACCCTTTGGCTGACCGTCATAATGGGTTTGTTAAGAAGCAATGGCGAAACCTGTCTTCCTCTATATTTTGATAGAGAGGTTGCCTTAATGACTAATGTAGTATCTACTGTGCTAATGTAGAAATGGTCTGAATATGATCTTTTAAGGAAAGTACTTACTTGTCTGAAAATGCATGCAGGACCAGAGGTTGTATATTGCTCATGCTTTGCTACTCCTCTCATGTGGTATTCAAGCTGACTTCAAAGAGATCTCATGTGGTTGTTTTGTGGGTTTCTAGGCTGGAATGTGGACAGTGGTGCTGAGTGACTCATTGCTTTGATTGTGATTGGTGTCTTGCGTATGGAAAGAAAAATCAAGTGTTCCTATCAAAGGAAAACAGAAGAGCTTGGATTTAATGTAAGTCGTCCTCCTCTCCACCCCAAAAATGTATGCTCTATCTTGAAAACATAAACAACATTTCATTATGTGACTCAAAAGATGGTTGAAAATGTCATTATGATTCAAAAAAAGGCTTTGGACTTTTTTTTTTCCTCAATAAATGAGTTATGCTGAAGAAAGTTTATAACAGAAATTATATTCTGAGTTGGGAAGTGGGCTGCAATTCTTATAAATAAGCACTTATTTGGTAAATTGATACATTGGTCACTTGTACCTACTATATAAATTTATAAGGATACCAAATAATGACAGTAAGTGCTGCTAAGATCTGGATCCCTAGAAAATGAGCTAAATGGAATGGGGATGGTAGCCCCTTTAGCAGGATGCTGCTGTGGCCTTGCTCTGATGCCTCCCCCACCATTTCAGTGCACAGCAGCCAAGCTCCAACCGCCATCCCTTTGGGAGGCTGTCATCCTCCCCTGGAGCCCTAAGGAGGAGTCAGCACCAATTCGGAAAGTGGCGGGTGATCAGACAGAGAGGAGCTTGAAGCCGGTGTACTGGCCCTGTTCCAATCAGCGTCTGCTTGGAGAAGGACAGGACAGAGGGCGGTGAATGCAAATGCGAGTAGTGAGCAATATGGGAGAGAAACTGCTGGAAGCAGCTCTGGCTGGGAGGTCGGGGGACCAAAGGGCAAGTGGAGGATGTCAGGTGCTTGGAAGAGACTCCCACAGAGCTGGGGTTCAGACTTTTGAGGAGTGGGCATTTCCCTGTAGTCTGTGTAGGTGTGTCAAAGTTCTGGAAACTGGAACCCAGTGCTATTGGAACAAACTGCCTTGTCAAGAAGGATGAGATTGTGTGGGGACAATGTTGGCAGGAAGAAAAGCAGACAGGAGGAAGCAGTCTCCTCTCTCGTCTCTAACATCCCATGGAGGCAGGATCCAACGGGAAGCCCACAGGAGGATGAAACCGTCCACAGTGTCCAGCCCCCATGGCACAGAATGGGACAGAGACGAGTGGCTTGAGAGCTGAGAGACCCTAACTCTTAAAATGGCTGATACGAGGACATCACTAACCCACAGGTATTTTGCCAGCACAAATTCGAGGTAGAGAAAAAATACAAATTATGAAAAGCCAATTCACATTCAACTTTTCAAGAATATTTCTATTCTGTGTAATAAGTCATGTCCATCCATCATATAATTCACCAGAAATTCCTTATGAAAAGCATTTAATTCACTGGAAATTTATTTTAATTTTAATTTCAATTTAATATTTTAACTAATTGCATCCACAGCAACCTCATCTAAATATTATATTAATACATGATTATTTTTTCCATGTGAGAGAGATGAGTTTCCTGTGTCTTTCCTTGTGTGAAATTCCATTTTTCCGTGGGTAAATTTTAAAGAGTAGCTTATTTTGCTTTTTCTTTCTGGGTGAACCCTTGAGAATAGGGACTATATTTTCTTCTTAACCGGTTGGAGTGGCATTATATAATGAGTAGAATATTAGTAAATGAATAATAATTCTGGATTTCCATGTTTCTAACAATAATTTATTTCTTCCAATTATTTATTTGTATTTTAATTATTTTCCAAGAGCCAGTGGGTTGTAGTTCCAAACCAAGTTATAAATTCTTTAATTGTAGGATGCAAATTGTACACTGAATCATAAAATATTAACAATAGAGGAAATTGAAATAAAAAACAAAATATCTTAAAAGGTCAGGTGGACAATGTAAATAAATAAAATTAATCTGTTTTAAATAATAAAGAGTGGATTGTGATCAATATGAAAGGTTTTTTCTCTCTCTTTTTTTGTATTTGCTCCCTAAAGGGAACACTTGCCAGCTTAGGAAAATTTATTTTCCTCATGTTCTTTTCTCACTTCATCCAAATTCTTGGCTGTCAAAAAAAAAAAAAAAAAAAACCCATGGGGCGCCTGGGTGGCTCAGTTGTTAAGTGTTTGCCTTCAGCTCAGGTCATGGTCCCAGGGTCCTGGGATCAAGCCCCGCATCAGGCTCCCTGCTCCAAGGGAAGCCTGCTTCTCCATCTCCCACTCCCCCTGCTTGTGTTCCCGCCCTTGCTATGTCTCTCTCTGTCAAATAGATAACTAAAAAAATCTTTAAAAAAACCCCCCATATATATGTCTATATATATGTGTGTGTATACATATAGATATGTACATATATAGATATTTATCTATCATCTATTTATCATCTATCTATCATCTATCTATCATTATCGATCTATCTATCTTCAGGGAAAACTAGAATAAAAGTTTGGGCTATTTTAAAATTCTTATTAAATAATGTTTCTAATAAGGTTGATTTTTACTATCCCTTTGTTCTCACTTCTATAAATTATTTGTAAATTGACTTACAATATTATTTTTAAAGCCGGAAAATAAAAAAAGGTCCTATTGGGTCAGAGGACTGTTTTCACTAGTATCTGACTGATAACGGTCTACTAGGTGAAGGGTGTGGATACTGAGAGTAAGATGCAGTTGGAGGACTGTTTTGTTGATCAGAGCCGGCAGAGTAGTGATGCCAGGGGCTAGGAGTGTTCTGAGCAGGGCGGCTGCCTGTGAGTCAGTGTATTTGAAGTACCGGGGTGCATACCTGCACTCTGAGAGCTGGTCCTTTTGTCCTGACCTCTGTCATTGATTTGCTTTTTTAATAGGAAATCACTTAATCTCCCTGGGCCCATTTCTTCAACTATAAAATAAGGATTTATACTAGAATCTGTGATTACCAGCAGGCAGCCTGAAGGCTGAATTTTTAATAAGCATGCTTTGTTCTTAAGATTAATGTATATAAGTAGATAGCACACTTACAAAAATGAAAACAAGCTTCCCCCAGAAGGAAACTGACATTAAGAGTCATATATGTGTTTTAATCAATAACAAAGCTTCTGAGTATGAGGTAGAAAAATTTGCCACTAATTCACTCTTACCTTCTTTGGTTTTCTTCCTTAGGATGGGACCTGACAGAAGGCAGATACAGATGGCAAGGAGAGGGTACTGGTTCTGAAGTCAGAAAAAAATATTCTACAAATTGGTCTTACTGTAGAGGAAATCCACCTAAAATCCTACAGAATACTCTAAGGGGAAGATAACACATAATTCCTTACTTGTGTGAGTTTCCATTGGAATACAACCAAAACTTAACAGTGCTTTAGAACATAATTATTTATACCATATAGGATTCTACCATAATGAGATTTCCATCCATATAGAGTAGATTATTTGGTCAAATGGCCTATAAAAAGCCTAGAAATTTCTTTAAAAGGCAAGCCTTAATACAAACTTTCAGGTATGCATTAAAATATATGGGCCTGGTTATGTTTAGAGATTTATTATTGAGGTGGATAACAGGCAGTATCTTCCACTAGTGATATGCAAAGTTACTATTTTCATACAAGAAGTTCCTTTCAATGTACATCTGTGGTGGATAATGAAAATAAAAACACGTTTACTCTATCAGGTATCAAATACCTTAGTGGATGTTTTGTTGTATTTGTGAGTAAAAGATATTTTCAAGTTCTCTTGAAACAAAGTTGTTTGGATTATAATCCATTTAGATATATTTTTTTCTATTGATATTGGAACTGTTTTCCTAAGCAAAGGTTCTCGCTATTTCTGCTTGTTAAATATGTTCTTTCTTATTGTTAAAGACAATATTATCTCTATCTATCTATCTATCTATCTATCTATCTATCTATCTATCATCTATCTATCATCTATCATCTTTGAAGTTTTCCTACATTCAAAAAATAATTTGGGGTAATTCATGTTAAAAGACACATGTGCTATAGTAAATTCAAAAATATAAATTTTACTTGGGATAATTGCAGGTAAAAGATAATAGATAAAAAAAAACCACATTAAGTAGCCTCACTACTTTGAAAATTCCATTAAATTGAGAGCAAAGACATTATTTTGGTTTTTAAAAATAATTTTATTCAATTTATTTAAGCTAAAAAAAAAAGGACATAATTTTAAAGACACAAGTCCATAAAGACAAAAAGTTTAAGGAAGAAGACAAGTACAGAAGGCTGTGAAGATGGCGTTAGCCCACTGGTACAAAATATAAAAGAGGTCCCTAGGAAACTCAAGTCATAATAAGAGAAAATTTAAAACTCAATAGAAAGGTTACAAGGTAAAGTTAAAGAACTGTCCCCGAATGAGAAGGACAAAGAGATGAAAGGCAAGGAAGGATACAAGAATGACAGGAGACAGTCAGGAGGTGTAACACCCAGATGACAGAATTCTAGAAAGAGAGAACAGAGAAAAGAGAGTGAGGAAACCATCACTAAATCCTCAGTGATATTAATAAATAATGAAACACAGTGCGCTAGAATGAAAAGTGTTTCTAGATTGAAGGGGCCATCGTAGGCATAATAAAATGAATGAGGATAAACTTAACTAATATCCTTGAGAAATTTGTTAGCCCTGAACCCAAAAAGAAAATCATATACATTGCTGAAGGGAAAGAAAGTCACACTTAGAGACCCAGATTGGATTTAGCCATCTCTACAGACATTAGGAAAGCTGAAGGCTAGAAGGAAATAGAGCAGGTTCTAAAAATTCTGAAGGAATTGTGATTTCTTTTAAAAAAGTAAAGAAAATATAGGATTGGGGATGATTCCCGACAGTAGGTGTAGACTTGAGAGTTTGACTTTGAATTGGTAGTGAGTGCATAGAAAATTAAGCAAACAACGAAGCAAGACGAGCATTACTAGGGAAACTAAAGGCAAATGAAAGCAAACAGAGGACACCACTTGGCTCCATGTGACAAGCACCCTCAGTGTTCTGGGAGTGGGAGCATTGAATGCTGATGGGAAGGCATCAGGCAGTGTGATAGGGGTGGGATGGGAAAACCGGGGGTGTGCTCCAGCATGCTGGGCAGGAGATGAGTGGCTTAGTGAGGGTTAAGTCTTCATCTAAAAAAATTTTTTTCAATTTTTTTTTTAGAGAGAGCAATTGAGTAGTAGGGGAAGGGCAGAAGGAGAGGGAGAAAGTGAATCTCAAGCATAATCTGCACTGAGCACAGAGCCCGACGTGGGGCTCGATCCCACCACCTTGAGATTATGGCCTAACACAAAATCAAGAGTCGGACCAATTGAGCCACCCAGGCACCATGCTAACTCCTCATTTTAACTGGGGATACTAATTGATAGTGTCAAAAACTGAAAAATTAAGAAATAACAATAGAAGCATATTATTTGGAGATACAGAAGTGAACACAAAAGAATCAGCAGAAAAATTTGAAAGCTTTGGGATTTGCTATTCTGCACAAGAATATGCTGGTTCAGTGCTTCAGAGTTGTGCTACCTAATTTTAGGGAATCTTGTGTATCAAATTATAATTTTACTGGTTACCCTTGATGTGACCCAGGTTTCACCATACATGAGCCAATGTTCTTCATAGTCTGTGGTTAGCATGTTTGGATAAAGGCTGAATTTCTTTCTCATTGAAGATAGTTTTTTTTTTTCCTAATGTTTTTTAACTTTTTGGTCAATTTCAATGGTCTGCAAACAGGAGAATGGAGTAGAAATATGGTAATCCCACCACTCCAAATGGGGATTTTTTTTTTCTTTTTTTTTTTTAGTGGCTTTCTCTCTTGGTTCATGATAATGTGGAAGGCTGTCACCATCAATATGTAGGAATACAAGAGTTCTTTCCTCTTCCACCTTTTTTCTGCTTCTCATTTTTTATAGATTGGAAACCAATTAAAATCATCTAATATCAGTGAACAGGTTTTGAGTAAGATCTGAGGGAATATCGTATATAAATGTTTGTGCTATGGAAAATGGATTTTGTGACATTTATTTTCACTGCTCTGGAACCATTATGGTTTGATTATGCGCTTGCTCTTTTGATGTCACAGGAGGCTTTTGGACCAAGATGCTGCAGACAAATATGCTGGGCTTCCATGTGTTTTCATATGTTTCTGTCTGTGAGTGGAGAATGAATACACCTTGCTCAGCGTTTGCCTTCCTTATATGAACACCCAGGGCCCCTCATCATCAAAGAGTCTTTCTAGTCATTGAGTTGTTGCCATGACAATAATCTTTCAAATACAACCCAGTTGGATGAGAAGGGTATGAGACATTTGTTTTAATCTTGTAACCAAAATTAATGAGAGATGGTATGCAAGCTAAGACGAAATTTGAAACAGTTTGTAACATGAGACTTTTATTTGAATAATTGCTTACAAATTATAAATAATTTTAGGAAGATAATCCAATATGATTTTGATTAAAAATGACAAACACATTTCAAAACTCTTTCTTGGTATTGCCTGACTCATAGCAGATACAGGAAACTTACTTTGAAACACTTGTTGAGGGTATCCATGGCTCAGTAATCAACTAGTGATGTCTGCCACGTCACAGGATTGGTTTCTTCTTTGACAGTATATTGCCTTTCCTTGGTTTTGTTTGTTTGTTTGTTTGTTTGTTTGTTTCTTTTGGTCCCATAACTTTTGTTGAAGAGATAACTTGTGTAGTCCAGTAGAGATTGAGGCAAGTAGTTTTTGTGCCTAGAGACTGGCATGCTAGCTCTTTCCAGGACTTTAAGATGGAGTGGGCAGTCAGTCTCATCAAGACTTGAAGAGTTTTACTTGTAGTTATTGCTGTGGTTCTCTTGGGCTTCACAGACTTCTCTAAGATTACCTTCTGTTTAGTTAGGAGCTGTTTTTTCCAGAGGTTTTTCTCAGTATCTGCTCCACCCTCAGCTTTAGGTCTTCCCTTTACACCTGCCCTCAGAGGTGGCTCCTCAAGCTCCTGACCTCTGCCAGCAAGAGCTGTGGCCGGCTGTGATGTGCTGCTCCATCCTGGCTGGTGTCATTGGCAGGGCTCTTGTCTGCTTCTTGCTTCAGCTTCAGGCTTAGGCAGGAGCTGTGGACCCAGCTCAGGGGTCCTGCCTCACTCCTGCTGTAGACGCTTCTGTGGCTTCCGTCTAGGACCTCTCCCTGGCCTCTTCCAGGGGGCAAGATGTTTTGTTTGTTATGATATATATATATATATATATATATATATATATATATATTTTAAACATCTTTTAAAAGCTTCCAAGTTGGCATGGAAATAGAATAGGCAAAGTTTATAAATTAAATATGTTCAAATTGGATTTTGAGACCAAAAAGTGAAACATGCTCTATAGTGTTTCCAGTTGGGATTCTGCTCACAAACTTATTTAAAATTAATAACCACATGATATAGGATATCACAAAACATTAATAAGCTATCAACGTATTTCTCCTAAGAGTTGAACTTGCTAGCTAAGCACAGTAATACAGAGTAAGAATCCTTCCCAAGCCAAATGACCTTTATGAATTGCCTGCAAAATCCCCCAGTGTGTCTACTATACTTGAATACTTCATAAGAGGCGGCTTCTTTTTCAAGTGTATTTAACACAATGTTATACATTATTTGATTCTGTGATTGAACAGAACACTGAAAAAATAATACTGTCCCCTAGAAGTGAGCATCTGTTGAACGGTACCTCACTGAGGATGGGCATTTGATTATTTCGGTTATCAACTTGTAGCAGCAATGCTATCTTGTCTTCTCTCATTCTGTGACTGTTGTGGAAATGACATTGAGAAAATGAGAATTATTATGTAGAATCCCATATATTGAAATTTAAAATACCCCAAATAGTTCAATCCATCTAAAATGTTCAGTCTCTAACTATTGTATTTGATAAAACATTTTACTCTCAAACCACGATCTTCTCCCTAAAGACCCACAATTAATAATTCTTCAACATCCCAGGACCTTCACATCCACCGAGCCTGCCAGGATCTCAGTCTCTCCCTTCTTCCTGTCTTATGTCCTGGTTATCCCAGCTCTTATGCTACAGTCCATTACATCCTCTTCCTTATACCCCTTTTCTCTCAATCCAGCTTTCCCAGCAAAATCTAAATATTGGTTTAACCCCACCTTCTGAGTACCCTCAGCCTGCTCTGTGCAGCTGAGTGATTGAGAGAAGGAGACAAGGGGGTCTCACTTTAATCGTCCCTAATTTAAGTGAGCTCATAGGGCCACCATGATCATTCCTACACCTCCTGACTCACTCCCTTTTCCATTCTCCTAGATGTCTGGGACTAACCTTTCCCTTCTCAAACTTTTAACACTTTGTCCTCATGCTCAGGGGATAACTTGACTTCCTATCTCACTGAGAAAATACCAGTCGAAAGAACAGAACTCCAATGGGCCCCTCCTCCAATGCACCACTGGCCTACTGTGCCCAAGTCCACACTTTCCTTTCCACCTGTCACTGTGGACACCTGCTCCTAAAGCCAGTGCTTGGATCCTATATTTTCTCCCCTACATGTTACTGACACTGTAGCAACTCTCCCATCTTTTCTGTATCATCAATCTCTCTTGCTAAAGCATAAAAACATGCATTTGTAGGTCGGGTCTAAATAAAACAAAATAGGAAGAAAACAACAAAAGCAGCCTCTTCTGCACTCTTTTCTATGCTTTCCAGCAGATTCCATGATTGAATCATCTATGTTCAGTCTTCTGTCTTCTTCTCTCTTTTGCTTGAACAGATTCCAATAAGGATTTCATCTCAACTGATCCATCAAGCCCTCCAAATAACATCATGATATTAAATTAAAGAATAATTCTCAGTTCTTATCTCAAATGACTTCTGACATGGTTGAGTACATCTTCCTTGAAATGCCTTCTCCCTATAGCTTCCAGGATGATTCTTTCTTTGTTTTTCTATTATTTAATTTTTTCCAGCATTATTAAGGTTTTTTTTTTTTTAAGATTTTATTTATTTGACAGAGAGAGACACAGCGAGAGAAGGAATACAAGCAAGGGGAGTGGGAGAGGGAGAAGCAGGCTTCCCTCGGAGCAGGGAGCCCGATGTGGGGCTCGATCCCAGAAGCCTGGGATCATGACCTGAGCCGAAGGCAGATGCTTAACGACTGAGCCACCCAGGCGTCCCAGCATTATTAAGGTTTACTTGATAAAGAAAACTTGTCTTCATTTTTCTTTTAACTTCCTAGTTGTTCCTTTTCCCTTTTTTTTTTTGATGGAATGTCTCGTATCTCCAGCTTCTGAGTGCTGGAATATCCTACTGCTTAGGTTTTAACTTTGTTTTTATATACACTGAGTCTCAAGGAGATCTCAGTCAGCCTCCTTGAATATCACCCATCAGCTGATGAAATGTACATTTGTATCTTCAGCCCAGACATTTCCCCGAATTCCAGACTCATACATCTGACTGCCTTCTTAACATTCTACCTGGACATCCAATATATATTGGAAATTCTGGAATTTAGTTTGTAGTACATCAATTCCTTTTCTACTAACAAACAACAGCAACAACATCCTCCCTCTCCAAAAACAACAACAACAACAAAAATAAATAAACAAATAAAACCCCCTATTTCTACCAGATTCTTCCACATCTTTGTAAGTAACAACACTATCTGCAGTTGCTTGGGCTAATGATGGAGTCACAGCGGGTCTCATTTATGTCTGTCATGCCCACATGCAGTCTACCAGCAAAAGCCTTCCTGTCCCCATACACATAGCTTGCTTCCTTTAAGATGATGTTTAAGTATCACACTCTTTGAGAGCCTTTCCTGACCTTCCTCTTTTAAAACAAGCCCTCACTTCCAACCCAATATTCCCTTTCTGTGTTTTATAGATTCACCTTTCTTGTCCATCTTCCCTGTAACATTGTTTAAGCTCTACAAAGTCAGGCCGTTGATCCATTTCATTCATGAGTTCCCTGTGTCTTGAAGAGAGTCTGGTACTTAGCAGCGATGCCACCGAGATAAACCAAGAAGTGGTTAGATTAGTGTGTGACTTCATTTCAAATTTAAATATACAGTCTGTGTTGTAATCTTGATAAACCTATGATTGAACAAACCTACCAAAATACATGTTGTAGAAGTGGTGAGCATATGTCCATTTTTGGAACTAGTAATTAAAACATCTTACAGAGGGATAATAATTTTCACATTTTAATGTCCAAAATTACCTGATTAATCTTCAAAGACATAATAAAACGGTGTTGACTATCTCGAGTAGACTCAGCTGAAATGCAAAAGCACTTCTTTCTTGGTAGTATGCTGTGTTTATGAACTTGGTCAGTTGGTCTTAGAACCCTTCTTAGCCATATTTCCAGAAATCACTTTTGAGGACATTCTCATGCTGTTTTGTGGCACTATTCTGAATGTGGGAGAAGTCACCAGCAATGATGTAAAATATTGTTTGCTTAGGAGGTCATTGTCTAAGAAAATAGGCAAACATATAAATTTGAATATTTATAACTCTTTGTGATACATAGAACAAGGGTGGGCTGAAGAAAATGCTGTTGAAACATAGAGTTATCTTAGGAAATTAGAGAAAACCTCACAGCAGATGCTGCACAGAAACTGGGTTCACAGAGACAGGGCCTTTGCTGTCAGGGGGGTACATGGAAGGCCACCCAGAAGGTTGGACCACCATGTGCAAAGTGCATGGAGGGAGTACTTTGCTGTGAATGCAGTCCGATGTGACTGGGTTCAGGTGTAAAGCAGACTCAACTTGGAGACAACAGATGAGATAAATTTAGGGCTTTGGTTTTGCTTTTTATCCCTTAGCATTTGGTATGTACATAACAAATAATTGCTAAGTGAAGAATAAGACAGCAGAGTTTTCTACCTCTATCCAAATACTTGCAGAGAGAAGGATGTAGGCACAAAAAAAAGTATGATTGTAAAGAAAGGGTGTATGTGCTTTATGTATTCCCTGGGCCCTGTGAACCTCTATTCTGTTGTTGGCCTGCGCCATTTGCTTTCCTGCCAAGCAGAAACATGGCTTTCTTCATCAGTCACCCGGGTGTGAAAGCTCTGGGTTATGACTTATTCCTCACTTCTGTTGCCCCCACCTATTTAGTTATTATAGTTTGTTTACACTTGCTGCGATGTCTTTCTAATCTGTCACACATTGCCCTCAATATCCCCCAACTGGATCTCTTTGCTAGCTTCTCTTCTCCTTCTGTTCTGCTCCAACCATTATCCTAGGTTCCTAGTGTGAATCTCCTAAAGCCCTACTCAGCTACACTTCCACTCAACATCTTTCTAACATGAACAGAATTAAATCCAGATTCTTCTAATAATCTTTGTAACAGGGCTAACATGTATTGGGCACTCATTGGACTGTAGGCACCTAAGGAAACCTGTGCAAGTTCATGCCCTCTGAATGTCAGAGTTGGGACCCTAACCTAGTGCCCTGGGCAACAAAACCTAAATGATGGTTACCAAACACACACAGTCATCTGAACTGGGATTCAGTTATATTCTTCTCCTTTCCATGCTTTCATTTCTGTCAAAGGACCCACATTTTTATTTTTATTTTATTTTATTTAGATTTTTTTATTTCTTTATTTGAGAGAGAGAATGAGAGAGAGAGAGAGAGAGCACATGAGAGGGGGGAGGGTCAGAGGGAGAAGCAGACTCCCTGCCGAGCAGGGAGCCTGATGCGGGACTCGATCCTGGGACTCCAGGATCATGACCTGAGCCGAAGGCAGTCGCTTAACCAACTGAGCCACCCAGGCGCCCAAGGACCCACATTTTTAAAAGCTTATGTCAGGTGGCTACTTCTTCCATTTTTTTTTCTGTGAATCCTAGAACTGAAATTGAGTGTTCCCTCACTGAGATTCACATAGAATTTTGCATTTCTGTATTAAAGTTCAGCATCTTCTGCAAAGCATTACAGTTATTTAAGTCTATGTTTTATGCATCTAAAAAACACATAAAGCGATATCTTACAAGCATTGAGAAAATTGTGTGTGATTGAGCACAGGTCCTAAAGCAGACTGCCTGACCTTGAATATTGTTCTGCCACTCACTATATAAATGACCTAAAATAAATTACTTAACCTCTCTGTTTTATTTTTCTCAGATGTAAAATCGAGATGATAATAAGACCTATCTCCTAGGTTGTGTGGATTCAATAAGTGGATACATACAAATTCAAAATCATGCTTGAAATTCAGTTAACACCCAATAAATGGAACTATTATGTTCAAGTTCACAATGTCTAGAAAGTAGCACTTAGCCTCTCATGGGGATCATCCCAGTACCTCACTGTCAGGTGACTGTGGGGGAAATTGGAAAATAAACTCTCATTGTCATTTCCACCAGGCAGATTCAAACAGGATTTGTGATTAAATATTATATAAGAGTGATGCTTTTCTCTACATTTGGCTATACGTTTATTCAGTGCGCATCGTTTGCGTGTTAGATATTCAGGATTCTGAGTTGAAAGCTGCATCCTGCCCTCCAGGAGCTTACAGTCTAGTGGAAGAGAGTATAGAGCATGCTTTCCACTGGGTACATTGAGGGCTAAGACAGCAAGGATGGCTGCAGGGCAGGGGAGGTTGGGGGTTAACCTTTTCAGTTCATGGGAGTCTCTTAGGTGAGGTAAGAGTGTAGACTACCTCCCAAGAATTCTACTTTAGCAAAAAACTTAGAATTAAGGATGTCAAGGAAAACTGATCTTCCCCTAAGATAGAAATCAGAAGTTTAACGTAAGATAACATTGTAAGCACCAAGAACCACTTTCTTGACAAAGACTGTATTATTATTTAGGCACAGAATTTGCTGTACCTAAATGATATTAAATGTTACTTATAATTAATATTTAGTAGTAATTATCTTACTCAAGACAGAGTAGAAGAACTGATAATATAGACATTTTGAATTACACCCTGCAAGATTTCATGGAATTCTAAGGCCCAGGAGAAACACCAGGGCACCGTTTTCTATATCTGGAGAAAACAAGGCATTTTTTCACCAGTGTCAGCTCAATATATCTATTATAGATAATTCTTAATAAATAATAATAGATCATTATGATTAATATAATATATTCTAATAAAACATATTTAGTAAAATGTGTTTAATATGATAATGTGTGATATAATACAATGCAATACATATAATAAACATTCACTTAATGAATATGAATTAATGATCTGAATTAATGCTTATAATCCCAGTATTATTGACTTATTATACTTCCTTCCATTTGCAGAGAGAGAAACTGATTTGAGAGTTTTTTTCTTCTTTTTTAAAGATTTTATTTCTTATTTGTCAGAAAGAGAGAGAAAGGGAGAGAGCACAAGCAGGGGGAGCAGCAGAGAGAGGGAGAAGCAGGCTCCCCTCTGAGCAGGGAGTCCGATACAGGACTCGATCCCAGGACCCTGGGACCATGACTTGAGCTGAAGGCAGACGCAGAACGGACTGAGCCACCCAGGTGTCCCTTTTTGTGCTTTTTTAAAGGCTACTAAATGATCGAACTGCCTTTCAATCACCCAATGATTCCACATCCTCTTCTCTGAGGAGGTATTCATGGCCTGTTTCTGAAGGGAGATTATCTATGTGGAGACCTCTTGTCACAGGGAAGGCTGTGTATCTTCCAGGCCTGCAAGACACATGGGTGGGGAGAGCCTTCCCCAGAGGTGACAAGGACCCAAGTCCAGAGGACACAGAGGAAAGGAGGAGAGGGCCCAGGCTAAAGCATGAAGCATGCGCACAGAGGCTCTGAAAGTGTGTGTTGCTCGGGGCCACTGACTAGGCTTATTTTTGATGCGAGGGGTACCAATCTCATTTTGAATTTGATAGTCAGTGAAGGGCAATAATCCGTAAAGGGAAAGGCCCTGACTTATGTTTTCAAAGATGAGCTTCACATTCTTTGTGAAGGATGGCTTAAATGTGCAAATTGAAGCCTTCTCCAGTATTATGGGTACATTCCTACTGATTCTTAGTTCTATAAACTGAAGTATTTCCACTTGAAAGGGTTGTTAACTTGGCTTCTTGGACTTGAAAACAAAATATATGAAAATCAAACACACCCTGTACTAGGGAACTAACTTTTAAAAAATTAATAAACAGGGGTGCCTGGGTGGCTCAGTTGGTTAAGCGACTGCCTTCAGCTCAGGTCATGATCCTGGAGTCCCAGGATCGAGTCCCGCATCGGGCTCCCTACTCGGCAGGGAGTCTGCTTCTCCCTCTGACCCTCCTCCCTCTTGTGCTCTCTGTCTCTCATTCTCTCTCTCTCAAATAAATAAATAAAATAAAATCTTTAAAAAAATAAAAATAAAAAAAAATAAAAAAAAATTAATAAACATATTACTTATATTGAAGTTACCTAGGGCTGCCATAACAGATTATCACAAGGCAGGGGGCTTAGAAAAATGGGAATTTATTCCCTCACAGCTCTGGAGGCTGGGGGTGTAGAGTCAAGGTGTCAGGAGGATGATGTTCCCACAGAAGACTCAAGAAAGAATGCTTACTTGGCTTTTTCTAGCTTCCAGTAGTTGTGAGCAATCTTGGCGTCCCTTGGTTTGCAGAGACACCAATCCATCCTCTCTGCTTTTGTCATCACATGGGCTTCTTCCCTCCTTGTATGTCTGCATGGCCTTCTGAGCGGGCCAGCAGTCAACTGGGCATAAGGTCCTCCTTAATCCAGTGTGACTTCACCATAACTAATTACATGAGCAAAGACCCTCTTTCCAAATAAGGTCACACTCTGAAGTTCTGGGATTGGGGCGTGAATTTTGGAGTGAACACTAACCCAGCTCAAACATTAAATCTCATTGTTAAAAGTAAGGTGGAGGGAGGAGGAGCAAGATGGCGGAGGAGTAGGAGACCTGGATTTCAGCTGGTCTCAGGAATTCAGCTGGATAGGGATCAAACCATTCTGAACACCTACAAACTCAAAAGGAGATCGAAGAAAAGAATAGCAACAACACTCTGAACAGAAAAGCGACCACTTTCTGGAAGGTAGGACGTGCGGAGAAGTGAATCCGAGGCGATATTCGGGAGGATAGACGGCGGGGGAGGGGCCTCCGTCGGCCGCTTCTGGCAAGTGATAGAGCCGCGGAGCACAAAATCGGAACTTTTAGAAGTCGGCTCCGCTGAGGGACGTCACTCTGGTGGCTAAGCGGGGGTGGAACCCTCATGGGACAGTGTGGTCTCAGGACCCTCGGGGTCACAGAAAGACCGTGGGTGCCTGAGTGCGGCAGAGCTCCCAGGTATTGGAGCAGGGAAGCCGGCTGCAGAGGCGGAGCCCAGGCGTGGGCTCTCAGCTCAGGGTTGCCATAAACTGTGATCCACGGCACAGTCGGGCCACTGCTCCTCCAGCAGGGACCCAACAAGCGGCAGATCTGGGGAGACTCCCCTTCCTCCCCTGGGAGGAGCAGCGCGGGAGCACACCGCAGGGATCTGCACGATGTAGGGCTTGATCCCAGGATGTCGGGATCATGACCTGAGCCGAAGGCAGACACTTAATGACTGAGCCACCCAGGCACCCCTCTTTTATAATTTTCATCTTTACAGTCATATTCCATCCCTTCATCATATTTACTATTATTTTTGTACATATATGTTTTTCTTTAAAATTTTGGAAGGCACTTTCTTCTAACCAAAATACGCCCAAAATCTAGTGTGTGACACTGATCTATGCAGTAGCCTGATCATATTTGATCATATTCTGGGTTTTTTTTTTTTTTTTGGTTGTTTGTTTTTATCTTTTTCTTTTTCTTTCTTTTTTTTCTTTTTTCTTTCTTTCCCTTTCTTTTGCCCCGGTTTCAGGTCTTTTCTGATTTGTTTAGTGTATATTTTCTGGGGACATTTTTACCCTGTTAGCATTTGTTCTCTCATTCATCTATTCTCCTCTGGACAAAATGACAAGACAGAAAAAATCACCTCAACAAAAAGAACAAGAGGCAGTACTGACTGCCAGGGACCTAATCAATATGGACATTAGTAAGGTGTTGGACCTAGAGTTCAGAATGATGATTTTAAAGATACTAGCTGGGCTTGAAAAAAGCATGGAAGTTATTAGAGAAACGCTTTCTGGAGAAATAGAAGAACTAAAATCTAACCAAGTCGAAATCAAAATGGCTATTAATGAGGTGCAATAAAAAAAGGAGGCTCTAACTCCTAGGATAAATGAGGCAGAAGAGAGAATCAGTGATATAGAAGACCAAATGATGGAAAATAAAGAAGCTGAGAAAAAGAGATAAACAACTACTGGATGACGAGGGCAGAATTCTAGAGATAAGCGATACCATAAGATGAAACAACATTAGAATAATTGGGATCCCAGAAGAAGAAGAAAGAGAGAGAGGGGCAGAAAGTATAATGGAGCAAATTACAGCAGAGAACTTCCCTAATTTGGGGAAGGAAACAGGCATCAAAATCCAGGAAGCACAGAGAACCCCTCTCAAAATCAATAAAAAGAGGTCAACACCCCGACATCTAATAGTAAAACTTACGAGTCTCAGAGACAAAGAGAAAATCCTGAAAGCAGCTTGGGAGAAGAGATCTGTAACCTACAATTGTAGAAACATTAGATTGGCAACAGACCTATCCACAGAGACCTGGCAGGCCAGAAAGGACTGGCAGGATATATTCAGAGCACTAAATGAGAAAAATATGCAGCCAAGAATACTATATCCAGCTAGGCTGTCATTGAAAACAGAAGGAGAGATAAAAAGCTTCCAGGACAAACAAAAACTAAAGGAATTTCCAAACACAAAACCAGCCCTACAAGAAATATTGAAAGGGTTTCTCTAAGCAAAGAGAGAGCCTAAAAGCAACACAGACCAGAAAGGAACACAGACAATATACAGTAACAGTCACCTTACAGGCAATACAATGGCACTAAATTCCTATCTTTCAATAGTTACCCTGAATGTAAATGGGCTAAATGCCCCAATCAAAAGACACAGGCTATCAGGTTGGATAAAAAAACTAGACCCATCAATATGCTGTCTGCAAGAGACTCATTTTAGACCAAAAGACACCCCCAGATTGAAAGTGAGGGAGTGGAAAACCATTTACCATGCTAATGGACACCAAAAGAAAGCTGGGGTGGCAATCCTTATATCAGACAAATTAGATTTTAAACCAAAGACTGTAATAAGAGATGAGGAAGGACACTATATCCTACTTAAAGGGTCTATCCAACAAGAAGATCTAAAAATTGTAAATATTTATGCCCCTAACATGGGAGCAGCCAGTTATATAAGCCAATTAATAACAAAAGCAAAGAAACACATTGACAACAATACAATAATAGTGGGGGACTTTAACACCCCCCTCACTGAAATGGACAGATCATCTAAGCAAAAGATCAACAAAGAAATAAAGACTTTAAATGACACACTGGAGCAAATGGACTTCACAGATATATTTAGAACATTCCATCCCAAAGCAACGGAATACACATTCTTCTCTAGTGTCCATGGAACATTCTCTAGAGTAGATCACATCCTAGGTCACAAATCAGGTCTCAACCAGTACCAAAAGGTTGGGATCATTCCCTGACTATTTTCAGACCACAATGCTTTGAAACTAGAACTCAATCACAAGAGGAAAGTTAGAAAGAACTCAAGTACATGGAGGCTAAAGAGCATCCTATTAAAGAATGAGTGGGTCAACCAGAAAATTAAAGAATTAAAAAAATTCATGGAAACCAATGAAAATGAAAACACAACTGTTCAAAATCTTTGGGTTGCAGCAAACGCAGTCCTAAGAGGAAAGTATATAGCAATATAAGCCTTTCTCAAGAAACAAGAAAGGTCTCAAATACACAACCTAACCCTCCACCTAAAGGAGCTGGAGAAAGAACAGCAAATGAAGCCTAAACCCAGTAGGAGAAGAGAAAAAATAAAGATCAGAGCAGAAATCAATGACATAGATACCAAAAGAACAGTAGAACAGATCAATGAAACTAGGAGCTTGTTCTTTGAAAGAGTTAACAAGATTGATAAACCCCTGGCCAGACTTATCAAAAAGAAAAGAAAAATGACTGAAATAAAGTCATGAATGAAAGAGGAGAGATCACAACCAACACCAAAGAAATATAAACAATTATAAGAACGTATTATGAGCAACTCTATGCCAGCAAATTAGATAATCTGGAAGCAATGGATGCATTCCTAGAGATGTATCAACTACCAAAACTGAACCAGGAAGAAATAGAAAACCTGAAAAGACCTATAACACTAAGTTAAATTGAAGCAGTCATCAAAAATCTCCCAACAAATAAAAGCCCAGGGCCAGATGACTTCCCAGGGGAATTCTACCAAACATTTAAAGAAGAATTGATACCTATTCTTCTGAAACTGTTCCAAAAAATAGAAATGGAAGGAAAACTTCCAAACTCGTTTTATGAGGCCACCATTACCTTGATCCCAAAACCAGACAAAGACCCCATCTAAAAGGAGAATTACAGACCAATATCCTCGATGAACATGGATGCAAAAATTCTCAGCAAAATACTAGCCAATAGGATCCAACAGTATATTAGAAGGATTATTCACCACAACCAAGTGGGATTTATCCCTGGGCTGCAAGGTTGGTTCAACATCCGCAAATCAATCAATGTGATACAATACATTAACAAAAGAAAGAACAAGAACCATATGATCCTCTCAATAGATGTAGAAAAAGCATTTGACAAAGTACAGCATCCTTTCTTGATCAAAACTCTTCAGAGTATAGGGATAGAGGATACATTCCTCAATATCATAAGAGCCATCTATGAAAAATCTACAATGAATATCATTCTCAATGGCGAAAAACTGAGAGCTTTCCCCCTAAGGTCAGGAACGCGGCAGGGATGTCCACTATCACCACTGCTATTCAACATAGTATTGGAAGTCCTAGCCATAGCAATCAGACAACAAAAAGAAATAAAAGGCATCCAAATTGGCAAAGAAGAAGTCAAAGTCTCACTCTTTGCAGATGATATGATACTTTAAGTCAAAACCCAAAAGACTGCACCCCAAAACTGCTAGAACTCATACAGGAGTTCAGTAAAGTGGCAGGTTATAAAATCAATGCACAGAAATCAGTGGCATTCCTATACACCAACAACAAGATAGAAGAAAGAGAAATTAAGGAGTCGATCCCATTTACAATTGTGCCCCAAACTATAAGATACCTAGGAATAAATCTAACCAAAGAGGCAAAGAATCTGTACTCAGAAAACTATAAAATACTCATGAACGAAATGGAGGAACACACAAAGGAATGGAAAAACGTTCCATGCTCATGGATTGGAAGAACAAATATTGTGAAGATGTCAATGCTACCTAGAGCAATCTACACATTCAAAGCAATCCTTATCAAAATACCATCCACTTTTTTCAAAGAAATGGAACAAATAGTCCTAAAATTTGTATGGAACCAGAAAAGACCCCAAATAGCCAGAGGAATGTTGAAAAAGAAAAGCAAAGCTGGCGGCATCACAATTCCGGACTTCCAGCTTTATTACAAAGCTGTCATCATCAAGACAGTATGGTACTGGCACAAAAACAGACACAAGATCAATGGAACAGAATAGAGAGCCCAGAAATGGACCCTCAACTCGATGGTCAACTCATCTTTGACAAAGCAGGAAAGAATGTCCAATGGCAAAAAGACAGTCTCTTCAACAAATGGTGCTGGGAAAATTGGACAGCCACATGCAGAAGAATGAAACTGGACCATTTCCTTACACCACACACAAAAATAGACCCCAAATGGTTGAAAGACCTCAATGTGAGACAGGAGTCCATCAAAATCCTAAAGGAGAACACAGGCAGCAACCTCTTCGACCTCAGCCGAAGCAACTTCTTCCTAGAAACATCGCCAAAGGCAAGGGAAGCAAGGGCCAAAATGAACTCTTGGGACTTCATCAAGATAAAAAGCTTTTGCACAGCAAAAGAAACAGTCCACAAAACCAAAAGACAACCAACAGAATGGGAGAAGATATTTGGAAATGACATATCAGATCAAGGGCTAGTATCCAAAATCTCTAAAGAACTTCTTAAACTCAACACCCAAAGAACAAAGAATGCAATCAAGAAATGGGCCGAAGACATGAACAGACATTTTTCCAAAGAAGACATTCAAGCGGCCAACAGACACACGAAAAAGTGCTCAACATCCCTTGGCATCAGGGAAATCCAAATCAAAACCTCAATGAGATACCACCTCACACCAGTCAGAATGGCTAAAATTAACAATTCAGGAAACGACAGATGTTGGAGGGGATGAGGAGAAAGGGGAACCCCCCTCACTGTTGGTGGGAATGCAAGCTGGTGCAGCCACTCTGGAAAACAGTATGGAGGTTCCTCAAAAAGTTGAAAATAGAGCTATCAGATGACCCAGGAATTGCACTACTGGGTATTTACCCCAAAGATATAAATGTAGGGATCCAAAGGGGCACCTGCACCCCGATGTTTATAGCAGCAGTGTCCACAATAGCCAAACTGTGGAAAGAGCCAAGATGTCCATTGACAGATGACTGGATAAAGAAGATGTGGTATATATATATACAATGGAATATTATGCAGCCATCAAAAGGAATGAAATCTTGCCATTTGCAATGACGTGGATGGAACTGGAGGGTATTATGCTGAGCGAAATAAGTCAGTTAGAGAAAGACATGTATCATATGACCTCACTGATATGAGGAATTCTTAATCTCAGGAAACAAACTGAGGGTTGCTGGAGTGGGGGGGGTGGGAAGGATGGGGTGGCTGGGTGATAGACATTGGGGAGGGTATGTGCTATGGTGAGCGCTGTGAATTGTATAAGACTGTTGAATCATAGACCTGTACCTCTAAAACAAATAATACATCATATGTTAAAAAAAAAAAGAAGATAGCAGGAGGGGAAGAATGAAGGGGAGGAAATAGGAGGGGGAGATGAATCACGAGAGACTATGGACTCTGAGAAACAGACTGAGGCTTCTAGAGCGGAGGGGGTGGGGGGATGTGTTAGCCTGGTGATGGGTATTAAAGAGGGCACGTTCTGCATGGAGCACTGCGTGTTATACGCAAACAATGAATCATGGAACACTACATCAGAAACTAATGATGTGATGTATGATGATTAACATAACATAATAATAATAAAAAAAGGAAGGTGGAAAAATCAGTTCAAATAGACAAATATTTTAAGTGGACATTGGAAAGCAAATAAATTGAAGTGATAACGTTCCTAAGAATTAGGTCTCTTCTTCCTCAGGGTACTTCACACCAAGTCCTGTGTATGTGTGTGTGTGTGTGTGTGTGTTTTCTTTTCGACATCCAAGGATGTTTCTGATTCCAGTGTTGTCGTTTATGTCATAATCTGTCACTGTAATTCACAGAGTGGATATTCACAGCCAAATTTTCTCAGGTTTGCGAACACAGTTTTTCACAGCTACATTTTCCGTCTTTTTCATCATAGGCTCGTAAAGTGCAGCCGCAATTGCCAAGTGTATTTTTATGGAAGACACATTTGACCATGCAGTATGTGTTCTCTCCTGTATCATTGTCTGGAAAAACCCAGACAAATAGTTGTACAGAGAGGATATGATCAACACGAGAGTCAACACCAGCTGAGAGGTGATGTGAACACGTTGGAAGCCTTAAGTCTCAGTTTGGAAGTTGTTTCACCTGTTAGAGGCAACAGTGAAAAATTAATTAAACAAGGGCCCTCATGAGTGAAGCCAGTTGATATGAAGACTCATTCACAAAATAGGCATCGAGTAACAGTATGGGGAGGCTGGGGTGGGCTCTCAGCGCTGTGGGAAAGGAGGTGTGCATTGAGCTCAAGGTGTGCGTTGAGTCTTCTATGTCTTTCTCTGCACCCTTCTTTAAAGAGTAGGTTACTTTTTTTCTTGCATCCCACATTCTTTAGTGTCTGGAAGAGATGGAAAATCCCTGCTTGCTTCCCATTACGTCTTGCAGTCACTCTTCTTTCCTACTTCAGAAATCCTATCTTCTTTAAAGCCAGTGCTCCCATTGGGTGGCTATTCACTGGCCTTTCTCACTGGAGACCCCACTGCCGAGCCAGCAGTGTGGCTTTCCACCCCAACTCTTGCCAGGTTTCTGGGAGGCTTCATAAGTTACCTGGATGATCCAGTCAATGCCCTAGTCTCCCCACGCTCCTCTTATCCAGTGAGCTCACTTTATTCATGCACACCCTTTAACACCCTGTGAATCTTGCCACCCCCAAACTAAACCACCATTAAATCCCTACCACCGGCTCTCATCCTCTCAGATCATTTTCCTTACATGCTTAATTGGACACCACACAAAGAACTTTGTCACAGACTTATTTACCACAGTGAAATATTTGAAATGGTTCCATAAATCATGATCTCTCCATTTGGAAGATTAAAATCTATGACCTGAAATTTTTACTGATACAGAGGTGCAAATAATAATGAGGTGTTAAATTTCAAGAAGTGAAAAATCAGAACTGTTTGCTGATTATGAAGGATGAGCTTGCAGAAGGAAATGATTGAAAGCAAAATATTAACAGTGTTTGTATCTAGCTCTTGGAGTTAGGACCTCATTTTATGTGAATTTAAATAAGTAAGTGTAATTATATAGTAAAATAAATGAAAATATTTGAATTCAGCAAACATTTATTTGGGAACTTTTATCTCTAAGCTCTCTGCTATTACTGGGGGCACAGAGATAAATGCATCACTTCCCTACGAAGTTCTCAGAGAGATAAAAATATAAGTAGATGTCATTTTGTATCATAAAAGAAATCCAACTTATCATTTTTTTAAAGGGGGGATTAGGCAGGGAGGGGCAGAGGAAGAGAGAGAATCCCAAACAGGTTCCACACCCAGCACGGAGCCCAACCTCATGACCCTGAGATCATGACCTGAGCTGAAATCAAGAGCCAGATGCTTAGCTGACTGACCTACCCAGGTGCCCCATAACTTATCATTGTTTTTAAGCACCGGCTTGGTTTAAGAAAGAGTGAGGTTCAGAATCTGAAATACCCACATATCTAAGTATGCATGCATGGATTATATATATACACACACGTGTAGTATTCTCCACAGTCAAAACTTGATTACTTCATGAATAAAGTGTAATGATTTAACTCTTTCAAAGGGCGTGTAAGAAGAGTGGATTTGGGCATAAGCATTGAAGTCGAGACTGGCCACCTGATCTGGTCCGAATTTATTCTTGAAGAGCATTCATTGTAAATGGCGCCATTACCACAGAAAGTAGCCCACAGGGGTTTCCTGTGTGCGTGCTGCTCCCTGACTACCTCGTGTCCAGCTCCAGCAAGCACTGGACTCAGATTCTTTCCATACCCAGTGGGATAAGTGTTCTCTTCTCTCTAGGGAATTTGGAGAGACCTCTCAGAATGTCTTAACTACTTCCCTTCTGTAGGAAGAAAGGAAACACAACGTTCTCCTTTAGAAATATTTTACCATTTTTACTGCAAGTTTATATTAAAACTTGAGTGAAGATAAGTCTTTTGAAGGAGGTTTACTGTTATTTTTGAATATTCATGTCAATAAATAGCGTGAATATCTCTATGAAGATAGTGATTTGGAATCTAATGAGTAAAATGATAACCAGTAAGTAAAGACGTGATAAAAAGGGATGGAAATGAGTAACTGTGAGAAAAAGGTAAAACAAAAATAAGCCTGAAATTTGTCCTTATCTAACCAGAAATTCCCATTGCCCAGTTCTTGCTAATCCAGTATTTATTATAAATCCTAAATATGTCCTGTTGTAGGTGTGTGTCCTTCATTCATCCGTTGATTCCACAAATGCACTGAGCACCTTCCCTGTAGTATTCACAGTTGAGCTCCTAGAGAACCACAGGTTAAGGCAAAGCCCTGGTCCTGGGGAAGTCAAGAGTCTCCTATGGAGTGTATAAATCTGCACGCCCCATGGCCTATGAGTATAGTAAAAGACAGCAACACACACACACACACACAAAGTAAAATAAAATAAAATTAAAGGGAAAAGAAAAAGCGGTGGTTGTGCTGTGGGGATATGTCTTAGTTCCTCTGCTGTGAGCTTCGGATTTACTCAACTGTCTATAGAGTCCACCTAGGAAGAATAATGGTTATAATCATAGTTCCCTCCTCCCACTGGTGCTGCAAGCATTAGCTGAGTTTGTGCATCTGAAATATTTAGGTGGCTCTTCCTGTGTCTTACTTACCATTATTAGGGAGGGGGATGTTGAGGGATGTAGCTTCCGGGGGTGGAGAATGAGAGCAGATTCCTGAAGGATCTCGAATGCCATCCTGATGGCTTTGAACATTTTCCTTTAAGGAATGGGGACTGTTGAAGTATGTTAAGAAGTGAAATATGAACAATTTTGTGTTTTTATTTTTTTTTATTATTATTATTATTTTTTATGAACAATTTTGTGTTTTTAAAAGATTAGTCCTACTGCATCATATTACCTAGAATTGATATAACTTTGATCAGGTATGTTTCCTTTGATTTTCAGCTAACAGTATATATTATAAAGTGTTGATGATATATTTATTGCTACCACTTGGTTTGTGATCAGGGAGGAGTTGGCTCTCCTGGCATCAGGCTAGATGACCTGGGAGTTCTCCAAATTAAAAAAAAAAAAAAAAAAAAAAAAAATTCTACGAGCAGAAATAATATAGTTGGGAGAACAGGATAGCATTACTCATTGAAACTTTCCTCTGTGTCATAAATTTTCTTGGTGCTTTACGTTTGATCTTTTTTATTCTGGTAGGTGGTAGGTATTAGTTACCTCATTTTATGATGATGGCCTCAGGGCAGTGTAATACTTAAACACCTGGACTCTACCAGCCAGTACTCGAAGGTTGGCGCGCAAGTTCCGAAGTGTCCTGGTTCCCACTGTCTCCATCTGTGACATGAGGGTCATAATCTTGCCTGTCTGTATGTGGGTTTGAGGGTCATGGGAGTTAATGTGCAGGTAACATGGGCATTTTGCTCTAAGCACTGTGTAAGCGTCAGCCCCTGATCACTGCTGCTGTGTAGTAACCACGAGCCGGGAGGTTAAGTACATGTTGAAATTCCCTCAGCTCGGGTGTGTCAGGACTTGAACCCCAACCTCATCCAAAGCCTGTGCTCTCTCTCGCGCTCTGGCTCAGGTATGTGGGAAGATATGAAGGAAAAGATGGAAGCCGCCTGCTTTCTGCTCCCTAAGGACTGGATGAAAGAAAGAGAATGGAAGAAGGGACAAGGGGACAATTGGGTCAAGTGTGGCGATGAGCTTTCTGAGAAGTGATGGCTATTTACTACAACAGGATGCTACAAATTACTGGGCTTTTCTCAGGTGGTTTGAAGAGTGGGAGGGGACTGTTCAAGATGAGAGAGATGGGAACACCTGGTCTCCTGCATGGGGGAGGGGGCTGTGATATAGGACACACAGTCTGGTATGTTTTATAGTGGGGGACAACTGCTCTCGAGCATAACAGCAGGATGCTGAAGTAGGCTAGATATAACATTTCAGAAAGACCTTGAATAAAGGGCTGGAAAAGATTAATATTTTCTATTGATGTGGGGGAAAATATTTTGAAAAATTTCCCTTAGGTATACAAAGAGATTATTTTGTTTTTCTGATAATAAAGATCAAAATGGTCAAAAGAAAACCTGGAATATCAAAGTACAAAATAAGCTACTTTTATTCGGTTTAGATTTCCTTCACCCACCTCCTCCGCCTCAACACATGCACAGGCACATACATGAACATGCGTGTGTGTGAGCAAACCTCACATGCACACGAATGATAAAGACTCAAGCAAATGATAGACTCAAGCAAATAATTATCACCAGTAGGCTAATTGTTTTTTCTAATTAAAGGCTTGGAGGGCCAAAACCAAATGGCACAAATGTGCTGGGAAGAGGAAATGCTCATCAGTGCTTTTAATGTTAAAAGCCCGGGATCTGGCTAAATGAACGTGTGCCTTTGTAAGACAGAGGCAAATAAAGCCACGCATTTGCCATGAAGTGAGCGTCTTCATTTTGAAAGCTTCAAAGGGGAATATTAGGTGCTTTAAAAACTTCTTTGTTCTCTTCTAAGAAAATAATTATGGCACAATTTATCCTAATTCAGATTTTAAGCCTTGATTAGAGATGTGCAATCTTACCTCCGAATAAAATATATAATTTTCTGCAGTGCATGCGTTCATTCACTCATTCTTCCTTCTAAATTACAGCAAATTGCTCCAATTTTAGTGCCTTGTAATGTGCATTTAGGCCACTCAGAAGCCTGTCTGCCCCTCCACCTACGGGTGCTGTACAGTCACTAATAGAGAATGCCATTTTAATCAAGAGGAGTGAATTCTGTCATTCAGGACGACCATTTAACACAAGAATGCATTGCCACGGGAGGAGGTGGGAGGGTCTCACGGAGTCTTCTTGGGCGGCGGTTCTAGATCATTAGGATTTGCTGGTGGCTTTCTAGAGATCGTCCTTGTTTTACTCTGCTTTGTAACAGCTTTTTATCCAATAACACTTAATTTAATTTGATTTCAAGTCCACAAGTGTTGAATGTCTCTGAAAAACAGGGTGCTGTTTTTGGTGGTCGGAGAGGAGGCAGGTTGGCAGGGGCAGCAGGAGAGACAGGTGAGATGCTACCTGTGGTCATCGTGTGATACTGAGGGGAGAGCTGGCATAGGAAGAAGAAATATGTTCCCGGCCCTGGGTTGAGGATGTGACATCATTAGCCCATCTGTTTATGGTAACAAGTGCATGGGAAAGGTACTGTTCTTACCGTGTTCACCTTCCTGATGAGGAAGCAGGCTTGGCTGATAGCTAAGTGGCCGATGTGGATTTGAACTTGGAACTCTGAACTCAGAACCCATGGAAATAACCACCAAGCTCCACTGAAGGAATAATTTATGAAAAATTGAATACTGATTAGTAGTGGGGCTTTTCTGACTTAAAACTGTACGTTTCCTGTTGTGTTGATTTCCTGCGAGAGACTTGGATTTATACTTGGAAGTTATTAATTCTTCCTTATTGTTATCGATACAGATGGAAGAAGTCACTAATTTTAGGGATGACAACCTTGATTAGTTTTATAAGCATCATTGTCCAGTGCATCCTTTTCAATGTTATAATACTAATTAATGCATGTATTTATTTATAGAATGAGTAACAGGTTTACATGGTTTAAAATTCCAAAAGTACAAAATTGCCAGTAATAAAAATCCTCCCTTTCTGCTCCCTATCCTTTATGCAGCCACCCAGAATCTGTCCCTGCAAAGCATCTACTTCATCCAAGTCCTGTGTGTAGCCTACCCTCTGATATGCACATGTGGACAAACACATATATATTTTGCCTAGTTTAATGCAAACAGGAAAATAATAGACACATTGTTTGGGGCTATTCTTACTTCACTTAGCAATAGACCTGGGAGTTCATTTGGTATTAGGACATAAATATTTTCCTTGGTCCTTCTTCTTTTTTTTTTTTTTAAAGATTTTATTTATTTATTTATTTGACAGAGAGAGACACAGCGAGAGAGGGAACACAAGCAGGGGGAGTGGGAGAGGGAGAAGCAGGCCTCCCGCCGAGCGGGGAGCCCGATGTGGGGCTCGATCCCAGGACTCTGGGATCACGACCAGAGCTGAAGGCAGACGCCCAGCGACTGAGCCACCCAGGCGCCTCTCCTTCGTCCTTCTTTTATGGCTTCATAGTCTCTCATTTTCTAGATTTACTGAAATCTACCCAACAAGTACATAGTGATGCTATTTAACTGGTTTACTCTCTCTTGCTATCAGGAAAATGATATAACAAATAACCTCCAACATGTAACATTTCATATACATGCAAATATATCCTTAGAATGTATTTCCAATAGTGGAATTGCTGGAGTAGGTTGTATTTTAACAATGATAAAATCATTAAATTACTATCTATAAAGGTTATGCCAACTATCTCCCCATTCACCGAGCTTGAGATTGTGGTGTCTCTCCCCTACCTTAGGAATGCATTGCATTAAACCCTAGGTTGTTTGCCAGTCTAAGATATAAACTTGACTTTTGAGTAGTGTTGATTTAATTTATTTGATTATGGGTGTTGAAACATCTCTTTATATGTTAAAAGTCACTTGTTTTTCTTTTCTTTGAATTGTCTAGTTGTATTGTTTGACCAAATTTCTATTGGTTTGTTGACATTTTTATTAGTTTGTACAAGTTCTGTGTACACTATGGACATTCACCTTTGTTTTGCTATTCTTTATGTTTCCCCTTTATTTATTTTTCTTTTGACTTTGATTTCTTTTTTTAATTTAGAAAGTTTAATTTCTATACAATTATCAGTCTTTCATGATTTCTGGGGTTTGTGACATAGATAGAAGGAGTTGTTCCACTAAACTTTCATAAAAGAATTCTGAAATGATTTCTTCTACATAGATTTATGGTTTGAATTTTTGTGTTTAAATCTTGGATCCGTTTGGAATTTATTCTACATAAGCTGTGGTATAGGAATTTTTTTTTCCTTAGATTGCTATCTTACTGACTTAAAATCAGTTTTATTCTTCCTTAAATTATATATCTTAAAAATAGAATATTTAAAATTATATTTTTCCCCAATAATTTGATATGAAAACTTCATCATATACTAAATTCCCTTATTTATTTGGATCTATTTCTGAAATTTCTACTCTTTACATTGACTTTACCAACTCAAGTGCCACTAAAATAATATCTTATTTATCATAACTTGATTTTTTTGATACCTGATAGGACTATTATCTTAGACTTCTTTTTTTTTTTTTCTTTTTTTTTAGTAGACTCCACATCCAACCTGTTTTTTCTTTTCTTTTTTTTTTTTTTTTAAGTAGACTCCACATTCAACCTGAGGGTTGAACTCAGGACCCTGAGATCAAGAGTCACATGCTCTACCAACTGAACCAGCCAGGTACCCCAGGACTGGGGCTACTATAACCAAATGCCACAGATTGTGGGGCTCAAACAACAGACGTTTATTTCTTACAGTTCTAGAGGCTGGAAGTCCAAGATCGAGATGCTGGTGGATTTTATTTCTGGTGAGGGTTCTCTTCTTGGTTTGTAGATGGCAGTCTTCCGACTGTGTCCTCATGTGGTGCGGGGAGATAGAGAACTCCAGGCTCTTCCTCTTCCTACAAGGACACTGATCCCATCATGAGGGCTCCACCCTCATGACCTCATCTAAACTTAATCACCACGAAGTTCTTTCTCAAATACCATCATATGGGGCATCAGGGCTTCAGCATATGAATTTGGAGGAGATACAGACATTCAGTCCATGACACCCTAGTTTCGATATGTTTTAATAGGTTTACTATTTTCCGTTTTTCTTTACTTATCATTACTTTTGTCTTTATTACCCTATCTCTTGCATTCCTTGTTTTATGAGAGATGTTCTTGAATTGGAAATGTAATCAATTAATTTAGATTTCTTATAATTTTTATAAATGTTTGCCTTAAGACTACATATTTTCTACTGGACATTGCTTTATCTGTAGCTCAGAGATATTAAAATACGTGGTGTTTAATATTGTTATACTCCAGATATTTTACAAACTCAATTGGATTTTCGTTCTGACATAGGATTATTTCCCCACACCAGGAGTTAAGCACATTGTTGGCTTTTGGTTCTGTATTCAATTACTGGTTTTATTGAATTGTATTCAGAATAGTAGAGACTGAAATATATTTCTACTCCTTTGAATGTATGAGTGAGTGAGTGTGTGTGTATGTGTGCGTGTGTGGCTATATTTGAGTCAATTTTTGTGAATGGTCTGTGTTACTTGAAATAAACATTTTCTCTTTTTACACTATAGGTTTTGATGTATCTGTTAGATTTATCTTTTATTTAGATCGTTCATATTTATTATATTTCTTATTTGACAAAAATATAAATAAAAGTCCCAGTCTTGCAGTGTCCTTCTATTTCTCTTTTTAATCACCTATATTTTTACATAATGAATAATAATGGTAAGTTTTTGCTGTGCAAATACCCACAGTGCTATAACTTTATGTTGAACGGTAACCTTCACTTAATTTAGAAAATATGTATTCTTATAGAAGAACTTATATGGTATATGACTTTGCTCTGTATTCAGCTGTGTGATATCAACACTACAATCTATTTATTTATTTTTTATTTTTAAAATTTTATTTATTTTTGCAAAAGAGTGAGAGAGAGAGCCAGCATTGGGGGGGGGGGGTGCGCAGAGGGAGAAGCAGACTCCCTGTTGAGCAGGGAGCCCAACATGGGGCTAGATCCCAGGGTCCTGAGATCATGACCTGAGCCAAAGGCAGACGCTTAAATCACTGAGCCACCCAGGTGCCCCATGGCAATCTATTTTTATTTGAATTTTTCCTTATATACTTTCCTTATTTTTATATTTTTAAATATTTATCATTACTTGCTTTACTAGTATTTAATAGAGACTAAAGTTGAGTTTTACTTAGTGGTCCAATTTGAAGTCAGTTTTTCTGTTTATTAAAATGTGAGCTTAGCCTCTTAATACCTATTACACTTACTGCTACAGCTGACACAAATGGTTTTATTTCTGCCATAATTTTTTGTTTTCTGTCTTTAAAGATTTGATTAATATCTTCTCATTTTTAACATTGTTGAGGAATATAAAAATGTTCTCTCTGTTATGAAGCCATAATTTCTACAACTTGTTTTATTCTTATTCCCACAGTTACGTGCTCAATACTCAGAGCTAGTTTTTTTTTCCTAATTAACTTGTTATTAATTGAATTTGTTTTCTATTATTGGGAATGGTATCTCTGAGTTCTTACATGCTTAAAGTAGATTGCTGCCTTTTATTTATTTTATTTTATTTTATTTTATTATGTTATGTTAATCACCATACATTACATCTTTAGTTTTTGATGTAGTGTTCCATGATTCATTGTTTGCGTATAACACCCAGTGCTCCATGCAGAACGTGCCCTTTTTAATACCCATCACCAGGCTAACCCATCCTCCCACCCCCCTCCCCTCTAGAACCCTCAATTTGTTTTTCAGAGTCCATAGTCTCTCATGGTTCATCTCCACCTCCGATTTCCCCCCCTTCATTTTCCCCTTCCTGCTATCTTCTTCTTCTTTTTTTTTTTTTTTTAACATATAATGTATTATTTGTTTCAGAGGTACAGGTCTGTGATTCAACAGTCTTACACAATTCACAGCGCTCACCATAGCACATACCCTCCCCACTGTCCATCACCCAGCCATCCCATCCCTCCCACCCCCCACCATCTCGTCTGATCTCGGAAGGTAAGCAGGGTCTGGCCTGGTTAATACTTGGATGGGAGATTGCTGCCTTTTAATTGAATGAGACTGTAATAAGTAAAATTGCTTGGACCACACATTATTTTCTTGTGTAATATTTTTCTGCTCCTACACTGTCTTCCAACGTTGAAGGTCACAGCAGAGAGGATAGTGTGATGTCAGTTTTCCTTTACCAGTAATTGGCTATTTTTCCAGAATGCTTAATTAAAGCCATCTTGATTTTGGTTTCTAGCAATTTTATTAGCTTACACCTTGGTGTAGACTGTTTTATTGTTGTTGTTGTTCTGTTTTGTTTTGTTTTTTTTTTCAATGTTCTTGAAGGTACAGTGTGTCTTTGCAATACACAGCATTGACTGCTACTTTTTTTTTTTTTAATTTCAAGGAAGTTGCTTCACTAGCTACTCTCTACTTCAGAGTTTTCAACTATGCGTGTCTTGTCTTCTAAAACCTCCATTTTCTCTCAGATCCTGTAGTGCCCGAATACAATAGCAACTAGACATGGATAGCTACTTAAATTAAATCTTAAGTTAACTGAAATTAAGAATTTAGTTCTATTGAATGATACTCTTGTTGACAGGATGCTCTGGTGGGCGGTGGAGTTACAGAACACCCTCATCATCGGCAAGTTCTCTTGGATAACACTGATAACCCTTAAGAGTTTTGCTTCTCACCTCTGCTTCTCCATTACTATGTTTCCACAGAGTGAATTGGATCCTTGAAATTTTGAAATTAAAAAAAAAAAAAAAAGAAAATTTGAAATTAAAAGCAAAGTACTGTGGGGTTTGTTGTTGTTGTGGTTTGTTTTTTTGAGAATGAGAATGCAAAGTTCAAAGTAGTTGCAGAGAAAATACCTTCCTTAAGGGTGTGTTGGAGAAAAAAGGATGTGGGCTCTGACACCTTGCTTTTACCATTAGGATTCCTGTCTTCTCTGGACTGCTGTGCCCAGCGTTGTCTCTGAGGAAACTGGGAAGTGATGTCTATTTGTCTCTGCAGTCCTCAGCTCTTTTCTGCCTATTTTTCTTTACATTATGCATGGTTTTTGTGCCTCTCTGGAACTTTCACCCCTCTCTTATTTCCTCTTAATATCAGGTTAGGATTTTCCCTCAGTCATCTACATCTTAGTGTGAGGGAGCATGGAGCATTTTAATTCTAAATCTCTTCTATGCCCTCTATGATAGTTCATTTTACGTACTGGATCGTGAGGATGCCCAGAAACCTGATTAAGCATCATTTTTTGCATGTGTCTGTGAAGGTGTTTCCAGAAAAGATTAGCAATTGAATTGGCAGACTGAATAAAGCAGATGCCCTTCCCAATGTGTGTGTGGGGGGCGGGGGGGGGGGTGCCTCATCCAATCCCTTGAGGGTCTAAACAGAACAAAAAGCTGAGAAAGGCTGAATTCTTTCTCAGTCTGACTGCTTGATCTGAGACTTATTCCCCTGCCCTTGGTGTTCCTGCTTCTAAGGCCTGTGGACAGGGATTGAATTCCGTACCATCAGCCTCCTGCCCTTAGGCTGTCCAACTATATCACTGCCACCCTGGGCCTTCCCTGCAGATGGCTGGTCCCAGGCCTACCCAGTCCCCATAATTGTGTGTGAGCCAATCCCCCCGCTTCTCTCTCTCTATATATACATATATATATACATATATATATACATATATATATATATCTCCATCCTAATGGTTCTGTTTCTCTGGAAAGCCCTGGCTCATACACATGGGAAATTAAATTACTTCAATCATTGAGCAAATGAGGAAGTGGGGAATAGGATAAATATTACTCATAAAGGCCAATATACTGGTTCATTATTTATGTAAACTAAACATGTTAAAACCTCAGTAATAAAACAGAACACTTAGAGGAAGAATTGTATAATACCATATAATCTGAGTTCAACAGTTGCAAAAAAAAAAATTCATCAAAGTAAGCTTTATTCAGCATATACTTATTAGGAGTCCCTGTGGGTCAAGCACTGGGTAGAGGTAAAAAAGATGAATGAGGTCCTCTCTGTGCTTGAAGGATTCATGGACCTTTAGAGGAAAACAACAAGTACCCCAGGAATTGATTCCTTAAGGTTCTTCTTACCTTTTTGATCAGGCTGCAAAAAAAGAGGGCCCACCAGCCATCAGCGACTACAAAGTTTGATCTTTGGAAGTTTAGAAAGTACACGCAGACTTCTTTTTATTTCCCTTTTCTTTTGGCACAGATGTTCTGTAAACTTTTCCTAACTTGTTATAATCTATCTCCAATATTTAAAAGAATGTAACATCTTCTCTCTTTTATGTGGTACAGTTTATGTATCAAACAAGTTATTCATAAGAACCTCTATTTCCTTAAAATTTGGGGCTTAATTTCAAGGAGTTACCAAGATTTCCTGCAGAGAGCATGCTGCCTCATGTTTCTAGGAAGTAATCAGAGTATTTGAGCCACCCTTGAGGAGAAATAATAATCTCAGTGCAGGTTTTTATAACCCAGACTATTCTCCAGCGTAGCAGGGAGATGGATAATGTTCAGAATATGGAGCTGAACTATGTGTTTCTCCTTGAGAGGCTGACTGTCGTGCACATTGTATTAATGATGGCTGCCATTTGTAAAGAACCCACTGTAGATAGTGTAACTCATTCTATGTATATTTCCTACTCTCCTGTGACACAGTGTAATATAGATTTTGTAACTATATTTAATAGATGAAGAAGCCAAAGCTGAGGGAGTTAAGTGACTCACCCAAGGTCACACAGTACACCACTCCTCTCCGATCGAACCCACGTCTTTGTACTCCTACTTTGGACCCCTCTGAGTTGCAGCGAATGCGTTCAGGTCACCAGCTTTTCCTTTCTATATTGTCTCTTCAAAAAGGGAAGACATTGGGAGAGCAAAAATGTCTCCCTACTCCCCTTCAATCACCTTCTCCATGGTCAAAAGACGTGTTTGTGGCTATATCAGTGATCGGCTATGCCAACATGAATAAAACTCCCACCCCAGTAGAATGATCAGAACAATAAGGACGTTTACATTTGGTACCTAGTGCTTCCTCAGACTTTTTCTTTCCTGAAAAAAAAAAAAAATAGGCGTGCATTTACTTGTTCTCTTAGCTTTCAGGATAGTTGTTAATAGTCATGAAAAATTTCTTTGTAAAGAATAAAGACAAATGATTTTTAGGATGATAAAAAGGATTAAAAAGTTTAAAAGGATAGAATATGTAAAAATGATAAAAGCAAGGATGTGAGATTTTTGTTCTATGATGCCGACAATAATAAAACAGCAGACCTTGTTCTGACACCGTGGCTTGTGGCACAATGTGGTCTGGGGGAAGGAGACTAGAACAGACACTGAAACTGCAATTTCAGGCCCAACTGCCCACTAGGCTGTGTGGCCTTGGTTAATGGACATTTGCCACGTGTTGATATGCAGCATTGGAACCTCCTCATGTCGGGGGGATTCCCTTGGGCATGGCTCTCAACAAGAGGAAGAGTCCCTTCCTATTATTAAAGGGTTTCACAGATTCTGCCCCGTCCAGCCTGCCCTGAGAGCCCTGTGCTGCGTCCCTGGGCTCCCCTGGTCACAAACATGCACCTGGCTGTACCTGCAGGAGGATTTCCCAGAGCAGATTGCGCCGGTAGCCAGCGCGTGAAGGTCACGGTCCCAGCTGATGCACCAGGCACGTGAACTGGAGGTCGGCTCTGCGCACCCCTCCCTCTACATACCTTCTCTGGGGCTGCTTTGGAGTACGATTCTTACCCGCATAGCTTTACGTCTGCTGCTTCAGGTCACCTGGCCATCCCGTGACCAGCCGATATCCTTTGAATAAACGTGTTTTCTGCTCCGAGCATTCACAGTCAGCTTCTATTGCAGGAAAACTAAAAACAAAATAGCAGCGACAAACGCTTGACGGATACCCTGGTATAAATCCTCATCTTCTCTGAGCCACACATACAGTGGGATCAAACTACCAGCATCTTCGTTGTAGGGATCCAAAGAAGTCATTCTATGAAAGGAGCTATGTTGCGATGTTAGTGGAAACGAGGGTCTTTGGTTTCATTCCATTTAGCTTCTTTGTCTTTTGGAATTTTGTTGATATCTGATTTTGGAGAACTCCTGCTTTTCCTTCATCCGGCCACCACTTCTGGTCAGGCTCTGACTCGTGGCTGACGTGTTTGACTGAAGCGGGGTCCTCATAAAAGAGGACTCTTCTCAGCAGCTGCACCAAGTCACTGAAGTTTCCCAAGAGAAAATTCTGTGTTTGGCTGTTTTTCCAAATCTCATCTCAATGCCCTAAGCTGGGAAAGAAATTACGAACTGTTGCTGTGAGGTTCCCGTGGAGGTCGCATGGCGGACAAAGGCCCTGGAGTGCGTGAACAGGAGAGGAGAGACGGACTGCCGGAGGTGGTGACATTTCCTGGGCTCTCCCTGTATTCCAGGCACCGTGCTGGGTGCCTCGCACACACGATTTTATTTAATGGGCCGTGGAACTCTAAAGTCCACAGGAGAAGGACCTTGGCTACCCTGCCCACTGTCTAAATACTAGCAGGGATCCAGATGCTTATCAGAGAATTGGCACTCACCTATTTGCATGAATAAATGATTGAATAAATAAGTAAGCAGCATTTCATGGTCAGGATTCCAATCCCCAAGCTTCAGAGACTTGAAAGACAAAGTAATTCTTCCAAGATCACAAGCTAGAAAGTGCAAAGCAGGCTTGGAGATGAGGCCTGCCTAACGAGAAAATGCTGAAATCCCACAATATCAATCCAGAGACGCGTAAGTGGAAGAGCTCAGTGTGAAAGGCAAGGAGGTAATGAAGAAATGTCAACTTCCTTATACTCAAAATAAATGCACATATTGAAGGGCATGCTTGCAAGTTGCGGCTCTCCTGCAGGTCTGACGTGTTAAGCTGGAGGCCGGACATCCGACCTGCTCGCTCCCCGACACACTTCCCTCCCATCAGGGCCCAGCGCCAGCTCATTTGACTTTTATATCTCTCCCATGCCTTGTTGGGAGGTCATTTCATGCATTCATGCTTCTCTGCCTGAAAAATTTCTTCCAGGGTTTGGGGTGTGAGCATATTTTTCTCCCTTCTCAACAATTCTTGCTTTATTCTTTTATCTCATCTGGACAGAGATAAGATGATTAAGTAGATATTCACAGCACTTAAAAGTTTATGTAGCTGAATAGATCCCCTCTTGAACTGCTTTAAATTGTGTTTACTTTTATTGTAACTTAGCGGACGTATTCTGCAAGAATTTACTTTCAGTCTTTGCCTCAGATGGAGCCTCATGGCTACCATCATCCAGCCAAACTAACCCCAGACCCCAAAAAAGCCTCCAGAATCGGGGTCTCCCAGATCTAGAGACCGTGAGAAGTACTTCACAGACATTTCAGTGGTGGAAACAGAATTTGCAAAGGCAGAACATCGTGAAAATTCACTGCTGTTCAGAAAAGATGAGGGATCCAGTTTGGTTTATGTACGTGATGGAAGAGAAGGTGCAGAATATTGGTTGATGAGATCGAGAATCAAGAAAACCTATGATTCTGGAGAGGTAGCTTGAGGTCGTCCCGTGATGTATCTTAAATGCAAAATCAAATATGTTTGTAGGCAAAATAATTTTTTTCTAGAAGCGTAAGGAATGATGGAGAAGATGGAACATGGAAAATACTAAACAGAATGTTACTGAAGTCTCTCTTAGCCAATCAGATGTTAGGAAATAAATCATGGCCTCACTAGAAATTAGCATACACCTTTGTTACCATTGTTACTATTATTATTATTAATTGTTACCACACCTTCCTTCCATCCACAGCCCATTGGCCAGTTGCAGACATGAGCACTGGCCACCTTCATGAGCGTGGGCATGCAGGCGGCGCATGGGGAACAGGGAAGAACCCAGCAGCGAGAGTTGTGCTTGCCTTCTAACAGATCTAAAAACTGAAGTTCACACAGGCCAATAATGCATTTTTTCAAGAAAGACATTTAGAGAATTCTCAAAGATGTTAATTGCATTATGATTATATATGAGATTGTTTCATAGGACAGTTTTATTTTTAAAATTTGCGCCAATTGCAAGATACCGTGATGTATCCAAAGAGCGTTAAGCTAGTATGCAGCCTCCTGCTGGACGTAGGATTTGGTCCAAATCAGCACGCATGTTTTTTATCTAGCCATTAATAATGTCTAATATTTTATGAGTCTAAGAAAAGCCCTGTGAATATCAAACTTATCTAATTTATAGAGACATCTTTAGCCATGATAATTCTAGGCTAACATTTCATTGGAAAAATTATAGAAATCTTATACTATACTTATGCATTTGCGACACTGTCAGAAATAAATATAGGTTTAAAATATATGGTAGTAAGTATGGAATTTTCAACACTCGAAAAGTGAGTTCACATAGGAATGGCCATGCAGATAACTCGGCCTCCTTGTTTTCATAAGGCATCATGGTGCTGTGGAATTAGCATGGGATCTGGAGTTCAAGAATACTGGGTTTACATCCTCACTTTTCCCCTGTGATAATGGGAAATTTCATTGATCTCTTTGAAATTCAGTTTATTCACTTATGCACTGAAGTAACATTATCTACTTTATCCTTTAGAACGGGGATTAAATATGAGGACCTCATAAAGAGCTGATCAGGACGATAACTGACTCTTCCCAGTCCCCCGTTAGGGGGATTTATCACGATAGGCACTTCTCACTCAGTCCCTCGGACGGTGCGCACAGCATCCCTGTGTGTATCACCTGCTGTTGCAGGAGTTTGAAGGTCACATTGCTTCCAGCTGCCTTGTATCACTCCTCATGTAAGCCCACAGCACGGGGCTTTGTCTCTTCCACCATAATGCAGGGTCCGTATTTAGGGAGGCTAATCAGCCTAGTATTACTTAAATATTTCATTTTTAAGTTGATAACACCCTAGGAATAATAGAAAAGCCCGATGCTTCTCCTTTTCCAAATTCTATTCAAACCTTGACGCACATATTAGCTGTCTGGAGTGAATCCAAAAGCCTTAAGAGCATCTCTCTCCCTCTCTCTCTCTTTCTTCCTCTCTTTACGAAGCTGTGCTTCTTCCCCGTAATTAATCCACGGTGAGAGATGCCCCACTTTCCTGCCTGAGTCCCCGGACGGAAGCCCCGGGAGGCGGGCAGGTGCAGTCATGGCCGCGGGCCCCCCTCCTCTCTCCGGAGCCCTTTGGGGAGATGTGGCCGGCCAGCTGGGGGCGAGTCGGGCCTGGGCCTCGGCTGGGAAGCCCCGCAGACATGCGGCGCGCCCTGGAGGCCCGGGCGGGCAGGGCGGGCAGCTGCCGTGCGTCTGGCCTGTCCGCGCTCGGGGGCTGCGCGAAGCTCGGGACCGCGCGGGGGGCAGATGCCTGCCTGCCGCTCGCCCCTGTGTTCTGATGGTAATCCCGCAAGCTGTTCTTGGGCAGCTGGGCCAGATGCTGTGCCCGCCGCGGACGGCAACGTGGACTTCTGGGGCCCTGAGTGTTGGAAAACCAGAGCGAGCCCGCGCCTCTCGACCTGGCGTCCGACGGAGGCCTCGGCGCACCGAGCAGGTCGCCCGTCGGCACCCGGTGCACCCTGAACCCAGCACCGCAGGGGCGAAGCTGCCTGAACTCAAGGCCGAGGGCGTTCGGGAACCGCGTCCCCCTTCCGTGTTGGTGGTCCTGGAGGGAATCGCGCTGGGAAGCCTCTGTGCGTGGAAAACAGCTCACGCTGTCCTTTTTCGGGTTGGCTCTAGATCCGGTCCTGGGGGTGAGCACGGAAGGACGCGGGCGGGCGGGAGGGGCGGAAACGTTGGTTTCCAGGCCTGCCCTGAGAAACTTTCACCGCCCCCTACTCTGTGGATGTGCCCTTTCTGGTTCCTGAATTCTCTGTTCTGTTACTAGCTATTCAGTTGCACCATTGAAGAAGAATGACTTACCTACAGAAGTGTGTGTGTGTATAAAGTACGTACCAGAAGTAAATACGCATTTAGATTCACACATATGCACATACGTAATTATTCTCCAATAATGCTTATCCTCAGTACATGCGTCCATATTTTGATTCTCATTTTTAAAAATCTGCAAAGTAGGCGTCCTCACCAGCATTTTGCAAAGGAGGAAACGGAGGCTCGGAGAAGAAAATAAGGCCAGTAAGTCGACGCAGTAGAAAGTGAACAGCCCCTGCTATCAATTCCTCGAAATCCCAGATAGAATGAACATTCTTTAAAATGCATCGTTAGCTTCTAGGAAAGACACACTTCCATGTGTCAGAAATGAATGAAGCTCAGAAAGCAGAGGTCTGAGAACGCAGAAGGCGGGCAGGGGAGGGCTATAGAGTGAGGACCTATGGTGTGGGCTGCAGGTCAGCTGGACTGAACACCTCTGCCAGTGGGATGTTTAGAAGTGGAAATGAGAGCCAGGAAAAAGCCAGACCTTCTGAGGGACTTTACTCCATAGGAAAGGATGGCCTAGAAAAACATCCACTCCTAAGCCCAGTGGGATCACAAGAAAGTTAACCTATTGCTTTCTGGACACCGGGGGAAAACAAAAGAAAACAAAAAAGGAAAAAAAAAAAACAATTTTCCCTGAGAAATCAAAACCCGCACTTTCATTGCACTGAGCTTTGGGTTAGAATTCATAATGTCCATATAGCGCTGAATCCTGAAGCTGATACATTCACATAACAGGTGTTCTCATGCTGCTCTGACCTGTGGTTACGGACAGAAGCACGTGCAAAACTGTCCCGAGGAGATGCTCCTGCCTGCTCCCTAGGGTGTGAGAAGCTTCCGGATGAAGACACACATGCCTTGGATGAACAAGATCTGGGCCTGAATGCTGCACCTACAGCTGGGACCAGCTGGACACACACCCAGTGCCTCTCGGACAGGAGCACAGTCTGTTCTCCCTAGCCTGCGCTACGTCTTCAAGGATTTCCCACCACACCTCTCGCCGGTGCGGCATGCAGACCCTGCACCAGGGGCCCTCTCAGGCCGTCATCAGTGTGCGAGAGAGGCTGGGAGAGCAGGTTTGGGAATCCTGCCTCATTGGGGACATGGACAGGTGGAACTAGCTAGAGTCAGGGAGATGGGAAGCCTCCCTGTTTCTGAGGAAGCTGTGGCCACCGAGGAGCTCTGTAAGGATGGGAACCTTTTCCACTGGGGCATCCCAATGCCTTGAGCAGCTAATTATGTAATACTGTTTATCCTGTTATGAACACGTATATTTTTATCTACTTGTTGAAGTATGTTCTTGCTTTTATTTATTTATTTTTAAAGATTTTATTTATTTATTTGAGAGAGAGAGAATGAGAGAGAGAGAACACATGAGAGGGGATAGGGTCAGAGGATGAAGCAGACTCCCCGCCGAGCAGGGAGCCCGATGCGGGACTCGATCCTGGGACTCTGGGATCATGACCTGAGCTGAAGGCAGTCGCCCAACCAACTGAGCCACCCAGGCGCCCGTATGTTCTTGCTTTTAAAATACTCACTTTAAAAAAAAAAGGAACATTCTTCAATTGTAAAGCCTGCTCATATTATTTTTCATATTTATAAGTCTTTGGCCTGTGTAGCTCTAATTGAATGAACACAAAAGGTCATTTTAGGATCTAGTTCTTGCCTACGTGTTCGGCCTTACCTTATTCCTCTCTACAAAATGTCCTATATTTTACCATAAAGAGCCACTTAATAATGATGCCATACTTGGGTGGGAGGAGGCCTCTGTGTGCCAGGAATGTGCTTAGGGCTTTATGGGCTTCATCAGATACCATACCTAACAATTACAGAATGTTCCTTGCCCTTTTCCATCTCCATGTGCTTCACGTGCTGTTCCTTCCGCCAGGGGAGTGCAGTTACTTCTTTCTATATACGTGTCTCCTGCTGTTCAGTTAGAACTTGTGGAGGGCAGAGACTCTTTTCATTTCCTCACAGAGTAGAGCAGCGTTTGCCTTGTGGTATGTATCTAATAAATATTCATCGCATGATCAGAGAGTAGAGGTCACGTTACATGAAAGTGTGGACCAAATAGGGATTAGAACATTGAATGTTTAAGAAGTAGCTCCGTCATTCAGGTTGTGGGGGGGTCACCGAGCCTGATCCCTGAGGTCTTGGAGAGATCACCTATTATTTCTAATGCCCGGATAGTGGACAACTTGTTTAGCTTCACTGAGCCTAAACTTCTTCCTCCCCAAAGTAGGTACAATAAATGAGTTCCAACTTTGTGCCAAATCTATTCTAAGAGCTAGAGATACAGCAGTGAACAAAACACAAATAAACACAAATAGTGCCCATCCTAATGGAGCTTGCCTTTCCGTTGGGGGCGGGGTAAGCAAGGAGATTAAACAGATATGTGTACATGAGTATGCTAGCCCGTGATGAAGGCCATGAAGGGAATCACATGAAGCAGGTGGACAAGCAGTAGCCGGGAGTGGTGGGGGAGGGTGGAGATGTTTGCCACACTGGCTGGTGGGGAAGGCCTTCAGGTGTGGACACCAGGGTGGCATTGAAGCAGAGACCCAAGGAGCATGAACGCACGAGCCTGAGGGGGTCCACTGTGGAAGAGCGTTTCGAGCGAGCCAGAGCAGGTGCAAAGATGAGAGAATGCACTTAAACTCCTAGACTGCCTGGAACAGAAGCCAATGTAAGTTCACACTGGAAGGCACTCTTTCTCTTCTTTCTTTCTTTCTTTTTTTTGGGGGGGTATGAAAACGTTGTTTTCCGAGAATTCTGTGAATTTAATGTACAAAGTGCCCGGGATATAATTAGGCAATCAAACCTCGCTGCTTCTCCTTCATTTATAATGGATGTTCAAAGAATATGTGTGCCGAACCTTCCACCATAAAGATATGTCTTGTCTTGTGTGTTCTGGTCAAGGGCAGTCAATGCAAGTGGACAGGAATGTGTGGTAATGGTGCAGTTCAGATTCCAGATGCATCATTTCGTTCTTCTCTTTCTAACTTCACATCCATAATATATTTCTAGGGACTATCCTCAAAATAGCTCACATGGCATTTTAAAGAATTTCAGCAGTTCACTTCCATCACCACTGGAAACAAAGACACTTTCAATGTGCAGATAATTTGTATGGCTAAAGCCCATTGCTTAAGTATTTGAGTGTGTCTGGGAGATATAAATATCGCTAGGCAGCACTCAATGCGTGCTGGGAAGTAAGAGCCTGATATATGGGGCAGCTGCTACTAATAAGCTGCATCCCCGCCTCCCCTTCTGCCCGTGGCCTCAGGAGAAAGGAGAGATGAGTCTGTGGCCTTCCTTCCCTTGGGGAGAGGGCCCCTCAGCTGTTGGCTTGCAGAACAACAGCAGAGGGAGGGTCGACCAGCTGGCTGGGGACAGATTTTTTTTTTTTTTTTCACATTAGTGCCCTCCCTTCTGGGAGGTGGGCTCAAATAGGAGTACAGAGGAGAGAGTCCAGTCTCTACAGACACAGTTGAGTGGTGCGCAGAGCCGGGAAAGGACAGCAGCGTGCCCCAGCAGGATAGTCTCGGGCCCAGTGAGCAACATGAGCTCTGGCATCGGTTATGGGACCCGAGCAAGTCCCTTTCTCTCTCCTTCTGCTTTTCCTATCAAGAAACTAAAAATCACTGGCCAATCTTTTTATAATCCCCTCCAGCTTTGAAAAATTTATCTCCCTGCTTTTTTTCTTTTTTTTTTTAAATAAAATGAGGTAATGGGCATGATGGTGTGAAGGAGGAGCATCCCGTGACTATGTGGCAACCTTGCTGTCTCCCTCCATGGCCCCTGCCATGAGCAGTATCCGCACTGACACACGGTCCTTCACCCAGAGATCATTGAAGGTCCAAATGAAATAACCACCATACTATGATAGAAATAATAATAATACTCATAGAAAAGGAATACACAAGGGATTTTCTAAAAAGGAAATTACCAACCACATGCATTCCAACATAATGTTGGAATCTGCTCAAGAGTAAAAAAGAGCTCTGAGTGAACCCAGATGAACCCAGATCTGGAGACACTCGAGCCTGGCATTCACCTCCACTCAACATCTAATGATGGGACCTTTGCTAGTTTCTTAAGCTGTTTGATTTTTTTCCTTATCTACAAAATTATAATGCATTGTGTCGATGGAGATAAATAACGGTAGTAGCTGGGCACATAGTGTGTCTCACTGATGGGATTCCCTCTTCCCTCTTCTTACTGGAATTGGGGTGTGTATAATTTGTAATGACTGCTTTTTTCTTCTCACCAGAACACTACTGGATAGCGTATCTTTAGCTGCTCTTTTGTGTTTGAATCTCAAAGTCATTTCCAGGAGAAAATGCTATTGAAGATGCCTCGCTGAGCATCTTCCTGTGAGTGGGTTTTTGGTTTTGTGGCCATGCTAGCAAATGTCAAGGCCACCGCAGGGGACAGGAGTGACAGTTCTAGCACAGCTTCTCAGCCCTAGACACACCTGTTCTAAAACGACCCAACACGCCAACAGGCATGAACTATAACGTGCCATTCTTTTGCTTTTCATTTCTATTCTACTTCCTCACTATTTAGGCTAAACTGGTTTTTGACATGAGCTTGTTTCTTATTTGTATGAAAGCAGAATTGGAGAATTCTGTGTGTCATGGGCAGGGAGAAAAGGAAAGGGTGTGTGGAGTATCTTCTGTTTTCTCAGCCAACAAATTAATCCCCGGGAAAGGGACAAGTTCAGTCCCCCCTTGTTTGCAGGGAATCCACGGTGCTGTGGGAGTAGCAGAGATGGGCCTCTTCATGGCAGGCAGCGGTAGGAAGGGATTTCCAAGGACCGAAAATCAAATTCATGCTTCCTGGGGATTAATGACAGAGATAAGGTGTTTCAGCTGCTTTTTAGAAAGCTCCTTTTGTATTGAGATTTTTTTTTAAAGGAAAATAATGCTGCACTATTTTAAATAATCAATAGTTCTTTTGACAAAATAATAATCATATGTAGAGAGATTCGGGATGAAAGGATCTCACAGTAAATATATGACAACTCTCAGCACCAGGATACCCATCAACACCCCCGTCTAATTCTAAGGAAGCAAAGTATCGGTTAAAAGCCGTATTTTTTTTGCCCTGAATACATTCAACACTTGTAAGGATATTATGTCTTCTCCCACAAATCTCAAAAAAATGCCCCGCTAGTTTGCCTCAAAGAACCTGATAAGAACTTTGGCATCGAATTGTGGATGTGCTGGGCCATGCTGTGTCTGTCCCTGGGAGGACAACAGTATCCTCTTCTGACTCCTGGGGATTTACATTTATTAGTCATCACTGTTCTTTCTTTACTTTAAAAAAAATTTTTTTTTATTAGCGGCCAGCCTACAGCCCTTGCCAAGGAAGTGGGATGGCCAAGGGATCCCAGGCCCGAACCCGCCCGTCAGAGAAGGAACTGGAAGTTGAGGTGCACCGGGCAGGGGAGGAACAGGTTGAAGACCCAGCCCTCAGACTGGGGAGAAGCACACACACACAGCAGAATGGTTCCCACGGCTCTGGGGAAAGAGCCCAGTCGTGTGCGTTCTCCCTCAAACAACTCAGGCTTCTTCCCTGCACCGTCTTGGTGTTGCATGAGCCTGGCTAACCCCCACACTTGGAAGAACCCCACCTTCTTCTCTGCGCACACACGGGCTCACTGCTGCATGGCATTCCTCAATCCTGCTACCATCATCACTAAAATATCATCATCATGGAGATCAGAATGTTTGCATCAGCACATCCGCTCCACATGGGTTCATCCACCGGGGAAGCCAGATTATAATTAGGAGCAAGGGGAGTTCGTGGAATGGCCCAAACGTTTTGTAGCTCAGTAGATACTCTCCAAGGTAGAGTCACTCTTGTCTCAGCAACTAGAGCTCTAGGGTCTATGGACCTAGTGAGTGAGGCTCAGCTGATATTCCACTCTGTTTTCCAGACTTCTCATTAAACCCGACCCAGTAGAGTGACACATTATTTCTTTAGATATGCAAATACTTCAGTCTGGTTGTGACCAAGTTTTGACCTCTGTCTCTGGGTGACTTTGTGTGGCCCTGCGTGGTCCATTATATGTTGATTTACAGTTGCTGTCCCAGGGGACAGTCTCACAGGTCTGAGTTACTTGCCGCCATGCCTGATTGTCACCCCCGGTTCTGCCTGCAAGAGCTTCAGAGCATCAACCAATATATCATTATCTGAAAAGGGGAGCTTGCATTCTGTCAGCACACCAGCCTCTGGGGAGGGTGAGCACCCAGACCTGCCATGCCCTCCATCTCCCAGCTGCACCACCAGGCAATGCTTGGGTCAGGTGGCAGATTTTCTAGGAAGTTCTGTCCGTGAACCTTCTGTGACCTACCTTCTGTCACTGTGGTGCTCTGAGGGGTCTCACCCCTGACCAGAATTTATACTTAAAGTCAATCCTGCTGCCTCTTGGGTGAAGGAGAAGAGGTGAAGAAGGTGGATAAAGGGTCACAAGTCATCCCCACAATTCAGCCACCCTGTCCACGCACAACGGAGACAGGTGTGGCCAAAGGGTTGTGGTCTCTCCGGAGGTCACGGAAGTGTGCAGGAAAGTGATAGACGTCACAGTCAGTAACTCCATGATGTGAGTCTCCGTGAGTCATGTTTCCTTGGAGACTTAGCGATTCAGCTAGCTGTTGGGTAAAAATATCTTTGGCCAGGAAGCACCTTTCTGTGAAGGGACTTTTCCCCTCGAAAATGCTGGGAGATTGACAGGTCTCTTACCATGACACTTGATTGGCACAAGACCTATCATCCTCAGATAAACCGTGATGGAAAGAGGAGCTTTCTGGTGAACTCCTTTGTACCCAGAATTATGTGGAACAGTTTATAAAATTCTTTTAATTTTGTCTTTTCAATGTCCGTGGTCAGGAGTTATTTTGTGGCATTTCACACAGATGTTAAAAAGCAGATCAGGGGTTTGAACTCGTGCTGGTATTCCAAAAATCCTGTTCTGTCCTCAGCTGGTTGCTTAGTGAACTTTCACCTCCTGGAGGATGGGGAGGTAGGAAGGAGGGAGGGAGGGAGGGAAGGAGGGATGAAGGGAAGAAAAGGGGGGGAAGAAGAGAGGATGGGAATGAATGAAGGAAGGACAACATCTGGGCCCGGAGGCAGATCAACAATGGACCTCTGGTCCCCGGATCTCTAACTATGCACCTTGCGGGTACCCTCAGGCGTGCTGGTCTCCAGGAGCCCCGAGCTCCGCTGCTTACACCCACTGTGTGTCAGGTGACCTAAATTCCAGCCCGCATGTGCCATATGACTTGCCCCAAGAACACCCTCCCAGGCAGACCGTGCCGTCCCATCTGTCCTAAGTGAGAAGAATGCCTCCTTCTTCTCCTTCGTCGTGCCTTGTTGAACCAGCGATGCCAAGAATACCCGTTTCCACCACGTCCTCATTCACTGTGGCCCTAAGCTGAGCCTTGCATCACACACCAGAGATGGTAGGGACACGTCCCAGACACTCAACTTTGGCCATAACACAGAGTCTCACACTCAGGGACTGAGGTCTTATTAATTGCTGGACTTTGAAAACATTTCCTCGTGTCTCTGAGCTTCCTGTGTAAAAATGTACATAATAATTGCTGTCTGGCAGTTCTGCCCTGAAGAAAAAAAGGTGATGCGTGAAATGTGTCTGATATTGTACATAGTGGGTCCTCATATAAAGGTAGCGGCTCTTATTTTTATTAATATCGATTATTTATCTTGGTAAAAAGGCCCACATATGTGAAAGAATAGTATAAAACATTGCTCAGTGTGTAAGTTGGGAATATGACCAGAATGCTCACACCAGAAACCACTGTCTCCCGTTTCCTCTCTGCAGGTGAGCCTTCCCTGGCCCCGTCATTTCCACCCAGAGGGTCTTTGCATCGGCCCCCACTCTCCTCCTCTGACCCCTGAGGAGCCCGGGTCCCTCCACCAGCCCAAGATCCAGGCTCCCTTATGCCTTGATTTCTCCCACCCGCCTGCCCCAGCACCAGGATTTTGTACCCTAGAGCCAACGTCTTCCACTCCACCCTCCCTTCCTTCTTAGATGTGTGTGTAGATGTACAGGACGAGAGAATCTCAGGAGTTGTTTTAAACTTTGCTGATACATGTAGACACTTTGCGGAGCTGTGAGCTCTGGGATCAGAAACTCATTCTTTCATTCCCAGGAGTTACCAAACAACATTGTGAGTCCTTCCGGACTGGGCTTGGCTTGTTCTCACTCATCTCTGGTCTGTAGTTTCCATGTACTTCTGGAACTTTCTTAGTGCATTTTGTCAGTAGTTCCTAGTATGGTGTCCGGTTATGAGGTGAATTTGACCCCCTTGAACTTGATGAGAATAAGGCACAAAAATCCTTACCTGGGAGTTGCCAGAACCTTCTCCAGCCTGGAATTCATGACCTGTAAAACAGCCTCTCCTTACAGAATGGGAACACTGAGGTCATTCAGGGTTGGCTGCTAGACGAGGTTTGTTCGTTTGTCTTACAACTGCTACTGATGTTCAGTCCTCTGCCCTGAGAGGGGGCGGCAGCCTCGTGGCTCCATGTCAGGGCTGTGGAGACCAGGTGCCTGGTTTATGAACTGGTTCTGCCAGGTGCTCATTGCAACGAGCTTGGGCAAGTTACTTCACTTCTCTGGGCTCCAGTTTTCTCCTCTGGGAGCGGGGAGCTTGAGTTGTATCCTTGCCGCAGGGATTAAATAAATCAGTACCTGTAGGTCATATAGAAAGCGGCTGGCCCCGGGACGGGCTCTGTGACTACCAGTGGTTACTACTGTTGTGATAGTTTTTATGGGAAGTGCCCGGCTACGTTCGAAGAGAGAGCGTGGGGGATGTAGAGTCACGCTGAGCTTCCTAGGCATCGGCTAGAGGGCTGTGTCGTGGGAGCTTATTAGTCAGGATACTTTATGCTAACTGCTGAAGCAATCAAAACCTCCATGAGATGAGATAGGGTTTATTTTCTCGAGCATCACAGATCATTTACTTAACAGACAGCGTCGTGGTGATTCAAGGATTCCGGCCCCTCCGATTTTGTGGTAGCAGAATCGGCTAGATCCTCCTCAGGGTGTTTCAAGGGGTTCTCTACCTTCAGAGAGTCAAGGACAAGAGAGACAGAGAGAGACAGAGACAGAGACAGAGAGAGGGATCACGTGGGACGTTTTGTCTCCAAGTCTTGAAGTCGTTTACACTGCATTTACCTTCTTTCCGTGACACTCAGTTCCCCGGCTCCCATCTGACTGCAAGGGAAGCTGTAAAATGTCCCCTTCTTCCCGGCCCTGGTTAGGGGACCTGGAGACTCTGAGGGCCCTCATAACCACAACAGCCTGGGGTCAAGATGAAAAGGCTGGATTACCTATGAAGTTGAAAGTGGGGGCAAAAAGCCAGGTCTATGTGCTCCAGGACTGGATGCCCGCAGAGGGCAGACAGAGCCATTCAGACCAGAATGGGTAGGGCAGAGATGGCCCAGCAGACTGGCGCCTGCTGTGCAAACCAGTGAAGAATCATCCTGAGGTCACCGGACTGGAACAGTGTGTGCTTTTGCCTGAAGTCCTCCCATCGAGGCTATGAGAAAGAGCAAGAAGTTAGTGCGAGGCGCCGAAATAATAATAGTAATAATGATTACTACTATTACTATTAAGTAGACAGAGACTAAAGTACATATAAATTATATCTCTTCTTTATATTGAGAAAACTTCAGGGTTTCTTCAACATGGAGATTAGATAAGGCGTGGCAGACGAGATGCCCAAGCACCATCCCCCGGCACACAGCGGGCTAGGAGCTCCATGGAGGCACTTAGCTCTGTGATGTCCAGGAGGGAGAGCATGTGTCCAGGAGGACCTGAAGCTTTCCTGCTTTGCACAGCTGAGTGACCCAGAGAAGGATCAGCAGAGCAGGACAGAACTCACACGGGAAGTCTGAGCGGTCGCCTTTCTTGAGCTGCTCTGGAAACACGCAAGGGTAGATGTGGGAGCTCGGTGGAGAGCTCTGTGCCCCCTGACTACAGGCTCAGGCAGGGAGGAGGATGCCCTGGGTGCAGGATGGGAAGAGAAGGCTCAGTCCTACCCGTGTGGAACACCCACATCGGAGGTGAGACTCCCCTGGAGGAGGAAGCAAGGCGTCCTGGTCGCCAAGGGCAGGCTTCAGAGCCTCTGCATTTCAAGTGAGTGGTCTCCAGCAACTGTTTACCCTTGTTGAATCTCGCTTTCCTAAAGCACAAAACAGGGATTCGAATAATCTCAATCCACCCTACAAGGCTCTTATCAAACAAATGAGATTGTGTAGACCGAAGTGCTTTTGGGTCTGCATGCATGCAAGTCCGTATGTATTTGCCACCAGCCTTGGGTTCCTCAAGCTCAGGGGCATTCTTTCACAAACTTGGTACTTCATAAAGTTTGCCTACTTGGTGAATGAATGAATGAATGAATGAAGTGTGCTCATGAAGTCTTCTTTCAAAATGTTTTATCCATGTACAGAAAGCCTGTTAATACTTTGCAGATATTCCAACACATGCAAGGAAAAAAATAGCTTTTGTTAACAGACGGCATGTCTACAAACTCATCTTCCAATAGTTTAGCTGTTTTTCATTTCAAGTAGTTCAAACGCTCCTATATTTCAGTAGAAAAGGAAACCCTCCAGTATTGCTTTATAACTGAAGTGAACAACTCACAAATATATTTCTACTTAGTTAAGAAGGTAATTTCTCTAAAGGGAAATTGCATGATTTGAAACACTAATTCCAATCAGCCAAACTTTCAAGCTCTGTGCTCCCTTTTTTGTTCACAATTTTTTTCTGATTTATTTTACACTCTGCTTGTAATTCAGCGACTTTCATCTTCATTGATTGATCATCTGTTTATCTAGTTTTTAAACTTTTGATCCATCTTGTTTATCTAATTGGATGATAAAACCCAAAAGAGAGATATCATAAAAGTCTTCTGCATAATATCCCCCAGTTCTCGAGCTTCCCAATGTACTTCTTAAAGAGACGTTTGTTTGTTGAATGAACGAGTAGATAAATGTCAGAGTAAGAGAGAACTTGTGTTAATTTATACTCTTTTTATTTTTCAGAGTCACTGTAGGCAATAAAACTAATATGATTTATGACAGTGTTTATAGATCAACAGTGGGTTTTTTTTATTATTATTCCAGATAGAATGAAGATACATTGAAAGAAATTATCCATGAAAGTAAATAACTATTACTTTCTGCTTGTTCCTTTTTTTTTTTTTTTTTAGGAATGAAACACAAAACACTCAAGAATTCATGTTAACGTATTGCCCCTGGGCTGTATCTGAAGCATGCTGTTTTTCTCTACCATAGTTCCACCTCTTTCTGACATGTGAGGATCAAGATTTAAGGCCTTTTTTTTTTTTTTTTTTTTTTTTTTTTTTAATTTTTTTATTCTTATGTTAATCCCCTTACATTACAACATTAGTTTTAGATGAAGTGTTCCATGATTCATTGTTTGTGCACAACACCCAGTGCTCCATGCAGAATGTGCCCTCCTAAATACCCACCACCAGGCTAACCCATCCTCCCACCCCCCTCCCCTCTAGAACCCTGTTTGTTTTTCAGAGTCCATCGTCTCTCATGGTTCGTCTACCCCTCCGATTTCCCCCGCTTCATTCTTCCCCTCCTGCTACCTTCTTCTTCTTCTTCTTCTTTTTTTTTTTTTCTTAACATATATTGCATTATTTGTTTCAGAGGTACAGATCTGAGATTCAACAGTCTTGCACAATTCACAGCGCTTACCAGAGCACATACACTCCCCAGTGTCTATCACCCAGTCACCCCATCCCTCCCACCCCACCCCCCACTCCAACAACACTCAGTTTGTTTCCTGCGATTAAGAATTCCTCATATCAGTGAGATCATATGATACATGTCTTTCTCTGTTTGACTTATTTCACTCAACATAATACCCTCCAGTTCCATCCACGTTGTTGCAAATGGCAATATCTCATTCCTTTTGATGGCTGCATAATATTCCATTGTATATATATACCACATCTTCTTTATCCATTCATCTGTCGATGGACATCTTGGCTCTTTCCACAGTTTGGCTATTGTGGACATTGCTGCTATAAACATCGGGGTGCACGTACCCCTTCGGATCCCTACTTTTGTATCTTTGGGGTAAATACCCAGTAGTGCAATTGCTGGATCATATGGTAGCTCTATTTTCAACTTTTTGAGGAACCTCCATACAGTTTTCCAGAGTGGCTGCACCAGTTTGCATTCCCACCAACAGTGTAGGAGGGTTCCCCTTTCTCCGCATCCCCGCCAACATCTGTCGTTTCCTGACTTGTTAATTTTAGCCATTCTGACTGGAGTGAGGTGATACCTCATTGAGGTTTTGATTTGGATTTCCCTGATGCCGAGCGATATTGAGCACTTTTTCATGTGTCTGTTGGCCATTTGGATGTCTTCTTTGGAAAAATGTCTGTTCATGTCTTCTGCCCATTTCTTAATTGGATTCTTTGTTCTTTGGGTGTTGAGTTTGATGAGTTCTTTATAGATTTTGGATACTAGCCCTTTATCTGATATGTCATTTGCAAATATCTTCTCCCATTCTGTCGGTTGTCTTTTGGTTTTCTTAACTGTTTCCTTTGCTTTGCAAAAGCTTTTTATCTTGATGAAGTCCCAATAGTTCATTTTTGCCCTTGCTTCCCTTGCCTTTGGCGATGTTTCTAGGAAGAAGTTGCTTCGGCTGAGGTCAAAGAGGTTGTTGCCTGTGTTCTCCTTTAGGATTTTGATGGACTCCTGTCTCACATTGAGGTCTTTCAGCCATTTGGAGTCTATTTTTGTGTGTGGTGTAAGGAAGTGGTCCAGTTTCATTCTTCTGCATGTGTCTATCCAATTTTCCCAACACCATTTGTTGAAGAGACTGTCTTTGTTCCATTGGACATTCTTTCCTGCTTTGTCGAAGATTAGTTGACCATAGAGTTGAGGGTCCATTTCTGGGCTCTCTATTCTGTTCCATTGATCTATGTGTCTGTTTTTGTGCCAGTACCATGCTGTCTTGATGATGACAGCTTTGTAATAGAGCTTGAAGTCCGGAATTGTGATGCCACCGGCTTTGCTTTTCTTTTTCAATATTCCTCTGGCTATGCGGGGTCTTTTCTGGTTCCATACAAATTTTAGGATTATTTGTTCCATTTCTTTGAAAAAAGTGGATGGTATTTTGATGGGGATTGCATTGAATGTGTAGATTGCTCTAGGTAGCATTGACATCTTCACAATATTTGTTCTTCCAATCCATGAGCATGGAACGTTTTTCCATTTCTTTGTATCTTCCTCAATTTCTTTCATGAGTATTTTATAGTTTTCTGAGTAAAGATCCTTTGTCTCTTTGGTTAGATTTATTCCTAGGTATCTTATGGTTTTGGGTGCAATTGTAAATGGGATCGACTCCTTAATTTCTCTTTCTTCTGTCTTGTTGTTGGTGTATAGGAATGCCACTGACTTCTGTGCATTGATTTTATATCCTGCCACTTTACTGAATTCCTGTATGAGTTCTAGCAGTTTTGGGGTGGAGTCTTTTGGGTTTTCCACATAAAGTATCATATCATCTGCAAAGAGTGAGAGTTTGACTTCTTCTTTGCCAATTTGGATGCCTTTGATTTCTTTTTGTTGTCTGATTGCTGTGGCTAGGACTTCCAATACTATGTTGAATAGCAGTGGTGATAGTGGACATCCCTGCCGCGTTCCTGACCTTAGGGGGAAAGCTCTCAGTTTTTCCCCATTGAGAATAATATTTGCTGTAGGTTTTTCATAGATGGCTTTTATGATATTGAGGTATGTACCCTCTATCCCTATACTCTGAAGAGTTTTGATCAAGAAAGGATGCTGTACTTTGTCAAAAGCTTTTTCTGCATCTATTGAGAGGATCATATGATTCTTGTTCTTTCCTTTGTTAATGTACTGTATCACATTGATTGATTTGCGGATGTTGAACCAACCTTGCAGCCCAGGGATAAATCCCACTTGGTCATGGTGAATAATCCTTTTAATGTACTGTTGGATCCTATTGGCTAGTATTTTGGTGAGAATTTTTGCATCCATGTTCATCAGGGATATTGGTCTGTAATTCTCCTTTTTGATGGGGTCTTTGTCTGGTTTGGGGATCAAGGTAATGCTGGCCTCATAAAATGAGTTTGGAAGTTTTCCTTCCGTTTCGATTTTTTGGAACAGTTTCAGAAGAATAGGTATTAATTCTTCTTGAAATGTTTGGTAGAATTCCCCTGGGAAGCCATCTGGCCCTGGGCTTTTGTTTTTTGGGAGATTTTTGATGACTGCTTCAATTTCCTTAGTGGTTATAGGTCTGTTCAGGTTTTCTATTTCATCCTGGTTCAGTTTTGGTAGTTGATACATCTCTAGGAATGCATCCATCTCTTCCAGGTTATCTAATTTGCTGGCATAGAGTTGCTCATAATATGTTCTTATAATTGTTTGTATTTCTTTGGTGTTGGTTGTGATCTCTCCTCTTTCATTCATGATTTTGTTGATTTGGGTCATTTCTCTTCTCTTTTTGATAAGTCTGGCCAGGGGTTTATCAATCTTGTTAATTCTTTCAAAGAACCAGCTCCTAGTTTCGTTGATCTGTTCTACTGTTCTTTTAGTTTCTATTTCATTGATTTCTGCTCTGATCTTTATGATTTCTCTTCTCCTGCTGGGTTTAGGCTTTATTTGCTGTTCTTTCTCCAGCTCCTTTAGGTGTAGGGTTAGGCTGTGTACTTGAGACCTTTCTTGTTTCTTGAGAAAGGCTTGTATTGCTATATACTTTCCTCTTAGGACTGCCTTTGCTGCATCCCAAAGATTTTGAACAGTTGTGTTTTCATTTTCATTGGTTTCCATGTATTTTTTTAATTCTTCTTTAATTTCCTGGTTGACCCATTCATTCTTCAGTAGGATGCTCTTTAGCCTCCATGTATTTGAGTTCTTTCCGACTTTCCTCTTGGGATTGAGTTCTAGTTTCAAAGCATTGTGGTCTGAAAATAGGCAGGGAATGATCCCAATCTTTTGGTACCGGTTGAGACCTGATTTATGACCTAGGATGTGATCGATTCTGGAGAATGTTCCATGGGCACTAGAGAAGAATGTGTATTCCGTTGCTTTGGGGTGGAATGTTCTGAATATGTCTGTGAAGTCCATTTGGTCCAGTGTGTCATTTAAAGTCTTTATTTCCTTGTTGATCTTTTGCTTAGATGATCTGTCCATTTCAGTGAGGGGGATGTTAAAGTCCCCCACTATTATTGTATTGTTGTTGATGTGTTTCTTTGCTTTTGTTATTAATTGCCTTATATAATTGGCTGCTCCCATGTTAGGGGCATAGATATTTACAATTGTTAGATCTTCTTGTTGGATAGATCCTTTAAGTATGATATAGTGTCCTTCCTCATCTCTTATTACAGTCTTTGGTTTAAAATCTAATTTGTCTGATATAAGGATTGCCACCCCAGCTTTCTTTTGGTGTCCATTAGCATGGTAAATGGTTTTCCACCCCCTCACTTTCAATCTGGGGGTGTCTTTGGGTCTAAAATGAGTCTCTTGCAGACAGCATATCGATGGATCTTGTTTTTTAATCCAGTCTGTTAGCCTGTGTCTTTTGATTGGGGCATTTAGCCCATTTACATTCAAGGTAACTATTGAAAGATAGGAATTTAGTGCCATTGTATTGCCTGTAAGGTGACTGTTACCGTATATTGTCTGTGTTCCTTTCTGGTCTATGATTTAAGGCCTTTTTAATTTCTCAGACTTAGGATAGGGTCTAGTAAACATAATGCCATCTGATGACACAGATTCTTTCAAAGGGTCTCTGTTTTCATCAGGGAGAGAAGCATGCCACAGTTGAGCACTCTGCCTGTCCCAAGTCTCTACGTCTGCTCTCTGCCTGTTTGAACTGCCTTCACGTAGCTCAGGAAAGACATTATATGCTTTTTCACTTCTCTCTGATTTGTAAAACACAAACCCTGGAAAGTCATTAATTTTCAAAAGAATGTGTTATTTCATTTACTCTACTTTTTTTGAAGGTTTTTTTTTTTTTTTTTTAAGATTTCTTTATTTAGAGAGAGAGAGAGCACACGAGCAGGGGGAGGGGAGGGGGAAAGGGGGAGAGAATCTCAAGCAGACTCCCCACTGAGTTCGGGGGCCTGAAGCGGGGCTCAATCTCATGACCCTGAGATCATGACCTGAGCCAAAATCAAGAGTCGGATGTTCAACCAACAGAGCCACTGAGGCACCCCTTTTTTTGAAGTTGTATATCCTTAAATAGGTTTTGTTTTACTCCGGGTCATCCTGATGTGGCTTGTGAAAATCCAGCGACATTTTTTAGGTTGATGGTAATTATTATCCCTCTGACATGCCTTTTCCAGCCTGAAGAGAGGGCGATACTTGATTGTAACAAAGTAATCTTGTGTGGTATCGTATTTTAAACTTTTCAAAATATTTCACAAAACTTGCTTATTTGGTGTGGCAGGAACAGATATCAGTTGTCCCACATCATAAACAGGGAAATAATGCTCAGAGAGGTTAGGTGACTTTTCTGAAGTCACACAGCTATTGCTGGGGGAACGGTGACTAGAACTAGGTCTTCCCTGCACCATTCTTATAGTTGCTCCCCTGGCCTGCTTGAACAGCCTCCCACAGCCCGGGCCAGAGAGAGAAAGAACAAAGGCCCTTCTGTCCCAGGGCTAAGCCACATGAGGCTGGGCCACGCGGAACGTCTTTAAAGTTCAGACACTGCTCACTCCCTATAATACATTTTCTGCAGTTAAAGTTAATTCTAGAGCGTTTCTGCCTCTTGCAAGGTTATGATTTTTATCATAAGCATTGTGCGGAAAGGGAATACAATGAAAAACAGCCCGGTTTTCCTGTTAGTAACACCCCTTCTCATGAAGCTGTGCAAGGCAGATGCGTTAGGTAATTGATATTCCTCCACTAAGAGCAAATACACGTGGAAGGAAAGCTACATGCTGGCCCCAGTTCTAGGAGGGGCAAGTAAGACAGACAAGCTTCCTGCCAATGTGTTTGAGTGGAAAGAGGTGAAACGGCGGGAATAGCATGAATATTATTTGTTCTTCCTGTGTTCTCCTATAAGAGAGTCACTTTTCATGATTCGCTCCTTCGTAGAGTACACTTACCACTGGATTATGAATGCCTTCGGATATCTTGGTTCCAATTTCTCTCTTCAATTAACTCTCTGTTGGATATTCAGCAAGATATTTCACCCCCCTGGATCCCAGTGTCCACGAGTCTAAAGTGAGAGGTGTGAGGTCACTCCACTGTCCCTCCCATTCGGACACACCCCGGTGTTCTGTGGGTGCAGGGGCAGGGGCTCCGAGAGCGGGGTGACTCTGATGTGCTGAGACGTCAGGGTGCTGTGGGAGGCAGCGCGGGGGGCTGGAGACAGAGATTTCCAGCAAGAAACAGCCCCATGACCATCCCTTACTCTATGCTCACGCTTTCCTTTGCCTTTCAGCACAGGGTCAGGGGTGAGATTTTCCCCAGAAGCTCGTTCTCGTTTCTCTCACACAGAACTCAAACAGGAGTCACAAAAATGATAAAGGGGTGGGGAAATAGGACCCCAGGGGGACTTCTGGGAAATGGATTATTTAGCCTGGAGAGAGAAATGCTGAGGGGTGTCTTCATGGAAGTCCTTGAGTTACAGTAGGTTAAAGGGAAAGTTCCTGAACTGTAAGAGCTGAGTTACGGGCTAGGGGCACAGTCCATGGGCTCTCAGGGGCGGGCTGGGAACTTCCTGAGAGGCAGGGCATGGCTGGCTGGACTGGAGCACGAAGCCTGGAGCACGAAGCCCGCAGCCGAAGGCATAACCCAGGGACCTGCAGCCTGGCCGGGGCTCCTGCTCTGCGCCCTGCAGGGAGGCTCAGCCCCGCTGCAAGAACCTCTGCAGGTCTCAGACACCCAGACGGTCTAACTTCTGCTTGTCCTCCCTCCCCACCAGCAGGGTCTCCAATCACCAAACAGTCACCGAATCCTTTTCTATCTTTCCTGTCAACCTTTATTTTCTTCGATCTTTGGATTTGCTGGACTTTTTTCTCCTCATCTGTAAAATAAAGATGCTGTCTCAGTGCCTTGCAGAATGATTGTATGAAAGGAAAAGATAATCTGCATGATTTCAGAACATACCACGCAAGTTTATTGTTATGTAGAGGGAGGGATGAGGTGTGCGTCAGCTGGTTTGCAGCGGCTCCTAAAAGCCGAAGTCAAATCTTTAGGAATTTTAGGAACTGAAGCCCTGGGACCTTGAAATTGGCCATGGTGGGAGTATTTGCAATGCAAAAGTCGGCAAATGCTACCAGGCAGGGTTTCCTCTGTTCCCATGGACAGCCAGTTTACTAAAACTTCGCCGGATAGCAGTACATTAAATGAGGTTTATATTTATTTATATGTGTTTGGGAAAAGAGAAAAAAAATTCCAATGACAATGTATAGGAGAATTTTAGAATCTAGAATATTTTATTATATATATTACATGAATATATATAACATGTGTATTTGAAAATTAAAATAACATGTGCAATTTTTAAAACAGCCCATGAAATGTGGCGAGAACACTTCCACCAGGTCAGAGCTAGTGTGAGTGTATGCCCGTGGCGTAGACGTGGTGGTGTTTGATGGTCGTACTCATCACTCTTGGCCAGAACGCCGTGCTCCCAGGACTCCCCAGCTTCAGTCCCTGCCCTGTGCCTCCCCTGCAGGTGGGACCTTCCATCACTGCACAGCCATGTGCTTGTTTGCTGAGACCCCTTCCTTGGTTCTCTCTGGTGCCAAACTTGGTCTTGGAGAAGCTCTGGCCCCCACTCTGAAGGCCATATCCCCTTTGCTGCCAGCTTTGCCTAAAGCCAGGAACCACCGGCACCCACAACAAGTGTGCCCACCGAGGTTCACGCGACCCTTCGTGTCACTGTAGATGCAGTTTGTATTGCTAGTCCCTGCACCTGTCTTGTTGTTACTGTTCTTAGAGAGCTGCAGTGCCCTAGTCACGATTTTGAAAGGGAAGTTTGGGCTTCAGGAAACCATTTTGTTGAAAAAATAGAAATGGTTCTTATGGTATCTATTTGTATATGGTAATGGTATTTGCAGAGGCTCGATGGTTGCTGATAAAGGAACTTTCTAGTAACCATCCTGCACCTGGGTGGCTCGGTTAACCATCTGCCTCTTGATTTTGGCTCACACCATGATCTCAGGATCACGGGATCGAGGCCCGCATTGGGCTCTCTGCTCGTTGGGGAGTCTGCTTCAGATTCTCTCTCTCCCTCTGCCCCCACTCCCAGTCTCTCTCTCTAAAATAAATAAATAAATATTTTCGTTTTAAAGAAAATTTCTAGTAATCATTACTGGACATTTTTGTCTGTGAAAGGAACATGATCTATAAACTACTCCAGAATTGGCTGATGTGATGTATTTGCTGGGGGCAGGGTTGAGTTTTTTTGATTGAATATTCCCAAAGCATCTAGAGATGGATGTCACAATGCATATACCTCATGGAATTATCATGTGCACCGCATGTGAGAGGAGACAATTAATCCCACTGTTCCAGTGTTTGCTGTCTGTATGCAGAAATCCTGTCTGTTTGTATCATGGGGCTCTCAGCACCTAGAATCGTGGCTGGTGCATGGTAGGTGCCTGGCCCATACTCATTCAGTGGGAAAAAAGACGGCATCGAGCAAGTGAGCACTTCCCTCTCGGGACAAAACCCTCCTGATTATGTGATTTGGAAGGCAGTTGGTGTGGTGGGAAGAACGTGGATTTTGAAGTCACTCAGGCTTTTTTTGCTAAAATCCTGCCAACATATTAGGATAAATAAGCTGTTTATTGTTTTTGACACAGTTTCATGTAAAATGGAGATCATAACTATATTATAAAACTCTATGTGAATGTAGGTCAGAAACTGTATTTAAAGTATATGCATGGAGGGGGCAGAGCAAGATGGCGGAGGAGTAGGAGACATGGATTTCGTCTAGTCTCAGGAATTCAGCTGGATGGGGATCAAACGACTCTGAACACCTACAAACTCAACAGGAGATCGAAGAAAAGAATAGCAACAACTCTCTGAACAGAAAAGCGACCACTTTCTGGAAGGTAGGACGTGCGGAGAAGTGAATCTGAGGCGATATCCGGGAGCATAGACAGTGGGGGAGGGGGCCTCCCTCAGCCCTTCTGGCAAGTGATAGAATGGTGGAGCACAAAATCAGAACTTTTAGAAGTCGGCTCCGCTGAGGGACGTCGCTCCGGTGGCTAAGTAGGGGGTGGAACCCTCGTGGGAAAGTGCGGTCTCAGGACCCTCGGGGTCACAGAAGGACCAGGGGTGCCTGAGTGCAGCCGAGCTCCCAGGTATCGGAGCCGGGAAGCCGGCTGCAGAGGCGGAGCCCAGGCGCGGGCTCTCAGCTCGGGGTGGCCATTGACCGTGATCCCCGGCACAGTCGGGCCCCTGCTCCTCCAGCAGGGACCCAAAAAGCGGCAGATCCGGGGAGACTCCCCTTCCTCCCCGGGGAGGAGTGGAGTGGGAGTGCACCGCAGGGATCTGCGGGGTTTGGAGACTCCACATGGGGTCGGGTGCCGGAGAGAGAAACGCCCGGTCACAGGCTAGGTGAGCATGGAGTGCGGCCGGAGAGCGGGGAGACGGGAGTGACTGACGGCTTTTCTCTGGGGGCTCACTGAGGAGCGGGCCCCGAGTTCTCGGCTCCTCCGGGCGGAGATTGGGAGGCCGCCATTTTCACTCTCCGCCTCCAAAGCTGGACGGAAAGCTCGCAGGAAACAAAAGCCCCGGAGAGCAAACCCGAGCAGATCACTTAGCCGGGAGGGGGCAAGGGCGGGGCACTTCCGCCTCCGGCAGAGACATTTGGAAACCACGGCAACAGGCCCCTCCCCAGAAGATCAGCGAGAACAGCCAGCCAAGACCAAGTTTACCGATCAATGAGAATGGCGGAACTCCAGCGCTAGGGGAATACTGCACATAGAATTCATGGCTTTTTTACCATGATTCTTTAGTCTTTCAAAGTTAATTTTTTTACCTTTTTTTTTTTTTAATTTTTCTTTTTCCCTTTTTCAACCAATATCTTATCAATCCCTTTTTAAAAAAAATTTTTATTTTTCATTTTTAGAGTCATATTCTATCCTTTCAAAGTGGTTACCCTTATTTTGGCATATATATATATCTAAGTTGTTCTATCTTTAAAATTTTGAGATACAGTTTCTTCTAACAGATCAAAATATACCCTAAATCTCTAGTGTATGGCTTTGTTCTAGTCTCCTGCCTGACCACATTTCTCCCTTTTTTTTTTTAATCCTCTTCTTTCTTTTTTCAAACAACTTCTTATCAATTCCTTTTATAAAATTTTTTATAATTTTCATCTTTACAGTTGTATTCCATCCCTTCATCATATCAACCCTTATTTTTGTACATATATAAGTTTTTCTTTCTTTAAAATTTTGGGAGGCACTTTCTTCTAACAGACCAAAATACACCCCAAATCTAGTGTGTGGCACTGATCTATGCACCAGCCTGATCATATTTGATCATATCCTGTTTTTTTTTTTGTTTTGTTCTTTTTTTGTTTGTTTTTATCTTTTTCCTTTTCTTTTTTTTTTCTTTTTCTTTTCTCTTTCTTTCCCTTTCTTTTCCCCCAGTTTCAGGTCTCTTCTGATTTGATCAGTGTATATTTTCCTGGGGTCGTTGTTACCCTGTTAGCATTTTGTTCTCTCACTCACCTATTCTCCTCTGGACAAAATGACAAGATGGAAAAAATCACCTCAACAAAAAGAACAAGAGGTAATACCAACTGCCAGGGACCTACTCAATATGGACATTAGTACGATGTCGGATCTAGAGTTCAGAATCATGACTTTAAAGATACTAGCTGGGCTTGAAAAAACATGGAAGTTATTAGAGAAATCCTTTCTGGAGAAATAAAAGAACTAAAATCTAACCAAGTCGAAATCAAAAAGGCTACTAATGTGCGATCAAAAATGGGGCACGAACTGCTAGGATAAATGAAGCAGAAGAGAGAATCAGTGATATAGAAGACCAAATAAAGGAAAATAAAGAAGCTGAGAAAAAGAGAGACAAACAACTACTGGATCATGAGGGCAGAATTCGAGAGATAAGTGATACCATAAGACGAAACAACATTAGAATAATTGGGATCCCAGAAGAAGAAGAAAGAGAGAGAGGGGCAGAAGGTATATTGGAGCAAATTATAGCAGAGAACTTCCCTAATTTGGGGAAAGAAACAGGCATCAAAATCCAGGAGGCACAGAGAACCCCTCTCAAAATCAATGAAAATAGGTCAACACCCCGACATCTAATAGTAAAACTTACGAGTCTCAGAGACAAAGAGAAAATCCTGAAAGCAGCTTGGGAGAAGAGATCTGTAACCTACAATGGTAGAAACATTAGATTGGCAACAGACCTATCCACAGAGACCTGGCAGGCCAGAAAGGACTGGTAGGATATATTCAGAGCACTAAATGAGAAAAATATGCAGCCAAGAATACTATATCCAGCTAGGCTGTCATTGAAAATAGAAGAAGAGACAAAAAGCTTCCAGGACAAACAAAACTAAAGGAATTTGCAAACACAAAACCAGCCCTACAGGAAATCTTGAAAGGGGTCCACTAAGTAAAGAGAGAGTCTAAAAGCAACACAGACCAGAAAGGAACACAGACAATATACAGTAACTGTCACCTTACACACAATACAATGGCACTAAATTCCTATCTTTCAATAGTTACCCTGAATGTAAATGGGCTAAATGCCCCAGTCAAAAGACACAGGCTAACAGACTGGATTAAAAAACAAGACCCATCGATATGCTGTCTGCAAGAGACTCATTTAGACCCAAAGACACCCCCAGATTGAAAGTGAGGGAGTGGAAAACCATTTACCATGCTAATGGACACCAAAAGAAAGCTGGGGTGGCAATCCTTATATCAGACAAATTGGATTTTAAACCAAAGACTGTAATAAGAGATGAGGAAGGACACTATATCCTACTTAAAGGGTCTATCCAACAAGAAGATCTAAAAATTGTAAATATCTATGCCCCTAACATGGGAGCAGCCAGTTATATAAGCCAATTAATAACAAAAGCAAAGAAACACATTGACAACAATACAATAATAGTGGGGGACTTTAACACCCCCCTCACTGAAATGGACAGATCATCTAAACAAAAGATCAACAAAGAAATAAAGACTTTAAATGACACACTGGACCAAATGGACTTCACAGATATATTCAGAACATTGCATCCCAAAGCAATGGAATGCACATTCTTCTCTAGTGCCCGTGGAACATTCTCCAGAATCGATCACATGCTAGGTCACAAATCAGGTCTCAACCAGTACCAAAGATTGGGATCATTCCCTGACTATTTTCAGACCACAATGCTTTGAAACTAGAACTCAATCACAAGAGGAAAGTTGGAAAGAACTCAAATACATGGAGGCTAAAGAGCATCCTACTAAAGAATGAATGGGTCAACCAGGAAATTAAAGAAGAATTAAAAAAATTCATGGAAACAAATGAAAATGAAAACACAACTGTTCAAAATCTTTGGGTTGCAGCAAACGCAGTCCTAAGAGGAAAGTATATAGCAATATAAGCCTTTCTCAAGAAACAAGAAAGGTCTCAAATACACAACCTAACCCTACACCTAAAGAAGCTAGAGAAAAAAACAGCAAATAAAGCCTAAACCCAGCAGGAGAAGAGAAATAATAAAGATGAGAGCAGAAATCAATGACATAGATACCAAAAGAACAGTAGAACAGATTAACGAAACTAGGAGCTGGTTCTTTGAAAGAATTAACACGATTGATAAACCCCTGGCCAGACTTACCAAAAAGAAAAGAGAAATGACCCAAATCAACAAACTCATGAATGAAAGAGGAGAGATCACAACCAACATTGAAGAAATACAAACAATTATAAGAAGATATTATGAGCAACTATATGCCAGCAAATTAGATAACCTGGAAGCAATGGATGCATTCCTAGAGATGTATCAACTCCCAAAACTGCACCAGGAAGAAATAGAAAACCTGAACAGACCTATAACCACTAAGGAAATTGAAGCAGTCATCAAAAATCTCCCAGCAAACAAAAGCCCAGGGCCAGATGGCTTCCCAGGGGAATTCTACCAAACATTTCAAGAAGAATTAATACCTATTCTTCTGAAACTGTTCCAAAAAATAGAAATGGAAGGAAAACTTCCTAACTCGTTTTATGAGGCCACCATTACCTTGATCCCAAAACCAGACAAAGAACCCACCAAAAAGGAGAATTACAGACCAATATCCTCGATGAACATGGATGCAAAAATTCTCACCAAAATATTAGCCAATAGAATCCAACAGTACATTAAAAGATTTACTCACCACGACCAAGTGAGATTTATCCCTGGGCTGCAAGGTTGGTTCAACATCTGCAAATCAATCAACGTGATACAATACATTAACAAAAGAAAGAAAAGAATCATATGATCCTCTCAATAGATGCAGAAAAAGCTTTTGACAAAGTACAGCATCCTTTCTTGATCAAAACTCTTCAGAGTATAGGGATAGAGGGTGCATACCTCAATATCATAAAAGCCATCTATGAAAAACCTACAGCAAGTATCATTCTCAATGGGGAAAAACTGAGAGCTTTCCCCCTAAGGTCAGGAACATGGCAGGGATGTCCACTATCACCACTGCTATTCAACATAGTATTAGAAGTCCTAGCCACAGCAATCAGACAACAGAAAGAAATAAAAGGCATCCAAATCAGCAAAGAAGAAGTCAAACTCTCACTCTTTGCAGATGATATGATACTTTGTGTGGAAAACTCAAAAGACTGCACCCCAAAACTACTGGAACTCATACAGGAATTCAGTAAAATGGCAGGTTATAAAGTCAATGCACAGAAATCAGTGGCATTCCTATACACCAACAACAAGACAGAAGAAAGAGAAATTAAGGAGTCGATCCCATTTACAATTGCGCTCCAAACCATAAGATACCTAGGAATAAATCTAACCAAAGAGGCAAAGGATCTGTACTCAGAAAACTATAAAATACTCATGAAAGAAATGGAGGAAGACACAAAGAAATGGAAAAACGTTCCATGCTCATGGATTGGAAGAACAAATATTGTGAAGATGTCAATGCTACCTAGAGCAATCTACACATTCAAAGCAATCCTTAACAAAATACCATCCACTTTTTTCAAAGAAATGGAACAAATAATCCTAAAATTTGTATGGAACCAGAAAAGACCGCAAATAGCCAGAGGAATGTTGAAAAAGAAAAGCAAAGCAAAGCTGGCAGCACCACTATTCCGGACTTCCAGCTCTATTACAAAGCTGTCATCATCAAGACAGCATGGTACTGGCACAAAAACAGACACATAGATCAATGGAACAGAATAGAAAGCCCAGAAATGGACCCTCAACTCTATGGTCAACTCATCTTCGACAAAGCAGGAAAGAATGTCCAATGGCAAAAAGACAGTCTCTTCAACAAATGGTGTTGGGAAAATTGGACAGCCACATGCAGAAGAATGAAACTGGTTAGCCTGGTGATGGGTATTAAAGAGGGTACATTCTGCATGGAGCACTGGGTCTTATGTACAAACGATGAATCATGGAACACTACATCAAAAACTAATGATGTAATGTATGGTGATTAATGTAACAATAAAAAATTAAAAAAAATATATATGCATGGAAATTATTTTAAATATAAGCTGCATATAAAGTATTAGCCCATTACCTATCCATCACATGGGATGCTTAAGTAAATTTGGATCTCCCACCCCGTCCCTGGGAATCCAGGAACCTATTCCAGCGAGGGTTGTGTGTTTCCTCAGAGGAAGGGCATTGCTCGATTCCAGACCCAGGGAGGGTGGAGCTGTGGGTGCCATCCTATTACAAATATCTGAGAAGAGGCTGATACAAGAAGAAACATGCTCATGAAACCTGCTGGTATGTTTTATTTTAATGATTTGTTTGCCTTAGGAGGAATGGATGTACTGAACAAAGTTCTGTTGGTCAGGATCATGGGTTCAATGTCAGTGAATTTATGATAGTTGAATGAGCATATGGCGTAGAAAGCAAATACACAGGAGTCAGAAATGTGAAGCTTTGTGTGCACATGGAAGAAGTGACCCGACAAAGCATCCTGCTCTGTTCTGATAACCTTGACCAAAGCACCCAGCATAATTAGCTGATTAGACCTTCCATAGTGGCACTGTAAATTTGTAAGAGAATCTCACCAATAACTGTTTCTGTGTCTCAGTGTGATGGTTGGTGGATCTGGCTGTATTTCTATGGTTACCTATTACCCTTGCTATTGATTTATTTCTCAATGGGGGATGATGATTGATTCGACGACCATTCACTAATTTTACACCTTGTGCCAGGCACTGTGTTAAGCTCCAAGAATGTAAATGTAAATACACCACAGCCCTGCTTTTCTGTCTGGGGAGGGCTAGAGACACACAATCATGGGAATGTGCTGAGTGACCCATTCACAATACGTGGAGGGAGCTCTAGAACTGGTGGGAGGCAGGAAAGCCTGTAAAGGAGCTGGAAACAGAAGTTACAGCTGAGGGCGCCTGGGTGGCTCAGTCGTTAAGTGTCTGCCTTCGGCTCAGGTCATGATCCCAGGGTCCTGGGATCGAGTCCCATATCGGGCTCCCTCCTCGGGGGGAAGCCTGCTTCTCCCTCTCCCCCTCCCGCTGCTTGTGTTCCTGCTCTCACTATCTCTGTCTCTGTCAAATAAATAAATAAAATCTTTAAAAAAAAAAAAAAGTTACAGCTGAGACTCGAAGTCCCTCAAGTGGAACCAGGCCCTTGAGGGCTGATACTGCCTCACCTTCCCCTTGACCAACCCTCAAATCTGCAGTGTCCTCTCAGGAGGACAGGGAGCATGGTTGAGGAAGTCCATCAGAAATCACGCCTTTCATGCTGGACGCATTTCCGGGAGGTCGGCATGCCCCCATAAATAAAATTAGAGCTTTATTTATGGTGACAACAGTGCTGAGCTGTCGCTCAGCTGATGACACACGAGAGCAGCCCATCATCTCTTGAGGAGGGCTTTCCTGACGTGTGTCTTGAAAGATGTAAGAAATGTTTCAGGAGCTGGTTAAATCAATTAAGGAGGAAATGTCAGAGAACAGAGAGCCTTCAAGATGAAGATAAAGATTAAGAGGACTTTTTTGTTGTTTTGCTTTTTTCTTTTTTCCTGTGGACTGTTCTGAAACCATTCAAAACTCAACTTGATGCCTCTGACCTCTTAGGGAATCAACTTACCTGCCATTTTCATAAAACGGTTAAGATGACCACTGTTGATTATTTTCTGATAGTTAGCCTACAGAAGACACTTTTAAATTATTAAATTAAAGTTATGTCACTCACCCTAAGAATGCTAATGAGGCAGATAGTATATTAGGAACATGAACTTGCAAGAGAGGCAGATCTTACTTTAGATTTTGGACCTGAAAATACATTATTTACCTTCTCTGACCTTCAGTTTTCTCTTATGTATGCAGGGATAGCAGTCTCGATGGCACCAAGTTGTTATCAAGTTTAAGTGAGATGAAATCATGTGAAGGGGTAGCACAGGGTGTGCATACAATGAATAGTCAATAATCAGCAGCTTTTATTTGACTGTATTGCAGAAAAAATAATATTCCCCAATAGAAACTGAGACTACTTATGTAGACATTTCTTTCAAGGTTTTCAAGTATCTGTTGTGATCAGTTGATTCTCTCCATCTATTAAAAAATCGAATAAATACCATGATCCATAACCGGATGGTTATGGGTTTACTTCCAGGTAAAAACAAACAAACAAACAAACAAACAACAAAAAAACACATCAGTAAGAATTTATAACATCTAAGAACTGGGGGTTTATTCCGCCTTCAGAAATGATTATCAGTAAAAATGTGGAGTTTTATTGAACTGGGGAGGGGCTGCAGTCAAGAAGTCCTGTGGCTTCTTAGCTCTGTGACTTTGGGCAAGGCATCTGCCTCCTGACTGCCCCAAACCTTGCTTTCTGTAGCTAGAAAATAAGAATGGTAGCATTTCCTTCTTTGCAGTATTGTAGTGATTCATTACAGTACCATTAACATTTCTGATCAGCAAAGTTATAAAATAACACTTTTCATGTGTGAGGCACATGAGATTAGGGGTCACTGAGGAAAGGCCACAAATCAGACTGGGCAAAGCAGGATGATTCTGGTAAAGGACATTCCAGTAAAAAAAAAAAAACAAAAAAAACAAAAACTAAAAGACAGGGACCAAAAAGAGGTCTACGCCCCAGAAAGAGAAGGAACTTTGTGACTCTCACAGAGTTGCCAGGAAGACGTCAGAGGGCAGAGCTTATAGAGAAACCAGAGTCAGATCCCAACCTGAGAACTGGCCAGACTTCGGGGTTGAAGACCAAGCTATGAGGCAGGTTTCAGGCTGCCTTCTGCAAAGACGGCCCAGGGCTGGCTGTAATCACTGCCTCACTCCTTCAACAATTATGGAATTCCATTCTGTGGACTGGATGCTCAATGGCCTACAAGTGTCATCAGAACCCCAGTCCCACTTGACACACAGCATATATCCCGTTTGGCCTGTTGATCCCAAAGAGACCGATTTCATCTGTAAAGAGACAATACCAAGCACTGTTGGAAAGCTGGCTTCCACATTTCAAGAAAATTGGGGCTGGGTCTTCTCCCTGATTGGGTGCCCAGACAAGAACCAAGCTTGAGCACCCGAAGTGTTTATTGAGTGAACAATCCCCCAGCATCGTGGGGAATCTGAGTGCAGCCACAACAGAGTGATCTTTTTTCCCATGCTAGTCCCTCCCTCCATGCGAGGGGCTAGGATTACCCAAATCCACTCCAGCTGCAGCACTGAGGTTCCTCTTTCTACCCACTGTCCTGTGATATTGTGAAAGGGATCGTTTCTACTCAATACTTGAAGCCTGTGTTCCCCGTCACATCTGATGATAGGATTTCCCTCGCCTGTATTAGGTTTACATTATTCAGAAACTGCATAAAAGAGCCATTGTTTTTACTGAGTCCGAAAAATAAATTAAGTCTGAGCGGTGGATGACTTCGATAAGCAACTCTATTTGTGGACACGTAGGGCGTTGGTATTCTCGATGTCTCTGGGACTGAACTTACCTCTCCCGGGACAGTTCCAGCTTGCTGGGAATTCAGACGGCTGTTCCGGAGCCACAGGCTCTGAGCACAGGCAGGTTTTCTGCTCTGTTTATTAAATGGGGTGTTGGTTTGCAGAGCACCGATTTAAAGCATGAGCTCTCCATAGGCAATATCCCTCATGTGTGCAGTGAGGATTTCAGCTTGGATTCCTGTGACAGTTGAAAATCAAACCTTTCTTTTGTGGAAAATAGATTGCTAGTACTTAGGGAGGATTCTAATGAGAGAACCCAATCCAAGATTACTCAAGAGTAAGATGTCACTGCAGACTGAAATTTGTCGGTTGAGCTGTTTGTCGTGGCAATGAGTTGACCTCAATTAAGGAACTAGAGACAACAAAGAAAGAATTAAAACTAGAGGGGGGAAGAAAACCCCTGAAATTAGCATTTATCGAGAGTCTACTTCAAATTAGTTTCCATGCTAAGGATCGCAGATGGATATTTATGCAATCCTCTCAGTAAGCCCTCTTTTATAGATGAGGAAATTGAGCTCTGAGAGATCAGGTTGCACACCCAGTGTCATATTCCCAGAAAATAATAGAGCTGACCCCAAAGTCATGCTCCACTATCATTTTATAGAATAGCACATGATAATATTTAACCCTGAGCCATGGTGTTTCTTCACTATTTAGGCTGGTAAGTGAATCTGTCAGACAAGCTAAGGGTTCCTTTAAAAAATTAATATACACATTAAAAAACAAGACAAAGATATTTATGTATGTCTACATTAGGTACTTATGTAAATAAAACATTATTATTCTTTTTTAAAGATTTTATGTATTTATTTGAGGGGAGAAGTGCATGAGTGGGGGGGAGGGGCAAAGGAAGAGGGAGGAGCAGACTCCCTGCTGAGCAGGGAGTCCTACATGGGTTCCAGCTGGGATCATGACCTAAGCCAAAGGCAGACGCTTAACTGACTGAGTCACCCAGGTGCCCAGACATTATTATTCTTTTTAAAAATTAATAAACAACTTTGGAGATGAGTGGAATCTGTAAGATTAAGGCAAAAGAAATTGTCTGTAAGTACTCTATTTGATAAAGTTGTTTCTCATGAGGGTACAGAAAAAACTCTGTTACCAACATGTATGTTCGCTGAGGTTAAACAATTAAGTAAATGGATGGCAGTAAATTATCAGGGTCCAGATAAGTAAGGAGAGAGGGATAGAATCATTCAAGTGCTAATGGGTTAGAGTTAAAAACAGCAAATACTCACACAAGGTTGCACACAGGGTTACACATAGAAATATTTATACATATGTGCATACACACAGCTTAGCATACACACATACACACATACATGTTCTTCTTTGCTCTGTTAGCTGAGAGGCCCAGAAACAATGACATCCCAGTAGCATTTAATGCCCAGAACTTGGATTCTAATATCATTCTCCAATGAGAGGAACCAGGGTTCCTTGGAGAGATAGCTTGTTTTAAGACTAGGGCAGAAACTTTACAAGATGATCCTGGAGTATCTTGCACCCCCCCACCCCCCAAAATAAAATAATGTTAAACAAAAGCAAAAACAAAAACCCACCACAATGGTGGGACACAGGAGTCAACTGGGAGAGTCTGATGGTCAAAACTAGAAAGACTAAACTAGCAAAATGAATAAAGTAGTCTCAGATTATAACTTAAATTGGGAAATGGATACACACAAGTCTAAACTGGTACAGTCGCCACCCTTTGTTTGCCAGGGATCCACTCCAAGACCCCAGCAGATGCCCGAAACCACAGAGAGAGCCAAACCCTATACATACTGTGTGTTTTCCTGTACCTGCATACTTATGACAAAGTTTAATTTATAAAGTAGTAGGCACAGTAGCAGATGAAGAACAATGATAGTAACACTAAGCTATTATAAAAGTTAGGCAAATATGGTCTCATTGTCTCTCAAAATCCCTCATGGTCCTGCACTCACCCTTCTTCTTGTAACAATGTGAGATGATAAAATGACCACGTGATGAAATGAAGTGAGGTCGATGACGTGTGCATGTGGCGTAGTGTGGCTGCTATTGACCTTCTGCCATGTTTGAGAAGGGAGACCATCCACTTCCAGACCGAGGTGGACGGTGGGTAACTGAGACCATGGAAAGCAAAACTGGATTGGGGGGGGAGGGTTGCGACTGTGTATATAAATGCTTAAAGAAGGAAATAAATGGAGGAGAATAGACAATACGCCATGCAGAAACATTCCAAATAATATATGTAGACACTACGCCCTTAGGAAGATGGAGTATAATTCAAATACCCCCTCCATGTGGGCTGCAGTGATTTGCTCCCAAGGAGTCAAGTATGGGAAGGAGAAAAAAGAGTCACTTCACTGAAGAGAAACCTGACAGTCCCAACCTCAGCCAGGTGATCAGGGTCAACATGAACAGTGCTAAGTCATGTTCACAGTAGGCGTCCCTCATACGGTGTGATGAGAACAGGTGCCTTACCTCTGGTCTTCTTCCCTCCAAACTGAGCAAAGCATCAGACGATCCAAACTGAGGGACATCTTGCAAAATATCTGACCAATGGTCTCTAAAACAGTTGAGGTCATCAAAACCGAGGGGAGTTCGAGAAACTGTCCCAGACAAGAGGAGTCCCAAAGGGCATGGCAACTGAATAGAGTGTGGTGTCCTGTAACAGAAAAAGGACATCTGGTAAAAACTAAAGAAATCTGAGTAACCTGAAGCCTTCCTCACACAGCACACTGATACAGGTCCGACACTCCATACTAACGTATGCTATTATAATAGGGAAACTCCGGTCGGGGATATGGGAACTCTGTACTACCTTCGTATTTTTTTTTCAGAAACCTAAAACTATTCTAAAGTAAAAACTTTATTTTAAAAATCAATGGACAACGAAGGGGGTGGAAATCGGAGGTGGAGACGAACCATGAGACACTACGGACTCTGAGAAACAAACTGAAAGTCCTAGAGGGGAGGGGGGTGGGAGGAGGGGTTGTCCTGGTGATGGGTATTAAAGAGGGCACGTTCTGCAGGGGGCAGTGGGTGTTATGTACAAACAATGAATCATGGAACACTACATCAAAAACTAATGATGTAATGTATGGTGATTAACACAACATAATAAAAAAATAAAATAAAATAAAAAAATAAAAAAATAAAAATCAATGAACACTTTGAAACTCCCAATAGATTGCACGATTGAATACATTTTTAGCTGAGGATCACTGCGCTTTTTTAAGGGTACAATCTGACTTACACAGAGGACCAGGGAGAGGCCACACTGGAAGGCCACTTTTGAGTGCCTGCAGGGCCTCACACCCTGGTCACTCTCTTGGTCTATAACCAAAGTCCTGTCTGGACTCACCATCTGGCCAAAACTGTTAGGCTTCCTCTCCCACCTTTCTGCCTGGGCTCTGAGAAAGCAGAAGCTATGCCCTGGAGCCCCCTTTATGACTGAGCACCTGGGCACTGGAGCAGAGAGGGCAATATGGTATCTGGTGTGACAACTCCTGTCTGGGATGACCCAGGGCCCATGGCACCTGTCCCAGGTCATCCAGGTGGGATTTTAGGCAGGTGTTCTGTGTTGTGTGTTTTTGTCATGCCTAATTATTCTACAGCCATTTTTGCCGTCTTGTTTCACTCTTCACTGAATTCGAGTTTGTGAAGGAGAATCAAGACTGACTGACACAATATTTACATAATTGATCTCCATGTGTTTATACCTTACTTTGTTCTTAAAAGTTTTCTTTGTTTTACAAAGTTATATTCAATGATATTAAGACAAGTAAGAGCAATTGGAGTCCAAAAATTCAATGAAGGACAAAGGTTATTAGGAAAGATATGAAGGAAACCCCTGCAGTTGGAAATTACTACATAAAAATCTGCTCTGAGGCTCTGGCATTTACCAACATTCAACCCAAAATATGGTTCTGGATTTTCTAGCAATCAATAAATGAAAGGAAATATGATTAGATGCATAAATCTAATTCTATAATTCTCTCTTCACAGTGAGATAAACATGGATCAGTTGGAATGCATACAAAGAAGGCTTTCAGGGTTTGGAAATATTCTGTTTCTTGGTCTGGGTACTGGTCACGCAGGTGTGCAGTTTGCGAAAATTCACCAAGCTACCTAACTCTGTTACATGACATTTTCTCCATGCATATTCTACCCCAATAAGTTTTCAAGTCAGTGGAAAGGATTCACATTGAGTAGAGGTTGGCAAAAAGCAAAGGAGGTATTTGATGAAGTGCATGTTTTCACATATTAGGAGGGAAAAAACATTGGTTGCTTCAGTAACTTTTCTCAAGGAATTATTTTAAGGAAGACACTATATGATATGGTGAATAAGGCCCATCATATTCACGCCTGCCCCTGCTTATTTAAAATAAATGCAACAATGTATTTCATAGGAATGTTTCTTTATGTTTCTCAGTGAAAACCAATGGTGTCACCACAGTCTCATTTGTTAAAATTCAAAGAAAATGGACTTCCAAAATGCTGTTTTATACACCTCCAGATATGCAAGGTGTCTCGTTCCTGTCTGTAGCCACAGCCTGCGATCTGTCTCACTGCCCATCTCTTCTACCAACACAGCTATTTTCCCCACAGCAGACAAAATGTGAGTCCTAACCCTCCCCCGGAGCCTGTCACACCCTTCACCATCTATCCCTGCCACCTTGCTAGCATCTTTTCCTGATACTGACCCTTCTGTCAACATGCTTTGGTCACACTGACCCAACAATAGGCTCACTGATGTCCCTCTGCCACATTGGCTGCGTCCTCTGCTGGCAATCCTCTGTCTTCAGATCTTTACTTGTCTACTTCCTTCCCCACATTCAGGTCTTGGCATAAAGACTATCTTTCCAAAACCCTTCCCAGATAATGCCTCCTTCGCTGCCAATTTCTCCACTGCAGATTCATGCCTATTTAATTTTCTTCATAATAGCATTATTGATATTTGAAATCATTACATTCTTTTACCTATTCAATGTTTATCTTTCCCAATGAGAGTATATAGTTCCTAAAGATAGAAATGTAGCCTATCTTTTACTGCCGGGTCCCAAAATTTTAGAATGGTGCTTTGCATATGGCATGGATGAAATAAATGCTTGCCGGGTAAGGAAGAGTTGAACGAATGAACGTTGAACAGAGTATGTAGATTAATGGATCAGATGTATATCTTTTTTGTAATTCTCCATAGTGTTACTCTCAAATACACTTTTGATGAAAATGAAATGGAGCTTTGGTTTCAAGATTATTCTCTTTGATAAGCATCTGGGGGGTTGGCATTCTTGGTTGCTGATACATATAATGCCCTACATTTCTTCAGTGCCGCTAGCTGCTAATTCCTTGGTATCATCTTAAACCACTCTTAAGTAAATAAAAGCTTGCTACAAGTAACCCTGGAGCATTTCTAGAGTCTCCCTGTGAAAACCAGCTTGACTGAAAATCCTCTGGATACTTGAGAACCTGCCCTCTTGATGTCTGTTTTAGAGATTATGTTGAAACCCACACTTGTGTTTTTTTACCCAGAGCATCTGACTCAGCAGTCCAGAAGACATCTCAGTGGATTTCATGTTTAGCCACGCTGGAGAATGGCTGCTTATCTCCATCATATGTCTTTCCACCTCCATCTAGGGCTTCCCCCAAATGATGTTTTTCTAAGATGTGGTGGTAACAGGACACAGCCATCAATCAAATTGCTCTGAAAACTACTGAAATCATACTGTTGGTTAACAAGTGCACATGTAGAGCCCAGAATTCCTAGAGCTCCTGATCTTCTTCTTTAAAGTGGTGACTTTATATTTCACTGCAACTCTGCAAGTGCTGGAAGCTGGCTCCTGGAGTTCGTAGTGGGACTGCATGGGTGGGCAGCATCGGGGGTCCTCGTAAGGAGAAGCAAAGCAGGATGTGCTGCGTGCTGTGTTGTGAAGTGCTGTGATCATCCAGTGTGTGTGGGGAAGCAGTGCCCAATGTTAGGTAATCTTAGGGTAGGAAAAAGGCCAAAGCTGAAAATGAAAACATAACAGGGCAAAACCCAAGGTGATCAGAGCAGGTCAGAATGTGGCTGGGCTGTGTCCTGAGGTTCATAACAGAGGAGAAATTGGAAGATTGTCATCCATTTTGCATGGGGACAGATTTGAGCAACGAAATAGGGCCTGATAAATCATTGGTATGGACTGAATGTGTCACCCAAAATCCATATGTCAGAGCCTTAACTCCAAAGTGATAGCATTACAAGACAGAACATTTGGGAGGTGATTAGGTTTAGATGAGGTCATGAGGGTGGACCTCTCATGATGAGATTGATGCCCTTATAAAAACGGGAAGAGACAGCCAAGGGCACTCTCTCTCTATGTGTGGACACAAAGAGGGCAGGTGAGGATGCAACCAGATGATACCTGTCTGCAAGCCAGGAGGAGGACCCTCACCAAGAACTAAATCTGCTGGCACCTTGATCGTGGACTTCCAGCCTCCAGAAGAGTGAGAGATAAATGTCTGTTGTTTAAGTTCCCAGTCAGTGGTGTTCGGTTATGGTGGCCCAAGCTGACTGGACAGTCATGCTGAGGACACTGGGTGTGGGGCTGCAGCAGGGTATGTGGGAAGCTGGTGAGAGGCCATTACTGGGAGTCAATGAAGTGACCAGAATCCATTAACAAGAGTGATCTAAGAGGGAAAATATGGCCATGCCATTTGTGAGCATACAGGACATACTTCCAGTACACTTTTGAATAAGAACTAAGGAATTTGGGATGTGTCAGAGTTTTTTGTTGAGGGTTGAGTCATAGATTGAATTTTTGCAACTGCTGGTATTACAGAAGCCATATTTTTTTCCCTAAGTGATGTAATCCTGAAATAGGGGGGTTAAAAAAAGACACATGTAACTCTTTCATCTCTGTGAGTAGTCTCAAGCACCTTGAGGAAAACATTTTTCCCATCTGTATGTCTCCCAGCACTCAGGTGGTCCTAGTCCTTCCTGGCGATGAGGTGGAAAGTTCAGGAATGGTCATCACCTGGGAGTAGGTCTCCCTACGGCGACGGTCTTAGGGGCAAGGGAGCCCCGTGACAGGTGCTGAGGGGGTTCTGCCCTGGGAGGTTGTACACCTAATCTGAAGGTAAGGCAACCAGTTATTTGGAATCCTCTTCAGAAGTCTGTAAGTGGAGGCAGGGGTATTTAATCCGAGTGCTTTTGCTACAAATAGCTGAAACCTTGACTCTTCTGATATTAAAGAAAAGGAAGAATTTTATTGTCTCAATTAACAGGCCACCCTGAAGTAGGGTGACTTAGGGTAAAATACTTGCCAGTATTTTGGAGCTCTCCCCAGGTTGGCTCTCTTTGTGGTTGTGGGATGGCTGTGTGCAGGCACACCCAGGTCCAGCAGGAGAAGAGACAGCCTCTTCTTGTGAGTTTGCTTTATTTTAATTAAGGGGAAACCATTTCTTAGAAACCCCCAGTTGACCCGTCCTTCCTTCTCACTGGTCAGAACTACATCACAGAACCAATAACATAAATCAAGCACTGGTAGGGAGAATGGAATTATCATGATTGGTTTAGACAAGTTGGGGATTTATCTAGGAACATTTTTTTTCCCCCTAAAATGTGGTTATACACAGGAATCTGTTAATACAAAGCAAATGAGTAATGTATGTTATATAGGGCATCAACAAGAGCAAATATGGAGGGTAGGCCAGACAGAGGAGCATAGAGGATGATCACTTCCTAATGCTCAAGGCCAAATAAGCCACATAGGTGGGGGTCTGGGGCAGGAGTCTCAGGGGAAGAAACACAAGCTGAAATAAGAGTGGGCAGGTTGAACACTGAGTTGGCTGCAAAGACAGGGACTTGGTCATGGCAGATGGATATAGCAGCTTAATTGCCAGAAGATCAGAAGTGGGGGGTGGGGGTGGGGAGGGACACAAATGCAAGCCTGCCAGTGTTCCAGGCTCCTTACAATCCTGTCCTACTTGTAATTCAGCAGACACACCATGTTTACCTCTTATCTTCAATTTTCATACTCTCACACTTTTCTGTGTCAGCTATAAAAAATTTGGGTAGGTAAACAGGAATAAATTCTTCTCTTTTTAAAATAGATTTGTTGATTTATTTATTTGAGAATGAGAGAGAGAAAGAGAGAGAGAGAGTGGGGAGAGAGGTAGAGGGAGAAAGAGAGAATCTTGGGCAGACGCTGCGCTGAGCATGGAGCCCTGCTTGGTGCTAGATCTCATGACCCAGAGATCATGACCTGAGCCAAAATCAAGAGTCAGATGCTTAACTGATTGAGCCACCAGGTGCCCCTAGACAGGACCAAATTCTTATAGATATATGAGACTCATAGCACTACAAAGTTATAATCACTTACTTTATACAGCTCTGGGAAACCCGATTTGGTTGATAACTTTGGAGTTACTCTATCTTAAATCAGTACATAAAAGACAGTTGTTAACATTCAACTTTGCTTTGTGAATCTATGAAATTGCCTTTGTGTTACTTTATTGCTTGAATACATTTGAAAATAATTCAATATCCATTTAAGGAAGATTGAACAGGGGGGTTATTTTAGTCTGAATACATGAGTGACTAGCTCTAAAATAAATATCCATTAAATAATAGTAATTTGTATATGAATCTTATCAAAATGCTTTAAGGCAACCACGGTTAATGAGATGATCATTATTACACTTGAAAAAAAAAAAAGCCTAACTATCTGGGAAAAGGACAATTCCTCTGAGTGAAGCTATTATAATCTGACTATGCACTCAGGAACTATTTGTACAGTTTCCTTATAAGTCTTGATTTTAAAAATTAGGGGCTCAAGATCACTAAGATAAAAATCAATAGCCACGTTTTTGGACATTTGTGGTTATGTGACCTCTCTGAGCTTCTGAGTCCATTTCTAAATTGTTAGTGCCCTGTCTGCGTCTTCTCTCAGATGAACAGTTATGCTCATGAGTGCTTTACATAAGTTATAAAGTGCTGCCAAAGCTTTGGTGTCATCATTTCTCCTGCTGTTGCCATACTGAAGAACTCAGAACAACTTTGATAATGCCCTCAGCGTACAGCCCGACCAAGGACATATGAGCCACCTCTGAAACAATTGTTGGGATTAGGAATACCATTCTTGGCAATTCTTCCCCGGAGAATTGAGGAGTCAGCAGAGGATGTGGGGAGGTGATTATTATTCCCACTAATGCACATCTGTCTGGTTTTACCTATAGAAGAAATAGCCACACCTCCTTTCTTTGAGAGACAGACAAGATACCTGAGCATTTCCCCCATTAGCCACAGGAACTCACTGGTTGTAAGCTTATTTCTCAAGTTTTAGTTGATTACCACTTCTCTTTCACAAACAGCAAGTTCCAAGGACTGCAGAGTGGACTAGAAGCCATTTGACTAGACACAGAATTTTCTCAGAGCCAGAGTTCAGTCTGTAATAGTCTCTGCCCCTAACCTAACCTTTCTCCTCTGCCTCCACCCTACCCCTACCCATACTGCACACATCTTTGTATACTCTTGCAGTGAGCTCGAGGACCTCAGTTATGGCAGTTAGCACACCTAAGATGGACTGAACTCTTATTTAGTTGTTGAAGACAAAAGTACATGGCTATATATATAATGCTCTATGTTCTCATAAGAAGACTATTTGAGAGGCCTTGGCTATTGGAGATGGCCTAGCATTTGAGCCCATCTGGAGAATTGTTCAACATTGAGTAAAATCTCAGGATCCTTTATCAACCTCTCTTCAAGACACAAAAGGAAGTAGGAATGGGCAATGTTTTCTTTTTCTTTCTTTCCTTCTTTTTTTTTTTGCACACTAACAAATATTGATGGACCTTGCATTAAGAAAACCTAATGTTTTAATAAAAAAAATGCTCAGGGCACCTGGGAGGCTCAGTTGGTTAAGCATCTGCCTTCAGCTCAGGTCATGATCCTGGAGTCCCAGGATCGAGTCCTGCATTGGGCTCCCTGCTCAGCAGTAAGTCTGCTTCTCCCTCTGCCCTTCACACTGCTCTCTCTCTCTCTGTCTGTCTCAAATAAATAAATAAAATCTTAAAAATAAATAAATAAAAATGCTCAACATCACTAGCTATCAGGGAAATACAAATCAAAATCACAATGAAATACTACCTTACACCAGTTACAATGGCAATAATTAACAAAACAGGAAACAATAAATGTTGGCGAGGATGTCGAGAAAGGGGACCCTCTTACACTGTTGGTGGGACTGCAAGCTGGTGCAGCCACTCTGGAAAACAGTATGGAGGTTCCTCAAGACATTAAAAATAGAGCTAACCTATGATCCAGCAATTGCACTACTAGGTATTTACACAGATACAGATGTAGTGAAAAGAAGGGCCATATGCACCCCAATGTTCATAGCAGCAATGTTCACAATAGACAAACTGTGAAAGGAGCCGTATATACAATGGAATATTACTCAGCCATCAGAAGGGATGAATACCCACGATGCACATCGACATGGATGGAACTGGAAGGGATTATGCTAAGTTAAGTAAGTCAAGCAGAGAAAGACAATTATATGGTTTCCCTCCTATATGGAACATAAGGAATAGCACAGAGGACCACAGAGGAATAGCATAGAGGACCCTCCCAGGGAGGGAAAACTGGATGGGAAGAAATCAGAGAAGGAGACAAACCATGAGAGACTATGGACACTGGGAAACAAACTGAGGGTTTCAGAGAGGAGGGGTGTGGGGGGATGGGGTAGCCGGGTGATGGGTATTAGGGAGGGCACGTGTTGTGATGAGCACTGGGTGTTATATGCAACCAATGAATCATTGAACACTACATCAAAAGCTAATGATATACTATACGGTGGCTAACTGAACATAATAAAAAAAAAATCCTCTTTATTCCCCTTAAAAATCTAATTTCCTTTGAACACAAATCATTCATCTTACCCTTGTCTTGCTGTCATCTACCAAACTACTCCTCCCCCAGTCCTGATCATCCATTAGCTTTTGCTTCCCATCCCCTCCCCACCACTTCTCCTGGCATCTTTCCAAGTGACTTGAATATTAACATAGAGGATGCATCCCATTCTCTAGAGTCTTAGCTTTTTACAATCTCATCTCTATCAACCAGTTTTTCATACCCAGCTCAGCTACCTGCTGTCATGGTCATACATGGACTTTGCCAAAGGGATTTCCAGTATGGTGGTCTTCACTTATATACTCTCTGCTGCCCCTATTCATTATCTTATCACACACCCCAATTGGTTTAGCCTCCACTGTCCTGCACTATGTGTCCTCTCATACAAACACCCTCACCTTGTGGGCCCCCCCACCCACTTTGTCCTTCTCATGGGGAAAACACTAAGCCTGCTGAGTCAGCTCTCAACCAAACCCATGGCTCCCTGCTGTTACATGTTGCAGGATACATTCATGCAACTGTGATCTCTAATATCACTTCCAGTTTACGTCCAAAGCACTGACAGACACTCATGTTATATTCCCCAAGGACATATAACATGCCGTTCTCAGAGTTGATGAGTTCACACCTTCTGTCTCTCTATGCTTCTAGCCCTCTCATGCCTCAATTCCTAGCTGATGGTCTTCCCTCATACCCAACAAAAAGATGCACTAATCTCTGAATTTTTGTCCATGTAGTATGATTTTCTTCCCATTTCAGAGATAAGTATCCTGGCTTCTACCAATACTCAGTTTCCTTTGTCCTGCATACCATCCTCTCCCTCGACTCCACTTGCTCTGGGCATCACACATCTCTACTCTACTATCAGTGCCTCCGTCTTTGGGAGGTAATTTCCACCAGCTTTGCCGGTCTCATGCATGTTTGATACGATCTTTCTAAAACATGAGACCTCTTTTGGCCCCACACCTCTCTCAAACAGAGCCTCCACTTCTAACCATGACGCTTCACAATGCAGGGTCTGTTGACACTTCCTCACATATGTTTTTTTTTTAAATATTTTATTTATTTATTTATTTATTTATTTATTTATTTATTTATTTATTTTAAAGATTTTAATTTATTTGACAGAGAGATAGTGAGCACAAGCAGGGGGGAGCAGCAGGCAGAGGGAGAGGGAGAAGCAGACTGCCCGCTGAGCAGGGAGCCCGATGTGGGGAGCCCAGGACTCTGGGATCATGACCTGAGCCAAAGGCAGATGCTTAACGACTCAGCCACCCAGGCGCCCCTCACAGTTTTTCTTTCTTTCTTTCTTTTTTTTTTAAAGATTTTATTTATTTATTTGAGACAGAGAGAATGAGAGACAGAGAGCATGAGAGGGAGGAGGGTCAGAGGGAGAAGCAGACTCCCTGCCGAGCCGGGAGCCCGATGCGGGACTCGATCCCGGGACTCCAGGATCATGACCTGAGCCAAAGGCAGTCGCTTAACCAACTGAGCCACCCAGGCGCCCCCCTCACGGTTTTTCTTAACTGATTTCATTTGGGTCTTTGTTGCCACAATTTGAATGAAATATTCCTTATCAAGGTCAGCAGTGACCTTTATCTTGTCAAGCTTTACCAACGAGTCATCTGTTCCTTGTCTCACCCAACAATTCAATAGTACTTGACACAGTGACCAGTCACCCTCAGGCACTGACTTTTCTAGGTGTCATGGTCTCAACCCCACTTCAGTTCTTTCTTCTCATGGTTTCTCATGTCTGCCAGAACTCCAAATATGCAAGTGGCCTATATTTCCCTCCTTCTCCTCCTTCTTTTTTCTACCATGACTATCTTCCTAGGTAATCTTTTCTATTCCCATTTAATATTCTGTTGTCTCCCAAACTTATCTTTCCAGTTATGGCCACTCCTACCAGCTCCAGCCTCAGATATCTGCCACCTGGTCATTAGTTCAAAGTTCTTGTTCCATAGATGTCTCATGAACCTGACCTGATCTCTACACAATATCCACAGTATTAATTTAAAAGTATAAAGTGCCATTTGATTCTCCTGCTTAAAACCTGCCAATAGTTCACCATTAGAATTATAATAGAATCTAAACTCTCACCATGTTTCCAAGCTCTTATGAATTGGCCACTATCAATGTGCCTTGCTCTTATTCACCACAATCTAGCCATATGAGACGTCTTCATTTCAGGTTCAAAACATCTAACCATCTTCTCATCTCTTTTTGTTCATTTGTTTGTTTCACTTTTTGTAAACTCTGCCCTGAATACACTTTCCTTAGATATTTACAGGACTGACTCCTCCTCAATATTTAGGTGTCATCTCAGTCATTACTTTCTCAAAGACACCAACCCTGATGTCAGCCACTGTCCTCTGTCCAGCTGACTCTCAAACCCATTGTGTATTGTATTTTCTCCATGGCATTTGGTGCTACCTTAAATTATTTCTTTATTCAGGTAAGTGCATATTGTCATTCTTTCTTCCACTGGAAGTCCTAAGAGGGCAAGCATGTTTTCATATTCAGCACTAAAACCCTAGCATGTAGGATAGCCAGGCCCATAGAAGATACTGAATAAACGTTTACTGAATACATAGATGAGAATACAGCTTGGCATAGGAATCAAATTCCATATATAAATATTTCTTGGATATGGTAGGAATCCAGGCCTGTCTTTGGAGCTGGGGATCCACATGAAAATGCAAGGAGCCAGTCTAGACAAGAGCACTGTGGGCCCCTGCTATGGGCCCCTCTTCCCTGGAGGATCAGAGACCGGATTAGACCAGGAAGTGGAAGAAGGGTGAAAGTTCCCCTGCCTGAGGAGAAGGAGGCCCTTGTCTGGAGTGTAGACAGGGAAGCAAGCTGTGTGCACGGGTCCTCCCTGTGCTCCTATGGCCCGGGTGTGCAGCGTGGGTCTGAAGTTTTAGAAAGAGATGTCACAGTGTTAGACTAGTGAGTGACTTCTCCCTTCCAAAAACTTTTCTTCCAGTTTACATCCTGTTCTAATTATTTGTTTTGATTTAAATACATATTATTATATATACTACATGTAAATTCATATATATTATACATTTAAATAAAAACTCATATATAAATATATACATATATGTATAACTTTATGTAATATATATATATATAATTTTAAGATAGAGTGCTTCTATAATCTACTGCATATTTGATTAGTTTTTGAAATCTATTTTAAGCTTGGCTTCCTAGGAATCCACTGCAGATGAAAATTAGGCACAGAATTATTTCTGAGGCCTTTCCCACTACAAACCCCTGCAGTGTTGGGAGTACCCAAGGCTCGGATAATGTTCTATCCCCCCACCCCCCTCCACCACCGTCGTTCCTAGACCGGCGTTGCAGCCAGAGGTTGCCCGAGACCCAAAAGTAAGCTGGCCAGAGTTCATCAAAGTTATTTTCAAAGGAAAGTTTAAAAGTTCAGTGACAAGGACAAGATGAATGGAAAGGCACTCACCTTTTAACAGAAACTCCATCCCGAGCCACGTATGTCCGCGCTAGGCACTGAGCCGAGAATGATCTGCAGCCACAAACCTGGGAACTGAGCCCGGGCCCTACCTCTCAGGCACAGGCACGCAAGCACAAAGAATCCCTGTTCTGTGGTTGACGCTGTGGCAAGGTCACCTTCCGTCTGGCCATTTGGCTCTCCCAGCCCTCTCTCTCTGTAAGCAGAGCTGACTCAATTATGCCCCATCCCAAAGAACAGATAGCAGGAAGGTCAAGTTCGGGGGGGGGGGGGCTGTAATTTTAGAAGCACTTCCTGTTCTGCGACTGACTTTTGATCTCCTGTGATCGCTCAGGCCAGTGCCCTGAAGCACATGGTCTGCATGACTCACCCCGGTGGGATCCTGCCTGGAGCGGTCAGACATCTGAGGGCCCATCCCCACGCAGACCTGGGAATACTTCCCCAGGACACTGTCCTCTCCGGCATGTCATGTGGGCAGAATCCGCCAGCAACGCCCATGCCGTTGAAGCGAAGACGATCAGGTCCTGGAACAGCTTCTGACTTAATCAGAACAGAATTGGGCGCCTGGGTGGCTCAGTCGGTTGAGCGACGGCCTTCGGCTCGGGTCGTGATCCTGGAGTCCCGGGATCGAGCCCCGCATCGGGCTCCCTGCTGTCAGCAGGGAGTCTGCTTCTCCCTCTGAACCTCCCCCATCTCACGTACTCTCTCTCTCTCTCTCTCATTCTCTCTCTCAAATAAATAAATAAAATCTTTAATAAAAAAAAAATCAGAACAGAATTGACTTAGGTGCTACTGACCTGAGACGCCATTTCCTTCACACTTTTTTTTTTTTTTAAAGATTTTTTATTTATTTATTTGACAGAGAGAGACACAGTGAGAGAGGGAACACAAGCAGGGGGAGTGGGAGAGGGAGAAACAGGCTCCCCGCAGAGCAGGGAGCCCGATGCGGGACTCGATCCCAGGACCCTGGGATCATGACCTGAGCTGAAGGCAGACGCTTAACCGACTGAGCCACCCAGGCGCCCTCCTTCACACTTTTTATTTAGAACATGAGACATTCTCCTAAGTGAATGACTAGTCAGCGGCGAACCTGAGCCTGGAGCCCGGGCTGCATGCTCCTCACAATGAGCACACTGAGTGCATGTCAGCTGGCTCAGACCTTCCCCTTGGCCGCGACGGGCATCACTCAGGCTACAGGTGATGGGACTCCCGAGACAATGACATGGGGAGACATTGTGAGGATTTCTGTAAGAGAGTTGCAGTGTGAGATATGGGGGGCAATGATCCCGGTTCCTCGTTACAGTGCATTTTCCTTGTCTGTAAAACACAAGGTAGAGGCTTAGGTGGTGCTTCCCAAACAATGTCATCCCTCTCTGGACAGCCAGAGGATGTCTTCAGATCCAGATTTCCTAGATCTTTCAAATAACAACTTGGGGAATGATGGGGGTTTCTCTCCTCGGGTCCTGTGCTGTTCAAATGGGTGGTAGGCTAGCAAACCACCCTATGAGGTCACCCCGGAGTCTCCCTGGGCTTCAGTGCTCTATGATGGTACATCTGTGTTTCCCAAAGTTTGCTCCCATGAGGGATGAGTTTATAAACAAGGCTGAGAAGCAGAATGAAAGATCGGGAATAGTACTTCTCTTGGAAGGCTGACATCACATGCTTGTACCTTTGAGACTTTAAGAAGTCTTTGATTAATTGCAATTTGTTTCATTCACATTTCCTGAATGTAACAGCTGCTACCATTGCAGAGACTAGTGATCTACAGAATAGTCTTTAAAAAAAATCTGAATTATGAAGACAATTATTTGTGTATATGCAAATACAGCCGTCTTGTAGGTTTAAAAAAAATATTCTCATGTCCTAAAAACGGGGGTTAAACGTAACAGGCCTACTGGCTTATTTGTTTAATGGTCTAAAGGCAAATTTTCTCCCAAGATGATATTGGGTTTGATATTAACAACTGACTGCTCATGAGGCACTGTGGCTTTCCCAAGGGCTGGGCTCTGTAAGGTCGGTTTGCAGGAGCCCCTACGTCTACCCTGAGGGGAGCTTCGCTTAGCCCTGTTTTCTGAAGAATTCTTTACTTTCTTCAGATAGCTTTACAAATGAGCAGTCTCTCTGGGCACACCTCCTTCGGAGCTTTGCTTCCTTTCTGCAGTTTACTTCACTAGGTTTTAAATGTTTCCTCTGACTCAGAGGAAAAATTAGCCTGAAATGAATACCCCAAGATGGCCACAAAGCCCTTCTGTGCAGAGTTCCAGCACTGCCGGCCGATTTTGAATCGGACTCAGACATGAGTGAGAGGCATTTGGGGTCAGGCGCAGAATGACCCACCTCCTCTGGTTTCACTTAAGCTCAAATTTTCTCCATGGAGATAACACACACTTCTCAGATTTGGTTACTTGCTCCATGAAGGGATCTCATTTGTCCTAATGTAATTTTTAACCTTTGAAAATGTTTTAAACTTAACTTTCCCCCCTTTATTTTTAATAGCATGCATTTCTGAAAAGAGGCCTTTTACAAGGGAAGTTAGTCTACTGGAGTCTGGTAAAAAGGACCAGTGCTAAATAATCAGATTCCTAAAGATTGGATCAAAGGAACTGTTCTTTTTCAAAACCAAGCCGAGGACTGGGATTCTGCCTTTGCCATCACATCCACATGGGCCTGTGAGGCCTCGAGACATCTTGCTGCTTCTCCTTTGCTGCCCCTGGACCCATGGCTCTGATATCAGCCTCCTGCCTCCTCATGCTTGTCTCTTTAGTTAATGCTGCTAAAGTTCCCTATGGCAAAGACCCCCCAAATTTGAGGCTCTTTTTCCCTCCCTCCCTCCCTCCCTCCCTTTCTTTCCTTCCTTCCTTCTTTTCATTCTTCTCCTTTGCTTTTTTTCAATGATCCTTCCACCAATTCTTACTGCACCCCCAAATGTGTCGGATGCAGCCCTGGGAGTCCCACCGCAGAAGGGAAAGCACAGGAGCTATTGCCCTGAAAAAGCTGTCAACTCTGTGTCACTGAGTCAGAAAAACCACCGTCAAGTACAAAATTCCAAATGTGGAGGAACTGGAAGGGAGCATGGGACACCAGCTCAGAAGCTGAGGTGCATGCGGGGAGTCTCCCTGAGCCCTGAAACATAAGGGAAACCCATGGAAAGTAAAAATGGGGAAAACCATTCCAAACAGAGGAACCCCCATGTGGGACAGCACAGAGATACAGAACAGGTGGAAGAGAGCTGAAGTCAGTCCGCGTTGCTGAAGAGCGGAGGGCTGTGGGTGTGGGGACGAGCCGTCCACCAGTGGCCTGGGTGCGTGGCTGGGGGTTGGACTTCATCTGTCAGACATTAGGAATCATGCGTCTTTAACATGGTAACACAGTGTGGATGGCCGTTCTATCATAAAAAGTGATGCCCAGATATATAAAAATGTGTGTTATGAAGGCATCATTAAATCACTGTAGAATACATACACTGTGGGGGCGCCTGGGTGGCTCAGACGTTAAGCGTCTGCCTTCGGCTCAGGTCATGATCCCTGGGTCCTGGGATCGAGCCCCGCATCAGGCTCCTTGCTCCGCGGGAAGCCTGCTTCTCCCTCTCCCACTCCCCCCGCCGCTTGTGTTCCCTCTCTCGCTGTGTCTCTCTCTGTCAAATAAATAAATAAAATCTTAAAAAAAAAAAAAGAATATATACACTGTGCATGATCATGACCACCAGAAAAATGTACACAGCTACATGTAGCATTTATCCACATACAGATACTTACTTACGGATACGGATACACCAGGTGTTCTACTCAAAGCAAGTTTAAGCACAACTCACTCACACTGATTAACACAGGGCTCAGAGAAACCTAGACAATATTCCTTGTGACGTTCTATTGGTCTTCCTTTCTTACCTGTTTGTTGTACATTCAACCTCATAAAGGCTGTTTTGAAGCTTGATGACTTCCGCACAGCCCTGTTTCTCTAAGTTGAAAGAAAATATTTTCTTTAGAATAATTTCTTTAGAAACTTTCCTTTTTCATTCACTTAGCTTTCTTTATAGCATTTAGACTCATTTTTTTGAGGAATTGTTTGTTTTTGTTTCTAATTAAGTGAATTTTCTGGTTCAGGGCTTTTGACAATGCCAAAAAAATGTAATTAAAATCACACTGGTCACAAGTGGAGGCTTTTGGCAAAAGCATATTTTTATTCCCTTCCTGAAAAAAAAAAAAAAAATTCAGGACCCTGGCCAACCTGATTTTTATCTAACTGCCTAAAGGCCCAGGAGCTGTAAACTGTCCACCCAACTTGTCTGCCTGCCAACCCTCCGGAATTCAGAGGCCTCTTCTCAAAAGTTCAAAGACCAACTTCACATGGTCTGAAAAGCTTATTTTGAATCTGCCCGAGGGAAGCACTTTGAGGTTAATCCCATGGCCTAAATCCAAATGAGAGGCAAATGGAAGGCTTTTCCAAAGTCTCACCACAAATCGGATCTCGGGGAGCTCCCGTGAGCTGCCCTTGCCATGGGGGTGGTGGCTGCCCAAGCAGCTTGGGAGGAGGGGGTGGGATGGGTGTTGCAGGGGGCGGCGGCCACAGTGGCCCAGTGAGAAGGGACAGAGGAAGTGGAAAGAGACGACCGTGGGTCTGGTTTCCTTGCAGAGACTGTGCCGTGGAGGATGCTGCAGTCATATTCTGTTTGCTTTGCTTAATGATGTGATGATGAAAGCATCACCCTTGGCAAATGCCTATCTTAATGCCTCACAGAGCACCTGGAAACTTCGCTCCATAACCAGAAGAAGCTGACTGGGAAGTCTGTTTGGTTCCCCTTTCTAAGAATTGCTATGAACATAAGTAAAGGTAGATTGATCCTCATGACAATATATGCAAGGATGTGAGCAGAGCTTCCTGCAAAGTCCCCATAAAGTGGGTCTAAAGAGAGGTTCATGACATAATTAACCCATGGGAAGGAAGAAGGGAGGGAAGGAAGGAAGAGGAGGGGAGGAGGGAGGAAGGGAGGGAAGGAGGAGAGGGAGAGGAGGGAGAAAATATGAAAGTTTAGGAGGGGCACCATCCTAGGACAAAAAGGTTCTTCACTGCCCATTTTGATCTTGCTCTTACTTCTTGGTGAACTTGAAATAATGATTTTCTCTCTCTAGATCTCAATTTGTCAGTACAAAAAGAAGAATTGGAGTAGACAAAATTTCCCCAGTTTTGTTGAGATATAAGTGCTATGTAGGGTAGTATACAACCCAGTGGTGTGAGATATCGATATATCTATGTCTCAAAATGACTACCAGAGTAAGGTTAGTTAATATGTCTATCACCTCATATGATTATCTTTTTTTATTTTTAGAGAGAGGGAGAGAGAGAGAGAGAGAATCTCAAGCCGACTCCACATCAAGCATGGAGCCCAATGTGTGGCTCAATCTCATGACCCTGAGATCATAATCTAAGCCAAAACCAAGAGTTGGATGGACGCTCAACCAACTGAGCCACCCAGGAGCCCCGTCATTTTTGTGTGTATGAACAGGACTCAAGATCTAGTCACTTAGCAACTCCCGAGTATAAAATGCAGTATGTTTAATTAACTATAGTCACCATGCTGCATGTTACATCCCCAGGTTGTATTCATCTAGCAGATACGCTTTAATGTCTCTTTTCTCTCTAAAATGTTGGTAAGTATGTTTGTGTATGTTGTGAATCACCCTTAAAATCCAGCAGAATTTTCTTTTTCTGAAAGAGACAAGATTGCCAGGTCTTTGTCCCACAAAACAAAGAAAACAAGTAGCCAAATATTAACATCTTATGCAATTTTTATTTTTGCATTTGCAATCTTGCCTTTAGAACTTTATATGTAAGTCTTCACTGTTTCTTAAGGGGTCCTGATTCCTTTGAAAGAATAAAATATTGATCAAGAAGCAGAGATAGGTCCTTTATTCAAAGCCGCATTTCCTGAAACTCCTTCCTGTTTCTTGGAGTCACTTGGAATTTCCACAGAGATGCCATTGGTTAACTGACAAACTCCTGCTAAATAAAGATCTTACTACTTTTAGAAGTTCTAGTGCATGCTTTTAAATGGTGATGTTATAGCTGATTTTCTTCCTTCTGCACGTAAGTGGGGTTAATGTAGATAAATGGTCAGAGAGAAGAGAGAAATGAGCAGATTCATTGATTAGGGGGATGATGTATCTGTTGGCTTAAGTCTCTATGCCTATATCACCAGGCAATTTTGTACAAATGCAGACCGGCCATGATTCTTCAATGAAAATGTTTGCTAAGAGGTTTGGATAAGGAGGAAACTCTGCCCATGTCATTCTTCGGCTTAGGGTCCCTCTTTACCTCCTTAGCATGGTCTTTCACCATGTAGCGCCAGCCTGCCTCTCCACCTTCCTCCCCACCACTCTCTTTCGTGCCCTCCCCCTTAACACACACACTCACACATTCCTTCAATGTTGTCACACACATATACTCACACACATCACATACACACACACACACACATCCTCACATAGTCACACACAGATGCACACAACTCCCTCTCACACACATTTTCTCACACACCCTCTCTCACACTCACACACTTGCTCACACACACGCACACTCTCACACACTCTTGCACACACATGCACACACACTCATACACACACACTCTCCCACTGTATGTGATGTTCACCTTGACTGTGTGCTCTGTCGCACCTTAGTAAGCAGCTCATCTTTGTTTCCCGCAGTGTTCCCTGTCTGGGGTCCCACATCCTGCACCCTGAGTGGTAGATACCTCATAAGCATTTGCAGTTTGGGTCTCTACGAAGCCCTTTTAGATTAAAGAACAGTAGTAGAGAATGCACAGAATTTAGGTTCTACAACCCAGAGAACCAATAAGCCGCACCTTCATTAAAGTAATGCTGCGTGGGCTGGCAACGTGTCCTGAATCTGAGGGAGGAGGTGGCTCTGGAAGTGACACAGGGAGACAGGGTAATGGAAAGCTGCGTGCACACAACCTTTCCCTTCATGAGGTCCCGTGTGAGACAACTCCTGAAATCCTCAGTGCTGGAAGGGTTAACAGAGCCTTCCTTCCTAGCATATGGGCTTACTCCCGGGGAGTAACTTACACGCAGACCATAAATATGGGCTGCAAGCTTGGGTCACAGTGTAAGGCTGTGTTAAGTAAAGAGGAATTAGGATTGAACATAAATTAACGAGGTTATGACCCAGTAAAAGCTTTCCCACGGTTAAAGCTCTTTGTGATTGCATTTTGCCTTACTACGTATTTTTGAAAATCAATAAAAATTAATACTAAAGCTTCTGGAATGAATAAGGGGAAGAGAAGGCTACATTTTAATTTCTAGACATTGTGCTGAGCAAGCAGCTTGGCAGTGAGAGGAATGACCACAGCGCTTGTGCGGGCCGGAACGGGTGCTCCCGGAGTCCTGGCTCAGACGCAGCAAGAACCACCACCATTCGAGACCTTTAACTACATCATACACGACAGCACGGTCTCCAAGCAGGCCTGTCTGTTCGGGCCAGGTCGACGTTAAAAGAGGAAGGTTCTCTTTCAGTAGAGATTTAAGTGTAATTGCTTTGGAAAATGTTGTTGAAATTAAATAAAAAAAAAAAAAGAAAAGAAAAGAAAAGAAAGAGGACTGTTTGGAGTGCCATTTAAGGAGGAAACCCAAGGCCAGATCCATTCCTTGCTGCTGGACCGCGCGAGGCTGTGTTTCTCGCCACTCTGCAGCTCATTCTGCGGGGAAGGAGGCGACGGGACTGCCCGGGGCACCTCTCTCTGCAGTGCAGCATGCAGCTCCTGGAGGAAAGCTCGAGAAGGGAGAAGCACGCCACCACTGCTGTTACCCAGCCAAATCCAGCAGCAAGTCCGTTTGCACTGATCCCATTTCCTGTGTCTCTCATCCTCCGGCTTTTCCCGCTGGACCTCCAGGGTCCAACCCCAATGTCCCTACCACTGTCCTTCCACTTAGAGTCAAGTATGACCACACAGATCCCCATGGGACTTTATGCATGCCTGAGTGTTAGGACTCAGGAGCCACACAACCCCTAACATCTCAAACACCAGTGCGTTCAAACACGCACCTCTGCTTCATCCGGGATGACTGTTCTCCCTTCTCTGGGATGGCAGAGGCTGGCCGGGACCCAGACATTAAAGAGATGTGCGTCTGTATGTATTTCTGATTTGTTTGTTTGCATTGCAGATATGTATGGAGAATTATATCCAAAACGTAGTGTTGGCTTGGGTGCAGCTGAATCTGATCAACTGTGCAGCTAAATATAAGAAAAGATCATATAAATTAAGACCTTGTTGAGAAGAGGTTTGGATTTGATGCACAGTTTCTGTAGAAGACTTAACTCTTTGGCTCCCAGATAATTCTAGTCTCTCTGGGGACATTTCCAAGCGGTACTTGCACACTTTTCATCCCGAGTGCCAATTTCAAGGTACAAAGAGCTTCAAGTGCTGGCTGCACCTTGTTCCTGTTAACAATAAATCTTGCCCTTGTGGGTAAAGTCGACACTGACCTATGAATAAAAGTCACTGGCATCGTTGTTCTTAATTGGTAATTTTAATTTTACCGTAAATATGTCATGCATAAAAGAGTAAATATATAAAAATATCTACATATACGCATGTACTGTTTCCTTATATGTGTGTATGTATATGAATGCTTCAAAAATAACAATAAAACCAAGTATCTGTATCCCAAACTTAGATTTGGAGTATTTAGAACATGACATTTACCTCTGAAGCCCTCCATACACTCCTTTCCAGTTGTATCTTACTTTTTTCCCAACAGAAGCAACTAAAAATCTGTATTTTTATTGATTATTTTGTATTTCCATATTGTATGTATATGTATGTGTCACTGTTTTGAATACATATACATGGGACAATCCCTGCTTTAAATTCCTGTAAATAAAATCAGACTGTATGTGGTCTCCCATGATATGCATTTTTCTCTCAATGTCATTGTCTTGAGAATCACTTATGTTTATGTGTATAGCTGTCACTGATTCATTCTTACCTATTTTTATAGCAAAATTGTATAAATATATCACAGTACGTTAATCCCATCGATATCTGATGACCTTGGATGGCCCTTAGCTCTTTAACAAGATGTAAGAATCCCCATGCACCTGCCCAGAAGCACATAGACAAGAGTTTTCCTGGTCTCTGTTTAGGAGTGTGTGTTCTTCCATATATTTGATAACACTTTGATTTCATCAAACTTAAAAATTTTTACCAGTATGGTGGTATAAAATAGCATATTGTGGTGTTTTTTCAAATAATATCTATCTATCTATATCTATATCTATCTATCATCTATCTATCTATCAATCATCTATTTGAGATAGAGAACAAGCATGATTAGGGGGAGCGGCAGAGGGAGAAGCAGGCTCCCTGCCGAGCAAAGACCCCCCTCCCCCGATGTGGAGCTTGATCCCAGGACCCTGGGATCATGACCTGAGCCGAAGGCAGACGCTTAACTGACTGAGCCACCTAGGTGCCCCTTTCAAGGAATTTTTTATTCCTACATATGAGGTAGAGATTAGACAACAGGGAAAAGCTATAATAACATTAAGACGTATCACAGTCCTACCACCCAGAGAGCAACATTACTAATATTTTGGTGCCTATACTTCCAGATCTTTTTAAACAAAATGGGATCATAATCTCTGCACTGTTTTTCTAAAACAATCTTGAATTTTTGATTTCAGTATATTTACACCTTTTCCAATCCGTAAAACTTTTGCAAATTCTCAAATAGGCTTATATATACTTTACAGTTGGCTTGTTTGAACTGTTTCCAATCTGAGACTATGCAATATACCTAATTTTTACATTCATAACTCTTTTATTCTTGTGCAGTCTCTTTTTTAGAACATTGACTTACATAAGACATCTGCAAGATATCTTCCTTTGTAGATTTATACAGTTGCTTCCTCGTGGTACCATGTTGTCTGTTCATCTAGTCCCTGCAAATTAAAGTCACTTGAAAGCTTAATGGAACAAGTTTAGCATTCTCTTGGCTGGCACAGGTGCATTTCCTACTACATGGGGTCAGAGAACAGGATTTGTGCTTGAACCGCAATTAGCATTGTTAAAACTGATCATTGTGTTGAGATGAAAATAGATTTTTTGAATGTATGGATATGGATTTTTCTTTGCACTGGAAAATGATAGGGGTGGTATTACTTTGGCATTTATAACTCAACTAACAATGTGAATCTCTATTTATGCTCTTTGTCTAAATTAATCTCACTATGCCTTTAATTGCCAGATGCACGTCCCTGCCTACAAAAGAGGCTTAACAGCTCTTCATGTATTTATTGGCTACTTGGTCTTCTTTTCCTATGAAATATCTACTCACTGGCATCTTGGTCATTTTTCTGTTGGGCTATTTGTGTTTATTAATTGATCTGTAAATGTTCTTTATATATTTTGGACAAAATCATTTGTCATTTATATGCACCATAGGTACTTTTTTTCTGATGTTTAAGCTTTACTTTCCAAACTTTAGGTCATTTTGGGATTTAAACAATTATTTTTAATTTTAATATAGTCAATTTAGGGCAGTTTTATTTACATATTGTTCTTTTGTGTGTTTTATAGGAAGCCCTCTCTCCAGGATTACAAAGACATTTTTCTACCTTTTATTCTAATTTTGCTTTTTAAGTTTGCCCTTAACATTTAAGACTTTAAGCCATGTGGACTTCAGTTCTGTGTATGCTGCAGGAGAGGGGTTCCATTTAATTTTTATTTGGCCATCAATTTCCTCAGTAGCATTTCCTGAATAACCTACTCATTCTAGTCACTCTTCAATATGTTTTATCTTACAGTGAATTTCCTTAATTTCCCAGATCTGATTCTGGGCTCTTTGTTTTTCTACTATTCTATACTATCTTTACTTTTCCTTTGTTATCTATATTGTATTCTTTTTTTTATAGCTGTTTAGTAAGTCACTCTCTGGTGTGACAATTTTCTCCATCTGGGTTTTCTTCCCGAGAGCCTTAGTGATTCTTATCTTTTGTGTTTTTTTTCTTTACACATTTTAGAATTCAGTTTTTAAGTTCTAGGAAAAATCTTGTTCAATTTCTGCTGTTCATAGTCTTAAATTCTTCTATTCAACTACCAAATCAACAGACAATCCAATGATTGACACAAAAAATCTGGAATCATATTTTTCTAATTGACACTGGAATTGAAAGTCAGACCTTGGCAGAACAAAATCTCATCTTTAAGGAGTTTCAAAACAGTGGAGAAGATTTTCTGATGGTTGATGGACTCTTCTGTAGTTTTGCTGAGGATGGCCAAAAGGTGGCATAATGAATTAGTTTCCCAGAATTGTTCTATAGCGATGGTAAGCAAATAACTATCAGACCTGCTTTTAAACGGGACTTATTAAACAATAGGAGTTCCATAACATCATAATGAGCAATGTCAGAATTGCTTTTAAGCCTATGTAATTATTCAATGGCAACTTGCTCTAGTGAAGGCATCTCTGGAAGCCAACCAGCTAACGGATGGCCAACTCAGCCCAGTCATGTCGACCTACCCTTGCCTCTGTAACCAACACAAAATATACTACTAAGGTTGGAGTCAACCTATCCTTGCTTCTTTAAACAAAATTACCTTCCTGCATTGGGTAGGGTATGTGCTATGGTAAGCGCTGTGAATTGTGTAAGACTGTTGAATCATAGACGTGTACCTCTGAAACAAATAATACATTATATGTTAAAAAAAAAAAAGAAGATAGTAGGAAGGGAAAAATGAAGGGGGGGAAATCGGAGGGGGAGACGAACCATGAGAGACTATGGACTCTGAGAAACAAACTGAGGGTTTTAGAGGGGAGGGGTTGGGAGGATGGGTTAGCCTGGTGATGGGTATTGAGGAGGGCACATTCTGCATGGAGCACTGGGTGCTATGCACAAACAATGAATCATGGAAGACTACATCTAAAACTAATGATGTAATGTATGGTGATTAACATAACATAATAAAATAAAAAAAAAATTACCTTCCTAAAACAGATGTCAACATGTCGTTGCCTCTGTAACCAACATGACTCGAACAGAACATTTTCCCAAAAAAAACTATATAAGAAAGACGATGTCTTCCAGCATAGTTCTGCTTTCCACTTTGTTTTTGTTTCAAATTTTGAAAAAGGCATCTCATTATTTGACAAAGGTAACTTTTTAAAAAAGTTACATGTTTAACTCTTTGTTGATAAGAATGGAATTGATTTTCTATACCGAATATATAACATATATATGTGTGTATATGTGTGTGTACACACACATATCACACTATAAAGCATGGTGCTTTAGAATATTCTAAAGATGTTCAAAGATGATCTATCTATTCTTTCAAAAACATTTTGAGCATCTACAATCTGCCCAGACACAACTCTCAATGGAGTGAGTATGATATGAATAAAACAAATAAGGCTCCGGGTGATACAGAGCTTAAATATAGATGCAGAAGACAAACAGTAAACACAATTATTTCACAAGGTGAAGATGGAGAAACAGGGCAATATGAGGGAGTGACTGGGACATCAGTGGCGAAGGTTGTCCACTTTAGATGGTGTAGTCAGAGACCACATTTGTAGCTCAGTGAGTGATTTAGACTGAGACCTGAATCAGAAGAAGCAGCAAGCTAGACAAACTATGGGGAAGAATTATCCAGGGGGAGGGTGATATTATACTATATTGATGACCTCATGTAACTTGACCACAGCCATTCTACATGAGATGGATATCATTGGATGCATTAGGCAGACAGAACATGAGTCCATCGTAGGACAGAAGTGGAATATCCAGGACTGGGTCTAAGCAAGTCCAGCAGCCACGAGTGAGTTGTGTGGATAGGATGCATAACTGTCCTTGGTACCTCTCAGGTGACCTTCTCTGAACAGATGTCTCTCCATCAACTTCCTGCAGAGGAAGAAAAATGGGGTTCAGCTTACAGATGAATCATCTGAAAACAGACTGCTGCCACAAAATAGCCCCATGCACACTGGACTTGGAAGTCGTAAGGAAGGGAAATCTTCCCTGTGAGCAGAACTTCCAACAGCATAATGCTGAGTCACTTCATGTAGAGGAAGAAGGGCATGAGGTCCAGATGCATATGGACTCCTGGCCAATGAAGAGTGGTTTGGGTGGTTGATGAAAGGAGAGAAAGACTAGGGACGACTGGCTGGCTCAGTCAGTGGAGCGTGTGACTCTTGATCTTGGGGTTATGAGTTCCCAGCCCTGCATTAGGTATAAAGATTACTTAAAAATAAAATCTTAAAAAAAAAAAGATGGAAAGACCAGGAAATTGAATGAAATGGATGGATCCATGGGAATGGGTACAAAACATGCAGAATTCTTGTGGTTTACCTTATGACATTAATAAAATAATTATTATTGCATTAATGATGTCTGCAGAGTGCCTGCAGAACAGTCATTTAACAACCAGCATTGACAACCCATCTTTCTTACCTTGACCAGCTCAGTCATTTTCTAAAGGGCTTATAAGTGGTCATGGTGGCAAAGATGGGGGCTTCATGTGGACCCCATGACATGGTCTCACCAAGACCTATCTACCTGTTGTCAGTGCTGAAAGCCCAATCTTCCCACTGCAGTAACCAACTCTGAATGCTCAACATGGTACCTCATGAGGACCAGGAAACCACTTGTTGGGAGACCTTATTCATCCTATAGGGGAAGTGGTTCATCCTACCAGAGAGGACACATGTCACATGCAGTAACAGAACAGTGGCTATGGCTTATGATATTAGTCCTCTCATGTTGTGTTTTGTAAAGCTACCTTGTACCACTCTGAGGCTCTCTGTCAGGTTGGATTTAATGCAAGGCAGGAGCAAGGGAGGAGACAATGGAGTATATTGTTGGTGACACCCCCTCCCAAGTCCCCCAGCTCCACTTTTTATGTAGCCACGGCTGCCATGCCTGGCTCTGCACAGGGGTCACGGTCAGCACTTGGTCTCAGCGGCACCACTCTCTCCTGCTGTCTGAGCTCTCAGAGGGAAGATGCCTACAGCTGGGAGTGCCCAGCCTGCAAGTGGAGGGAGTTAACAGCACACGGAGCAACACGGACCAATGGGAGAAGGGACCATCAAGAAATGCTTTCCCTCTCCCCACAGCTTAATTCCTTTTCCCTGAAATCACTCCTCACAAGTAACCATCTGGAGCCAAGCCTTCTCTCAGTTCTGCTTTCCAAGAAAGTCCAAGCAAGACAATATCTATTATTACTCCACATGCAAATGAGGACTTGGAGAGTCTAACAGGTTAAACAACTTGCCCAAGGCTTCAAAAGCAACATAGTAAAGCCAGGACTTGAGACTGTATCTATTTGACACAAAAACTTAAAGTGTTTGGCACCATGTTCATGATTATTACCAGAAAAAATTGCCTTGGAAAATTTTCTGCATTGGTTTTAAAGAATATTTCAATTTAAAATATATACCTAGGGCACCTGGGTGGCTCAGTTGGTTAAGCGACTGCCTCCGGCTCAGGTCATGATCCTGGAGTCCCGGGATCGAGTCCCGCATTGGGCTCCCTGCTCGGCAGGGAGTCTGCTTCTCCCTCTGACCCTCCCCCTCTCATGCTCTCTGTCTCTCATTCTCTCTCTCTCAAATAAATAAATAAAATCTTAAAAAAAAATAAAATATATACCTAAATTTCCACTACTCCTTCTATAAAAAAATAATTTAAAGAATTAAATCCTGAAATTGGAATCTAATTACACTATCAAAAATTCTCAATATAATAATGACCTGTTAAAAACATAAGACGTGACAAGAGAATATATTTTAATCTAGAAAATTGAGTTTGTATCTCAGTATTTCTACGGAATTTTGAATGACCTTTCTGAAATGTTGTTTCTTTAGTAGAGAAGTGAGCATAATAATTTTACCAGAAGACTTTATAAAGATAAATTAATCTTAAAATATCTACAGCATTTATCTCATTTCCTCAACTATAAGACGTGGCCAACAGATACTCATTTTCTTTCACCTTTGACAGAATCTATAGCAGTTTGTATGCTATGGGAAATTGAGGATAAACCTACACTATATGGTGCTAGAAGGAGGTAACTGGAATCAGAAAGAAGAGAGAAAAATCAGTGGTGTACCTAAGAAACTTGTCAGTTGTGTGCGTAATGTGATAACACTTTTGTGGAGCCTTGGTCCTAGGAACTAAGGTGGGGCTTGTCTAAACTGAAGATTGCTTTGGCCTAAAGACCCTAAAGATGGTGTTTCACTCTAGTTTTTATTGGGGGAGAAGAGCCTTCAAGCACAATGAAACCCCAACTTCTTAGATAGGAACCAGATCTGAAAAAAGAGCCAAAGAGAATGCATGAAGGAAAAGAAAGAAAAAGAAAGAAGAAAGAAAGAAAGAAAGAAAGAAAGAAAGAAAGAAAGAAAGAAAGAAAGAAAGAAAGAAAGAAAGAAAGAAAGAAAGAAAGAAAAGAAAGAGCAAAAGGAAAGAAAGAACAAAAGAATGAAAGAAAATAGAAAGAAAAGGAAAGAAGACAAGAAATCCAAAGAGAAAGGGGTACCTGAGAAGTGAAGACTCACAAAAGACCATCTCACACAGACTGAAGACCTAACACTTTAGGTCCTCACACCCAGGGCTGAGGAGAGGGAGAATCAGGCTTCCCGTCGAGCAGGGAGCCCGATGCGGGATCAGGACCTGAGCCGAAGACAGATGCTTAAAGACTGAGCCACCCAGGCGCCCCTAGATATGTCCTGTCTTTTCAAGACATAAACTTACTGAGAATAATGAAATAGACAATGGATTATTAGTTTCCAGCAGGGGATGTGTTAGCTGAGAAGGTCATGGCTAAGTTCCAGAAGTCACATGCATCGAACATTTACTTTGTGCTGGAAACCTTATCTACGTCGTTTCATTCAAAACCCTATCATAAGATAAACTATTCCCATTGCATAGATGAATAAACTCAGGTTAGGAAAAATAAAAAGAGCTTCACCAAACTCACAGTTTGGAACGCAGGAGAGCCATGGTTTCCATACAACGTGGGCTCCCTTTTTTCTACACCATACTCACTCTGGTGACTAGTTTCATGAGGACAGGGTGTCCAGTGGTTCAAAAGGAGAGGAGATCTCAGGCCAAGAAATAATGCCAAGGGGGCCCAGGGTAGAGCTAGCGAGCAGGGCAGGTTTTGGAATGAGACTAAAATGAAGACAATGGTGGGAAATCTGGAACCCAAGGAGCGCTAAGAGCAGGTGCTCAGAATGCAGCCTGAAATGCAAGCGTGGCGGGAAGGATGCCTCTCTGCTTGCACACGAAACCTGTCTGTGCCCAGAACTGTGTCACTCCAACCAGTGCCACACGCAACTCCAGGAATCTTTTGATCGCCTCCTGTGTTCCCAGCTGATTCGAACATCTGCTTGCAAGGCACAGTTCCAATTAGTATAAATATGCTGTACTGAAATTAAATAAATACCAAAACACACTTCTGCTCCTGCCACCTCATTCTCCTCTCATTACCTTAGTTTGAATTGTAATGGTTCAAGTGCGGTGAGTCCCTGTAGCTCTCTTAGTTTTGTCTGTTAGAGAAGCCAATATCCAAGCAACATAATCCAGCTTCTCTGTGTGTCATCTGCTACAAAAGACACGGACAGCTATGGCTGAAGTGAAAAATATTACCGAAACCACTCTTGCAGAACAAGAACACACGCTACACCAGAAGCATCTCTGAAGGATTGATTTCTATCTTGCTTTTGTTAATTTATCACTGATATTTAACATGCTTTAACTGAGCACCTATTGTTTGAAAACTCATGTGTTAATATGGTTTTTGGGATGCCAAATAAAACAAAATAGAACAAGATAATGACCAAAAAAGGGATAGTCTTTCATGCAGTAGAGAGAAGGAACTCAAAGTCACATAGTTAATTAGAAGGGGAGGAAGTATACAAATTTTTAAAATAATATTATAAAGGCACCCAGTTGAAGTGACACCAGTGGAGTATGGATAAAGCGCTACCTGGATGGATGTGGAGCAGAGATTATGCTCCCTTGGAGAATGACAGAAAGAGGACTTTGGATTGAATTCTAAGACAAGAATTCTTTTGGAAGATTTGGATCTGAAGAGTGTCCGTGAGTTACCACTCTGCTTCCCAGAACACATAATAGAGCAGCTTGAATTGTTTGCCTGCCCCCACCAGATGTGGGCTCATGGTTTCTTTCTCTTCTTAGCACTAATTATCACCTAAGACCTAAATAGTTTACATATTTACTCACTTGTCTGCCTTCTATAATTAAAAGGTCATCTTTGTGAGAATAAAGCCTTTGCTTTCCATTATCCCTAGTGCCTAGGATAATGCTTAGCATAGAGTAGATACTTGATATTTATGATTTATCAAGAGTCAGTTATGAAATGGAAACTTTCTATATCCCTTTTTATTTAAACCCTGTATAAATCCTCAGGGGTCTGATTCTTGTACCCAGTTTCTAAATGAAGAAACTGAGCTTCAGTGGGGTTATATAACTGGACCAAAGAACTTGGCTTCATCTCTCAGTGTGTGAATACGTGCATTTGGAGACGAAATTTTGGTAGAAGGCAGCTTGGCTATCTGGCAGCGAGAAGAGGAATGGGTCTTAGCTGAACCCAGAAGGTTTGTAGATTAGAAGGGACCTGTGTCCTTGGGAGAGTCTGTGGATGTCGGCACCCAGGGAGGCAAGGGCTGAATAGGAAATCTAAGACAGTGACTCTAAAACCTGTCTGCCGTTAGATTCACCAGGGCACACACGGTGAGGAGGGGCTTTAATAGAGTAGTCATCCCAGAGACCCTCCCCAGACAGCTGGGCTGGGCAGAGACAGTAAGAGATCCTTGTAAAGATCTGCATGTCTTTGTGTAGCTTGAAAGCAGCCAACTGAAGTCCGTGCCTCCAGCAAGTCACAGAGTAAAGGGGGTCTTTGCACCTGATGTGGCCTGGCAGATTGGAGTCGAGACGTCCGGGTGCAATGTCCTGTGGGGTGTGAGGACCTCTGGATGCTGGACATCTGAGTGGAGTCCTGCATGGATAGAAGACACGGGGCCAGGATGTCTTCCATGGGTCCCTGAGAACGCCTGCACACATGATGTAAGCTTTGCTGCGTCTGCCTCCGTGGTACAAAGGGGGCTCAAAACATAACTTACCTTGAATTAAGGAATAACAAGGAAACTGGATTTTTATATACAAGAAATGCTCTTGGACATCCATCATGATAATGCGTGCAAATACACAACATGCACCCAGTGCAAAGGAACTTCTGGGGGGCTAGTGGGCAAATGCCGCTGTGCCGGGCCTCTATTTTAAGAATAGGGTAAGGATGGAGTTTGAGGTTTGCAGAGATCCATGCCCACAAGGACAGTGGGCTGCAGGCTGATGAAGATGGATGGTCACGGCTTAAGCTCCCTGTTTTGGTGGTTAATATAATGCTGGACACTCTGTACAGTACAAATGATGGGAGAATACTTACTGGATCTTGACGGTGAGTGGGACAGCAGAGTCACTGCCCTGAAGAAAGTGTGATCGTACCTGCAGAAATGCCTGTGTGCCCAAAACAATCAGAAAAATTATGAAATCATACCCACAGTTATTGCTGGGTGTTGGTGACAATCTAATCCCTTCTTATTGGACTACGTTGTGGGGATTTCCAAATTTTATATAATAGAGTCCTTTAAAAATATTTACTGCTTTGCTATTTTTTTTTTTTTTTTCTGATTTAAAAACAGCATGGGGGCACCTGGGTGGTTCAGTCGGTTAAGCATCCGACTCTTGATTTTGGCTCACATCGTGATCTCAGGGTCATGAGATTGAGCCCTGCATCAGGCTCCTCACTCAGTGGGGAGTCTGCTTGAGATTCTCTCTCTCCCTCTACCCCTTCTTCCACTCTCTCTCTAAAATGAATAACTCTTTAAAAAAAAGCAAAACAAAATAGCATGACTATGTGGTAGAAAATGTCATGAAGAATATCTTGAATAAAAAACTTAAAACCCCCAAATTTTATCACTCTAAAATTGCCATTATAAATCATTACTTATTTCTTGCCAGTCTTTTAACTTATGTAAATATGCACATTCACACATGTATGGACAGATGTGTATGTATTTTATATCACAAAGAAGGGATCATTCTTTATAAATCTCGCTGAATCTTATGGTTCTTGTGCAGTTAATACATTATCATTAAATATGTCTAAGATATACTTTATAAAATTTTTTCATGACATTCTATTTTTAACTATTTCATGATGTAACATTATAAGTGTACGTGAGAATAAGTGATTTTAGCCAATTATTTCTATCAGGCAGTTAATTTATTTCTCTATTGCCCTTCCAAATGTGACACTATGATGAATTTCCAGTTACAGATGTTGTTTTACACTTGTCAGATTAAAAATTTTTTGAGACACATTCTCAGAAGGGAAATTGATGAATGGGAGACAACATGCATTTTTAAGGCTTCCTAATGTGTTTTCCAACTGTCCTGAAGAAGGCTTGTCCCAATAAATTCCTTACTGGTGTTTTAGAGTTTCTGTTAATCCACACCCATGCCAACCTCAGGCACTAGCCTACTTCTTCATCTTTGACGTATCACACCTCTGTTGGGCTCTCAGAATTTTTTACATATATTCTAGTTATGAGTCCTTTTCAAATACAACGTTTGCAAATATATTCTCCTGGTTTGCAGCTTGTCTTTCTGTCCTTGTCCCAGTCTTTCACACGGCCAAGTTTTTGATCTCATATAGCATAATTAAATATTGTGCACATTCATGATCTGTAAGCCTGGAAAGAGAGCTTTTGTAACTACAAATTTAGCATTAATCACACTAAGCACAATGGTCCAAAAAATATACTAAATTAAGTAGTAGTGTTGGGATAACTGCCAAAGCTTGAGGAAAGCCAGAAAATTCTGGAAGGATATAAACAGACTAGTTTCAAAAGGATATTCAAACTCTTGCTTTTTGTCAAAGAGAAACTAACTGAACACTGTAAAAGTTATATCAGGGTATTTTCATGAGAATACTTATAATTCCTGTATTTTTGCATTTTTCCACCTCCAGTTTTTAATTAGTATTATTAATAGTAAAAGTAGTAAAGCATTATTTTATATTATATATTCTATTTCAGGCATTCTGATGTCAGCCATCTATCTCATCACAATAGCAATGATAAAGCGAGGGTTTCCTGTTACCATTTCCCTACTTGTGGGTTTAGCGTTACCTCCTCTCTTGAACGAGGAGCATGCCTTTAAGAGTGGATGTAAGTCCCACTCTCAGTCTCTCTGATGGAACACAGGAGAATTACACATCCTATTTCTCTTCCATCAGGGAGAAGGGTGCACTATTAAGAAAGAATGACAATCACTGCCTGATGTTGGCACAGGAAGATTCTCTTCTCTCTCTCAGATGTCTACGTCTTTAGTGTATGTGCCCAGCTCAGTACAGAAGTCAGCCGTCTATGAACAAACGTTAGCTCCTTTTCCTTCCTCTTGTTCACAAATCTTGCTGTGCATGTGAGCAGGCTCCCTGTACTTCACGGAGGAGATGAGACCAGCCCAGACCCCTAAGATTTCAGTGTATACTGTGGCCATTTGCTAAAGCAAATGCTCCCTGCCTAAATCGTATAAGGTGGCAGAGAAAAATAAAACACATTTCCATAATAATGTCAGGATTTTCTCCTAATGTGACCTGTGAGGTGAAAAGCCTTCAAATTCAATATAAGATCAAAGTTATTTGAAATGTAGATCTACAGGCCAGATGGAGGTAAAGGGGAAGGGAGAGGCTTAGATGCGGGGTAGACACATGGTGAGGAAGGAAACAGACCAAGGATAAGAAGCTGGAAGGAACGAGGAAGGTGCACAGGAAGAAAAGCTGCCCGAGGCTCTGGGTTTGCTCTTCCACTGGGATCGGTGATGGGGCTGGGCTGGTCAGGGTACTTATGGGGCCGTCTTGTGGTGACGATGCCTTTAGAGGTGAAGTGGATCCATTACCTTTGAGAGTACCTACTGCCCACCTGACTCTGCTGGGCACCGTGGGGAACGCTGTAGCCACGTGCTGAGCAGAAGCAACTGTGCAGCCTGTGACTGGAACGCTCTCTCAGACAGAGGCTACCGTGCAAGTCAGGGTTCTGGGCCAAGCTTCACACCCACACCCACCTCTTGAAGACGTGACAGCAGTGTTTAATGAACTATGATATGTGAGGGCCTATTTTATGCAAAGCCCCATTTGCTGATGATTCAAACAAGATGTGAAAACTCTCATTCTTGCCCTCTGGAGAGCTTGGCAAATGCCAATTGAAATGAGTGAGGGAATGAATGAATGAGTGAAAGAATGAGTGACTGAATGAGTGAATGAATGAGCAAGTGGAGGGATGGAACATTGACACTTAGCGCTATTTTTAAGATTTATTTATTTATTTGAGAGAGAGAGAGAGAGAATATGAACGCACATGCTCGGGGAGGGGGGCAGAGGGAGAGGGAGAAAGAGAATCTCAAGCAGACTCCCCACTGAGCCCGATGAGGAGCCTGATGTGGGGCTCAGTCACACGACCCTGAGATCATGACCCCAGCAGAAACCAAGAACCAGATGCTTAACCGACTGAGCCATTCGGGTGTCCTCACACTTAGTGCTTTTTAACCTGCAAACGAATATTAGATTATGAGTTCCAGGATGGGGGGTCTTTGTCTTTCTTGCTTTATTTCCAGTAGCCGCATATAATTAGACTGATAATCTAGTAACAAAAGTGGAAATAATTGTGTGTTTGTATTTCTCTAGATGTACGAATCTTTAACTCAGAGAGCATAAACTCACTAGGTATGAATAAAACAAAAGCACCATTTTTAATGCACTTTTTTGGTCCTCATCAGACTTAGTAACAGAAGAAAGCAGATCTCTGGCTCAGTGCGGGGAAATGCTGTAAATCCTTACTACTTCTGGTAAGGTTTAGTGCAGATTTCAGCAGTCGGGAGAGAGGCTTTATTTCTGACATCTGAGAATGTAGGTTTGCCACATCCAGAGAAGGAGGGACTCTCCCACCAGACCGTAGCCGCACAGCAGGAATTATATGGACAAGAGAGCTTCCTATAACCTCAAGACATCCTGGAGATAGAGGGACAGGGCTTTCTGGAACCTGACTGGCTAGAATCATGGATCTTAAAAGACCTAAGCGTGCAGAAGCTGGCCATCCTCGCATGCATAAGTAAACAAGCCGTTCTTCGTAACTATACTGCAAAACTCTGTCTGTTCTTATCCTTCAGCATTTCACTCTGGCTGATGGCCAAATGGCGGCATTAAAAGCAGGGTGCATTGAGTCCACTTTTAACATGGTGTTTAGTGGCTTCGAATAATTTAAGGGATGATCCTGAGTAGTGATTTTCAAACTGGGATCCCATGTGAAAACTGGGAGACTTACAAAAAAAATACAGATACCTGGATTCCTCTCTGACTGTTTGAATCAGAACGTATGGAGGTAGGGGTGGGCAATTAACATTTTAAAAAGCTCCCCAGCTCATTGACACGTGGCCCAAGTAGGAGAACCACTGGTCATCAGTTTTGCTATTTAAACCCCATCTGTGGGGTTCACAGATGAACGGCTGGGAGATGAGCATCTTCCAGGAGCTTATTAGAAATGCACAGGGTCAGGACTCACACTAGACCTATGGGCCTAGAATCTGCATTTTTGCAGCACTCTCAAGCAATGATAATATTCACTAATGTCTGCAGCTAAGGGATAACGTCTCAGAAAATGGCATACACAAAGGAGTTTGGCACCTGAAGAGGAAATCCGAAGCCCCCCCCACCAATACATTAAGAGGAGTTGTCAATCAAGTATTTGTTGAATGAATAGATGATGTGAAATACAAAGAATGTGAAAGACTGCCAATAAAAAAATGGCTTCTCGCCCCTGATCGATGGCTCTTTCCCCCAGGCCTGGCATTGCTGCAGAGGAAAATGCACAATGGGAAAAATGCATTCACAGGAGAAGTGCAGAGGTCACTTACTTTTATACCTCAGGGTCAGTGGCTGATGAGATTCAGTGCCGTCCGATTTTCACAGATGGGAAGCCAGAGTATAATAAGGAGCAGAGTGTCCTGTAGAAGAGCGGGCCTTGCGGGCCGCCCAGAGGGAGGGGAGACACACTGCGGTCCTGGGCAGAGCGGAACCCCGGTCTGGGTCAGCGCAGCCACCAAACCTCACGCAGTCTGCCCCTTTGTTCGTAAAGGTGAGATGACTGGCGGGATCCTGATTTCGCCGGAGGGGCCAGCACAATAGCTGATCAAAGAATTTTGAATAAATAAATACCCTTTCAAACATTTCATTTGGGGCACATATTTATTTTTAATTTTAACCGTGTTTTCCAAATGTCAAGGAAATAACATGGTTTCAACCGCTACAGGTCATTTTGAGTGTCTACCATGGTCCTGGCAACCATCCAAATAGCCAGAGCCTCGGTTCCTGACCTGGGGAGGGGGCAGTCTTGGGACACCTCGGGTACCAACCCCACGAGGGACCGTTGCACGAATGAAAGTGTGTAACTTCTGCAGTGCAGAGAAGCTCAACTTCAGTCTAAAAGGGAGTTTTCTGTGTGCACATAGAGTTGCCTGACAAACAACAAAACAAAACAAGCCCACACCTTCTGGCCTTTGAAATCAAAGCCCTGCTGGCAGGGCACCGCACGCCTGTGACTGTGGGTGCAGAGGCAGCCCCCCCGCCGGCCAGGGGAAAGTGTTTCCTAACTGCAGTCTAACGGTAAGAAACACGGGTTTCGTGGACACAGTTGTGCTGTCCCTGAAAGCCTGGGCCACCACCTTTGGTGCTATAGGATATGACCCGAGCAATAAGAAGTCACTGAAGAAAGCGCAGCTATAATCCCTGCTTTCTCGCGTTCTCCTCGGAAGGGAGGAAGGGTGCTGTCCTTGTGAGCAGCTGCGGACGTGTGCGCAGGTTTACGGTGAGGCGCTTGCTTTCCACCCCACACTGGAGCTGCCTTGTAAACCCTCTTTCGTACCTACATAATTCATACACACATACAGTGTGTACACGCACAGAGACTTCCCTCAGTTTTAGAAACCGACACACGCACACCCACAAGTAGATCGTGCATCCAACAATAAGACGAGAGTCGTGTGCTTTATTTATGGGTGGACATTTCAAAGTGAATAGTAAATTTCTTTTGCCTTCTAGCCTGTTTGACAGTAGAACTGATTGGATTCATCTCCAGGATGCAGCATGACCTTTAGGATTCTGGTATTCGGAAGAGGTTTTAGACTTAGTCCGTTGCCTCGTGGATTCGCTCTGTGCGGTCACCTTCCGTGGAATGTAATTTGCCCTTTTGTACATAAGCGAACCTGCATTTCATTATCCCCTGTTATCACGGTTTCTACCGTGTTTACGTGTTGAGCATTTTAGATCACGGCAACTGTTTTACCCTAAATGCTTTAAATGCCTTCTTGTTACAGAGTGATCATTCACTCATCTTTTCAACAAATATTTGTCAAACACTCACCAGAAGTGAGACAAAATGCTTTCTACAGTTTATACTAATCAAACTTACGGCAAATCAGCTCTGTCTTCAAGCAACTGGACAGTTTTGGGGAAAAAATATCCATATAAACAAAGCACTATGAGGCCGGGTAAAGGGTGAAGTAGGAGCAGTGCAAGAAGGTCCTGTGGGAATGGAGAAGAGGAAACCTCCCACTAATAGATAAAACCACAGAAGGCTTCCTGGAAAAGGGGCATTGTGTCCACTGTTGGCAGGACTGGGGCATGCAGACAGGGGAGAGGAGTTCATCCTCTCCGTTAGGCACTTTTTTTCTACATCATCACTTGTTTTGGTATGGATATCACAATTATTTATTTTAAGTATCTATTCTTCAACCACATTGATCACAAGCGTCTTTCCATTGAGCCCTCTGTGACATGGAGGGCAGAAGTAAGAAAGAATACCATGAGCTGGTGTACACTAAGCAGAAGTCAATCCCAATTATCGGAATGATTTTGGCTCATAGACGTCACTTGATATTTTACACCAAATTTTGTCCCCAGGCTGTCCTAGGAAATGCAGCAGAGGACTTATATGTTTCTTTGCTCCACCTCTCTTTCTTGTTCACAATCAGAAACCAGCTCACCCTCATCCTCCCCGACCCCTTTCTCCAGCCTCAACCCAAATGTGTTCTCTCCTGTCTTCTAGTCAACCTGGGCTGTTTGAATAAAGCAGATGGGCTGATGCCTCTGTCCTCTTGTGTATTTTTTCCTTAGGTCTGGAATCAGTCCCTCTGCCTCTTGTCCACCTGGGAAACTAGTACTTGTCCTTTGAAGCTAGCTTCTGTGACCACATTCCCTGGGAAGCTTTTCTTCTTGTATCTGCTCTGCCCTATTCATTCTTGCACAGCATTATACTCTTACAACGTGTTCATTTTCCATACTGAATATGGGACCGAATGTGGAGCAGCTTCTTTTGGCAGGTGGTAAGCAACTTGAGGCTTGGGGCCATGAGGTCATTTCTAAATCTCAAGTTTCGAAAACAGTATCTGGCACTTTTGGGTAGATGCTAAAAATCACCTTCAGGATACAGGAAAGAAGAGTGGAATCTCTATTAACCAGAATGTTGGAAAATCCGCTAGTGTCCTACAAAGAGAACTGACACTTTTATTGGCTGACTATGGTTCAGGTGCTGCCCCAGTTGCTTTATGAACATAAACACCTTAAACTCACAACCACCATCTGAGGTAGGTAGCATTTCTAGCAACCTCAAATTACAGACAGAGAAACTGAGGCCCAGAGACTTTGCTCAAGATCATCAATACAAAAAGCTGGAGGGCCAGGATTTAAATCAAAGCCTCTGGATCTAACATTTGTGAGTTTCGCCACTAAGGCATGGAGACTCTCAAAGGTTAGGGGTCCGATTCAAGAAATAAGGCATGCCCTAAAGGAAAGTGCCTAACGGAGAAAAGAAAACAAGTGATGATGTAGAAATTCAGAAGAGCTTCACAAGTATGGACGACTTTATTAATATGCTTTTTCTAAAAAAAATAAAATAAAATTCCACACTATGTGAAATCTCCTTATAAATATAAATTGAAATCATGCAAAATTTTCGGAAGTGCACATTCTGTCATACAGAGAGTCCTGTGTGCTCTGACCTCTGAAGGGAATTTCCTTACTACTTTGTTTGATACTGAAAACCTTCCAGTTAGTGGGTAATAAACACTCGAATGAACGTTGTGTGCTCTCCTTTCATAGCAACCTTTGAGAAAGGTACTAAATATCAACTTTTTGTTGCTGCAAAATGGAGGCTCAGAAAGAATAACTAATTTCCTGAAGAGCAAGTAGCTGTGAATTGGATGATCCATATTTCCAACTGCAGAGCTCTGCTCGCATTTGCTCACTGGGTCCCATGATGCTTCGCCTGAATCATGATTGAACATCTCAGCTCCTGTGCTGGCTTGCTAGGGCTGCTTTAACAAAGCACCACAAGCTGAGTGTCTTAGAACAACTGAAATTTGTTGACTCACAGTCTGGGGGCTCAACGTCCAGGATCAGGATGTCCACAGAGTTGATTCCTTCTGAGGGCTGGGAGGGACAATCTGTCCCAGGCCCCTTGCCCAGCTTCTGGAGATCCACTGGCAATCTTTGTGTTCCTTGGCTTTTAAAGACATCAGCCCAGTCCTTTTCTCCATGTACATACGGTGTTCTCCCTGTGAGTCTCTGTGTCCAAATTTTCACTTTTTATAAGGACACAGTTATATTGGATCAGGGCCTATCCTCATGACATCATGTTAACGAATTCCATCTGCAGTGATCTTATTTCCAAATAAGGGCACATTCTGAGATATAGGGGTTAGGACTTAAACATAAGAATTTTAGGAAGGACACAATTCAATCCCTTATACTTCCCAAATTCAACTAAAAGGCCGTAGACGTGAAGAATCATGTTTCATAACCATATGTGTTCCTATAATGTTGGGTCTTGGAAAAGACCAGAGACTTGCAGCTCAATTGTAGCAAAACCATTTTACCTTAAAGGCTGGCATTTGTAACTGGACACAAATGGTCCCCGTAGCAGGCCAGGTGTGAGTTTACAGGTGTTCACTGAACTCAATTCTAGCCGAAGTAACAAAATCCACCTTTAGAATGAGAAACATTATGTGAAGAGTATGATACAATTCCTATACTCATTCAGAATCTTGGTTGTCCCACAAAAGGATGAACCGATCCATCAGGTAATTGAGAGAAGAAGCAGGTGGGAAGACCCAAGATACGGTGAGAGAGACAAGTTGTGGGCATCAGGAAATGCTGCCAGGAGGTAGAGGCCCATGCGACCCATCGCAGAAACCACAGGCTTGAAGAGTCTGAGGAAGACAGGACACTTAGCAGGATCTGGGCCAAGATTCTTCTTTCAGACATGGCACTTGGCCCAAAGCAGACTCAGCAAGAGGGCCAAATGTTGGGTTTATAGGGCTGGCAAAAGTTAAACCCCTTCTCACTAAGGGGAGATTGGACCCCGCATCCCAAGGGGATGATGTAACAAGAGCTGGGAGAGAGAGTTGGTGAAGTCTGTGGAGGTTTACGAGTTCACACCCTCAGGGCACAGGGAGTGGACGGATCCATAGATACAGAGGAGATACACCAGAAATACTGAAATGGAAACATGAGCTGAGAGGAGGAAGGGGGTGAGGGGAGATAGAAATGAGGAGCAAATAAGATGCCAGTTCCCGGAAAACCTCTAGCTGAAACACTGGAGGAAGATACATCTTCCAATTAACTAGAAATTGGATGAAATTAAAAACTGAAATCTGAAGGTATTGAAAACATAAGTCAGAATATAGAAAGGAAGCTAATTAGGAGAATGAATGTTAGAAAGACGCAGGTTGAACTGTCATTTGTAGTTGGGGATGTCAAGCCCTCTCCCTATCTGTGTATTTGTCCCCTCATGAGTGAAGTTCACAGCGTAACACCTCTTTCAAGGTGGAATGCAAGGGCTAAGTGAACTCAGGAATGTCCAGTGCATATTCGTATAAAGAATGGAATGCTGGGTACAGAGTACAGACCCAAAAATACTGGTTTTATCCTTCTTCCTTCTCATACTTCTGGTTAGAACCTCACATATAGTCTTCTGGACTTATTTAGAAAACAAGTTTGTTTATGCAACATAAGCTGATTAATGAAAAACAGAACAATAACATTCATTTTCGATCTCAATATATTGGGGTGTCTGGTAAAGTCACAATAAGTGAAAAGATTAAGATTTGCAAGAACAGCCCTCAGAAGCAGGTGGGTGGTTACTTCTTCCTTGGGAGTCGGCTTGACATGTGTGGGCGTCAGATCAGTGGATTGAGTTTAGATAGCTGTGCCCAGGAAGGTAGGGGTCCCCTGATTGTGGTTGCTCACCTGAGTCAAGTCTGAGGAGGACACAGCTCTGTGAGGGGGGAGGGGGTGGACATGAACCATTAGGAGTAGGAAATTTACTTAAACAACTTCAACTGAATTAGCCAGAATTTTCCTTAATCTGCTCTTTCTTGAGATGTATACATGTTCCATAAGGAAATCAACATCTGTTTACCTGGAGATTTTCAAATAAATCTGATTACCCACTAATTTGACGTTTGCAAATGTCCATGAACGTTCTCATTGTTTCTCATTCTGTTGGATAGGGGTTAAGATTCCATCCCTGGCGAGTGTTCTTTACTTCTGGGCAGTGGTGTTGCTGTTTAAACAGCCGAGCGCATCAGCTCACACCCGTGGTCAGCTCCCTGGAGATGCTTGGGTTTGTAGCATTTGAAGGAGATCTGCATACTCGGTGAAAGTTAATCTTTTCAAAAATAGTTCAGCTCACCAGCTCTGTTCAAGTAAACATCAGAAATGTTAACCCTGTCTGATAAAGGGCATATGCAATCACTTAGAGGAATATTTTACTGGGTTGAAAATTTTATTGGGGAAGCGAATTCTGAAAGAAAACCCGTGGAATTGCCTGTTGTTTCTCAGGTGCATTCTACTGCATCTTGAAGATATAAGGGCCTCCCTGTGAACTGTTACAGTGGGAATAAAACCATTTATTTTCCCCTAAGCCCTTATACGTGTACATCAAGAAAAAATATATATAAACTGACTATATTTATTTTCAACTGTTTAAACCAGAGAAGGGAAATGTTACATAAAGGTACTGAGAGTAACTAATTTTGACTTCTCAAGACAAGAGGGCTCTGTTCCAATTACACAATTATGCCTTTGAGAGTAGCCATAGACAATAATTAAATGGTCATGGCAAAATTGAAGTTTTCTTTTTTTAAAAACTTTTTTTTAAGATTTTATTTATTTATTTGAGAGAGAGAGAAGGAGAGAGAGAGCGAGCACAAGAGGGGTCAGAGGGAGAAGCAGACTCCCCGCTGAGCAGGGAGCCCGATGCGGGACTCGATCCCGGGACTCCAGGATCTTGACCTGAGCTGTAAGCAGTCGCTTAGCCAACTGAGCCACCCAGGCACCCCAAAATTGAAGTTTTCTGACACCTGATAAACCATTTTCTAGGTAAGAGTCTTCAGGCTTTTTTCTTCCACATCTTTTCCTATGAAGTGTTTTTGAGCATTGATAAATAGTATATGTATATTCATTGATTTTCAGTAGCAATTTATTGACCACTTCACATGTGCTAAAAATATACTAAATAAGAATTAAGAACCTAAGGTACAGATTAAATAATAATCTAACATAATTGCTTAATGGTACAATACTTTCACGTGGGAAATATGATTAAATGTGGTCTATTAAACTTGAAAACTTGGTTCAACACTTGGAGTGTGTCAATCTAAGATCAGCATATTTCATTGTTTTTTTAATGACTATCATGGCTGAAAGAGACTCCTCTCAGTGATATGCAGGGAGAATCCATGTTTGTGGTTTCCAAATCATAATACTCAGTATTAAATCCCATCTGCCAATTAAGTAAAAATTTGTGTTCAGATTTGTCCCACAATTTTTCATCTTTTATAATGTCAATTAGTTGTTCTCCTAATTGGAAGGTATTGCATTTTTTATATTATTAACAGATGGGTGATAATCCCACTGAAACTCTTTATTTGAATTTTTATAAAAAATGAGAAATTGTGTTTCCAAGATTTTTAAGGATGCATGAATGAGGGTTTCTTTTTTTTTCTTGTTTAAACAGGTGAATTACTAATACTATTTTTGACAATGAAATCACGTAATGATGGAACTATTTCTCAACACCTGTGTATATCATATTCTTATCAACTAACAATGATTTCCTTAAAGAAAAAGAGTTACTACACACTCACCATTGCTCTGTCATGTTAACTTGAAGGAAGGAAGCGTATTTGCTTTCATGACAGTATCTACTGGGCAGCAGGTATCTGGGAGTCACTGGCTCCCTCCGTGGTGTGATGTGGCTCATGGAAGGCTTGTGATAGGAGTAAGGTTTTAGCTCTGCCATTCTCTTGAAGTTCGTGTGTGTTTGCATCACTGCGGTAATCCCAAATATACTATTTCTCTGCAATAATCTTCTAAAATAATTATCGCGTTGGTAAGGATGTTCAGATGACATTGGACAATATAGTCTGTCAATCCATAAACAAATATATGAAGTCTATAAATCTGAATTTGCTACATTGAGCAAATGAGTAAGAGTCCAGCTCTAATCCCTTGTACAAAAACGGTGTCCCTCTAACTCCTTCCAGGAGTACATGACATAACTTCCAGGTAGTACATGGCATGTGGTCCTCCAAAATGTGGAAGAATGAGGATAGGGAATAGATGTAGATATATAAGATAGATAGATGATACATAGATAGATAGATAGATAGATAGATAGATAGATAGATAGATAGATAGATGATAGATAGATAGATAAATTCAATTAGCCATTTCACTGTTTTCCTCTGGAACCCCCATGTACCAATTTTGTGGATCCTCTGAAAGCATCCCACATTGGTGTCACTGTTCTTCCCCGACAATCCAATTTTCCCAAGTACCTACCAGAGCTCCGTTCTATTCAGAAAAGGGCGTGAGAATCAAACTGCTCATCAGAACTCCTCAGCCTTGAATAGAGAGAGGCTACTTTCTATGGCTTCTTTCTGTCTGGATTCCCGGAATCACTTGCTTCTCGTCTGTTCACTTTATGATGCATTTCTTCACTTTACCTCATAAATATCCTTCCAAACAATCTGACTTTTCCATAAATTGCTCAGACCAGGTTTCTCTTGCTGATGACTGCAGGCCCTTCATGGAGATGATGGAATGAACCAGTCGTCACGGTACAGCTGCACCTGCTTCCCAGCCCCTCGTTTTGTCATGTACGCACGTGTGTTCTCTTCAGCGGCGCCAACAAACACAACGCCCTTGTGTTTGCTGATGCTATACAAATGCCCGCTCCATTTCTGGGCTCCTTCCAGGAGCCTGTAGCCCACTAACCCTCCACGTTCCCAATGCTCAGCCCAAATATCGTGACCTCTCTGAAAGGGTTTTCCCATCTCCACCATCCACCAGGCTGATTTTCAATAATCCAGGCTGATTTCAGCAATTCTCATATCATGAGTTTGCAGTGGGTCATCCTTTGCTGGAGAGTGAGTGTGTGGAGGAAGGGACCCCACGGTCCCTTCTAGACACACGTCTAGAAAGAGAGACCTTAGAAGGTGGGACCATGTAGTAAGATGCCCTCTCCACAAAGTATCCCTTTCTGTTCAAGCTTCATGATAAAGCAGCTGATGCTGGTTAAATCTTATCACCACCACCCTTGTTTCTATAGTTCAGGTATAAAACCAGTTCCCTCCCTCAGGAGGAGACACCCGCTGATGTTAACAATACCCAGACCTAGATGCAGGCCACTCTCTGGAGGTCAGACCTTTCACGTTTCCTCCTTATGAACTTCCCTCAGGAATAGGTCATGGTGGCTTCAGTGTATCTTCATTATTGTTTATGAGGTCTTCTTTTGCAAGGTTATAAGTTAAAAATTATATGCATTCTGTCCTCCTCATCCCTTTTCTGATTCCTTGAAGGAACATATGTCAGTTGATTGTTCCCACAATGCCTCGACAAAGTAAAATATGTCTTTTTCCAGCTGTACATGGGGATTGGCAATAGTTTCGGCAATGACAACATTCCTGGCTTGCTTAGAAACATAGACACCTTAATTGAGGGATAATGAAGGTCAGAATTCCAGTACATTTTTAGATACTCATCTAATCCATTTCTTCAGAAAGAAGGAATTACATTTAAAAAACAATCATAACGTGTATTCTACAGTGAGGATGGTTTCTGTCCTAATGAGAACAGAAATCAATGATCCAAGGACAGAATTGACAATAATGCTCCTGAGAACCACCGCCTCATGAACACGGGCTGACACATCTCTGACACTCTCAAGTAAAGCAGTCGTTTGTCTTTCCACATGGCCCCTCCAGGAGAGAATGTGGAGGGTCTTTTCTAGGAGACTACTGCAGGTACTTCACCAATGGAAAGAGGAGCCAAGGAAGGAAGCTAGTATTTAAAGCACACAGAGCACCTTCTCTTTGTTATGTGTGGCTGGGGCACATGTGGGGGCCTAGGAGCGGGATGAGGGCGGGGAACACATCGTTGCCCTCTGGGGAAGACCAATCTGCCATATTTCTCTCTTCTACTCACACAGAGATGGAAGGGGGAAGTACACAGACGTTATGGCTCACTGGCATCTACCAAAATACCTCCTGATCTCACTTGGGGTGAGAAAAGTCAAGACAGAGTTTAGAAGGTGAAGAGATAAGGCAATGCTAAATAAATTACTTGATTCTCACTATTCATGGGTTAAGCACCCAGGCCACTATCATTTCATTATTAAAGATGAGAGGAAGTATGAAATCCTGAGAAATCTGGGAACACCGAGAAGCTAACCCTTAGACACTGCACGGTATCTCAGCAATCTTCTTAGCTATTCCAGGTCCTGGGCATTATTAGCTTAGTATCCCTAACTTTTAAATAAAACGAGATACTGAGAGGGAATATCTTGTCCAAGGTCTTTCTGCTAGTGAATGGGAGGAACAGAATTAAAACACAGGCCTATCAATTGTGCGTGTTAACCAACAGTGATTCCTCAGCTGTCCAAGGCCCGGCCAGCACCTAGACCTAAGAGAAGAAGAGACTATTGGTAAGAGAGTAAGTATGAGAGACAGAGAGATATAGTCTGTGAAAATATACTCAAAATTATAATAAAATCATGTATTTGTATAACAAAACAAAATAAATATCTTTTGTTTTTCAATACCAGGTAAAGAAGTAAATTTTGACAAAATATCATGTGCTAGTAGGATATAGAGTTTTCAGTTATGTGAAATATTTCATTTATCATGTTGCTTTATAAATGCTGTTTGCATATGTATTATCACTACTTAACTGTAAGCTCTTTGAAGACAAAAATTTGACTATATTCATTTTTATGTCCCTAGTACCTTCATCTCTGGATTGAAACCTTAAATGTAACATATATATTTACCGCACTCTACAAAATATTAAGAACTCTTTTCAGTGAGAAGCAGTCTATTCTAATAAAACTAAAGTTGGATTTGTCTTTAAGGTACGATCTTGACTTTTGACAATGAATCCAAGACCTTTTGAAAAATCTCATTATATCTTGATACAGTGTTTTCTATCTGCTTAAAAAGGGAGTTATTAACAACACATAAATCACAATTGTATTAGTGACAACTTTTGGGTGGGTTACAAGGTTCAGACACCCAAACTGAGCTCCAGGAAAATAGCGAGAATGTAGTGATTCGCATCAGCCAAACTGAGGGAAGACCAAAGTCCTGCATAGGACCAGGGATAAATGAGATAAGGACTCCAATATCACCAGATCCTTTTCTCCATCTCTAATTCCTAGTTCTTTTTCCAGGGGGTGAGCCCCGTTCCTCGGAATAGCTCCATTACCTTATTGGAAAGGTCAACATGAGCAGGTCACACACCTCATATCTCAAAGCTTTGTCACCAGCCAAGTCTGCTTCTCCCACCTCAACTTCCTCAATTCAGAAAGGTCAGGGAAGGGGTCTGATGGGAATGGCTTGGGTTCAGACTGTTCTCAGAAGAATCAAATTTTATGGAACCATCTTACATATGCAATTAATGTAAGATCTTTTCTGTCATGCTAGGCGAGGTTGGAGAAGAAAGGAGGGAGAGAAGGGGAGAGAGACAGTAATGGCAGTGTCCCTGGCATCGCCCTGACCACAGGACACACAGGAGGGAGCAGGCAGGAGCCCTGAGTCTTCTCTCCCCAGTTTCTCCCAGTGTCTGTGTGTCTTTGGAAGTTGAGCTTCTATCATAAAACATCATTTATTTTTTTTAATTTTTATTGTTATGTTAATCACCATACATTACATCATTAGTTTTTGATGTAGTGATCCATGATTCATTGTTTGTGCATAACACCCAGTGCTCCATGCAGAACGTGCCCTCTTTAATACCCGTCACCAGGCTAACCCATCCTCCCCCCCTCCCCTCTAGAACCCTCAGTTTGTTTTTCAGAGTCCATAGTCTCTCATGGTTCGTCTCCCCCTCTGATTTCCCCCCTTCATTATTCCCCTCCTGCTATCTTCAACATCATTTATTTTTAAGATCACGATCCCTAAACACAAGCCAACTATCTCATTTCAGAGTCACGTGAATAAGCAGCCATCTTTTCCCATCCTGGAGACAAATTTGGCTATGTGGGATTTATTAAGAAATGTTATGCTGTTGTCCAACTTGGCTTACTGATGTGTCTATTTGAATTATATTTTAAGTACAATTCAAGGGAATTTCAAGGATACCTCACACAATGTTTTTCCCTGTAAGTGGTCTTTAAAGCTTATTCACTTTGAAATCTATACAGACAGAAAATAGATTAGTGGTTTTGAATTGTACAATTTAAGTATTTGAATTTTATGGTATATTAATTATATCTCAACAAAGCTGTTAAAAAAAAAAAAAAAAACCCTTACCCCCATCATTGAATTAAGTGGCACTTTAATGCAAAAGGATAGAGCCAAGTGTTCAACCATGGTCAATAATCCATGGACAGGACACTAGGATAGTTAAGAATATGACAGTACCATTATGACAATTATGAAAGTAAAGAGCTAAGTGAATCATTTCTTCAACAGCACAGGAATAAGAATGGATTTTACTTCTTTGTTGATTTCAGATTTATGAACCCTCTCCTATCTAAAGAAACAAAAGTCTCTAGGAATAGAAAGGCTCTGAGTCCAGTATCTGCCATTCCAGGACCCCCAAGGCTCCTTCTCTCCGTTTCTACTCTTGTACAAGGCACACATCCTAGAGAGGAAGTAAGAAGAGGGTAAGTAGCAAGAAGAAATGAGGGAGAGTGCTCAAATGAATATTTAAACCACACGGGCACACAGAAATGAGTGCAGTGTAAACAAAGGAAGTCAAGGGAAATACTGTCTTCCATACAGTGCAAGCCTTCACGTTTAGTAAGCACTGGTAGAAGACAATCTGTCTCCATGCAGAGCAGGATGGGATGAGTGGGAACAAAATGAAGAGCTCATACTAATGGATGGAATATGGGAGTGGAATTGGGATATGGTTTGCAAACATAGATCTGGGGAGAACTTACAAGCTAAAGAAGGCAAGACAACACTGTCATGTATTCTTAAAGAGGGTTCCTATAAGCGGAGGCTTATGCAGACCCTACTTCAGTCCTGGGATGGGTAGCTGCTATTAGGTCAGGGAAGGTGCTGGAGAGGGGAGAGCAGAGAGACAAAGACAGCCAAAATTCGCTTGGCTGGATAGGAATTTGTAGCTGCCATCATTACATTATGCCCAAGAGTCTGGCCATAAAGGAGCTCATAAAGGAGCATCAGAAGAAGTCACTAGACCATCAAAGACCAAGGAGATAGCCACATATTCTGAAATAAATAAATAAATAAATAAATAAATAAATAAATAAATAAATAATAGTAAATAAGCATATACAATTTAAAGGCTTGTAAATCCTGGTGCTTCCATTATCTTCTCTTTCTTACCATATCGAGATTATCGGAAAGCTCTAATTTTTGAGATGTTATTTTAAGATCAATTACTTTCCCTAAAGGGCATGCATACTTGCAGATAGCTGATATAATGGACAAACCAAAATAGTTGCTGCAGCTGGATGGTTCAGAGACACAGCGATTTCAAGCCTAAGTCACAGCGAAGCCCGGAGTGAAGGCAGAGGTACAGCCATTGCATTAATTGCCTCAATACACTGCCCTCCCCTTTTCCATTCTCTGGGCTGTTTATCTTTGTGGTTCTTCTCACTGAAGAGTTGGGTCCCTTTCCAAACTCTGTGACTCTTGGTGGTCAGATGACTAGCTTTGGCCAATCTAACGCAGTGGAAGTGACCGTGCACCAGTTCTGCATTTGGGCCATGAGCCCTCTGCCTTTGCTCATGCTTGCTCTTGGGCCAGAAGCTTGGGCTCACCAGCTAGAGGTGACAGAGACACATGGGGTAGAGTTAGATTTCACAGTCGTCCCAGCTGAAGCTATCCTAGACTAGTCAATACTCCGCCAACCACCAGACATGTGGCTGAGCCTAGTCAAGACCAGGAGGGCCCCCAGAAGAGCCTCGTCAAGAGCTCTGATCCACAGACTCCTAAGCTTAAACAAATGTATATTGTGTCAACCCGTTAGGCGTCGCGATTGTTTGTGATGAAGAATTATGGCAGCCGGGCTAACGAACGAAGGAACTAATGTGTGGGAATCTCTCAGATTGTGTCTGGTGCTGTGCTTGGCATTTACACTAACATTAACTTAAAATATCAATGTCATTATCCCCATTATATAACTGAGCAACCTCACAAAAGATAAGCAATGTTTTTCTAGATCACTTAGCTGGTGCTTAAAATAGGGTTCCAATCCCAGCTAAGTCTGACTATAAATGCATGGCTTATTTTTTTCTTACATGTTTGTATTCTACTCTACTTGCTTTTCTGCTCCATAAAATGAGGCAACAATCATCTGAGAGCAAACACAGCTAAAATGTTGATGGTCTGTGTATGTCTTAGGACTGAACATAGACTCCTCAGTGACCCGATAACACATAACATCAGTAACTTAGTGAAATAAAATGTGGAGTGTTGGACAGCTAGTGGTCGCAGTCTTTGTGGCCTAATTGCATGTTGTCAACCTTAAACTCTAGTCGATCACTACTTACCTGGCACTATGGTCCCATAATTAAAGGTAACCCAGATATTCCACATGTACACTGCACTGAGTCTTAACGGACCCTGACCGGAATCCAAGTTCCACTGCCCAGTTCTTGAGCAATGAGTACACCTGGGATCTTGTAACAACTTAGAGTGCACTCTGTATTAAAGCACAATTATAACTTAGAATTCATCTGAAGTCATCAGATTCTTTCATATTACAGAAGACACTGAACTCTCCCTTAGAATAATGTTGACAACACCGTATGTCATTTGCTTTCTGAGCACGTCCACTAAAAGACCGGGGCACCTCATCCCCTGTGTTCATTGCTAGACTCACACGCACCTGCAGCAAATGCTTAGTCTCCAACTGCAACAATGGACAGAAGACACGAGTGGCTTAGAAACCACAGGTATTTTGTTCTTCTTATCTGTAACAAGCTATTTGATGTTTTTACAGGCCTTCCACTACATTACATTCGCCTGGTGCGGCCCCTTCTGCTTCAGTCTCAGGCTGAGCAGGACAGAATTCGGGCGGGAATATGTTGTCTTCTCTCTGAGTGTGATTTTTTTCTGCAGTCTTAGGCCAGTCATTTAACCTTAAGCCTATCTTTCTGACATGATATCAACTACCTTTCTGGAAAGGAATGCTCAAGGTTCCCATAATAAATAATAAATCAAAAATAGTATAGCTGTCAAATACAAGTAACTAGGCAGGGTTTTTTGTTTTCTTTCTCTTGGTATCAAGAAGTATCAGAGAGGAAAAGCAATGGGAAGACAAGCTTGTTCAACAACTCCTGGGGTGGAGAATCTGGGAGCCAGAAAGGGAAAGGGCATCCTCAGTTCACAGGGCCAGGAGGACACTGGGAAGTGAAGGACACAGCTCGCTGGCTCTGATGTCAGTTTCTTTCTCTACAATATGGCATCTTCTTACCCTGCACTAAGATTTCTTTGTTCCATATCTGTGATCTTTCATTTGCAAATGGGTCTGCTTGAGATGCTATAATAAACATCACAGACCAGGAGGCTTAGCAGCAGAAATATATTTTCTCACATTCTGGAGGCTGGAAGTCAGAGATCAAAGGCTATCATGATTGAGTTCTGGTCTGAGAACCCTCTTCCTACCTTGCAAATGGCTGTTCTATCTCTGTGTCCTTACACGGCAGAGAAAGAGAGCTCTGGTGTCTCCTTCTCTTCCTATAAGTACACTCCTCCTACTTTGGGGGCCCTTTCTTCAGCACCTAATCTAACACTAGTCACTTCTCAAGGGCCCTCCTCCGAATACCATCACAATGAGGTTAGGGCTTCAATGTACGAATGGGGGGCACAAACATTCAAGCCATAACAACCTGTTTGTAATATGACTACCTGTAATCTCTTCATACTGTCTTTCTTAAATGGCTCTACTGGAGAGAAATTATTTGGGATATGCCACAATATACGTGCATAAGTGTCTACTCCCTTACTTTAGTTTCCACTGGCCAAGTGACCTCTACTGCCATAGTGAGAAGGTATTATCAAGGGGTCCAAAGCACAAGAAAGCTATTGTAGCCTAGGGTCTAGATCCATAAACTGCTTATTTAATATTTTATTGACTTAACAAGTAAGGATTTTCTTCTTTCATAACATGGTCAGAGAAACACTGCTGGAAAATAATTTATATTTATATTTTACACATGAACATGCTGGCTGGAAAGGGAAGTAATTGGAATGGAGTTACAGAAGTGCCAGAAAGTTTTTGTCTGAGCAGATAGCCAGTCCTGCATCTGACATTGGTCTCAGAGGTTTCTGCCCATCCTGGATGACATGTTGCTGTAGTTTTGATGAGCAGTCATAAGAAATGAAGGAAAATGGTGAGATGTGGAGCCCCTAGTTCCTTCCAAAGCACACCAACAACGCTCTCCAGGAAAAAGCACTTACCACAGTGCAAAGCCTCCTTAAAGATAACATTTCAAAGAACATGGACTCATAATCAAGAACCTCTAAATATATGCCCAAAGAGAACAAAGAGAAATAACACAATCAGTGCTACAAAAATAGCTATCAGAATCATCATATGTAGAACATGAAATAAGTATATATAATTTGGTTAAGAAAATAATGTTTTGAAAAATTGATGGAAGCATAAGAAACCATTAAGGATGACTCAAAAGATTTCAAAAAAAGGACCAAATAGAATCTGAAAATATAATATTTAATAATTGGCATCAGATATACAAGGAGAAGGTTAAACATGAGATTAGACCCAACTGAAAAGAGAATTAGTGGGTGCTGTGAATTGTGTAAGACTGATGAATCACAGACCTGTACCCCTGAAACAAATAATACATTATATGTTAATAAAAAAATTTAAAAATCAACCTTCAAAAAAATGAAAAGAGAATTAGTAAACAGAAAGATAGATTTGAAGAAATTATCGAAAATGCTAAATTGGGAATTAAAGCAAAATAAAACAAAACAAAAACCAGATCAAATGAGATTGAGATTAAAGTGGGAAAACCACAAACCTACATTAGATCTCCTAAGGAGTACCAGAGAGAGGTAATGTCTAGAATGAGAGAAAGGAAATATTGAGAAAGTAACTGGTTATTTTAAGAACTGATGAAAGACACTAATCTTTAGAGTTAAGATATCCAGCATATTCCCAAAAAAGCTAAACAAAACACACATTTCCAAAAATTATAGTGATACTGTAGGACATCCGGGCCAAAAAGGAGTCATTAAAGTAAGCTGGAATTGAAATATAGGTTATCTGCAAAGGAATTACATTATATTGAATTTATACATTATATTTCAGTTATACTGAAAACTGACCTCTCAGTCACAAAAATTATAGCCTGAAAGCTTCTACAGCCAGCTAGGAGAAGAGTTTATCATTTTCTTAAAAAGCCGAACACAATGCCTAGCATATAGTAGTGATTCCCCCAACAGAATTAGAAACATATGTCTTCACAAAGATTACACACAAATGTGCAAAGCAGCTTTGTTTGAAATAGTCAGACTGGAATAACCCCAATATCCATAAACAGGCAAATGAATAAACAAAAAGTGATATATATATATATATAAATGCTATTCAGGAAAAAAAATGAACTAAGATGCATCTATGGACAAGGATAAATCTTAAAATCATCATGCTAAGTGAAAGAAACTAGACCAAAAAAAAAAAAAGATTACACTAATTGATATTCTAGAAATATGCAAATTAATCCATAGTGACTACAAATAGAGGCAGTGGTCTCCTGATGGTGGGTCGGAAGAAGATGTGGGCTGGAAAGAGGCAAAAGGAGTATTTAGGGTATGATGGAAATGTTAAATATCTGGATTCTGCTGATGATTTTGAAGTGTATACAGATGACAAACCTCATCAAATATCATATCATATCATACTTATCATACTTAAATAAATTTGTATAAAAAGACATGCCTATTTAAATTAAAAACTTACAAGACTGGGATGTCAGTTTAGTAAGTATGTGTATACAAGATAACATGATGCATGTTCAAATAATGAGGGTGATGAATCTATATCCTTGCAAGATTTATAGAACTTATTCTGTATATTAGCCCCAAACAATGGGAAATAAAATGAATAAAAATTATGAAATACTTGGGGATAAATGCATAAACATTGCTGAGAGATGCAACAAAACATCATTTTGGGTAAGTGGAGAGGACATAAACAGAAAGAATAAATATAATGCGCCTCATGGATTTTAATGTGTATTTCTCTAATGACTACAGACATCGAGTGTTATTTCATGTGCTTCTTTGCCATTAGTACATCTTCTCTGGCAGAGTTTCTGTACAAATCTTTTTGACTATTTTTAGATTAGGTTTTTGATCTTCTTCTTAATGATTTTTGAGAGATCTTTACATATTACAGATACAGACCTTTTTAGATACATGTTTTGCGATATTTTCTCCCAGACTGTGTCTTGTCTTTTTACTCTCTTAATAGTGTTTTTCAAAAGTAGAACTTTTTAAATAATGTATTTTGTGTGTGTTCTGCTTTTCATGATATATCTATGAAACTTCTGTCCAACCCAAACTCTATGTGTTCTTTGAGAAGTTTTATGGTTTTATGTTACATTTAAGTCTATTATCTATTTTGAGTCCATTTTAATTCATGGAGTGACAGAGGTATAGAGGTGGTTTGCTTTTTTTGTATTTTTGCGACTAAAGTCCAATTGTTCAGCACTATTTGCCAAAAAGACCATCCTCCATTGAATTAGTGCTGCAGCTTTGTGAAAGATAAATTGTCCATGTATGTTTGGATTGATTTCTGGACTCTATTCTTTTCCATTGATCTATGTGTCATCTTTTCACCTTTTTTTTTTTTCAATACCATGCTGCCTTCATTACTCCAATAAGTCTTGAATCTGGTAATATGAGTTTACCAAATTAGACCTTTTCTTCCAAAATTTTGGTTTCTCTTATTTTTTTTTAAGATTTTATTTATTTATTTGAGACAGAGAGAATGAGAGAGACAGAGAGAACATGAGAGGGGGGAGGGTCAGAGGGAGAAGCAGACTCCCCGCCGAGCAGGGAGCCCGACGCGGGACTCGATCCAGGGACTCCAGGATCATGACCTGAGCCGAAGGCAGTCGCTTAACCAACTGAGCCACCCAGGCACCCAGTTTCTCTTATTTTGAATATAAACTTTTGGGTGAGTTGCTTCTACGATTGCTATGTGAGAACAGAGCCATGCCCTAACTAGTATTCCCCACTTGAGGGAAGACACTCTGTCTACATTACCCAGTGCACCGCGAGTCTTGTGGACTTCCTGTCTAGCTGGGGGAACAGGCACTATTTGTTCTAGCCCTGTGTGAACAAGGGAAACTGTTGCCTTCATCTTTTTGGTGCTCCAATTCTCAGCCTCGAGGAGTTTGCTCAGGTGCACGTGTTGCTCTGTGCTCATCGTAAATGAAGGACTTTCTGCAGATTCTGGGCTCCTTCAGTGTAGCATGCTCCTATCCAACACTCATCCCCTAGAACCGGAGGTGTTAGTGTCCTGGACCCTCAACTCTGTCCCCTCACCTTGAGGAGTCTGTGGTGCTCTGCTTGGCATCCCCCTCCCTGAACCCAGCCCTGAAAGTCTCTCCAGGCTGTAAGACTCACAGAGTCTGTTTCCCACCTCTCGGGATCACTCCCATTGCCTGATGTACAGTATCCTGGAAAACCTTGTTTCTGAAAGTCTCCATTTCTCGTTATTTTGTACCTCAGAGAGTAGATCTGGGCCATGAGTACAAGTCCAAAGTCACAAATTTTCAGATACTTCTTAAATTTTTCATGTTGTTTCAGCATTCAATAGACGATAAACTACAAATTTCAATCTATCTAAATGAACAACTGGCAATATTTTTGGTTCTATCTAAATGTTATCTCTCTGTACCAGGAACCTATAATAAAAGCAAGACTACAATACAACCCACTGCAAAGCGACTCTCAGGCTATTAGAGGACACGGGCATGCAAACAGACAACTCTCCTACAGTCAGGGTCCGTGTCAAGCTGTCTCCAGGCAGTCTGAGGGGGGTCGGGGGGTCTGTCCTGGCCACAGTGAAAGGGTAGAGGCATGGGGCTACCCTTGCTTCCTTGCTCTGACAGATGAATTTCCTTTCCAGAAATCCATGGATTCTACTGTTTTCCATTTGTTTCCATTCTAGGAGTCCTGAACTTGGATTGCGTTGTAAAATTGACAGTGTGTTAGAATTTAACTGAAAGGGTTATTTTTCTTTTCTTTCTGGCCTTCCAAAACTGTGGAGCTTATGGGAGAATTTCTCTTAAATTACAATATATTATAATATTATAAGCCCAGGTCAGATGTCACCTCCTCTCTGAAGGCTTTTCTCTTTTCCCTGGTTACCCCAAAGTATGTAACAACTCATTCATATTTTGGAAGGAGTGGAGGGAGGGAAGGAGAGAAGAAAAAAAGAGAGGGAGAAACAAAGGAGAGACAGAGGGAGAGAGGGACAGGACGAGGTGGGAAATCAAATACCCAAAGTCTAGATTCTCTTTCTAAGCAATTAACATTGGCCTGGCCCAATCTGCAGTCTCTCAGGATGGCTCTCCTTGTCCTGCTGTCAACTCTTACCTCCAGCCTATAACCCTCCACTAGGATTTCTCTTCCTTTCACCAGCAGCTAATGTGGAAAAATGGGTGGATTTATGAAGTCTCCAATCATTTGGAACTTGAGACCATGTTTACACTAGCTGTTTAAACTATTCCCAAAGCATGCTCAGGTGAATTTATCAACAAAATGAAAACTATTAAGAAATAATTAATTATTTGAAAAATCATTTTGAAGACTTTTTGGAACATCCATCTGCATCCATATTTTTTAAATGCTCCCTAGAACATTAAGGAGGGCACGTGACTTAATGAGCACTGGGTGTTAGATGAGACTGATGAATCACTGACCTCTACCTCTGAAACTGATAGTGCACTATATGTTAATTAATTGAATTTAAATTTAAAAATAAATGAATAAATAAATGCCCCCTAAATTAGCTTCATGCAGTAATACGTTATTTGTCAGTCCAGGTTATGAAGTGCACCTGGATATTTTAAGTGTATATATTCATAGTATATGTGTAAATCTAATTATATACATATATGTAAGTAAATATACATTATGAACAAATAAATTAATATAAATGAAGTATATGAATAAAATTATATATAATATACCAATAGTATGTAACTTATTCATAGCTGTATAACGATATACGATCACAATCCTTTATAAATCAGAATTCTCACTTTTCCAGACTTCCCTCCATATGCCCAGTGATTCGGTGAGGTTTCACTGGACTTCTGGGTATCGATAATTGAACAGTGGTACTAACAGCTAGTATTATTCACTGAGCGCTGACGTCGAGTCAGGTTGTCTTCTCAGTGTTTTCCTTGTACAAGGTCATCTAATCTGAAGGACGAGTCTGCTGTCTGATGAGAAGCCGGAGGCCCCGTGTGACCGCAGGCCTGTGCCTGGCTTGAAGTGCAAAGCCAGGCTTCCCGCACCATCTTCACGGCCACTAATAGATGATAGGACCTCTCCAGCACTGTTCCCCGTTTTGAATGTAATTCAGATGTTCCTGAAAGCTTTAAATACACAACGGAAGGTTTTTCCAAAACAACGAAGGTATGTTGAATGCCCACCTCTAAATCTCGTTAAGTCCGGTCGTGTGAGCATGCAGTTTGTGTATTTGTGGCTGAAGATGAGCGAGAGTCTATAAAATACTAGTTGAAACATTTCCACTGCCTCTCCTTGTCAGGCCTTGGTGTTCGATCTGTTTTTCCCTTCCACCCTTCCTCTCTCTTTTCCCTTTCTCTGTCTCCTTTGTTTTCAACCTGTCATGCCGATTTCATTCCTGAGTTAAGTGTCCGATTAGATGTTTTTATGCAAAAAAAAAAAAAAAAGTAATCATAAAAAATCAGTATTGAGGTTCTGGTATTGCTACTGATGTGATCAGAATGAGGCTCTGATCTTCCGTCCAGACCCTCCCTCCCCGACCTGTCACAGGGCGTAATGCTCATGAATGCACATTCATATTCTTGGCTGGAGAAATATTGTCTAGCTCAGGTACCCACTGGGCTTTTCTTTGCTTTTGACAGAAGTTATATAGAGTTTATATTTAAAGAAAGAAAAATGAAAAGGTTTTCTGAATTTCTAACAGAAAATGGTGGGCTTTTTTTATGTTCCACCCAGGCTGGAGCTTCATATAGGGAAACCTAGTGATATATCCTTTGCAAACAAAGGAAGCTTTTGGTCGGGCTATTAATATGAAGGTCAAGGTTTTATTTATATTCACATTCAATTCAGAAAGAATAAAAAATCAATACAGATATGAAACTGGCATACATTGTCCACAAGCCTTAGTATTTCTAAATGCAACACAGAAATGCACACAAAAGGAACCCTTCTGCAGAAGAATCTGGATCACCGACATTCACACAAAATCCTACACTTTGTCCCCAGATCCCGAATATAGAATATAGAATTTGTTCTCCTTATGCTTTGCTATTTTTGATACGCTCAAATTTATTGATTGTTCTGCCTGCTGAGTGCGTTTTATCAATAGCATTACAAATGAGAGGGACTTCTAAAACCACCTCTTGTTTTTCAGGAATTTCCTTTTTGCAGAGGGCAGAGGGTTTATGCTGTGTATTTAGTGGGACTGAAGAGTGGCAAGGGATCAGGAGTGCTCCATGGGTGAGGAAGCCAGCGATAATGCTGAGCGGTGGTAGATTTCGATTCTAATCCCAATGGCAGAAAAAGACCACAGCCCTGTCCCTGGTCACACGCTCAGTTGCGGTGACATCTTTCAGGGTGTTACCTGAATGGTCCATTAAGCATATTGAAAATGAGACAGAATTCCTCTGCCAGGCAGAATTCTCCATCTTCTTTTTATCCTTGGATTTTTATGACTGCAAAGACAGTGTAAGGCTATGATAAGAATTTTCTCTACGTCTGTCTTTACTCCTCTTTTCCTGCCACAAGCCTCAAAGTAATGTGATTGATTTAAATCGGACACGTTCCATACCCAAGGCCATGCACACGAGGGAGCGGTGCCTGGACATCTTAAGATATTTAGCCCGCTTTTCCTGACATAGTATTTAAATTGCTGGGATGGACGGACCCGTGTGTCCCAGTCCATGTAGCAGAGGGCGGGACATGGAACTGTCCGTATCGCTGCAGCTATTCAAAACAAGAAGGGCAGTTTTTGTGATTGTTGGCTTCAAAATACAGATAGACCTTGAAAGGGGTCCCTCACCAGGGCCAATGCCCATCGACGGCTCCAGGGCCCGGGAAGTCTCCCTCCTTCTCTGGGGATGGCCAGTGGGCCTGGGAGGCAGGCTCGCTCTCCTGACCCACCTCCCTGGGCTGTCCTCCCCTCTGCCCTGGACCTCCCCAAGCTCACCCCTGAGCAACACTGGGCCCCACGGAGGAGTTCCCACTGCCTGGGTTTCTGTGGCATGCTTGGGGCAGCCGGATGGGTCAAGTTCACAGAATGCTCACAGAAATACTTGGAAAACAAGAATCAGAGTCCTTTATCCACGGTAATCCCCAGTGGGACATAAGCCAGGTCATAGAATAAAGGAAGCCACGTAGTCATCCACATTTATGGGCAGAGGTATTAATGGTGGAATTCAGGAGAACTTCTGACCCTGCTGGGTGGCCTCCCCCCTACCCTTGGATGCTACCAGAGCTGGGCCTTCAGCTGCAGTCCCTTCCAGGCACCGATTCAAAACACTGTAGAATACAATTAAGGCTCATGAGCACATTCTAATCTAATAAATGTTAAAATAATTATATTCTTATTAGATGCATTTTATTCTTATTTTAAAATAAGGTTTTTTCTTATTATAAAAATACATGACAGAAATTTTGGAGACTAAAGAAATAAAGAGAAAAAAATTTTAAATTTGATAATCCAACTTTTCAGAAAAAAATCCTCTTAACACTTTGGTATCGTTCCATAGTCTTTTGTTTCTCTGCTCATATTAATATATACCTTATTATAATTTATAACATACTAAGCATACAACTTTGTGCTTTGCTTTTTACACACAACATTGTATTGCGAATAATTCATAGTTTACAAATTTGTAATGAGCATCATTTTCAGAGGCTATATATCATTCCACCATTAGCCTAATTTTTTTTAATCAACACTTTGGGCTTTTAAATTGTTCTCACTTTTATTATTATTATTTTTCTAACAACTGTAAAGATATCTACACCTCAAGAAGTGAAAAATATGAACATTTTAAGGCTTTAAACATCTACTACTAAATTCTTTCTAGAACACTTTTTCCATTTTCTAACAGAGATGCTATCTTCACCATGCTCACAAATATGCTGAAATGTGAATATTTGAGAAAAGTCATTTGAAACTATGTGTATAAGTAAATAATATAATTTATGCTTCCACCAATCTTCTAGAAATTCATGGAAGTAAACGTCATTTATATAGATATACATCATAAACTTATACATTAAGCTTTTTTTAATTTTAAGTTTTAAATGTTCTTTTGGGGAAATATTAAAAATACATACTTTTAGAGTTATAAGGATTTTATATATCATTTAATGTGAAACCTGCTATTATCACCACACACTAATTTGTGATTGCAAGAAAATTATTGCAGATTTCTGCACCTTGCTTGTCTTTTCTGTGTAACGTGAATTGTGTGTGGGTTCGCTGGGGGGATTCAATGGGTTATATGCAGAAAGTGCTAAGAACAGCTCCACCACATGGTAAGCCCCCAAAACCGCTTACAGCTCTTTGTTTGTTCTCACACCGCAGAAGACTGAGGTCCAGAGAGGTTAACTAACTTTCTTAGGAAAACAGAATCCAGAAGTAGAGCCCTTTCTGGAGAGTATCCTGGTGCTTTATTTGTCCAACGGCAAAAGATACCTAGCGGACTGGGCGCCGTTGATCTCAGGAGCCCTGTGTCGATGCTAATTCTGTTAATGAAACATTGACTTAGGTCTTATCATTTAAGGCCTTCATTAGTTTTCAGACCACAGGGCACGTTGGTAGCAGGGCCACGGAAAGAGCCTGAGTTGTCTTTAGAAGGACTTGGCTTTGAATCTCAGCTCCTTCATTTACTGTCTGTGTTGTAACAAGATACTTGACCATTTTTAACTTTTATATTTTCAGCCTTAAATATCAATTGATGATGATGATGATGATGATGGAACAACCCAAACCTTTGTTGTGAGGACTAATGACTCAGCAAGCGTTTAGCCGGCAGGAGACCCCCAGCACGTGCTCCTTCCTCCCAGGCCTGGCCTCTTCCTGCAGATGACGTAGGCAGAGGACACAGCCTCATACCTGGGCAGACAGGGCTGTCAGGTGGTACGTGGTGAGCATGGAGCCAGGGAGAGAATCTGCACCTTGTTGAACTCCTGACCTGGGAGCTTCTGCACCATCCCCTGTAAACCCCCCTCCACCTTGCACAGCAGAGCACTTTACATTTCGGGAAGCACCCATTTGTTTCCTGTTTACCTATCCTCTCAACAGTTCTGGAGGATGAGTAGGCTAGGGGTTGCTGCTTTAATTTTTTGCAAATAAACTAGGCAGGGCCGCTTGGGGGCTCTGTGGTGTGTCTGACATCCCCTGATGCGTGAGTGGGGAGGCAAGGTCTCCTCTCTGGTTCCGGGGCACCCACAGCGCCCCACACAGCTCCCTTCCCTGCTGCAGCCCCTGCCCGCCGCGTCTGCACCCCTGATTCTAAGAAGAGAAGCTACAGAGCAGCCAGGGAGGGCTGTCATCTTCAGGGTCCTGCTCTTCAGTGACGGGGACTCCAAAGGCGTTGTTTGTAGTTACCTTTCTCAACATCCCCGATCCAGGAGTTATAACGTTGCTACAGCCCCTCCACCGGGTAGGTCCTGGCTGTTTGTTACATAATTGGAAGCAGGGAGGCTTTTCTTTGGATCAATTCATGGTGATGAGGGGTCCACTGATATTGACTGAGCCTCCGGTATGGATTAGGGGCGTGCGTAAAAATCCCCATGCCTTCCCTGCGGCTCGGAAACACAGGCACGCTCTTCCCACGCCGCACCCGCACCGCTCGCTCCCTGAACTCATTTAAAATTCATGCCGAGGTGAGTGGGATGGTAGGGCACTTGCATCTTTGTGAGGTTTATGGACAATTTTTCCTGCTGTGCGTCTGATGGTAATTCCTCAGTTAAATAATTCATTGTGATATTAAGAAGCTTTTTCCTTTAACTATTATGAAGGAAGAAGGGATTTTTTTTAAAGTAAAGGTCAAGGGAAAGGCCATCAATTCTTTTTTTTTTTTTTGAAGAAACTCATAGGATTCATTAAAAATACTGAAATTAAAAAAATTAGTTTAATTATTGGCTGCTAGACTGATACTTTGTTTGTGTCAAATGAATACATAAACCCATTACAATCATGTGAAGACGTTAGTCCCCCAAAACCAAGATGCATTAACAGTGCATATGAAATTTTAGCAGTTAAAAAAAGAGCACACAGGGAATGAGAAATATTTTATTTTGGGAGTGGCATAAATCAGACAAATCAGGGGAAGGTGGGATCTGCATCAGGTGCAGAAAAAAGAGAGATGGACTTTATCTAAGATTCATGCTGTAGAGTCAGGGTTGGGTCAATACCATATATTGAGTGTCTGCCGTGGGCTAATCACTTTGAAAGGCACACAGACTCATACTTAACTCCTACAGTGGTGCAAGGTTACTATTAGCATCCCATTTTATAAACGTGGACACTGGGGCTCATCGAGGTTAGGTAACTCACCCAGATCATGAAGCTTTGGCAAAACCCAGACTACATGGTCGGTACTTCTGTTTCTGATGCCTGTGACCTTTGTCTGCCTATTCTCCTGGGAAGACCACTGAGGAAGCTGAACCCCTGCAGGAAAACTTTCTTGTCTCAAGGCACTCAGCTAATAAAGTGGCTGAGTGTCCAGGATGCCCTCAGTGGGGAGAGTCCTGGATGACTGCAATTGAATCTCACCCCTGCAATCGGTAACCACCATCATGTTAGACGCCCAGACGCCCAGCTAGTCCTGATTCCTAAAGCCCACAGCCCACACTCTGTAGGACGCGGGGTCTGACTTTGTCACCTGCCTCAGCAACCATGGCCTTCTGGAACACATGCTTGATTATCAGCTGAGTCCAAGTCTTCAACCTCTACTCCGGACTTACCTTTTATATTTTACTATAATCGAAAGATGACTCTTCCCTGAAAAAGTTACTTTCCCTGAGAGTGCCAACGGAGGCTGCAGACCCTCCTCTTCCCAGCCTTGCCTTGCCACCCTCCAGAGCCTTCGTGGGGATGCCCTGAGGCCCATGCTAAGCACATCACTCCCCCAACTGCTCCCCGGGCTCTGGGTCTACACCACAATCACATGATGTGTCTCTGGAACCAGCGAAGAGCATCCGTCGCCCCTCCAGGCCCCATGGAGACTGGGGGCCAAAGGAGCGAGAAATTCCAGGATCTCCGGTCCCCAGAACTTGACCTGGGGGAGGATCATGCTGAGGCTGGTCACATGCGCTAGGCCCACTGGTGAGGATTACATGCATTAACATTTGAAAATTCTGTAAATGTGACTGAACGGGAGCAGCATATGATGTATTTCATTCAGATTCATTTAGTATCAGCAACTTCAATTTCAAAATGCACCTTAAAACTCTTCTATATTTAACTTGTTGGGGCTTTTCAAGATTTTAGTACTAATCTTCGTCATCAAATTAGATGATTTTCCTAGAACTAGAGAACTGTAATTGGGAGGTATTAGTCATACCTAGGAGCTTTGCATTTGCCATGTGGTTCAGGGCACAGCCCTGCACTAGAGAGGAAGGGTGAAGTAGCTAGGCGGTCTTGAGTCTTGACTTCCCTACTTATGCTATAATCTGATTGTGTGGCTGCTTCTCCGAATTCGTGGTCTAAGCAGATGACCATCATCCAACCCATGTTACCTTGATATGGTGCAGTGCAAACCTCAGTGGTTTTAATGGCAGAGAGAGAGAAGGAGAGAAGACAGGCAGGCAAGCAGACACAGCAAGGTAAAAGAGACACAGCAAGGTAAAAGAATGGAATAAAGACCCCTTTTAGCAGCAGGTCCCATTGCTTTTGTTTATGCCCAGTACCGTCCTATAACTTTTGGAAGGAGACATTGTGAGCAAAGCATGCACGGTACAGCAAGTTTTCAGTTGGAACGTCTTCCAGAAGTCGGAGTCTGATCAAATCCACCCTGACACGTCTGTTACTTTATACTCTGTTCATTTTAATTCCCTTTGCCGTCAATACACACGAGAATTTCTGCAAGCTCCAGAAGGCCTCAGATGCTTCCCAGTAAGACACATCTGTTGAATTTCTCAGGAAAGATGCTGATTGCTATTATGAATATTCCATAGAAAGTGTTTTTTATTAAAATGTCATTTAGGCAAGGAGGGCGCTTTAATCAGCTACCAGAGTAGCATTTGTACAAATTTCTTATCTCCATCAATTATGCTCAGCAGTCCTTTTTTCTGTTAATTATTTTTATAATACATTTTATTGTTTAGAACAATTTTTTGTTCACAGAAACATTTCAAAGGTAACCCAGGGAGTTCCCATTTCCTTCATACATAGTATCCCTATTGCCAGCATCTCATTTTAGTATATGACACACTTGTTGCAATGAATGAACCATATCAATACAGTATCATTCACTAAGGTCCACACTTACTCAGATTTCCTTAGTTTTTACCTAGTATCCTTTTTCTGCTCTGGGGTCGTGGGCAGGGCATCATCAGGGTATCGTATTCCATTTATCATCATTAAAGTCCCCCAGGCTCTGCTTGGTTGTATGTGAGAACGCACAGCACTGGTCTTTCTCCATCTGACTTAATTCACTTAGCAAAATGTCTTCAAGATCCAAGGATGTTGTCACAAATGGCAAGATGTCATTTTTTTTTTCCATGACCGAATAGTATTTCCTTGTGTGTGTATATACCACGATTTCTTTTTGGATCCATCCATCCATGGACACTTATGTTGTGTCTATGTCTTGGCCATTGTAAATAATGCTGCAATGAACACAGGGGTGCAAATATCTTTTCAAGTTAGCATTTTCATTTTCTTTGGGTAAATACCCAGAAGGGGAATTGCTGCATCATATGGCAGTTCTATTTTTAATTTTTTAAGGAATCTCCATACTGTTTTCCACAGTGGCCATACTAGGTTACATGCCCACCAACAGTGCACAAGGGTTCCTTTTCTCCACATCCTCACCAACACTTTCTTGTCTTTCTGGTGACCGTCATTCTGACAGGTGTGAGGTGTTATCTCACTGTGCTTTTGATTTGTGTTTTTCTGATGATGAGCGATGTTGAGCACCACTTCATATACCTGTTGGCCATCTTTACATCTTCTTTGGAAAAATATCTATTCAGAGCCTCTGCCTATTTTTTAGTCAAGATTTTTGGTATTGAATATTTTGAATTCTTTATATATTTTGGATATGAATCCCTTATCAGATACAATTTGCAAATATTTCCCCCCACTTGGTAGGTTACCTTTTCATTTTGCTGGTGATTTCCTTTGCTGTGCAGAAGCTTTTTAAAAATTTTTATTTATTTATTTATTTATTTATTTATTTATTTATTTATTTATTTAGATTTTTTATTTACTTATTTGAGAGACAGAGAGAGGAAGCAGGAGCAGGGTAGGGGGAGGGACAGACTCCCCGCGGAGCAGGGAGCCCAATGCGGGACTCCATCCCAGGATCCCGGGATCATGACCTGATCTGAAGGCAGATGCTTCACCAACTGAGCCACCCAGGTGCCCCTGTGCAGAAGCTTTTTAGTTTGAGGTGGTCCCACTTGCTTACTTTTCACTTTGTTGCGTGTGCCCTTAGGTGTCATATCCAAAATATCATTGTGAAGACCAATGTCAAAGGAGCTTCCCACTATGTTTTCTTCTAGGAGTTTTATGGTTTCAGGTCTTGCATTCAAGGTCTTAATCCATTTGAACTACTTTTTGAGTAGAATGTCAGATAGTGGCCCGGTTTTGTTCTTTTGCATGTGGCTGTCAATTTGCACAATTTTCCCAATTTTGGCCAGCATGCAGGTATATCATCCTGGTTTTAATTAGCATGTCACTGATTAGTACTGAGGTAGAACATTTTTATAACTTTATGGGTCATTTGAGCTTTCTTTTGTATAAGATGCCTGTCTGTTCTTTTGGTTAAATTTTTTTTTCAAACAAACAAAACAAAAGAAAACCAAAACCAAAAAACACAACAACTTCAGGATGTTATTTATGTATAACTACACACTAATACTTCATTAGTTATATCCTTTGTAAATATCTGCTCTCAGCCGTAGCTTGTCTTTTCACAATTTTTTGATATGGAAATTCTTAAATTTTAATATGTTAATTTTTCAACTTCCTTCTGTTATGATTTTGCCTTCATATTTCTTACTCAAGAAAATGTTCCTGCCCCAAGGTTATACATATAGTGTTCTTGCATTTTTTTTCCTAAAATTTGCTTTTAGGTCCATGTGGAACTTATTTTTGATTATGATGTGAAACAAAGTTTCAATGTTACGATTATTTTTTTAGATAATCATCTGTCTTACCATAAATTTATTGAATAAATCATGCTTTCCCCACAAATCTGCAATGTCACCTCAGTCATAGATCAAATGTCCATATGCTTCAGTCTAGGTCAGGTTAATTCCCACTGGCAAATAAACTGAATTTTTTTTCACTTGCTAGAACTTACTATATAGGGAAATCTGTTTTAAAGCTTATTTTAACACATAATCAGTGATATATATTACATCAAAATAGTACAGTTTCTTTATCAAGTTAATCTATGATGAAGGAATACTGTTACATTTTCTTAAAAGCACAAATGTTTTTAAATTTTCAAATGGGAAAATACCGTAGAAAAAAAGTGATTGGAAATTCACTGAAGAGTCGTTTTACATTTGAGATCTGTGGAGAAGAGAGCTAAATGCAGCTTTACTTCTTATCTTCTATGGGAAGTTTGTCAAAAGGACTGTATATAAGTGGATTTTCCACTAAGTAGCCCGAGAACTAGTCATAATTTGGCCATAAGACAATAACTTAAAATTTGTTGTTACGGCAGAAAGAAGGGGAATTTAATTTAATCAATTTATTTATTTTTTAGTGAAAGCAAATTAATTTTTTTATTAATTTTTTATTATGTTATGTTAATCACCATACATTACATCATTAGTTTTTGATGTAGTGTTCCATGATTCATTGTTTGTGCATAACACCCAGTGCTCCATGCAGAACGTGCCCTCTTTAATACCCATCACCAGGCTAACCCATCCTCCCACCCCCCTCCCCTCTAGAACCCTCAGTTTGTTTCTCAGAGTCCATCGTCTCTCATGGTTCGTCTACCCCTCCGATTTCCCCCGCTTCATTCTTCCCCTCCCGCTACCTTCTTCTTCTTCTTTTTTTTTTTTCTTAACATATATTGCATTATTTGTTTCAGAGGTACAGATCTGAGATTCAACAGTCTTGCACAATTCACAGCGCTTACCAGAGCACATACCCTCCCCAGTGTCCATCACCCAGTCACCCCATCCCTCCCACCCCACCCCCCACTCCAGCAACCCTCAGTTTGTTTCCTGAGATTAAGAATTCCTCATATCAGTGAGATCATATGATACATGTCTTTCTCTGTTTGACTTATTTCACTCAACATAATACCCTCCAGTTCCATCCACGTCATTGCAAATGGCAAGATCTCATTCCTTTTGATGGCTGCATAATATTCCATTATATATATAGACCACATCTAAAGAAGGGGAATTTATTATTGCAGAGCAAAGAAGACAGAAGGGAAGGTGGAAACAGAAGACACAAAGAAGTATTTACTCAAATAAAATTGTATTTGTGTGCAAACTTAATGAGGTGTAGAAGGTTTAAGTAACTTCTAGTGCCAAATTTATAAGTGGTAGCACACAGTTCTAGGTAATCAAGAGAACAGAGTGAAAAATCGAAGTGTAATGTAGCCACCATCCGTCCGCCATGCTCCCCCACCCTCCACGCCATGAAGCCCTTTTACCACAACGAGGAAGGAAATGTTGACACAGAACTGACTTGGGCTAGAAGCAAGGTACTCTCTGTACTTAGAACTGTTTTCTGTGTTTTACTATTTACCCCTTGCGAGAAAGTAGCATCATTTTGTTGCTGTTTTTGTGGTTGTGCTTGCGGACAACCTGACCAAGGAGTAGGTCTCTCTGGTGGGTGCCCGCCAGTCTTTGTCAGCTTCACTTAAAAGGAGCTGTCTGCTGGGTCAAGGCAGCCCTGCTCACTCAGGGCGAGTCCCAAGCCTGAGCGTGGTCACTGAGAGAATTAGTTCAATGGCATATATAACTGGTTCTAGCTCTGTACTCTTTAATCTACTTAGTGTTGATGCCACAAAATGCAATCATATGGGGAAAAAAAGTAAATAGGAAGCCAGTGGATAACCAGATACAACAGGAGTAAACAGCAGTAGTAAGTCACACGTGACAGGAGAATTTACTCGCTAATAAGGAGGAAACAACGCATGCTAACGTTATGTGCATTCATACAGAGTGGTGAACACATAGAATTTCAGGAGTACTGAGTTACATTTTGAGGGTTCTGGCATAGCAAAAATGTATGCACCTGAGCACATACCAGAAAGAAATGGACGCAGGAGTCATGGGAAGCTAGCAAACCTGTTGTAGGAGGCAAACATAAGTTCACAGGGCATCCCGGGGCTAATTGACTCTACCTAGAAAACACACAGAAAACCAGTCTGCAAACCCTAGGAAGATGAACTCAAGGAGGAAGAGAACAGTTTAACTTAACATAGTCACTAAATTTCACCATCATATTACAGTGATTAATACAGGCGCTGATGATTCATACTTATTATGCTTGTCTCCAATGACAGCCCGTGGAGCTGGAGACAAACTGAAGAAAAAAAAAAAAAACTCTAACCCATAATAAAAGTAGTTTTCAAAACATCCTTGCAAGGTAGTTTCACAAGGGACCAGCGTTGTTATTAAATGTTAACGCCTGCTTCCCTTACTCAACACTCACTATATTTGACAGGGTTTTGATCTTCCAGACATCTTCCCGTGATGGGTGGATTGTAGGAAGTTGAGGTTGCAGAAAAGCTGAGTGATCCGTCTAAGACCCTTCATGTTCCTGGCACAAATTCATCTCCGGAATTTCTAGTTGGGGCTTCACCTTCATTTCTGACACCTACTAATGCCGGGGTTCTTAAAGCATAATTTAATGAAATCCCTAAAATACATGTAAAGTAATCACCTATGATCTATAAATATAATCCAGAAAGAGTATTAGTACATGTTCAAGAATATGAATGACACTATGCTTTGCAAAGGAAAGAGTAGATACTTTTCTTCCTTTTCCTCATATTGAGTAACAAGGAACATGAAATTTACCCCATTTAACTGAAAATCAGCAGTAGGGTGTAGCAGAAAAACACAAGTCTTACTCATGGATCTCTGGACTCAAACCTTGCTGTACTGCTAACAAAGTCTGGTTCTTCCACGAATAGATAGGTCTGTTGTGAGTGTAAAGTGAGCTGCTATATGTGAAGTCTACTGGGTAGTTCAGGATGCGTGAGTGACACTGTCCCATTGTCCTCATTTGTCCCAAATTCTATATGACATCATGAAGGTTGACCAGTCTCAGGTCACAGCCGAGTTTGGAAACCAAATGAAGGATAGACAGAGGAATTAGATAGCGGGGAGATTTATTACAGGTAAAATCTAGGTGGAAGGATTTGGTTAACATGTGACCAAATGTGTTTGCCAACATTCCCTGCCTGATGTCCCTCCACTGAGTCAAATCTAAATCTTGGAACGACCAGCTGGATGAACTCAGTAGGAAGATCGGGTCTGAGGAGCAGACACACATACGGAGGAAGGCTGTCTATCGCAGAAAGAAATGAAAGAAAAGAGTCCAACTCTTCATTGCTAAATGTTTTAGTAGAGTGACTCTATCTATTTAAGAAAGGAGGATCCAACCTGTTACAGCCAACCACTAACTCACTTCTCCTCCACAGGCAAGAATGGGTGTGGAGTGGGGAAGAGGCCAGGATGGTCATGCAGCATCTTTCTTCCCTGAAATGTGCACAGGAAGGGATTCCTCCCAGCAAGCCTCACCATCCTTCCTGACACTCAAGCCGGAAGTAGTGAAATTAGCTGTGATGTCACCTTTCCACACATCCCGCATCTAGACCCAACTCAACCCTTACAACCGTTTATCTTTCTGCCATGTCATGCCCCATGTGGGCTAACAAGATTCTATTGTCTGTGCTTGCTCTCTTTCTTTTCTACTCATGTTTAAACCCACATGAGCACCCTCACACCTGCTATTTTTGTAGTCATTCTTCACTCCGTATCTAATCTCAGCTCCTCCCTATTCCTACCTGTAGCCCAGGTTCAGAAACTGTCTTTCAGCCTTCTGTTTTCCTTTGCTTCTCAGTGAAAAGTACTTACAACCCATACATCACAAGGACCCGTGCATAACAACAGAAATGGTAGTATTACATTTACTAAGAATCACGATGCACTGGGGATCCTGGGTGGTGCAGTTGGTTAAGCGTCAGACTCTCGATTTCGGCTCAGCTCATGATCTCAGAGTCCTGAGATCAAGCCCCATGTCAGCCTCGGCGTCCTTAGCGGGGAGTCTGTTTAAGATTCTCACTTCCTCTTCCTCTGCCCCTCCTGCCCCCACTCTTTCTCTCTCTAAAATCAATTAAAAAAAAATCACGATGCACCAAGCTCTGGACCAAGTATTTTATTTTATTTATTTTATTTTTATTTTTTTTAATTCTTTAGCTTTTTAATAACTGTTGTGTCATAATAATCTACTGAAGATCCAGCAAGCATTGTCACATCCAATTTTACAAAAGATATGTGAATTTATATATATACACATCCATATACACACATCTGTCAACTATCTTTAAACTATCGTCTATGAAATGCTAAGTCTCATTTCATAGTGTATTTTTTTATTTTTTTTATTATGTTATGTTAATCACCATACATTACATCATTAGTTTTTGATGAAGTGTTCCATGATTCATTGTGTATAACACCCAGTGCTCCATGCAGAATGTGCCCTCTTTAATACCCATCATCAGGCTAACCCATCCTCCCACCCCCCTCCCCTCTAGAACCCTCAGTTTTTTTCTCAGAGTCCATCGTCTCTCATGGTTCATCTCCCCCTCCGATTTCCCCCCCTTCATTTTTCCCTTCCTGCTTTCTTCTTCTCCCCCTTCTTCTTCTTCTTCTTCTTCTTCTTCTTCTTCTTCTTCTTCTTCTTCTTCTTCTTCTTCTTCTAACATATAATGTATTATTTGTTTCAGGGCTACAGTTCTGTGATTCAACAGTCTTACACAATTCACAGCACTCACCATAGCACATACCCTCCCCAAAGTCCATCACCCAGCCACCCCATCCCTCCCATCCCCCACCACCCCAGCAGCCCTCAGTTTGTTTCCTGAGATTGAGGATTCCTCATATCAGTGATGGACCAAGTATTTTACACGCATTATGGTTTGTTTACTCTCCACAACCTCCTAGGATTTCAGGCTACACTTTTAGGACTATGTTGAGTTAGCTGAGGCTTAGAAGTATTAACTAAGCCCAAGTCTTTGAGGAAGGACCCCGACTGATGGTGTTAATCACACAGTCAGGATCTTGGAGGATTTCTGCTCCATTCCCTCCTGGTAGCCATGAGGTTCGGCATTCCAGTGAACCTCGGGGATATTACATGTCCGGCTGGGGTGAAACTGTGTATGTTATTGCCATATTAGAACCAGACCTCCCAGTTCTTGGATCTTCGGGGCATGCTTTGATATCAGAGTTCTGGGACAGAAGCTACAACCAAAGCAAGAAAAAAGTAACACAGGCCTATAAATCACAGTTGCACTGTACATTCATGTGTGTTTATTGTCTGTCCAGGGCTCTCAAATTTATTGAGAGTCAAGGAGAAAGGATAGCAGGCATGTCTCAATCAGGCTCCTGTGCATTTCCACGCGGTTTGAAGCCCATAAGGGGAAACTAAATAAGGCATCCTTAAAGACAGGTTCTGGGAAGCTGCGAGATGTCTTTTCTGTACACTAGTTTAGGTAGCTAAGAGATAAGTAAATTAATCTTCGTTATCAATCCACCGGATAGCAAGAGTTAAGCTGAAGCACCACTCCGTCAGTGCAGGACGGTATGGTCCACATGGCAGATCACATGCTTGCTTATGGATCCAGGTGCATCCCTGACAGACTTGGCAATGAGAGTGATCTTCAGTCCTGAACAAACCTGTCGGTTGCTTCTGCTTACTTTTGCTTGTGCCTCTTGATGAGGGGCATTGCGATTAGACAAATCACACCGTCTGTGATATAGCCCCTTCCTTTAGCCATGATTCATTTTGACAAGGAGAGTTTAAAAGCAACAAGTAAAATATGATAAACAACATCCATCATTGTAAAGGGGGTCTGGCTAAAAGCTTTCTGTCACTAGGAACACTGCAAAGTTTCCAGCCTCGTGTCCATGTGGAAGGGAAATGCTGGGAGCAGCTCAGTTTCCGCACGCACAACCTGCACGATCCCAGGTTCGGGCTGAACTGATTCCAGAAGCAGCTACCCCGCCTGCAGCCCCAGGAGTGGCCGTGGGGGTGCATGGGCAGTGGGGCTGAGAGCTGGTGCAGGCATCCGGGGCCCTACTCCTGTCCCCTCACTGAGCTCTGCCTCGCCTTACCACTGGGCTCCTCACTCCCGTTTCTGAAAAGCTAACCCACATCTTCGTTAGGCCCTCCTGTGTGTGTGTGGTGTTTCCCCAGAGCTCTGACATTGGCTTCTACCTTCAGATATTGCCCCTTCCCACTCCTCGGACTCTTAGGGTCCCAGACACAGGGGGATGGATCTTTCCTCCTGGTCCCAGAGAGGCTCACCTCTGCCCCCAGAAATGTGACCCACATGGCTACCTCAGTTACAGATGCTCCTTGAGAAAAAGAGTTTTACAGTGTATGATGTTTACATGGCCAGCATGGACCTTAGAAGCTCTTTTTTGGAGGCTTTCACAAAAATTATACTTACCCAGGAGTATTAACATCAAGCCCAAGCCACTGGGCTGTCCAGTTTTCTTGGCTTCAATGAGCAGAATTTCATATCTCATCCCCAACAGGTATTTCTAGTCTTTTTTGGTTGAATTCAGTCACACACAAGTTGCTTTTCTTGCAAAGTAAAATTAATGCATACTTTACTTGGTTCTTAAAGCCAAAGAGTGAGGCATCACAGCCAGGGAATGGAGCCCCAGAGTCAGTCCTGGAGTCCACGGTGAAGGAAAGGTGGTGGTACTGTCTCAGAGCAGTCCTTCACAGTTGATAAAACAGAATGACAAGAAGATGGTATTAGAAGGCAATATATATATTTTTTGTATTTCCTTATTTTGCTGATGTGGTATCGACGGATTAAGGATGCTGAAAGACTCATTTAGCATGCCAACATCAGACAACCTTAGCCAAATTTGGTGCTGAATCATTTAAATTCTGATTCCAATCTGCAGGTTTCTCAAGGTGTCATAGAAATATGTTGAGCTTTCAAAACATTGGTTACTCTTTTTAGACTTCACTTATTTATAAAACAGACAATACCTGTCCTGCCTACTTCACAGATTTGCTGTGACGATATCAAATGAGCTAGTATATATCATAATGCTTTATAAATTGTATGTCCTTATTCACAAATGTGAAACTGTTATTGATTAATGGAGTAGGGATAGAAGTAGTTGCTATTTTAGTAATATTACAATCACCCTACCCTTTTCAATACTACTTCAATATGGAAACTTCCATTGTTTATAAAAGAATTACAGATTTTACCAATACAAATTTTCCACTGGAAAAAAATGGAAATATCACTTTTATTAAAATTTGCTCGGAACCAATTTTTATGTCAGTGTATGTAAACGAGATTTTTTTCCCTATAGAATGGATTGATGGTGCCTTAACTTGTCAGTGTCTCCTGCATTTCATGGAATGAGTTACATGATTTCTGTGCCAGTGAGTTTGTGCTGATTAGCAAACCACCCCAACACTCAGCAGCTAAAACAACAAACTATCATGTCTCATACTTCTGTGGTCTGTTGGGTGGTTCCTCTTATCTTGACCACTTGAGTGATCTCTTTGGGCAGCCAGAAGCTGGGCTGAGTTACCTGGTGTAGCCTGAGCCTGCTCACATGCTTGGTGTTTTTATGCTTTTTGGTCTGGAGTTTTCCAAGGAACAGCTGTGGTCTACAGGTCTCTCATCCCCTGGAATCTAGCTTGACCTGCTTCTCTAAGGTGCTAACAGGGATCCAAAGGCAGCAGGAGAAGGAGAGACCTAATAGCAAGTACTCCTCAAGCGTCTGTATGCCATTTATTAATGCTCTACTGGCCAAAGTGTGTCTTGGGCCAAGTCCAGATCCAAGGGGTAGAGGCCGTGATGTGGCCATGTCTGCAAACTCCACCACATTTGCTCATATTCCTGAGGCCTAAGGACCGGTTGAAAGCAGCTGTTGAGCATTTTTCTTGTGGTCAGCCCAAGGGAGGGCAATGCGGGGTGAACAAAGAAACATCACATGTGAAACCTGACCTTGTAAAGACAAGGAATGCAGAAAACAATTACAGATTGAAGAAAAAACAAATAGAGTCAAGCAGTGGATACTCTGGAGCAGGTTAATATGCAGTGAAGGAATTGCAGGAAGCCAGACTCACTGCGAGAATAAAGGAATTCGCTTCCATTCAGTATTCACATTAGACTTTCCTCATCGTTTTTCATGGTTCAACTTGACCGGTTAATTTGTTAGAGGAAACCGTGTGTATAAACATAAATATTTCCCTCGGAAGAGACACCATTACTCTCTGCTCCATGATACCTGTATCACCCAGAAGTGGGTTTTTTAAAATGATTTTATTTATTTGAGAGAGAGAGAGAGAGAGCAGGAAGCAGGAGGGGAAAGGGGAGAGGGAGAGAATCTCAAGCTGACTCCCCGCTGAGCAAGGAGCCTGATGAGGGGTTCGATCTCATGACCCTGAGATCATGACCTGAGCCGAAACCAAGAGTCGGACACTCCACTGACCTGAGCCACCCAGGCGCCCCTCACCTGTAAGCGTCTCAAGGCACCTCTGCGCTCATTTTCTCTCTAGGGGCTCCCGCAGCGTGGGAGGGAAGCCTTGCCGCCATCATGCAGAAGAGGAGTGGGAAGGGGGAAGTCAGAGGGAGCAAGTTGGGGGCCTGCAGAGCCAGACAGGGTAGCGGCTTCACTCCCACAAGGGAAGGACTACAGTTGTAATGTCACGTCAGGAAGTCCACCTAAAGTAACGACCACGGCGATTAAGTCATGCACATCCTCAGCCAGTAGTCATTGTCTACTGTATGCCACCATCTCTAATAATGTAGAACGTTCTAGCTAAGAGTGAGACAAAAAATTAAAAAAAAAAAAACTTTCTGGAAAATAATAAGCACTATCAAAAAAATTAATCATGATGATGTGATTAGATTAAGAAGTACAAGGCAAAGTGTGGACCAAGGGAGAGGCGGCAACGATGATTTGCTCACACCACGTAGTCAGAAAAGCCGGGTTAGCAGTTACTAATTGTGTGATTTTAATCAACTTACTTAAGTTTGATTAAGTCTCCCCATCTATAAAACAGAGATGCACGTAATTGGCCTAGATTCTTCTCAAGACTTTTTATGAGTCACATGAGCTAAGGTGCACGAATGCAGTTTGTGCGAAGTTTGTGAGAGGGTTGGTGTCATCAAAGTCACGATCTGTTGCCACTGTCGATGTGCCGTCCTTGCCCTGATGACAGCTACTGAAATAGAAGCAGAAGGTCAATCCTAGACATGTCTCAGAGGCTGAGCTGAAAGCAGGAGGGCAGTTAAACTTCAGAGGGGAGGCAACAGGGCAGGCCGTGGGCTCTGAGCAACAACCCTCTGAGTTGCACTGATTTCAGTGTGGAGAATATGGAGCAAGGTGATCCACAGGGGATGTAGGCTAGACAAGCATGTGGCCCCCTCCTCAACCCTGCCCTGGCCTGACACCTACTCAAAACCCAGCAGGTTGTGTTCTATGGAAGAATATATGTTGCCTCGGGCGCCTGGGTGGCTCAGTCGGTTAAGCGTCTGTCCTCGGCTTAGATCATGATCTCTGGGTCCTGGGATCGAGCCCCGCATCGTGCTCCCTGCTCAAAGGGGAGTCTGCTTCTCCCTCTCCTGCTCCCCTTGCTTGTGCTCTCTCTCTCTCAAAAAAAAATAAATGAAATCTTAAAAAAAAAAAAAAAGAATATATGTTGCTTTTGGGGAGAGGGGTCCTCCGGGACCTTTAATAAGTCAGTTTGAATACTGTCAGTCCAAAAAGGTTGGAACTTCAGCTCATTTGGGGTTTCTCAGCATGTCTTGCATTAGATGCTGTTACACAAGTAACATCCCCAAATGTCTTTGAAGTTATAATGTGCAGGAAATGTCTAAGATAAGATCCTTGCTTTATGCTTGGTTCCCTATTTATGCAGAAGCCCAGGGATTTCTCATAACGTGATAGTAAAGCAGGATAATCACTGACTCGTTTCGCTCCTGTAAATCTTGGACCTTGCTCACTTTCTTCAGCCCCTCTGAGCTTTACCTTCTACAGTCAAAGCATCTTTGATGACAACAACCCTCTCAGATTAGAAAGATGTAAGAAATGGCACATGGATAGTGTGTGGCACTGGGTAAGGACTAAAGAAGAGCGGTGGTTTTTATCATTTTTATTTCCTGTTACTGTTTCAAAGGCAGTCTCCTATGCTCCCGCCTCTCTGGGAGATCGTGAGGGAGCCCCCATGTGCTCCTGAGGCTGCGGCCCCTGCCAACCAAACTGGCTCCTGCGGCCACAGGCCTCTCTGCTGTATTGGGGAGGCATGCTGTACCTGCCTCTTACGTGCTCCCCGATATCCCACCGACCTGTCTCATTCCACATCAGCATGCCGGCAACAGGGCTCGAGCCACGTGTTTTTGATACTGATAATATTCTCAGCTGTAAAAGTATATCAGAGAAGTCAATAGTCGGGCTGGCCTGTACCTAACTTTAGTCCTTTGCAATCATCAAAGACAATTTCTGTTGTGCAAAGTTTATGTTCTAGAGGCTTTGAGGCTATTAGAGTGCAATTCAAATGTAAAGCAAATATAGAGTAAAAAAATGGAACGGGGTGAACTCGTAAAATATATTCCCTGGTTAAATCACCTCTTCCTTACACAGGGATAGCCCAATAAAGCAAAAGACTCTTAAAAATAGAATTGGGGGATGAAACCCTCCCACAGCCCACGCTCCACATGTGCCTGCCTGGGTCCCCATACCTCGCTAGGAGGGTCATTGGGACTGTACTTCTTAGACAACCTACCTAAAGTTTATTACATTAAATTCTAAACTTGGTTATTATTTCACTGTAACTCAATTTCTTTCAGCCCAACACACACACAAGATTTGTATTCACTGACAACAGCAGCGAGACTTAATGATGTGAAGGGAAGCAGGGAGAATACCGAAGCCCAGCCCATAGCCGTGTGGACACACAGAGGTCTGAGCAATCTGCTGCTGAAAAACAAAGAAAGTTTTGTTTTGTCCTCCCCAAATGAGTTAGGGTTCTGGTCAGAGATGACACTGCCTCAGGCATTGAAGGATGAGCATAAAACTGTGGGCAGGAAAAACAGGGAGGAGGGCAATTAATTCCAGCGAAGGAAATAGCATGCATAGAATCAGGGTGTGCAAGTTCACGGCTCCTTTGGGGAGAGAGCAGGTTTCTGCACCCCTGACAAAGGTTTTGGGGACACTGAATAAGAGAGGGAGCTTGGGGAAGCAGAAAAGCAAGGCAAAACCCATGCTGCAGATCAGGTTGAGTGATCACTATACAGTGTGAATTCTGGCATGAAGGTGATGGTTAAAGGAAAAATAAAGGATTCCTAATAGTACTCATTTTATGTTGAGGCCAATTCTCATGAGAAAGGTTTGCTTTGATTTGTAGAATCTGATCATGTATGCTGATCTAGATTGATCTACACATTTCTGGGAATTCATTGAACAGCTTCCAGACAGCAGATTTAAGTGGGGCTGAGATCCACTGGTGAAAAAAATCCCATAGTAAATTATCATCCTTTCAAATACCATCTTGAGTTTATATATCATTTTTTTCCTTACAAGTTACTCAAATCACTTCACATATATCATTGCATTTTCCCTAATGTTTTTGAGACATAATTAGGTACATGCATTCCCGTGCTTATTTTATAAATATTGACATCTGACATATTGGTTACAGAATCTGCTTAAGAGAACATGGCATCAAAACTGTCACCAAACTACACATTATTGTCAGCTATTTTGCATATAAGTCATCATGTAAATAAAAATGTTATAAGCATTTCTCTCTGATTGCATACATTTAATATTTTTACATTGGCTTTACAGTTTCAAAATAAATTGTACCAGCACATTATACAAATTTCCAGCACTACAGGAAAAAGGGTAACAAGGAAAAATAGGAAAAAAAAAAAAGTAGAAATATCACACATCTCATTACTGAGATTACAGGAACTGTCCACACAGTTGTAAGATCCTATTACTTCAGGGCCCAATAAGGTGAAATGAATACTGAACTTATTAAGGGAAAGGTGAGCAAGGATGAGGTGCCTGAGCAGAAACAGAAATAGCAGAATCTGGTAAAATGCTCTGGGATTTAAGTTAAAACAAGAGAAGCTTGTATGAGCCAAATGTTTTTCATCTGTAGGCAAACTTGGTCGAGGACAGTGAGCTTACAGCTCCTGCTTGCACCTGTATATTTATATGGCTACAACATTAGATAAATAGAGAAATAGAGATAAACAAATACATAGACACAATAATTTCATAAAAATAAGATCATGCTGTTAAAAATTATTAAAATTAGTTTCACTTTAAAGAATAAACAATTTTAAATTTCACAAAAATTAACTCAAAATGGATCATGGACCTAATGTACAATATAAAGCTATAAAATGAGAAGAAAATACAGGAGAAAACTTAGATGACCTTGGGTGTGGCCATGTCTTCTTAGATGCAACACCAGAGACAGGATCCACGAAAAAGAGAATTGATTTGCTGGCCTTCATTAGAATTACAATCTCTGCTCTGTGAAAGACAATATCAAGAAAATTAGAAGACAAGCCACAGACTAGGAGAAGATATTTGTGAAAGACACATCTGATAAAGGGCTGTTATCCAAAATATACAAAGAAAGTTTAAAATCAAGCAATAAGAAAACAAACAATTGGATTATAAAACTGGCCAAAAACCTTAACAGACATCTCACCAAAGAAAGTATACAGAGAGCAAATATGCATATGAAAAGATGTTCCATGTTGTATGTCATTAAGGAAATGCAAATTAAAACCCTGAGATGCCACTACACTCCTATCAGAATGGCCCAAACCCAGGCTACCGACAGCACTCAGTGCTGTGGGGCCGGGGAGCAGCAGGAACTCTCATTCGTTGCTGGTGGGGATACAGTCACTCTGGAGGACAGTTTGGTGGTTTCCTACAAAACTAAACATACTCTTACCATAGGGTCCAGCAATCATACTTTTTGGCATTTACCCAGAGGAAATGAAAACTTATGTCCTCACAAACCCATGCAGAGATGTTTATAGTGACTTTATTCATAATTGCCCCAAATTGGAAGCAACCAAGATGTTCTTCAGTAGGTGAGTAAATAAACTGTGAAACATCCAGACGAAGGAATTTTATTCAGTGCTAAAAAGAAATGAATTGTGAAGCCATGAAAAGACATGGGAGAAAATTCAATGCATACTACTAAGTGAAAGAAGCCAATCTGAAAAGAATACATTCTGTATGATTCAACTATATGGCATGCTGGAAAAAGGAAACCTATGAAGACAGTAAAAAATCAGTAGTTGTCAGAGGTGGGGATGGGGAAGATAAATAAGTAAAGCACAGAGCGTTTTTAGGAGGATGGAAATATTCTGTATGATATTATAACGATGGATTACGTCCTTACATGTTGTCCAAACCCATAGCGTACACAATTTCAAGAGTGAACCCTAATGTAAACTATAAACTTTGTGTGATTATGATGTTTCATCAGTGGTTCACCCTTGGTAAAAAGTACACCATTCTGGTGAGCGATGTTGGGGGAGGCCATGCAAGTGTGCAGGCAGGAAGTATATGGGAAATCTCTGCACCTTTCTCTCAATTCTGCTGTAAACCTTAAACTGCTCTAAAAAAAAATAAAGTCTTTAAAAATGTTTAGCTGAAGGAACTACTGACTCCCATCTTTTCTAAACATTTGATTCCTCCAAAAAGACTCTAAATGTAATAAACTGATTATGTAAAACATTCCAAATTTCCAGTTACACTTCGATTACATCTTTGTTTCAATTTTATAAGATATTGGGTGACCGTGTAACACACTAAATGAAAAAAAAAAAATCACTCTTCCTTTTCTCCTTCCTCACCTCCTGATTTTTATTTTTTATTATTTATTTATTTATTTATTTATTTATTTATTTATTTATTTATTTATTTATTTATTTAAAAGATTTTATTTATTTATTTGACAGAGAGAGAGACAGCGAGAGAGGGAACACAAGCAGGGGGAGTGGGAGAGGGAGAAGCAGGCTTCCTGCCGAGCAGGGAGCCCGATGTGGGGCCCGATCCCAGGACCCTGGGATCACGACCTGAGCCGAAGGCAGACGCTTAATGACTGAGCCACCCAGGCGCCCCCACCTCCTGATTTTTAAAATTACATTTTGTTTACATTGTATCAAAGTTACATTCAGCCCCATAGCCATTACTGTTGTGACCTCAAGTCCTGTGTTTAAATAGATTCTTAATCACACTGTATCTTTTTTTCCCAAAATATCTTCATTCCACTGATTTCTCTGTTGATTTCTTGTTTGATTGAGTTTCACCTTCACTGAGAGCAAACAGTTCTCTTCTTATTCTATTTGAATGACATCTTAGTACATGTCGAAACACTGGATCATGCACCCGGCTCCCAGAATTTCATAAAAAGTGCTCTATTTTCTGGCATTGAGTATAGCATATATTCTTTTATATATTGAAAGATTAGTTATTTCATTAAGTAGACTTTTTCAAGAAGAACATATGGGAGTTACATTTCTTGTTTTTTTTTTTTTTTTCCATGTTTGAGGATGTCTTCCTATTTCCTTTTTTACAGTTAAAAAAAAAGTTAACTGGGCATGTAATATTCTTGGCTCACATTTTCTTTTCCTAAGAAATTAGTGGATATTACTCCACTGCCAGATTTCTGTTATTGACTACTGGTGCTGAAAAGTATGAGACAAGACTAATTTTACCACTTTAGGGAGATTAGTTTTTCTGCTGGTTTATAAAACTTTTCCTTCTTCCTTCCTTCCCTTCCTCCCTCCCTCCCTCCCTTCATTCCCAGTTTCTGGATGTCAAGTACATATAATTAGATTATGGATTTAACTATTTAGTTTCATGAAAAACACATTAGTCCACATATGGATCACAATGATTTATTTAGCAAATTATTTATTTGGTATCTTTTAGTAAGTACTCATGAGCCTGCTGTGAAAAAGAAAAGCAAGGACCTTGAACATAACCTGCATTTTGCCATGTCCTTTTCTCCATTCCATCACCTGATAACCCACGGGATGCAGTCCTCTGTGCATTGTGCATCTGTCATCATCTTGTGCGCTTCCTCATAGGGCTTTATTACATACATATCTTTGTCTATTTTTATCCCCGTTGTTTCAATGTTAAAAATGTTTTATGGTGTATGTAATCTTTTAAAAGATAGCTCATTTAAAATTATATTGCTAAAATTCATTATATTATCATGTGTCACTGTTATTAATTCGTTTTGAGTGCTGTACTGTATGTTATATTCAGCTATTTTCCTTTGATACATTTTCAGATTGTTTCCAGGTTTTTGCATTTGTGGAGACTTGATAGGAACATTCTTATTCAGGTTTTTTTCCTCCAATAAAATAAGTGTAAAATTTTTTCATGCTGGTCTCAAATTGTATTCCTTTGTCCACTATGAGTTGTGATAATATCTTTTTGAGATGATAGATAGGTAGATAGATAGATAGATAATAGACAGATAAATTATCTATTTCTTGCTATTTGTGTTTCCTCTTCTGGAAAACACCTGTTCACATTTTCCAACTGTTCTGGTGAATTTGACGCTTTTCTTATTGATTTGCCAAAATATATGATTTTTATATAAATTTTTGTCATTTGTATATGTTGAAAATATCTTCCTCCATTCTGTAACTTATCTTTGCACTTTTTAGACCCTATGGCTCTAGTAAAAAGTTTCTGGAAGGAATCAGTATATTGATTATGTTCTCTGCTATTGGCTGAATTTTGCAAGATGTAGCAAGAAACAGAAGCTCGAGAAAAAAATATATATATATAACCAGTTCATAAGCAGAAATAACAGAAAATAAAGGAAGTACTGAAATAGAAGTCTTGCAGTTTGGAAAATCCAGTTACTTATAGAGCCCCAACATATTAAAAGACATTTAAAATTACTTTGTGATACTAATATTCAGTCCCGTGAAAACAGCAGTGTTAGAACAATCGGTCTCTTTTAAAAATCAAAGTGTCACATTGATCCCCACCAGAAGAGAGAGCGAATGACCAGGTGAACAGAATGCCAGGTGACATTAGCCAGCCTGCATCATCTTCTGTGCTCGAGGGGGAAATGAGCACATGAGCAGAGTGACCATGGTGGCCACCCGTGGGCCCATAAGTGCTGTGTCTGCAGCAGAGTAGGAAGGGGCCAGCAGGGTGCCCGGACTCTGGTGCCGCATGGGGAGCGGTAGCAGGTACGCAGGTTGTTTGTGAAACCGCTGAGATCTCAAGGTCAGTTTGTCACAGCAGCTGACATTACTTACCCTGACTCAAAGGAACTATTTCCAAACTTTGGGGCATATGCTTTTATGCAGCACAAATATCCATGATTTCTAGTCAGCAAAAGGATGTCACAACTTCGGAGCTTTGCGCTAGACAGAGAACTCGATGTATTCCAAAGGAACACATGGTTGCTTCTTTGTTCCTTTTCTCTCAAGATATTAACTAGCCCCTCAGGAATGCAACCACAAAGTGGCTTATCACTTAGCTCTGCAGGGCTTTGCTCTCATGTTGGGCAGAGCACTGATTAATTTTTTAATTAGTCTTATGACTTTCTTCTTAGAATATATGTTACCGGGCGCCTGGGTGGCTCAGTTGGTTAAGCAACTGCCTTGGGCTCAGGTCATGATCCGGGAGTCCTGGGATCGAGTCCCGTATCGGGCTCCCTGCTCAGCAGGGAGTCTGCTTCTCCCTCTCCCGCTCCCCGCTCTTGTGCTCTCTCTCTCTCTCAAATAAATAAATAAAATCTTAAAAAAAATAAAATTACAAAAGAATGTATGTTACCAAATAGTAACTACGGATCATCAGCAAGCTTCTATTCACTTGGATGGAAGGTTAGTAGGGCCTGGGAGTTAAGACCAAGCTGCTGTGCATGGCATGCAAGGCCCACCTGCTCAGCTTGCCACCAGCCACTGGAGCTCCATCTTGGGCTACTCTGTTTTCCATCTCCACTCCATCAGTAGCGGCGTGGTAACCATTTCTTGATGGTGTATGCCTTATTTTCACATCGCTGTGCCTCCCACCTAGACTGGATCTTCTTCTGGAACAACTTTCTTCCCACCAGTAGCAAAGTTTATGTAACTCTTATATAAAGAAGTGATATTCGTAAAGTACTGGCTTATAATCCCTGCTTAGTAGAGATTAGTTATTTTCTTGTCATCATTTCTGTGATTAAGACTTATTACAAATCTTACAGCCAGACTGTTTACCTTTATGTTATACCTCTCTTGGAAGCACATTAAGAATCATATTTACTGTTAATATTTTACACTATTTTCAGATTACTCTGTACAATTCATGGCACAGTGTAAATACACACGCACACACAGAGAAAAAAAGAGAGAGAGAGAGCATTGGTTCCAGAAAGAACTAATTCCACTCTACCGATTATAGGTTATACGACTTTGAAAATATAACTTATACCATTTCTGAGGCTTGTTCTTCACTGCAGAATTACCTTCAGTAAGACTAAGTGCTTGTAGGAGTGACAAACAGCAGGCATCTAATCACCGTGCATGTCTTGGCCTCTCCCTTTTTCTTCTTATGAAAACCTCTCTGTGAATGTCACTCCTCTGCTTAGAAACATTCTTTGGTTTTATGTCGCCCATGGAATTTGCATTGAATCATCAGTTCCTTGGGCATGCCAGTTGTTTTCACTATGGCCTTATCCTTTCCCTTTCCTCCAGGCACAGAACCCCACTACACTGCAATCCCAACAGGCTCCACCCCTTTGCTGCCTTTACTGACGCCATTTTGTCTACTAATTCCCAAAACTCCAAAGTTCAAGTCTGACCTTTTCTTCATGGCACAACGTCTAACAGCTGTCTTCCCATGCTGCCTTTGCAGGTTCCCTGCACCCACCCCCTAAAAAATCTACTCAAATGTAATTTCTCTCCTGAATAGGGCAATGCATTTAATGAGCCTCACTGTTCACATCTTATATTAATTTAAACATACATCTTGACTTTGAGATACAAAGCAATGGAAAGCAGAGATCTCAGTCCTGTCCACTTCCAAATCAAGCCTGTTTGCAGCAGGTGCTCCAATGAGAAATGAACAAGAGGGATGGAAACCAAGAGTATTGTTTTGTTTTGTTCCAGTTTTTGTTTACTTGTCCAGCTGGTCAGAACACAGTTTAAATGTGAACTTCACCTGGAAGTAAAGGGAGCTTAGGGCAGAGCAATTCTTACCCACCTGAGTTCCTTCCAAACCTTCCCCTGAGATCAGATCCCTCTGCAGTCAATTGCCTGTCAATACATGTGCCGGAGGCTGAGGCTAAGCCAGGGAGAATGCTCCCCTAGGGGAGCAGAGCAGGTCACTGAACTGTGTAAACATCCAAGCCCCTTTTATTATGAGGATGATAATGATTACCGAAAATTTCACCAAGGTAGCTCAGATCATCTGGATTATTTCTTTGAAAAATTTTGTGTTTTGGCCCTGCTGTTTTCTACTTATGTCATTTACTTTTATTATTTTATCCACACTTTATACATTGGAGATCAGATTGTAGCAATAATAAGGAAATCTATTTATTTGGACCTGGAGGCAATATTTTGAATATATATTCTTCTCTAGTAGACTCTAACCATATAGGCTTTTCCAAGAACTGGTTTTATTAGATTTCTTGGAAGAAAGCAGAAAAGATTTGCCGAATTACATCTCTAACTCATGATCAGACAGAGGGCAGTCACGGGTGCTTTCAAATGATGCATGCATGCAGAGAGCTTGCTTAATGTCTTTCCTGAGACTGATAGATATATTCTGGGTGTTGTCCAACTGATCTCTGAATTGACAATTCTTTTTATTCAAGCAGGAAACCTTTGAATATTTTAGCCACTTGTTTTATCTCTGAAATAATAATAACAAATATTAATAGTGCCTGTTTATACACAGATTTCGCTCACGTGCATGAAAGCATCATTCTCCTGTGACAACCTGGTGAAGGAAGGTCCGCCATATTATTTCCCCAGATTTACAAATGTTCGAAGTGTTGCGTGATGTCTCCCAAATTATGGCTACTTAAGGATGCACTACAAGTAGACCATGGTTTTGTGACTCTTAACCCATAGTTCTTTTCATGACATGGGCCCCAAAATAACCATTTCCAGAATCAGGAAAACCATATACTGTCTTACACCCTATTGTCCCAAGCCCTTCTCCAAGAATTTGATCCATAATAAGAGATAGACTTCTGTTTCTGAGGTGTTCATTATGTAGGAGTGGCCTTTGTCTTTTTGAACAGTCTATTTACAAAGTAGTATTACACAATTACTGGTATTCTTTAGATTGTAAGATGTTTTGGTTATTCTCTAATGCTAATGTATTAAAGATCCAAACTTCTCAGAGTCTCTTTAATAATGGACTCCAAACTTGCTGGGGTCAGCTGAGCCTCCAGCCCCGCCCTCCCACTGCTGCTCTTTCCAGCACATACCAGTCAGACTGCAGCCCCACCTAGCCTCTTGTGGTAACCAGCCTGGACTCTTTACATACTTGTGACTCATCAAGGAATAAAGCCTAAAATAGGAGGCCTGAAGCTGGCATATTTTGGAGTATTTCAATCCCTGGTTCTAATTCCTGGGATCCCTCTCCTGGCTTGGAGGAAAGAGGAAGGTAAAAGAAAGAAAAAGGCCAGTGACATTAGGTTTCAGAAGTTGCTACAACTTTTCTCTTTGGCTCAGTTGCCAAAATATACTCGATAGACCACATTCAGATGCAAGAGAGTCTGGGAAATGTCTTCATCCCCAGTGTCTATGTGCCTTCCTCCTATTTCTAGAGAAAACTTAAAAGCAAACACTGGGAATTTGCCAAGAGTCTCCTCACTCAACTCTGGGGAGGATGAAGCAGTGTAGGGACACATCTGCATTCGAGTTTAAGATGGAGGATTCTGCCAGCAACATGGAAAGAAGATTGAAGGGTACGTAGCTATGGGAAGATGACAGTGGGCCAGCTGGGAGAGAAGTTAAGGAGATGGAAGACATACGGCTTGGTGACCAGCTAGACAAACACAACGAGGGGTGGGAGCATGTAGGAGGACACTTAGGCTTCTGCTTTGGTGATTCGCTTTCTTATTTTTATCTTTAATAAATACTCTTTTAGAAAATGGACAGCAGACAACAGCTGTGTTTAAGAGGACCAAGGGGAGTTATTGTATTTTTGCCCATGAGTCCATTCTCTGGCTCCTCACTGAAGATTGCACTGTCTCCCCCAAGGTTACACGGTATCTGCCATGTATGCCCCATCAGAAACAGCCTAGAATAATTTAATTCTACCCATAACTCACTTGTTCACTCAAAAAATGCTTATTGAATACCCACTTTGTGTCATATTCTGTAAGGGTTTTGGACTGAACCATGTACACAAAACATTCAGTCCCTAACTTTCTCTAGCATTAATCTTGATCTTCAGACCATCAGTAGGACTATCTCAGGTACCAACTTCCTTCTTTCTGTCTCCTCCCAAAACTGCCTCCACCTCGCTCCTGGACCAGGGCTGGCTCTGACTTTCCAGGTGCCAAAGATGGGTTGGCAACTTCTGACTGCAAAGCCTCAGCCATCTCATGCACTGTTCCAACGGGTTGCATCCATTTCCCCCAATTGCTCCACATAAGCATGAACCCCCCTAGCAGGGGGGAGTTCCGCAGGACCAATCTCAAAGCCTGGATGAGGACAACACTGAAGGGTGATCCCTGATAGTAGCAGTAGAACTTAAAATGGGAATGTTTTGGAGTGAGTAAAACTCAGGATGCCAGAATCAGAGATTGGTTATGGAGCTCCTTTCTCTCCCTGCTTCCTGTGCTCCTCCTCTTTCCATGCATCTATTTACAGATTCTTCTTCTGGAAGTCTCTTCACACAAAATGGCAGCATTTTGTGTTTATTCAGGATGCTGCACCTAAAAAAGGGATTTTTAGGTTGGAAATTCTGACAAGAAATAGATAAATTAATTTATATTAAAGTGGCAGTGTCTGATAACATTGTAGCTTGGTTCCTATCCTAAAGCAGCAGGGCTTTAGCCAAAGGAATGAAACTCTAATGATGGATTCCCTGGTGTCCTGGGGAGAGCAGTGGGGAATATGTCTCATAATAATACAAATTAGTTGTTTTGAACTGCTACTTCTTATTCTTATCTTTGCATGTTCCTGACCCCTTACTTCAAATGGTTCATGGATCTAAATGAAAAATTTTCAATTATAAAACTTTTAGAAAAAAAGCATAAAAGAAAGTCTTCACAGTCTTAAGGTAAACAGAGATTTTATAAAAGTCCCAGGAGAGAGCATAGGCAGTAATCTCTATGACATCAGCCATAGCAACATTTTTCTAGATATGTCTTCTGAAGCAAGGGGGAAAAAGCAAAAATAAACCACCGGGACTACATCAAAATAAAAAGCTTCTGCACAGCAAAGGAAATAATCAACAAAACTAAAAGACAACCAACTGAATGGGAGGAGATATTTGCAAATGACATATCCAATAAAGGGTAAGTATCCAAAATATATAAAGAACTGATACAACTCAATATCCCAAAAACAAATAATCCAATTAAAAATGGGCAGAAGACATGAACAGGCATTTCTCTAGAGAAGACCTACAGAGATGGCCAACAGACACATGAATTGATCCTCAACATCACTGATCATCAGGGAAACACAAATCAAAACTACAATGAGATATCACCTCACACTTGTCAGAATGGCTAAAATCAACAATACAAGAAACCATAGGTTTTGGCGAGGATGTGAGCAAAGAGGAACTGTCTTGCACTATTAGTGGGGATGCAAATTGGTATAGCCATTGTGGAAAACAGTGTGGAGGTTCCCCCAAAGATTAAAAGTAGAACTACCCTGGGGCACCTGGGTGGCTCAGTCGTTGGGCGTCTGCCTTCGGCTCGGGTCATGATCCCAGGGTCCTGGGATCAAGCCCCGCATCGGGCTCCCCGCTCAGCGGGAAGCCTGCTTCTCCCTCTCCTGCTACCCCTGCTTGTGTTCCCTCTCTCACTGTGTCTCTCTCTGTCATACAAATAAATAAAATCTTAAAAAAAAAAAAAAAAAGTAGAACTACCCTTTGATCCAGGAATCACACTACTGGGCATTTATCCAAAAAATACAAAAGCACTAATTCAATGGGACACATGCACCCTGATGTTTATAGCAGCATTATCTACAATAGCCAAACTATGGAAGCTGCCTATGGCCATCAATTGATGAATGGGTAAAGAAGATGTGATACATATAATGGGATATTACTCAGCCGTAAAAAGAGTGAAATCTTGCCATTTGCAGCAACATCGTTGGAGCTAGAGAGTACAATGCTAAGTGAAATAAGTCAGTTAAAGAATCAAATACCATATGATTTCACTCATATGTGGAATTTAAGAAACCAAAAAAATGAGCAAAGGGAAAAAAAAGAGAGAGAGACAAACCAAGAAACAGACTCTTAACTACAGAGAACATACTGATGATCACCAGAGGGGAGGTGGATGGAGGATGGGGGAAGTCAGTGATGGGGATTAGAGTACACTTCTCATGGTGAAAAAAAAATGACAAAAAAAAAGATAGGCAAATATTTTATAGACAGGAAACAAACACACTAACCATAAAAGACCAGGTGTTTATCTTTGTCAAAACTCACCAAATTATGCATATAGAAAACCTTGTATTTTGTTGTAGGTAAATTATACCTCAAAAAAATTGCTGAAAAAGAGGAAAATAATACAGCAACTGTTGCATAGGGACTCACAAAGTATTTCCATATGCATTGAAAAGGTTGACAGGGATTCATATTTCTTAGAAATCTCTTAAGGAAAAACTCAGAAACTTCTCTCATTAGGTCACTCCTCCCTTGGGCCCCCACTGAGCCCTGCCCAAGCCCCCAGACTTGCCCTTTGTTGCATTATTGCTTCTAATATATCTTCCCCAATAGCTGCCATCTTACTTACAGTTCATTTCTGTATCCCAAGCATCTGGTACAAGGACTGTTCACAAAAAGTGCTCAATTTTTGCTGAATGGATGAATTATTAAGAATAAGTATTCAAGGAGCTCCTGGGTGGCTCAGTTGTTAAGCGTCTGCCTTCAGCTCAGGTCATGAACCCAGGGTCCTGGGATCGAGCCCCACGTCGGGCTCTCTGCTCAGCGGAAGCCCGTTTCTCTCACTCCCATTCCCCCTGCTTGTGTTCCCTCTCTTGCTATCTCTCTTTCTCTGTCAAAATAAATAAATAAAATCCTTTTTAAAAAAGAATAAGTATTCAAATAACAGAATCACATTGTTCAGAAGAACTTTAAAGATGCAGACAAATCTAAAATTTGTGCAGGCTCAAGTGGATGGATGATTATGGCTTAGAGAAGGTACCATTAACAAAAAAGAGGCAAAAAGAGAGAATAAAGAAGAGAATGTGAGCTTTAATTAAAAAGAATTTAGTTACTGAGATGTTGGTTTCCATATTTTCAGGACTAGCATACATGCTCAACAGTGTAGGACATTGAGGATTGGGATTGGGTATAGAAACAGTGACATTTCCTCCTATTGAAATATATGCATTGCTGGTTGTATATGATAATAATAATAATAAAAAAAAAGAAACAGGAGATTCACCAAACATAGGAATTATTTCTATTTGTCACGTGGATTGGAATCCAAGAATTTTGTGATCTCTGCCAGTAAGTCAGCTCGTCAGTAAGTCAGGAACACTTACTGAAGCCCTGCTGTGTGGGGAGCCCACTATTAGCTGCAGGAAATTGATTCCTTTACATATTTATCACAAATTGAAAGTACCATGCCCTTTTCTGTTAGTCAGACAAACTATTTAATTCACGGCCTCACAGAGCCACTACTTCAAACTCTGAATATGAGAAGTCAATTTGTATTTGTTAAATAAATATTCTGTGTGGGAACAGAATGTCAAAGAACAAGAAAATGTTCTGCCTTGATGGCCTAGGAGGTGAATTTCCTTGAAACAACTGGAGAAAATATAACTCACATAGTGTGTGTTCTGAGTTGTTTGGCACAGATACATGCTGTCACTCCTTAGAGAACGACAAAGGCTACCATGGGCAGCGGGTTGTCCAACTGATTCATGGACGAGGGGAGAAATTGTGCTTTTTTTTTTAAAAGACATATTTATTTATTTGAGAGAGATTGCGAGAGCACGGGGGTGGGGAGGGGCAGAGAGAGAGAGAGAATCTCAGGCGGACTCCCCACTGAGTGCAGAGCCTGAAGAGTGTCTCGATCCCACGACCCCGATCGGGACCTGAACTAAAACCAAGAGTCACTTAACCGAGTGCGCCACCAAGGTCCTCCTGTGCTAACTTGTGTTGTGCTCCTATTGTGTGGTGGACAGCTTATGTGCAATTAGTTAATTGCAAATTTAAACTAAAAATTGAGATTGTCTCTTGAGATGAATATCCTATTTTTACTGGAAATAAAAATGAGGGGCAGAGAGGTTTAAATACATTTTGTATCAGTATTTAGGTAGGAAGGAACAGAACTAAGATTTGAATGCGGACCTGTTTTCCATTTGGTGATTATTTTCAATTCACTGACTAAACAGTCACTGAATTGAAAAATAGGACCTCATATGTGAGGAAGCTGGAGGAGGTTATTATTTTTTTTTCCCTTTCTTTAATTAGCAAGAAAGAAGGTGTAATAATGGCTGGGTTTGAACAGTGTTGAAAATGGGACTCGGAAAGGATTTCAGTGGGAAGGAGAGGAGGAGGTCTAGGGCTCCAGACTTAAAAAAGAAAAATCAGATTGGATGTTATAAGCATTAGAAAACTGGACGTTCTTAATCCAGGAAAACGATAAACTGACTCAACCAAAGTAATCAGACTTAGTTGAGTCAGCAGGACGGATTGCTTCTGTACATAATTGAGAGGAAATAAAACCATTTAAGCCATCAGCTAAGTGTTTCCCACTATAAGTTACAGGAGCCTAATTGGAAAAGATCACTGGTGTCATTGGTTTATGGTTCCTCCTATAGTTTCCTGATAATAGGAGTTTCACTTTCTCTTTTCCTGGAATGAGGGATTTAATCTTTGATGGGAAAGATCCAGAGGACCTTTGACTTCCAATTTAAATAGCCCCCAATTGGCGACCATTCACGGTTGGTGGAAGCGTCACTGCCCTCACAATGGGGCATTTCAGCCCCTCTCAATGGGGAATTGAGCTCTCTCAGGTTGGGAGAGGGTGAGTCAGATTGCTCAGTGCTCTGCAGGCTGCGCACAGCATCATGGCCCAGCTGTCATCCCTCAAGAAGACTGGGGTGAGGCACCAATACGTACCCGGAGAGCGAGTTCTCCATTAGCCAGATGGAACTTCAAGCTGTTGCCAGAACTTGCTGTCTTAAACCTACACTGTGAAATGATGCACGGCTAGACAGAGAAATATAGATCATCAGCACAACCCTGGAGAGTTGAACAGACCAAGCTGATATTGACGTGACTCCATTCTCTGGGGAGCGGTAAACTTCTACCGAATGCTTTGTGAGGCCACGACTAGCCATCGTCATCATGTGTCTGTCCCACTCAGGCGCATCAGAGCAGGTCCTGAGTGGCAAGGCACATTCCCAGCTCAGAGACCCTGGATGGCAGCCAGGCAACTGAAACCGCACATCTTGGATCTGGGTAGGGGACAGAGGCCGCTTCTATAGAGAAAATGGAATGAGGGATGTGTGCTTGAAAGTGGGCAAGAGGGGAGAGGGACAGACGCACAGGGCAGAAAAGGAGCGGTGCACTCCTGGGGGGCACGGGTGCAAAGGCCGGTGGAGTGGGGGCTCACTGAGGGGAGAGCTCCTGCCTTCTTGGAGTCGGGGACCCCAGGCTGAAAATGGTGCTTTGTCCTCCTGCGGGGCCAGGGAGGCTGAATCGCAGGTCGTCAGGATCCCCTGCTTCACACATGGGTGCTAAAGGCATCCGAAGTGCCCCTCGGAGTGACAAATGCATCTTATGATGATGGGCGCTGAGCTGTAGGCAGTTCTGGTGGCACCAGTCCTCCCATCCCTTTACGGTCCGTCTCCCCTTCACGTGCGCGCTCCCACACACATGCACGCGCACACCTGCTTACGTTCTTCTATGAATCATTTTAAAAATAAGTTACAGACAAGACGTCCTTTACCCCTAATGCTTCAGTGTGAGTTTTCAAAAATAAAGTATTTCTCATCGACACTGTACAATGATCAATATCAGGAAATACATGACACAGTTCATTAGGTAATCATAGCCTTATTCCGATTTCAGCGCTTGAAGAGCATAGGCCAGTTATTTTGTAGAATGTGTCTCAATCTGGGTCTGTCAAATGCTTTCTTACGATCACTCGGAATATTCATTTTTTTGGCAGGAGCCCAGCCGAGGTGATGCGGAGTTTTCCCTCGAGCAAGCTGTCAGGGGCACGTGCTGGCCATCAGTGCCCATGTCACCGATGGTGATGACTTCAGTCTGGACTCCTTTTGCCTGTGAGCATCAGACCCAGGGCCAGCTGACAGGGCCCATGACCTCAGAGAGCCTTCCTTGAAAGCCCATTGGAGGTGGGACTCCCATCCGCACTGCACAGATGTTATCTATGGTGGTAACGTATTTCATCTTTCTGGAGCATTCATCACTCTCTGGAATTCCCCATTTGTTCATCACGTGCTGGGGTCATGACGTCTGGCTGGCTGACTGTTGTATCCAGAGTGCCCGGCAGGAGGCATCATTTATAGCAGGCTCTCCGTACATCAGCCTGGGGTGAACGCCATGTCCACCCAGCCGCCCAGTAGATCATGCACCCAGGCTGCGTTCCCCTTCCTCTCTGTACCCCAAACCCTACCAGCACAGGTTTATGCTCATTCTGAGAACATGACATGAAATTTCACACCACCCCTGACTTGGAAGCTATTCGGCTGCCTGGAGTGATATTTCTGGTTGAACTGCCTGGCAAAGCCCCACCCCACTTTTCAAGTTACAGTGCAAATGTCACTTCCTCGGTGAAGTCATCCCTAACTCCACAAGGGAGAATTAATTTTCTTTCATCTGTGATCCCAGAACAGTTTATTCATAATTACAGACATGTGTGGCACACAACACACCATTGAACAGCTAGGTACCTTCTGAGTTCCTGAAGGTCAATTCCGGGCAAAACATAGTCAGGGGTCATTTTTTTCCCCCTTTTTTTCTTTCTTTTTTTTTTTTTTTCCAAATGAAAGCTTCCACCCAGAAAGTTAGCAAAAGCCCATCCAGCTTTTATGTGTTTTTCACTGCAGCCGCACCAACTGTCTACTTTCAGCATTTGATAGAACGAAAGGCCCACCATTCCCCCCACGTTGCTCTGTTCTCACATTATCTGCCCTACTGTTTGGGTACTAAGCAGGAAATTCTCAATTTCTCATTTGGGGGCTTAAAATTTCAAAAATGGCCCCTGAGCAACCTCATGTTTGAATGTTATTTATTTTGAGCTAATGTGCTAATGGATCAAATAGCTCATTTATTTGGCTTTTGGCAGTAGGCTGACTGCCTTGACCTCAAAGCAAAACCAATAGCGGACATTCTGGAGGAAAGATGAGCTGCCTTAAAAATAATAAGGACAAAGAAAACTCAAGGAATACCATGAATTCAGCCTCTGGACAAACTCAGGAATATACCTATGCTCCTGGTAGGTCACCTCACGCTTCCAAGGATAAAAACACAGTGAAAAGAAACCAGAGAGGATACAGAGTAGATTACAAGCAATGATATGTATTTATTGAGCACTTTTGTTCCTTTGCATGTTGTCCTGAAATCCTCTTTGTCAATGATGAAGAGGTAGTTCTAGGGTAAACTCCATTCATACTGGTGGCTTGGGTGGTGTTCATAAATCCTGGTCTATAGGCACCACCACATGGACCGTGGCAGGAGTCATAGGCATGACTGAGAAGATAGTGTGCTTGTTGAATGACTACATTTAGAGATAAGATATGATTGACTCCAGTGTGTGCAGAAAACCTCCAGATGTGCTATTAACTTAAAGCAACTAGCCTATCCAACAACATAGATTTGTTCTGTGGGCCTTTTCCGTAACATGCTCTTTGTTTAGGAGCTCCTCCCATGTAGATGTGCACTTGAAACATATTTCCTTCCCATGCCTGATCATGAGTCCAATTTTATGAGTCTCCTTTCCCTGCAAAATAAGTGAAGGGGATTAAGAGGTCACAAACTTACAGTAATAAAATAAGAAGACGTGGAGATGTAATAGACAACAGGGGAAATATAGTCAGTAATATTGTAATAACTTTTTAAGATGACAGATGGTAACTAGGCTTATCCTGAGGATCATTTCGTGATGTATACAAATATCAAATCACTATGACGGATGCCTGAAACCAATAGGATTGTATGTCACTTCAAACCCTTACTTACTACACAGCTGCCTGCAGACAATTCTGGATCTACCCCACCCCTCATTCTGCAGAACTTCTTTCCAGAAAAGTCCACCTTCTGAATTGACACCCACTGTATACATCCACTACCTCATCTAATAGGCCAAGACCTAGAGTCAGGTGCTTACTTTGAAACAGAAATACAGAGTTAAAAAAGAATTAAAACTGGCTTACAAAAGAACCATTGCCTGTGAAAAAATAATGGGTGTCATTTTTAATTGCAAAGAAAATTGTGTGAGCTGGCAAATATATACAGGGCGTAAAAGGTACTGTCAGTTGGCAGCTACAGAAGAGCTGGTTTTATAGCTATGCTGAGGGAGTAGGTATGTGCGCATACACATCAAGCTCCGCAATGTCAAGAAATACTGGGGCGCCTGGGTGGCTCAGTTGGTTAAGCGACTGCCTTCGGCTCAGGTCATGATCCTGGAGCCCCGGGATCGAGTCCCGCATCGGGCTCCCTGCTCGGCAGGGAGTCTGCTTCTCCCTCTGACCCTCCTCCCTCTCATGCTCTCTGTCTCTCATTCTCTCTGTCTCAAATAAATAAATAAAATCTTTAAAAAAAAAAAAAGAAATACTGAATGTTCCCATCAAGGTCAGTGAGAAACACAGGAGAGATTTATTCCAGGAATTTTATACCCATCTGTGATGACCCTTTAAGTTGAACTTATTCTTATAGAATTAGGAAGAAGACAGAAACTAAGTCAGGTCCACGTGCACGGCTATATGGGACTAGTGTACACCCTTGGTGCTCAGACATCACGTCAACACAGTGTGTGCACGAAAGCTGTCACCAGCTGGGCCCCAACACCTGACCTTCACTGGTCACCTGCCTGTACCCACTGGCCTTTGTCCCACATTTTTCCTTAAGCTCTTCTTTCTAGCTTCTCTCTTAACTCAGGCAAAGTTTCCATCCCGTGATGGAAAGCTGAAACCACCCCTCAGGCAATAATAGCTGCTCAGAGGAAGACCACCCAGACCAATTTGAGGTAAACCCTCAACTTGTGCCTGTGCAGATGGACCTTGGAGTGGGTGACCTGCAATTATCTTTACCTCCTTGTAAGACTACAATCTCTACCCAAGGAGGACCATAAGCCTCATTTACATAGCATACAATGTATGTACAGGCATGTTTCCTTAAGACACATGCAGGACGTTATGCCCACCTCTACATATGATGACAAGGTTTCCCTATCTAAAGATTTTATTTATTTGCGAGAGAGAGAATGAGTGACAGAGAGCATGAGAGGGAGGAGGGTCAGAGGGAGAAGCAGACTCCCTGCTGAGCAGGGAGCCCGATGTGGGACTCCATCCCGGGACTCCAGGATCACGACCTGAGCCAAAGGCAGTCGCTTAACCAACGGAGCCACCCAGGTGCCCAAGGTTTCCCTATCTAAATATTTATCCTAACCCTAAATAAAAGGAACCCATTCACCCTTGCTTGGGGAGTCACGGAAGTTATTCCCTGGGATTTCCTTATTTGCTGCAAATAAAATTTCCTTTGTGCTACAATTCACCTGGTGTGGTTTCTTTTTTTAATTTTTTTTAAGATTTTATTTATTTATTTGTCAGAAAGAGAGAGAGAGCACAAGCAGGAGGAGAGGCAGAGGGAGAGGGAGAAGCAGGCTCCCCTCTGAGCGAGGAGCCCGATGCGGGGCTTGATCCCAGGACCTTGGGATCATGACCTGAGCCAAAGGCAGACGCTTAACAGACTGAGCCACCCAGGCATCCCTACCTGGTGTGGTTTCTATCTGTGACTCACCATGGAGAGAACTCACATTGGTTTGGTAACAAAGCCAGTACCTCATGGAGAAGGGAGATCATCCTCTCTCTCTGGGTGATGGGGGCACAAGAGGGGCAGAGTTTTCCTGGACCCCAAACAGGTCCACATGACCAGAGTAACAAGACAATATTTACAATGGCAAGAGGAGTCTTTTTTATAGATAGCATTCATGATGATAAGATGATGCAAAACTTCATTTTTAAAATTAAATGATCCCTTGCTTCTCTATACATTGTTTTATTTCTTTGCATTCTGAGCTAATTATTTATTCCGCTTATAATTTCCTCCCTGTCGTTCTCACCCACTATCTCTCTTCTTACCTCATTCTCACTTTCTCAACCAGGGACAGAAGAGTCTCTACACTAATAAAAGCCCTTGCGTAAGGATCTTTCAGAAATATGCATGATTTCTACAGCTCTTATATAATGAATGGCACTTCTGATTTTGTATAAGGTCAAGATTTGTTGACAAGACATTTATTTTTAAATTTGCATTATTGGTTTTTGCTTTAGGTGTTATGTGAAAATAGGGTCTCCGTTTCCCTTTAGAGAAATCAGGATTTATCTCATGCATAAGGAAGCACCCCAGAACCAGTGCCCTGATTTATCTTGATATGAGAAACAACTGAAGATTGAAAATGTTCTGCAATATGGTGCTTTCTAGGCCTTTCTTGGCAAAATGATTACAACTCTCCTGTGGACAACTAAATGTAATGTGAGATTTGGAATTGATCTGGGACTGGGGAGACGTGGTGATAAAGGACATTATTGAGACAACTGATCAACTTTGAACATGGATTTGGAATTAGAGGGTAGTTTTACATTATTGTTAAATATCCTGATTTGGATAATTATACAGTGATTATGTAAGAGGACATTCTTGTTCTTAGGAAAAACACAATGAAATATTTAGAGGTAAAGAGACATGTTGCCTTCAACTTGTTACCAAATGTTTCAGGAAGAATACATAATAATAATTTAAAAAAACTATAAAGACACACACAGAAAAAAAGTTAAGGGTGCAGTGGACAAAATGTAAGCAAATGGTGGACCTGAGGAAAAGGTATGAGATTTTTGTACTATTTTTGCAACTCTTCTGTACATTGTAATTATATTTAAATAAAATCCACAATTTACAAAAAATATATTCAAGAAGAACGTCATTGTTTATTGACTATGTTGATCAACATTTTTCATTGTTTTCCTGGATATGAGCTTTTTAAAAAAAATGTATTTATAAATTGAGTAAAAATGCTACTAAAACTCTGTAAAGATGGTGCTTTTTATTATTTTTTTATTTTTCTCCCTCAAAGGTTGCATTTAAAAATAATATCCCCTTTAGAAACAGCCCTGCTTTGCAGAAATTTCAATAAAAATATTTAGAAAATCGAGGGAAAATAGCATAATACTTTGCTCAAGAATATTCTTTGGTGTTGGTCTTTGGCATCCACCCCACTCTCCCTCTGTTGGGTTGAAAGCTCCTGACTTTGGTGTCTGGGTGATTCAGAATCACAAAGGACAAGCAGGGTCTCTAGTCTCTTGTGTCTTGACCCCAGCAGGTTATTTCTCTATTTTAAATATTCCAGGGACCTACTCACAATAAATGAACTTCCAGCAACCCCCTTGTGAAAAGGGAATATTATCTTGTTCCAATGATTACAACCTCTAATAAAATTGCGCGTTCCCCGTTTGAAATATGTTCATGAAGCCCCCACCCTCAGCTTGCCGGAACCGCTGCGATCGGGGCTGCGATGGGGGGCGGGGGGGGGTCTCCATGAAACTGCAACATTCAGCTGCAAACTGCAGGACCGGCCCCAGTGTTTCCACTGGCCTGGCTGAGCAGGGGCGGGTGAGGTCCTGTGGGGGGAACAGCTGAAACCTCCAACCGAACCGATTGGCACGGTTTCTGCGGGAATCAGACGGACTCTCCTTGCTGAGCAGCCAGCCTGCTCCGGGAATCTGCTCTCCCCTCCCACTGTGTCGCTGAATAGATGCCCCACAAAGGCGGGGGATCCATCAGCCCGTGGGGAGTGTTAGCTTCAGGCTGGACATAAATTGCGCTGATGTGCGCTCTTTGGTTCGCAGAAACAAGTCAACGCACTTGAAGGATGGGCCGCATGGAAATCCCTCCTTCTCCGGGCCTGCTAATCTCTTCCTTTTGTTGCTTCTTGCTTTATTGTTGGCCCTCAGGTCCTAAATAATATCTCAGAAGCAGCAGGGGCGGCCGGGGGAGCTGTTCATGACCGTGGGGGGGGGAGTCAGCGTGGAAACATGGAGATCTGCTGTTTTCTGGCCTTTGCTTTCCCATCTCTCCTCCCCCTCCCCGCCTTTTTAAAGAAACCCACCTTCCCTGCTCAGATTGCAAATCATTCCAAAGTTCAGTAAGGACTTCTCCCCGCGTGCCCTTCTTCTTTCAAAGAGAGGCCATCTTAACTGGGAGAGAAAGCTGATTCGGGTGTCCCGGATCAGACAAGCCCCCAGTGATGCTGAGCCGAGCAGCAGGTTGCCGCCCTGTGTCTCTCCCAGTGCCTCGGTCCTAAAGAAGCATAACAAAACCCCAGCAGAACAGGCCGCCCGTAATCTCCTTGCCTTCGCCAGAAACAGGGGTGATGGCAAGCTGCCCTCTCATTATAGTCTTGGTCTCAAGGTTAGAATTAGACCCTTAGGGTAAGGAGCTGTCAATTAGAGAGAACTCCAAGCGACGCCGTCTGAAAGCTAGACTTATCTCCTAGCAACCCCTGCATTCAGGGTGCTGTCCTCAGAGCTGCGGGCTGCTCAAGAGTCATCTTGAAGACAGGGAAATAACCTTTTCAATTGGAGCAGATGCATAAAGAATTCTCCTTCCTCCGTCCTCCATGGAGCCTGGGTGACATTTGACTGGAAATGGGTTTGAATCTGGAAGGAATTAAGATTTTCTTGTTTTCCAGTTGCAGATGGTTTCGAAGGGAAGATTAATAGAAGGATCTGGCCCCACGGTCAGAAAATCTAAATTCAATCTGGAGGCTAGCTACCCTTGGCTTCCAGATAGGAGTCTGTCATGTTTATGTATAAGCGGACATATTCTTCCCTCGCATTGCCTGTTTTATGCTTAGGAGGAATTTGCCAACAGTTGGGAGTGGAGTGGCTATGGTTACCATGGGGAACTCTGCCTTCCCTTTATCTAGCATGGCAGGGCATATAGAAAGCCGACAAGCATAAATCCTATTAAGAAAAGCACATGGTTATGCACCATTGATGTAGGGAACATCACGGAATTTACTACTAGAATATATACTTGGGGCAAAAAAAAAAAAAAAAGTCACATACATTCCTTAGAGCCGTCTATTCATTAGATTTGGGAATCGTGTTGTCGATTTTCCTAATCTCAAGCAGAGTGAGGATGACAAAATACTGGGTGATGACCAGGGGGTGGGGAAACGTCAGCCTTTGATTCTCTATTGGTATCCACAATAACAAAGGGATACCTCAGAAATGTTGTAAAAATAGCACAGGCAAAATCCCCAGCCTGCTGCGGGGTATAAATTAGGCATTGCTCTTGGAATTAAAGATTTGGCTTAACAAAGCTCTTTTGTAGGGGAACAGCCTCCTGGGCTAGGAGTGCAGACGCCGGGCACTGGCCGTGTGCTCAGAAAGCTCCTCAGGACTCACCTCGCCATCACTTCTGGGGGGTCAGCACTGCTTCTGCTGGTGGGACAAGGGTATCACTTATGATGCCATCCTCACCGAAATTCCTTATCCACACCCACATGTGCCCTGCAATTTATCATTGCAGTAATGATCTTTAGCTTTTCTTTTTTGTATTTCAATCATTCTCAGGTATTTGGGGGACAGGGATTGATCGGATAGCCGAGAGACAAACAAAATCCATGGCAAGCTGTCTGACTGATGAGTCTTGGGTGGGAAAACAAAACGCATTCTGAGAAAGTGGGTCTTAGAGCACGAGGGTGCAAATAGCTGTCCCTTTGGCTGCTGTGAGTTTATGGACAGGGAGATTGGTCCTTTATTATGCAGCACGATAAATAAGAATGCTCCCCCTCCAACCTGAACTGCTTTGCGGTGGATTTATCTTGACCCTCCCAGAGTGCAGATGAATTGCTGAGATGCACTTGCTTTCGTGTTGCTGCTTGTTGACACAGGAAAGCTTTCTAGAACGAGGGGAGAGGCTTGGGGAACTCTAAATCTTTGTGTGTGTGTGTGTGTGTGTGTATCTGTGGATGGGACGCATATACAAGTCTGCTTCGGTTTATTTTAAAAATTAAGATTCCAGCTTAAAAAAGAAATCTAGCAAATAGATCACAGAAGACCCAATACCTTAAAATCAAGTTATGTGTGACTTGCAGAAATGAACCCTTTTTCATTAGTGAAGAAGGTGGATGCAGTTTTATAAATGGTTTTCAAGGCGAACATACCTTAGATTATTTTCCTTGTGGTAATTCCATGTCAAAGATATTTAAATCTAAGCCACTGTAAATATATGCACTGTTAGAGCATTTTCACAAGTACTGCTGTTGTTGATGTTTTAAAATCTCAAATTTTATGTAGCATGGAGAATATCCCTGCATTTGTAACATGCTAGTTGGCACCTAATTGAATACAGTAAAAAAAAAAAAAAAAAAAAAAAAACGACTCAGAACAAAAACAAAATCCATCAGCAACAATCAAAATTTACTTTATAAAACAGCAGACCGGTATAATCTCCCCAAGACTATGTGGTGAACTGTCACTGCCAGTTCCCTAGGAGATGGCTGGAGTTAACGTCATCACTGCTGTATGAGTTGAATAAATTCTCTGAGCATCATCATGAGGCCCTCAGGCCCGCCTACAGCTCATTAATCTGTGGCCAAGAGCCTCAATATCAAAGAGCTTTTGGTCTGTAAAAAGGGTCAAAGATCAGACTATATCTAGATGCAAATTTGACTCCTCCTGGGGTTTGGGGGTACCTTTCCTTCCTAAGTTTTTATTATTTGATGTTGCAGAAACAAGAATGCATTGCTGCTAATTAAAGACGATCAGGATTCCATAGTTCTTGAGTACACAGACTTATTGGAGAAACTGATGTCTTCTGGCTTCCACGACATACAAGACCAGACTGCATTTCCAGAACTAGGTTTAAGGACTACAGTATTTCATTTATGTGTATATTTTATTTAAAAAAAAAAAAATGCCTCTTTGAAAAATGTGAATTACTTTCTAATTCATTATACATACTATCTTTGATATATATGACATAAATATATATGTCATTATTTTAAAATATTTCTTTATATGCTCAGCCAACAGTTCTCAGTAGATGTCCATCTAGAGTTAGCTGCTGGGGAGAAGTAATGGCACAGAAGAGCACCCACCCACGGACAAGAAGATCAAATTCTTTCTTGACTCCACGTTTGCTAAATGACCTTGAATAAGTCACAGTTTCTAGAGCCTCCATTTCTGCATATGAAGAAAGGGAGTTTCAATTGAAGTGAAGTATTTGAAAGGAATAATGTGATTTAGACTCTTATGAAAATACAGGTCATTATTTCTATACTTTAATGTCAGTTTTGCAGGACATTAAAAAATATATCTCAATATCACTCAACAGAATTGCTCGCCTTAAAGAGCACAAAAAGCAGTATTTACAGGTTCCTGCTATCCCCTATATTGCCCTCTCGAAACCCGAGAAGCATCCCTTAATGGCCACACTTAATTGAAAAAAAATTTCTAAAAGTACAGATGTTAGTGTCTTGTAGGTCGCTTGATTTTCCTCGTCCAAGGGAGGTAGCTAAGGTAATTCATGAAGTGATACCTTACATCAGACCATACATTTTTATATTTTACCTGCTAAATCATGAACATTAGCCTTTCTCCCTCTTGCCATCATCCTTGCCTTGTTATAGTTATTCATGGTTATGTTGACAAATTTTCCTTAACATGATAGGATGTTCCCAATCTGAAAAGCTATTGCTACAGCCAGAATCAGCAGCTGGAAATTCAAAGGCTAGGATGAATCAGGAAGATGTAACAAAGGAAGATGTTTATCCCAAGAAAGCATCTATGACAAGACGCACACCTCTTACCTATGGGCTTCATCTTAAATACATTTGAGCTATATCTTGTTCTCAGTTTCTATTCCTAATTTTCAAGAGAGAATTATGCTCCAGATATGTTTCTACTGGTCAAAGCCATGCAGCCATGGAAAAATACAGTTTAAAGAATGAAGCCAGGTGAAACGACTGTTCTCTATTGAGAAACTTACAAAGACCCAATTATAAAGGCCTTGGCTGACGTTTATTCACTGTTCTGGTCTTTTACAGGTTTCTATTGGAAAAAGCCTGTGGTTGAAATATGTGTGTGTACATAAATATGCACACAAGCACATGTACACACACACACATTACAAGAGCCTGCAGATTAATAGAATTCTAGACTAACAAAGCTTTCTTGAAAGTTAGAACCAGCTATCCAAATCTGATTTTGCCATATTTACATATTCCATGCAGCACCACGTGTTTTAATTTATCCTTTTCACCGTGTGATCAAAGAAGAAGCTCTTCCTAGGCAGGAGCGAAGCAGGCACCATATTTATGCGCTAAGGCGTCGCCCATGCCCGTCGTGTGATAGTGAGGACCCAGAAATGCAACTAGATGGCTCTTTTACTTATACAATACCTAAGCTGATGAACCCAAGCCATTAAAGAAAAGCCTTGCTGGTCATATATCACCCATGCTTTGAACTTACCAGTGCATTAGCTATTTCAGAGATTTATTCATGAAAGCAATCCTGGATTTGGACTCAGAATGGGTGAGGGGGCTGCTGACTGACTCGAGGAGCCTGCAGGACCCCGTGGCCCACTGCTAGGCAACAGCCCATCCCCAGCGCCCTCCAACAGACAGACCACAAAATGAATGACCTCATCTACAAATCAGCTATTTGATATGCAGATCGGACCACAGGCCTCTTCAATAACCCAGCACTCCCCAGGCAGCAGGTGCAGCGAAGAAGTGAGTGGCCTGTAGTCATTTCAAAAGCTGGGCTGCCTTCCTCTCTCCCTCTGGCCCTTAACAATTTCTGAAGCTCTATTATCTTCATTTTTTATTTAGACGGTCCATTTACAGAATCAGGGTTCATCCTCTGCTCTTGGTTCGGAGGCCTAACCTTAAGCCTAGACATGAGGCCGGATTTAGAAGCCACACGAGCAATTGAGGGAGGATAACATCATCCGGACTCTTCTTAATAGACGGTAGAACAAAACAAAAACACTGGCCAGTCTGGCCACAGCGCCATTCTGCACGCTGTCTCCCACCTCACATTTCCAACGACATGTGTCTCCTTGGAAATAATTACCGAGGCCTATAGCAGACACGGCGTTTGCTCTTCCATTTGCGCTGGCAGCAACCACATCGGGTAAGGATGAAATGAGGATGTTCACCTCCATTCTTCGTGAATAGCTTTCTTCTGTGGTCACGACTGCATTCAGTTCAATTGTGACGTGGCATGGATGCTACCGAGCAGAATTATGGCTTGCCCGGTCATAGGATGAAGGATGAAGGCATTTTTTTAGCCAACACATAAAAACAAACAAACAAACAAACAAACAGTTCATTATGCCGCAGCCCCACTCCCCAGACTTCACTCCCCAGCGGTGAGATCCCGCTTGTGCTTCCAACGGCTGTGAAGTGCAATGTGATATAATTTATATTGGCTGTCGTTGCAGGTTATATCCTGAAAGTCATAAACTATTACAGTTTTATGGCTCTGCTGCAGCTATTACCTAAATGAAAGAGTTATTCATTTGAAATCTGGAATCTGTACCATGCCCAAGCTTAAATTCATCAAGATCCACTAGTGTAAAATATGTAAAAATATTAGAGATAAAGGATTATACACAGTGGGGCCAGGGGTAGGGTAGGGGGGTTGGTGTGGAAAGCAAGTCTGCAGAGCGGGGGTGTTATTACAGGGAGTGCTTGTAGAATTTCTGCTCTACATCTACCTTCACATTTCTGGACGGTCTCACGTTCTAGTCCTGGAGTTGAATCCCAACAGCTCGTTTGGATGGTGTGTGTGTGTATGTTATATGTGTATCAAATACAAAGACTGCGTGCATATTCCCACACCCACTGCAGATGTGTGTGTGTGTGTGTGTGTGTGTGCATGGATGTATGTTTAGGTATAGATATAAAGAGACATGGATAGAGAGGTAAAATGAATATATGGCTTTGGCACAAAAATGTGCACTGTTTTGTCACGAATCAACTCTTTTCAATTGCTTATAAATTTATCTATTTTCAGGGCCTATGAGTTCATGGTTTAACATTAAAAATGAATAAGTCACAAACCCATGCTTATTCTGCTGACTGGGGATATGGGGCACGTAGGCAGCCTCGGCTCAACACACTGGTGTCCGAGATATTTTAATCTCCTCCTTAGCTTTGGAGAGATCTTTGCCTCAAGCATTATAGATGCCGCTGGTGAAAACCACAGTGTGGGTCTTACCTTAGCAAACAAACACAAACGTAGAGGCTTGGAAGGAATGATGATTGAAGATTAAAATTCTGTGGATATTCCTTTTGTCCTTCAACCCCAGATGTAGAGAAAGGGTTGCTGGGACCCTCACTCAAATTGAAAGCGTGTGAGTCCGTTTGCAGATGCTGATCATCACCATTTGTTACCAACTGAATGCTCCTGCCCATGCCCCAACTGGGAGTTGAAGTTCAAAGCTCCAGTGTGCCTGGATTTGGAGATGAGGCCTCTAAGAAAGTAATTAAGGTTTAATAGGATTCTTCTCATAGGAAAAATTATTTCAAATGCCCCAAAGCCACTTAAAAACAATACTAACAATAAATATCTGTGGCATATGTACTATGTTTCCATTGTTTTTACGGCATCATTTAGGATCACGGTGGTACGAAAGAAGGGTGGGGTCTTGGATCTCAAGGAGCTGCCCTTTGACATGAGTTGAACAAATAAATATAACTAAGGATAGCTGGGGAGGGAAAGAGCTAGGCAACGAGTGTGTGGTAGGCTCTTTACCGGTGTCTTATTTAACTTCACATACAGACTCTCAGAAGGAAGTGTGCCTTTTTCCACTCTACAGGGGAAGAAAGTTGAGGGTCCGCAAAATGAAGTAACTTACCCAAAGTCATCGATGAAACTGGAGGAGGCAGAATTCAAACCCACAACCTCCCTACTTCAGGGTTCCATTCCATGTTTGTTCCAGGCTTCAGGTATACAGATAGAGAAAAGAGGTTTTCCCGATTTGACTGTTCAGCTGCTCAAGAGTTGCTTGGCCCAGGTCGATAAAGAGGAGGAAACGGAACATTCTGTGTGAGAAGAAAATGAGTGAACAAAGACTGAGGTTGGAAAAAGCCCAGAGTATGTGGAGGGTATTGACTAAATCAATTTGGAATCATAATTTATTTTATTTTATTTTATTTTATTTTAATTTAATTTAATTTAATTTTTTAGAGAGAGAGAGAGAGCAAGAGAGCCAGCAGCGGGGGAAGGGGCAGAGAAAAAGGGATAATCCCAAGCAGACTCAGAGCTCAGTGTGGAGCCTGAGGTGGGGCTCAATCTCAGCACCCTGAGATCATGACCTGAGCCGAAATCAAGAGTCAGATACTTAACTGACAGAGCCGCCTAGGTGCCCCTGGATTCATAAAACTTTGAATCATAAAAAGCCATAGATTGTGAAGGACCCAACTACTAGGGCACAGAGTTTATTCTTCAAATGCTGGTGAATCATTAGAATCGTTCGGACAGGGCGCCTGGGTGGCTCAGTTGGTTAAGCGACTGCCTTCGGCTCAGGTCATGAACCCGGAGTCCTGGGATCGAGTCCCGCATCGGGCTCCCTGCTTGGCAGGGAGTCTGCTTCTCCCTCTGACCCTCCTCCCTCTCATGCTCTCTGTCTCTCATTCTCTCTCTCTCTCAAATAAATAAATAAAATCTTAAAAAAAAAAAAAAAGAATCGTTCGGACATACAGCTACCTGGAAGGAGTACGTTAGAACGGGCACCTTTAACAAAAATTTGCCCTTTTCAAGGAGACAGGCCTTGTGACTTACAGATTTGCGCCTGAGAAAAGCAGAGATGGGAGGGAGTGCCAAATATTGCTTCTTTTGTCATTACTTTTGTTGTGCTTTTGGTTTGATTGGATGTCGAATGAGATGCCTTGGGCTCTGTACTGAACCGAGTCATATCCCGGGTGTCTTTTACCTCTGCAGTGTTGGTGATTCTCTGAAAGCCCCATGAGAATGTAAGGTGTGTCTTCAGGGGCAGTGGGCGCTTCTCGAAGCAGAAGCCATGACTCTGCTCTGTGAACTTCAGACCATGTTCTACAGTAGGTACTCACTACAGATCTGTTCATCAAGGTTTTTCAGGGAATCGGAGCAGGAGCCGAGTGCTAAGCCACAGGGACACATTTCCTCTGGTTTCAGAAATGTGTGTTCACATTGGAGATCTCAGGTCAGTGCTCTAAGGAAAAAGGGCAGAGGTGAAGAAATGTAGGATCAGCACTCCCTGGAGGGTGAGAATATAGTTCACTTCTTTTAAACCCCAAATCTTGTTTATCATGGACAAGACTGCCAAAGAATGGTTTAAAATCGGCTCTCATCTGGGTGTCTGTTCCTATTTAACATTAAAAGTATATATATCTATATATATTCATGATTTATTTGAAATAGGTCCTTGAGCCCAAGACCAAAGTATTTTGGAGAATTATATTTATTGGCACAGTGTCATTGTTCTGGTTGAAACAAGTGAAAGGAATGTGTGTTCCCATGTTCAGGCACAACAGCAAAGAAGGTGAAAATAAAACCCCGCATGGTGAACTGCAGGAACGGGTGGGACCCTGATCCCTCAGCCTAGGAGCATCTCCGCAGCCTTCTTGGAGAAGAGAACAATGCAGGCTTTTTTCACACTGGGACAGCATGTTCTGTGTTCTATGTTCACTCCTTCTTGCTTGACCACTGGTGACATTCAAGCTGAAAGTAAAGCCAAGGATGCATCCTAGGCGCTAGCAGGCAGGAATTGTGTGTTCTAGACAGCAGTGGTGTCGGCGAGGGTCTGACTTACAAGATAAGCCAGCCAACTGCTCATGGAAGTATCTTTTGATTGGGTCTTGCCAAAATGTCTCCATGTTCGCTGCTCGCATTACTGATCCACATGCTACATTTCTCTTCTCTCATTTTTCCAGGAGAAGGAGAGAAATCTTTCTATACTTCTTCTAAGCTTAAATTATTTATTCAAATGTTTTTAAATTTGGCACAATTCCAAAGCACTTTTTTTTTTTTTTTGCCAGCAATTTTTTCTCATTTTTTCCTAAGCCCATGTGTATTTTAAGCAAATTCTCATCCATATGGTCCTCATTTCTGGTCTCTTAATTCATCTATATGTTGTTCTGTTTGTTATTCGAGATTTTTCTTTAGGTTCATATTAAGATTGTATGCTTGTTTTTTTGTTTGTTTCCATCAAAAAAAAAAAAGGCTTACTTAGGCATTACAGAAAATAGTTATATATTAATGGATTTGAACATCTCTTCCTCCACACCCTAAGTACAGATGACATTTATGGTGGACTCATGATGCTAAGACAGGAATGGGGTGGTTGATGTACTGTATCTCATTTACTCCTCCCACAGGCCCTGTAAAGAAGAAGCACTCCCATTTTGCAAGTGGACCCACAGAAAAAAGAGCATACCTGAGAGGTAAGATTCTTCACATGAAGTCTCATGATTCAGAGCACTCTGCTTCCCAAAGCCCACACTCTTCCTGTTATATTCCACTGCCTGGTACCATATCTAATTTGGGTGCAAGGCAAGCATTATATGAATGTATGTTTATTCATAATCCAAATAAAATGTACCACATTCTCCCTTTGGGAAGATCTCATGGAATGATCTTTGTTCCTCTCTGGAGAGTTATATATTTGGATACCCTCTTTGGAAAGTCATCTCCAATATCTCCATTCTTTGTTGCTGGAGACCCTCAGTTTCTCAATCACTCATCATTTGATGCCTGGATCAATGGATCACTGGAATCCTGGAGACCCCATGGGACAGCAGGAAACCAGACATACAAATTAGATCCCTATCTTTGCTGTAAATTTTACTATCTGTTAAAAATACAACTACATTGAAACCATGGGTGCTCTTAAAGAGATGTTAAAGTAAGTGGTCACTACAGTCATTGCTACAGAAATAATGAGTGGGCACAGTTTGCACTTTACCCCATGCTCAGGACTTGGCAGGCTCTGTGTCTCCGTGTCCCACTAAAATGATCTGCTAAATGGGCCTGATGATAGGTGTTAATGCTTCTGGTCACCGGTTCCAATGTGTGTGTGGATGTGGTGGGGGGTCCATACTGCCAATCAGTTCTTGGACATGAGCAGGACATCAAGTGTCCTATAATTCAACCAATTCTGACACTGTTTACCCGGAGATTGCCTTAGAACCTATGGGTTAGGGACTCAGTCCTAGAACACTGCCCCCTCCCTGACCACCCTAGATGCCAGTTGTAAGTCCAGCTTGTCCCCTATGCTTCTGACCTACCAACTACAGATTGGAGGTTCCAACAAGCCCCTCCTTAGGATCCACTAATTTGCTAAGCAGCTCACAGTATTCAGAGAAAGATTTTACTTGCTAGATCACTAGTTTATTTTAAGAAAGAGATAACCTAGGAACAAGCGGATGGATGAGATGCTTAGGGCAGAGTACGGGGAAAGGGCGAGGAGCTTGTATGCCTCGGTGACTAAGAGCATAATGCACATGTGAATGGCTGCCTCAGGATTCTTACCATCCCCTCGCCTTGTGCTTCTATAGACAAGCCTTCCTGGAAAGTCATCCCGGGAGTCTAAACGGTTGGAATGTTTTTTAAAGATTTATTTATTTATTTTGAGAGAGAGAGCAAGTGTGAGGTAAAGGAGCAGAGGGAGAGGGAGAGAGAAACTCAAGCAGACTCTGCACTCGGCGCAGAGCCAAGGCAGGGCTCAATCTCACGACCTTGAGATCACGACCTGAGCGGGAACCAACAGTCAGATGCTTAACCAACTGCACCACCCAGGCACCCCCTAAACAGTTTGAATTTTTAAAGGGAGAGATATGCCAGGGGAAGTGAGGCTTCAGTGGTGAAGGAAGCGTTCATGCTCCCAGAGCCAGTGAAGAGCTGAGCTCAGACTCATATCTGGGTACATCTTCATTCCAAGTCCTTGCACGCGGCAGCCGTTGTCCTCAGGAATCCAGGCAGTGCACAGATTGCCTAAGTTACGGCTGCAGCTGAGGATCCCAATCACACACTTGCTGTATTTCTTTTTTTTTTTTTAAAGATTTTATTTATTTATTTGACAGAGGGAGAGAGCACAAGCAGGGTGAGCAGGAGAAGGAGAGGGAGAAGCAGCCTCCCCGAGGAGCAGGGAGCCCGACACGGGGCTCGACCCTAGGACCCTGAGATCATGACCTGAGCCGAAGGCAGACGCTTAACAACTGAGCCACCCAGGCACCGCCACACTTGCTGTATTTCAAACACGAAAACGATTTGTGTAGGTTGGTTTACATAGGGGTGACATTCAATAAAAGAAATACATTCCTTGATCTTTGATTTGCTTAACAAGCAGCTTTCAACTTTCAGTTTTATTAATTGCTCTGAAAACCTACAATTTAGGTAAAACTAATTACATTTGATTTTACTCATTTGGTTAGCTCTCTTTTAATATAGATGGGATTGAAAACAATCACTCTCATCTATATGTGTCATATATGATATGACAATAGGAGATACCAGGAGACATCTATCCACTCCTTCAAAATTAGATCTAACTTGATTTCTAATGAAGGGTTTGCTCTTGCAAGAAATTGCCTTGACAAGTCTTTTCTTCCAGGAATCAATTTTTTTTTCTTGTTTCTCTTTAAAACCAATTTCCTTCTGGCACCTTTTATACCTTCTACAACAAGGAATGACCGATGTTAATTATACTATGGATGCATACTATGGAATTCACACTTTGATCAAGACAGACACGGTATTTGTCACACCAGGGGGTTGGTGGCAAGACTTTGTAGAGAAGGAGTTCATAGGGGTAGGGTGTTTGGTTCAGAATAAGAGGTTATTGTGAGCTCTTACACCAGGACTGAGATTTTGAAGAGAGTGACAGACATAATTCTGAACACCCCAACTGCTATTCGAATTGTGAGTCAGAAATCAGTAATTCAAGAGTGTTGGCCAAGACCTAAGATAGAAAGAAGAAACCAGATATCAAAATGAAGAATAGGAGATCAGACACAAGGGTTCCATACATTTTACCACCCAAGGCTCACCGAGCAGGTCAGTCTTGGCCGGGCTAGCCAGATTAGGCTGACTCTATCTACAGAACACATAACCCCTGAAGGTCCATCCCATGATTGTGTAATACCTGATATAAATGTAAGATGTCTCCCCATGTCACATCTGTTTTGTAGTAGAGCAAAATCACACTTTATGGGAGAAAAAAGGCTTAGATTTAGAAATCATACTCAAGGGGCACCTGGGTGGCTTAGGTGTTAAGTGTCTGCCTTCAGCTCAGGTCATGATCCCAGGGTCCTGGGATCGAGCCCCACATCAGGCTCCCTGCTCAGCGAGAAGCCTGCTTCTCCCTCTCCTTCTGCTGTTCCCCCTGCTTGTGCTCTCTCTAGCTGTCTCTCTCTCTCTCTGTTAAATAAATTAAAAAAATCTTAAAAAAAAAAAAAGAAAAGAAACCATATTCAAAATTGTGAGAACCCAGCCTTACTCAAGGCCATCTTGCAGGAAGTCTCAGGGAATATGACATATCCCACAAGGAAACACATGGCCTTGACTGCCATCACCCTCAAACTCAAGGCGCCTTCTTTCCAGCTGTTTTTGTAGATATGATGTATGATTTTGGCAAGTTGGTTCAATCTCCCAGATCCATTTACACCTTGTTTAAATGGTGATAAACATCTTCTCTCATGCAAGGCGGCTGGAAAGTATTTAAGGATAATAATGTGCATAAAGGGCCTCGCGGGCAGCAGATTTATACATTTTTGATGGATTTATTTTTCTCCCTCTTTCCCATTGTCAACTTCTATTCCAAAAGGTAGCTCAGAACCCAGGCAAAAATGGGACAGAAGGGCATTTGTTACCCTGCGGTGGCCTCCTGTTCCTCCAGGCAGAGAGCTACGTAACTCAGCAGCAGGCTCCCGCTTGAACGCCTCTGCAGCCCGCAGCAAGCCAACACGGCCAAGCAGGCCAGCAACCATCCAGGGCACTTGCTTTGCCATCTCTCAGTCCTGAACGGAGACAGCACCTAAATCACAGCTAAATCACAGCTGCCCATGAACTCAAGGTGGGACCGAATCTCGTGTTTGCCGAGAAAACGTCTTATCTTACTTCTCTGATAGTGGTCCATGCCTGACTGCCTTCCTTCTTTCCAGTACCACAGTGGGGCCCCGTGGGGCCTGGGATCTCTGCGTCAGAGACCAGCAGCAGCTACCCCTGCAGATCAATGAGCCTGTGGGCCTCCCTGCACCGGGAATGGGACCCGACGAGCAGAGAAGGCTTGTCACCTTTGATTACTCGCCCTATCCCGGCGCTAAAGAAACAAGATGTGAAGAATGGCCTCTCAAGAACATTTGATCCAGCCTGCAAAATCACTGCAACTTTAACCCTTCCCTGCTGGAGATCCATGTCTGGTCCTCAGACGCATTTTCAATGGAATGTCATTTCCAATCAATGGCCTACAGGCAGACATGCACACATTTCAGACGCCACAGGGAAACCATCCTTTCTTGAGAATGGACAGAGAACGGACAGAACGGATTCCACGTAATTTTCCTCTGGCAACATGTTGTAGTTCGAACGGCACTGGACCAGGCAGCAGGAAGTCTGGCTTCGAGTCTGTCTCCAGCTAGCTGCGTAAGCCACAGTTTTGCCATCTGTCCAGGGAAGAAGCTGGAGGGACTGGCATCTGAGGGCCCTTCGGGGCCTGAAATCCCCAACATCACACCGCGGCCAAGGTCCAGGGCTTGAGACGCACCGATGAGGTGTAGGCTCAGCTCTGCAACTGACCTGCAAGTCACCAAACCTTTTTTTGAGTTGGTTCCCAAAAACGGGGATGTTAAGAGTGCTTAACACATAGAACTATTCTGAGGGTTTTTATACAATAATTTAATTAAACTGTTTTGCTCAGTGATTGGCTTAGAGAAAGAACTCAAATTTAAAATCTAGACTTAGGATTGCTTGTAGGATCTGTTTAACTATTGATCACCATTAGTGAATTTAGAAATAAGATGGCTTTAAAAATTGGTTGTTCAGTAAAATGTGTGGATTTCCATTTTTGCAAATGCCCCTGAATTACTGTGCCAGGAAATGTACAACAAAAAAAAAAACCCCAAAAAACAAATAGACAAAACAAACATGAATCATGTAAAACATTGCTCCCCGAACGACATCTGGGACCTGGCCACTCGAGGGCCCTGCGGCTTCCCTGAGCATGCCCTGGCTTCTCTGTCCCTTTCTCTGCCCTCATTGGTAGCAGGTCTGCTCACATCACGTAAGCAACTCGTAGAAACCCCATTGACAGTCAACCTGCAAAGAAAAGCCAAAGGATAGAGTCAATGCAATTAACCCAGAGTGAAGTCCTGCTTCGAAAAAATTCTCCCACTCTATTCTTGGATTTATAGTACAAGGTTTTCACTGTAATGGCTCTTGTAAATTAATTGCAGACACAATTGTCTACAGGCATTCTCAGAATAAGTGGCAAGTAGTTAATTGCACCCCGAATTAGCCAATTCTGCCCATAATTAACCATTTGAAGACAATTAATTGCATGCATAATATTTGCACCTGCAACTAATTGGAGACCCTTATATTGTTCCTCGAAGAAATAAATAAATAAATAACAACACCAACAACAAAAGAACCGGGGGCTACTTTTTAAATGCAGTCTTTTCATGGTCCTCAGTCTGTGGAGCTGGGAGGAGAGGTGAGCTGAGGAGTCACTGGTCTGTGTTACTGTTGCCTCGGTGGAAAAGTGACCTTAAGTCATCAGGAGGAGCAAGGTCTGCAGGACGTTCTTCTTTGCCTGTGTTCCCTTTTTTCCCTCTCTCCTTATCATCACTGCAAACTAACTATATTTAAACCTAATATCTCCAACTATGTAATCGTAAAATTTGAGGCTACCTAAGGCTTGGGAAAATAAAGACCATCTCACATACTGAAATAGTGTCGTTGTTTAAAAAAAAAAAAAAAAAAGGCTAAGTTCTCTTACTCTTGCTCTGGTTTTATCCAGAGGCGACTGATGGCTTGCCAAGGTGAGGAGCAAATGCCCTCCGCGCCTGTGGGCCAGGAGAATAATCACATACGCATCATTAGCCCAAAGGGGTTGTGTTGGTCTGGGCTAGCATTGTCTTTCACTCTCAAAACAATAAATTGTAATTTATAATAATAACAATGATGGTAATACCAACAGCAACAATCACTACAATCCCTGTGCATGAAGTCTTTTGCCTCGCACTCTATATAATCTCACTTAAATTGTAATAGCAATTCAAAGAAGATATTTTATGTCGATTCTGTAGGTGAGAAAATTGTGTATAGAAGTTGCCTAATTTCCCTAATGTTGCACAGCTAATAGGTCATGGAAATATAATTTTTTTTAAAGATTTTATTCATTTATTTGTGAGAGAGAATGAGAGACAGAGAGCACGTGAGGGAGGAGGGTCAGAGGGAGAAGCAGACTCCCCGCTGAGCAGGGAGCCCGATGCAGGACTCGATCCTGGGATTCCAGGATCATGACCTGAGCCGAAGGCAGCGGCTTAACCGACTGAGCCACCCAGGCGCCCCGTCATGGAAATATAATTTAAACTTGGATAATCTAATCCATGTAAAGTGCTTAGTACAGAGTCGGAGATATCGTGATACTCAGGTAAGATTAACCGAATTATTTATATCCTTATTAAATTCTAAGTTTATTCTCTTTGAACAGCCACATTGAGGATGGCGTTGTAGTACTTAGGGATAAATACTAAGTGCTCACTATATTCCAGTTACTGTTCTAAGTGCTTCACGTGAACCAAATCAATTTAAATTCCATAACAAGAGCATGAGAAGATACCATTAACATCCCCATTTGACAGATGATAAAACCGAGGCAGAGAAATATTGGCTAACTTGCTTAAGAATATAAAACTAGCAAGGGGATGGGACGAAGGATTCAGACACTGGCATTGTGGCTCTAAAAGGTGTGTCCTTAAATATTATACTACATAGCCCCTTTCAACCTGGACAGATGGATTTGCCTGTTAAAAATGTGTCTGTCTCTACATACACTTGGATGTGATGGAGGTCTCTGTTAAAAATCAGTTTATAAAATAAAAATAAAATCTGTCCTGGATGCCAAATGCTTGCTTTCCAAATGGGAGCAGAACCACTGTCTGTGGTCTGGGAAGAGGAGAGGAAGATCCTCTGTTTTCTCCCCACATAAGAAGCTGGAGCCCACTAGTTGTAGTTGGTCCTGGAAGGAGTTACTCTCGCTGGTGACTCAGAAGACGATTTGTAGGATCATCCAGAAAAGTGGCTGAGAAATGAAAGCAGGAGTAGGGGCAAAGCCAAGTGTGGACACCGGACCAAAACAGGTGGCGAGGCCAAGAGGAGGGCAGAAGGTGAGGCGCCAACGGGGGGGAGGGGGCGGTCAACACAAAGGATGCTGTGCTGGGCACGGGGGCTGCCACTGGTGAGCCAGGGCCGGATCCAAAGGCGCCGGGTCATTCCAGGCCATCCTGAGTGTCTCACGAGGATACACAGATCTCCAGTGAGCTGAATGGCTTCCCGCCTCGTGGAGGTAGAACCACACTGTATTACAAGCTGAAAAATACTAACGGTTGAGCTGTCATTTTGTAAAAGAACGTAGGCGTCCAGTTAAGTATTTTGTGAAGAATAAACAGAACGGGGTTCACACAAGGGGAGCAGATCGAGGGGAGCCTCCCAGCGAGGTAAGCAATCACCATGCTTGAGCAACAGAACTGACACCAAACTCTCGGCAGTTGGGAAACCAAAGAGATACACACATTTGGTGGTGGGAGGTGGGGGAGGCATGAGTTTTCTCCTGTGACAATGATAAGCTTTAAAGGCACCAGGACCCTTTATGGCCACCATTGCCGCCCCCTCCCCCACAGAAATAAACCTAAAACATGACATTGTCAACTTTACTGATAAACATTTTGAACCTAGCAAAGCAAATGATAGGCCGGCAGCTACTCAGGGAGCTTTGTCATCCTGTGGCCATAGACCTAGGCATTGTGGTGTTGGGAGGCTGGTTTTACAATCAGGTGCAAACCCAAATCATTCTTCCTTCATTGTGTTTTCCCAGCTTCTCCACAGCATGAAAGAAAGGCCCCTCCAACATCTTGCTGAATCAGGTACTCCACGCTCACGTGCCCGTCGATGCCCGAGGGACTCCCCATGCTTCTTTCCTACCCCGGTGGAGTTCCTGGGCAAGAAAACCATGATGTCAGCCTCGTACGTGTTCTTTAAGAGGCAATTTTCTCCTGGTAAAGTAATCCTTCCTTTCTTTTCGCCACTTCATATCTGCCGTCTATTTAATTATCAACACTATTTTTTTTTTTTTTTTTTGGTCATGGATTAATGGGAAATGGAAGAGTCCATATTCTCTCTCCCTTTGCAACCTAAGAGTGTAGCTAGTGTTGTAATATCTGATATTCACCGTAACTGGAGGTGAGCAGAAGTGGCTTTGAGATCCAGTATGCAAGCCCCTCTGAGTTTCCTAAGTCGGAAGACCCAGGTCACTGTGGTGGGCAACAGCGCCTCCTGCATGCCTATCTTCTTTGGGTAAAAGCACACTGATTTTGTCTTGTTAAAGTGCCCTTTCCATGGCACACACCGCAGCAGCTCCTCATCTTCTGGAAGGATCATGCATCCTGAATAATTTGCACCCTTCCACTGTGTTATTCCGGTCAGGAGGGCCATCCCATCAAATCTAAGGAGTTGCCATAGTTACCTAGCATTTATTTACCATACACAGTTTGGGATTTTTAATAGACATCCAGGATGCCAAAGTTGTGGTCAACCATCATCTTCAGCTTCCTCTGTACGGTGGGTCTTTTTTTTGACTCATATTATTATACACATTTGTTAATGCCTCCCTCCCACACTGGATTTCAAGTCCCCATTCTGTCTCCAGACAGAATGTCAGCTTGGAATTAATGTGCGCTGGGGGATTCATCATCGGCCACCACAGCATCTGTTATCCTGTCTTACGCTTTTTTCCTATCACCCACCAAAACTTAAATTTAAAGCTTCCTTAACAGAATTGGCACACATCCTATTAAATGCATGCTCTATGAAGGGAGATCAGTATCTGCCAGCTTCTCTGTCCCCAGGTGCGTGCCAGACACAGTGAGGGTGAGGGGCTTCAGGGGGAGGACAGGGGTGGGCAAGACAGAAGCGCAGCCGGGAGGACCTGGGGATGGGAGCTGAGACAGTAGGGACAGGACAGGTGGAAATACAACCGTCTTAGCCCGGGTCAGCCTTCTAGCCTTGTAAGATTCCGACTTTCCCCCAGAGCTCCCCACCTCCATATTTATTCTCATTACACACGTTCCTGTTCACGGAAACCTAGAGATCCCGTGTCCCCTCCTCCCTCCTTGGCCCCACAATAGCGCACAGATCCGTTGAGGAGCCTCCTGACCAGCACATGAGCTTGAACTCATACATACATAATTTATACAGACATGCGTTCGCTGACTGATGCCACAACATGCAGAGTCGTACAAAAGCAATGAAAAGAACTGCTCCTCGAATCGAGGCACAAATCAGCTGGCGGGGCCCCCAGTGGTGTTGTGGGACACGTGCCTTCATAATGTTCCGATCAGCCTCCGCGGAGCGAGCTTCAAAGGCACTGGCGTCTCAAACCACAGCATCTCTTTAGAACACAGTGACAACGGAGCCTTTTCTCACATTATTTGCAAGTTGCTCACCTTGCCCACTCTTCCAGCTTGACCTAATTGCCACCTGCCAGGCAGTGGCCACGTGGAAAATGCGGTCCTATTATGTAGGAAGGTGGTGTGATCATACAGCCCCTCACATCCAAACAGCCAGATTGGGAAGAGCAGATGGAAACGAGAAGGTGGGGGAAGGGGTCAGGATAAGAATTAGGGATTTGTTGCCCATTTATTTATGAGGCTACCCATCCCTCCATACACGCATGTTTAAAAAAACGGTTGTTAAAAAAAAATGGAAGAGAACAAAAACCCACAGACGGATTAGCTGAAGACAAAAAAAGAATCTCACAGCTGGAGGCATTCCTTGTTCGGAGCTGGTCTGAAATCTGTTCTCAGGTGGGGGCTGCTCGTACCTTCTTCCCGTTTCCACCAGGTCTGGCCTTTGAAGTGAGTCAAACACTGAGGATGTGTTTTATCAAAATTACACCATTGCTTGACTATGGTTTCTGGAGGTCTGCTCTTAGAGAGGGAATGGTAATGAAACAGGAAGGAGACAAAGAAAGAAACCTACTGAGTGGTTGCATTTTTGTTCTTGGATCATCTCTGTGAGAGATGAGAGTCTGTCATCGCATCAATGGGTCTGTGTGGGCTTGTGGAATCCATTTGAATCTTGCCTCAAAAAAAGGCTGGGTTTTCTATCAAGGGCAGGGGCATTTTTAGATGGAGGCTGAGGTAAGTGGTAAGGAGTGCACTGTTAGACGAGTTCCTTAAAAATATCCAAGACAGGGGTGCCTGGGTGGCTCAGTCGGTTAAGCGTCTACCTTCAGCTCAGGCCATAATCCCGGGGTCCTGGGATCGAGCCCTGATTCGGGCTTCCTGCTCAGAGGGAAGCCTACGTCTCCCTCTCCCACTCCCCCCTGATTGTGAGCCCTCTCTCGCTGTGTCTCTCTCTCTGTGTGTCAAATAAATAAATAAAATCTTTAAAAAATATATCCAAGACAAAATGAACGTAACAGTGTGTGTCAACTACAGTGAAAAAATAAATCAAAAATAAATAAATAAATACTTCGGACTGAAAAATTGAGACTTTGAAGAGAACCTCTACATTACTCTATTGCCTTTGCGGGGTTTAGGGATGTGCTCACTGTATGTGGTGAAAAGCAAAATTCTGTCCATCGGGCTTTACATCTAGAACCTTGACTGAGGATGCAGCAGGGACGTGAAGACACACACTAGATTTTTGCCAGCAAAGAGCAAAGAATCCTGTGATTTGAACAATCATGCAGGCACACAGGTGAGTGGGTGGAAACTTGTCAATGGAAAGAAGCAGGTTTTTCAAATTTACAAATAAATCGAGGCTGAGAAAAATACACACTTTTGGGGGAACTTTATAACAAAATGACCATTTTGGTCTCTATGTGGTTTGGAAAATAGCTCTCTCTTTATAAGATAACATGTCTCTGCCTGCACCATATCCATGACCTGTCTAAAATATGGGTTGACTTAACTGCAAAGCAGGTACAGTACTTGGTGCTGAGAAAGTTTAATTCAGGGGCTGCAGTGCGCTCGAATCAGCTCTGGGCGCATACGAGGAATTATGAGATTTAACACTGAATTTATGGTTCCTTGTCCCTCACACGCCATCCTTATTCTCCTAGAAATACTGCAAACCTACTTCACACGGCATTTCTTTGTCCTTTGCCATATCGTTTCTGTAGAGTATGTGTTGGTTTTACCAAGACGGCAAGCTTCAGAATATGAAGAGTAGGCTTTGCAACCAGTGAGACCAGGCATCTAAGCTCTCGTGGTTTTCCAGACACCTTCGAATCACATAGAAACCAGGTAAATGCAGGAACCAACATCACACATGTGCGAGGCCACTCATGATTGTTCAGACACATGGGGTCTAGTGCCAAGCGAGGTCCTCTCCTCCAAACAGTGACTGCCCCTCCCTCAGACTTGATCTTGACTGGCAGAGATGAAGTGTTCGGAGCTTCTGACAGCTGGAAGAGTCCATCAGCGACCTTGAGAAAACAGAAGTCGTTGCCCTTTGACACATGATGTTGGGGAGGTGATCTACCACGGGGCTCCACGTTGGCTTTCTGTAACAGAACCAGTGTGTTTAAATTTGTTTAAATTAGCTGCAAGGAGAGGTTCCAGTTGATGTTCGGGTGAGAGTGAGCTGGATTTTCCTTCCACCGAAGGCCTGCTGTTCATATCCACGCACACGATGCAAGTAGGCCACTCCCATTGATCCCTACTGGGGACATTTGGGGAACAGTTTTACACAAGGAAGGCAAGTTGTGGGACCTTCAGAAGGAAGGCAGTAGGTGAATGCTGCAGAGGAAGATATTTACTGGCTTAAAACAAACAAGCCTTCTTTGTTTCTACAAATCTCATTTTTGATGTCAGGGAATCCGCAGAGCTGTCCACTGATTTTCACAAGCCATCATTTACCACTTTTTTTTTCTTTTCTAAATGCTTTCTCTGAAGCCAAACAAAGACAATTTAAAGAGCAGCCTATGGAAATAAGGCCTGGGCTGAGCAGTTTGAGGCACCCCCCTCCCAGACTCTGACTTTGAAGGCCACTCGTGCAAAATCGGTAGAGGTGTAGCTTGAGAGCGGCGCCATTTCTGACCGTGACTGGCGCTTCTCCAGGGGCACAGTAGGTAGAATAAGGCAGGCGAAGGGAGTAAGGATGTGCATGCTTTGGGGAAAGACTGTTGTTTGGAGGTTAGGCACCGGGAAGTAAGGCAAAGGATGGGCTTTATCTTCGAGGTCACAGCTCAGCACCCTGTAGACTGAAGGCCAAGGTCATCCCTGCACCTGTTTCTGACTGAAGCTTGACAGGAACACAGCCCTGGCCACTGATTTGAGTACTGAGTGTGGCTGTTTTCAACAAAGTCCTTGTGACTTGGAAAAGGAAAACTATTTACTGCCTGGCGCTTTATAGAAAACATTTTCCAGCCCCTGCTTCCAAGCAATGGACAGCAGCTACAATGTATCTTTCCATAATGACATGGGACTAATGACAGAGGCTAGGAAGCAAGGAGTGGGAGCTCCAGATCATTTTAAATTCTCCCAGCTCTCTACATTTGGGCTCTCTCGCTTATTTTAGGAAATTGCATCATCAACAAAAATGCATCGAACCACATGCCAGGTTGTAACTGAGTTAAGTTATTTTGTGACCATTGTGATAGATTTTCTTTCATTATTTCTCAGTTTTGATTCTCTAAAGAGTTGTGCACAGAGCCAGAGCCAGCTAGCACGTGCAGATCACTGCATGGCTGGGGAACAGAGGCACATCCAATGTTCGTCCCCAAATCACCAAGCCTTTGTTACTATTTAAACAGACATTTTCTATATCTTTACCCAAAAAACTGAGCCTGGGAGGGTTTCTGGGTCTTGGTAGTAGGCCAAGTACTACTGAGCTTTACAAAATTAGGGGTGCTTTTCCAGGACCCAAGTAATACAGATTAGGTTAGACAGAGAACTAGGTTTGAATATTTAAATAAAATGTTTGCTCATCCATTAAGGAGCTAAAAGCCCAGCTTTATCTTTTTTTTAAAGATTTTATTTATTTATTTATGTGAGAGCGAGAGAGAGCAAGAGAGAGCAAAAGAGAGAGTGAGCTGAGGGAGAGGCAGAAGGAGAGGCAGACTCCTCACCAAGCAGGGAGCCTGACGCGGGGCTCGATCCCAGGACCCTGAGATTATGACCTGAGCCAAAGGCAGAGGTTCAACCGACTGAGCCACCCAGGTGCCCCTAAAAGCCCAGCTTTAAATACAGATTTCCTTAATAGAAAATATGTAAAATGCTCCAATTAGATTGTGTATTGTTGTGCATCATTAGCAAAGGTGAAAGGGATCTGATTTCCATTTGAATATGGAGAGAACTTTTCCTTTCCTGTGTGATTAGGGTCTTCTACTACTGGTGGTGAGAATCACAATTTTGGGCAAAATGGGCAGGGCTTTGTTGAGAAATATGTTACCCATATCTTGTGGCATTTCAAGAAGAGTTTGCTTGATATGAATTTATTCTAAAATGTACTCAGTAACAAAAGGGGATTACCTGTGAGTTCATAAGGCTCTGAAGAAGAAAATTTATATATCATTCTCTCGAAATGTGAAATAATGCATTGATGAATATTCACTGGTCCTCATTCTTTTTGTGGGTTTCTGTTCTTTGTTACTTGTCTCGGGTATCGAAGTTCATGAATAAATTGCTCATGATTTCCCCCTCAGAAATAAAGCTCTTTCTTACTACCTACTTTTATAGCAAGTGTTTCCAACATTTTGGAGAATTCTCATAAAGCATTTGACGAAGAGATGCAGTAGAAAAGGAAAGGCTTTTGAAGGAAGTCAGCACAACATTTGCATCCCGATGGCAAGACTCAATGGCCAGCATGATCTTGTGACAGTGGACCTTATTTATCTCTTTGACCTTCATTTTACCTATCTATAAAATAGGTGGTATCTGAAAATAAAAGGACAGAAAAATAGCTGGATTCTTTTAGGCTCTCACTAGCCTGTGGTTGCAGATCAAGTCAGAATAATCGTCTCTAGGCAGTTTCCTCGAGTCATTGAAGCAGGCGCCCCCCATTGAACACCTGGATCCCGATTTGCTAACACGGGGAGCTCAAGGAAGTCTCTTTACACAAGTTGGGGTGATAGCCGCTCCTCCTCACTGAGCTGTGAAGCCTGAGTGAGACTGTTCGTGGACCATGGCTCTCAGAAACTGGTCCGTGACTGTAGTTCAGCATTGCTTGTCTCCTTGCCAACTAGGGCTTTGTTGGGAGGTGGTGCCTGATGAGCTTCCTTCCTCTTTCTTATCAGTCACCATCGAGAAAGCTGCTTTTCACTTCTCTGCATATTCCTGTTTCCAGACATTGCATTTAACTTTACTACAGACCAATCTGTTTTAGGCTCCTCTCACCGATTTATCTAATACTCTCGAATGTGATAGAGCCTGATGCTAAGCTACCACCTATTTCTCCCCTGGGGAGTAGCTTGGGTGGCTGGAATGAGACATCATGGGCTGGACACCCTGAAAAACAGAAACTTATTTTCGCACATTCTGAAGACTGGAAGTCCAAGGTCAGGGTGCCAGTAGGCTTGGTTTCTGGTGAGACCTCTTTTGTTTGGTCGCAAATGTCTGCCTTCTCACCATGTCTTCACATGGCCTCTTCTCTGTGTGTGTGTGGACAGAGAGAAAGCTCTCGAGTTTCTTCCTCTTCTTATGAGGACACCAGCCCTGTAAGATTAGGCCCTTCCACTGTGATGCCATTTAACCCGAGTTATCCCCTCTAAGGCCCCGTCTCCAAATACAGTTACGTTAGGGGTTAGGGCTTCACCTTATGAATTCTGGGGGACACACTTCAGTCCCTAATAAGGCTTCCGGGTTTCTGGTGAGCCCATCCTAAGAATCTGCCTCCGTCTGGCTTGAATCTCTCCCATGCTGTGACTCCAGCCACGTGGAAGGATGAGCACCAAGCACCCTCCATGACTGCCAGGCTCTTCGACAACCACTGCCTCCTATGCTCAAGAAGGTCTAAGCAATGCTTTAAGAAATGGAATCTCTTCCTGGGGCGTTTCCTGTAACAGGAAGCTGTGGTTTATAGGTGGCCCTGGAATCATACCCTTTGTTGCAGGCTGTGTTCCATCACCTCCGGGACCCCACAGCTACCGACATCACTTAGTGTTCCAACGACGCTGTCACCAGGTGCCTTGTTGCCCTTCACCTTCCTTTGAGGATCCTTTTTCCCCATTACTGTCTGGGAAGGAACTGCAAAGTAGATGCAGAAACGGTCAGGAAATCAGGATGATGAGTATGGAAAAGCACTAAGCTTTGGCACAAACAATGCTCCCCACACCCTCAATTGGGACTCTACAGCCTGCAAGCCTGCCCCAAGAACACCGGGGTATTGCTCTCAGAGACGGCCATTTCAGGATGAATGGCTTTTTTGTTGTTCAGAAGAAGTGCCTGATGATCAGCTGGGTCAACAAGAAGGGCATAAAGCCTTTAGCTTCCACAAAGAGGGGAAGACCAAATGCCTAAGAGGTCATGTGGAATATCGCGCAAATCAGATTTATAATTAAAATGGAATTCCTGCCCTGCTCCTGATGCACAGAAGGCTTCTCTCCTGGACTAATGCCCGCTTTTGCCATCAGAAGACAGATCAGATGCTCATCTAGAAAACCCAACGTCCTCGTGGTGGATCTCGGCTATGTCTGTACAGGGATGAGAACCAGGGCTCTGAGAGTTTGTCCCACATGGAACGTCAGACCAGGTGAAAGGACAAGGCACAGGAAAAGGCAGCCATGGCTTCTTTAAGCAGTAGTGATGTCTAGGCATAGAAAGCCACAGTTTCTAATCCCCCCAACTCGCTCCTACCATGCATTGCCAGTTGCCATTGTTTTATCTTCTTAGCAAGAACAAGGATTTTACATTAGTCAGAAAAACACCAGAATGGTTATTGATGAAAGACTCTAAGAAAATATCTCATCAGAGAGCTGAATTTTAGTATTCCACCGAAAAATCCAGGTCCTACCCCACGGACCAATGCTGCCAGTAAGCTTTCCAAGGAGTAATTTTAGCACACAAAAATTTACCATTCTGACTTATTCAGAACAAAGTTTTGAAAACAAAGAGTTTTCATTCATTTTTCATGAAAGCTGACTGGGTCTCTGCAACATCATGGGCTCTGCACTAAGGAGCGGGGACCTGTGTTGCCCAGTCCAGTCTCCGCGCTTATTCCCCCAGACTCAGGCAAAAAAGAGACATGGCCATCAAAATCCTCCTTTCTAAAAATAGCCTCCTTTCAGAGGAACATACTTCGTGCTTTATTGCTCACACAGACACCTCCCGGGGCTCACGTTTTCAAAACCACTAATCTCTTTGGTTTCAGACTAATTTTGGAGAAATCTTACAAGGCAGCCTTGCTTTTCAGAGACACACGTGCCCGATTCCGGGCTATGCTCCTTTCAGGCAAGAAGACAGCTCACATTTTTTAGAACGTTCTTCCTTTTTCTTCTTTGTCTCAGACATCACTGTCCTAACAACTTGGAACGCCTTGGCCTTCGGCAGGATGGGAGGGAGAGCACAGCCCCTTTGTTCTGGGTCGGCTGGCACACATCTTTTTCCGCTCACGTTTATAAAGAACAGAAAATAGACTAATTAAATCCCATATTTTTTCAGATAACTCAATTGAGTAAACTGACAATGATGTTATCTGCGGCCCTGTTGTCATGTTTGATCAAGTTCTTTACAGAGCTGTACAATCTCCCATAAAACCTGCCCGAATGGTAGAGTTCAGAGAAATCTTTGAACAGAGCTAGTCTTCTGTTGTTTCCAGAATCCATGGGGGTAGAGGTGGTGGTGGTGAGGGGAGCAAAGTTTGAGAGACTCATATCATTCCCATCGAGTGATTCTTAAATTGATTGTTTTAAGAAAATAAAAAATAAAAAATCTTTCCTCATCTTTGACTTTTACTGTTTTGCTATAAAACCCCACTCAAGGCATACAATGATGTATATTTTCATTTATTTCTAGAGTGCAAAGAGGCACTTCAAGATCGTACCTTTGTAAAGTTGAGATGTATCCAATGTGTCCATCTTCCAGGCCCTCTACCAAGTGTCCCAGAGGCGTCAGCTCGTTCCGTGCCTGTGACACCCAGACTATTCATTCCACTTTGGAGATGAGGAAATCAGGGCTTTAGGCAGAGTGACTATCATGTTAGGATCACACAGGAGAGAAAATGCCTCTGAACTTACCGAGAACCGGGGCCATTAGGTCTATCCATCTGTCTGCATCAGTTAGGGCTCCAGTGGGAAACATGCCTCAAACAGGAGAACTCAGAAACTCATATCCACAAAGGGGCTCATCACAAAGGTGTGGGTGAGGTATATGGGCCTGGGGGCCGCCTTCCGCTGAGCTGTTACCTCCCCAGCCCTGAGCAGTGGGAGGAGGGGACAGAGCAGGTGCCAGAGCCTGCAAGGTGACCCAGGTATATAGAACACGATGCTGTGGGAGGATCTGCAGCCTTCATGCCAGGGAACTGCAGCCCGAGGGGGCCTTGCAGGGGTGGAGCCAAGACCTCCTTCTCTGCCTCCACTCCCCAGCTGGGGATACCCACCAACCCCAGCCAACCCTCCCCCGAAGCCCAGAGGGCACAGAGTCCTGCTGATGCAGCCCTGGAACCAAGTCCCCGCCTCCGCAGGCAGCTGGGTCTCAGCTCTCAGCATCTGTCCTCACTTCCCGCCTGCAGCCCTGCTTCTCTCCAGCAGGTTCAGCCAAGCTTGCTGCCTGCCTCCTGCCTAGCGTCTCCTTCTCTCTCCTGGACTCAGGTAGAGCGATGCAGATGACCCACGGTGATGACAAAGAAGGCACCTTTGTTTTCCAGAACAGAAGTCTGGATGAAAGCCTGCAGCAGCAACACCGGGCAGGCTGAGGAAGGCGACGCAAGGCCGGGAGCTTCTCCTTCCTAGAGTGGTCGGCCCTGGAGGCCATCCTGTCCCACCTAGTTTGGGGACCAGCCCTGGGATGACATCCTGGGCCATTCATTCATGTTTTAACCATCAGATGTAACTACCATTCATTAGCACTGGGGGAGGTTGTCCACACTCATGCATCACTGCACGTGTGCATTACTTCACCTACCCACTCATTCATTCATTCATTCATTCATAAACCTATAATGAGCACATGTGATGAACATGCGTTAACTTACTCTGTGCTAGAACACAAAGGAAATTGAGATGTGGCGTGTCTTCAAAGAATTGTCAGGCTACTAAGGGAATAAAACATCCCCACAAGTAATTGTAATCCACTTTGGAAAGTTGCAAAACCCATGACAGGTAAAATGTATTCATTGTTGAGGAAAGGGGAGATTACTATTATCTTTAAGTCAGATGCTCAAGGTTCAAGTTCATCCCTAGTGGAGAATTTCCTAGAAACCTGGAATCACTTGGTCCGAGACTTGGGTTCTGGACTGTGAACTCCTTCAGAAAGGGACCCTCTGACCTATGCTGTCCGGTGTCTGACGACATGCTGCCTGATCCTGTCCACGACAGGTCCTCATGTGGTCAGCTCTTCACAGGGCATCCCTCTGTCTGCCGAGGGCTTGCAGGGTCAGAGGTGGTCCCAGCCAGTGTGTGTTCAGCCGCAGCCAGTTCTGGCTACCGGGAGGGCTCTGAAATATAAGTAAGTGGGGTGACATCGCCAGGTGACACAGCAAGCCCAGGCCAAGGTCAGGTCACCTGGTCGCCGCCTTCATCATCCCACACCAGCGTAAAACTGGGTAAGAGGAAGTTAGATGGGATAAAGCAAATCTTCCCTTTTATTAAGTTAAAAGCAGTGCATAATGAGAATGGACGCTACAAGACTTGCAGACACAGTGTCTTGTCTTCTTTTAAAGCCTCCATGGAAGCGGTCCCTGTGTTTGAGAACTGTCTCTCTCCATGTCTGTGCTCCTTACTCTCCTGCAAGGCCCTGGGGACCAGAATCTGTCCCTTATTGGCTTCAGTGTCTCCTGTACCAAGCAGTGCCTGGCTCATGCTTCCTGAGAGAATGTTAGCACTGACCTGCTCCCCTCTCTGTAGCACGTATAGATCTGCAGCGACCGTACCCACCGCAAACACTATGAAGTGTCGTTTACTGATGTTCTTTCGCACTGTTTCTCAGGTAATTCTTATCAAGATGCTGTCAGAATAGGGCATCGATGCCCATTTTACAGAGAAGGCAATGGGGGCCGTGGTCTACTGAACAACAGTAGCTAACATTCCTCGACCTGACTCTGTGTCAGCACTTTGGATGCCCTGCCCCACTTCATTCTCAGGACAAATCTGAGACAGTGAAATGATGATCCCCAGATTTCATATGATAAGCTAAAGCACAGAGATGCCAAGCAAAGGGCCCAAGGTCACAGAGCGGTGAAAGGGACAAGCCGGGACTTGGGGACAACTGGTTTCACTTTAGTGTTCAATACTTATTGACTTCACTCTGCTTCCTCATCACAGGCCAAGGGTGCAGAGCTGGCCAGCCCCCACACACCCTCCGTTGGTTAAAGACTAACTTGATGACGCTGAGAATGTCTCTGTCTCTTAAACCTCGGCTTCCCCATCTGTGAGAAGTTACACTAACACCCACTTCACTCATAAAGGTCTGCCTTTCTAGATCACCTGCCGGGCTTGCCCTGTGCATCCTGCAGAGAAAACGGAGACCTATCCGTCGGTCTCTGGTTTTCACAATAGCAGCATCTCTGATTGAATTCTTGTATCCTCAACCTTGTTTAATATGCCAAAAAGTATGCCCACAATCTGTCCAGGCCTGGACCCAAGAAAAATGCTTCTTCAAATTTTGAAAGTCAGAAAAGTGTTGAAAAAGAACTCACAATTTGGAATCTAAACATCTAAATGTTACCACTTCATATCTGTGTGGCCTTGAGTAGTTCACATCAATTCTATGCATTTACTGTCCATCATCTGAGAAAGAATAATCATAGGAACAAGTACAACAACAGTAATACTTATCAATGGATTAATAAGAAGAAAAGTGAGAGCGTGATAAACAGGTTTTAAGAATAATAATGACCAGTTAGATGTATGATCATTGTTTCTCCAGATTCATTCATTCCACATTTTTGGAACTCAGAAACGCCAATGGCTGAACTGAGTGAGTAACCTAGCAGGTAGGATGACAGCCTCGAGTCCAAGCGTTCAGTTCTTGGTCTGTGGATACATGCTGCGCTCCCCACCTGCTAGCCCAGAGATAATCCTTCCTAGCAAGTGATGTAGGAGAAAGCTCATGTGTTCTGGAATGAAACACCATTCTGTGACCTTGGGCAACCTATTGAATGCTTTAATATAGCTGTGGATATTTATACTTACCAAATGGGGATTATAATAATTCTCAGGGCTGCTGTGGGAATAAAGGGTGATGCTAAACATACAGTGCTTAGCTCAAGGTTAGACCTGAAAAAAAAATCTGTTTTCTTCTTCCTTTGGATAGAACTCTTTTTATGAAATGGAGGGAAGTCATGGGAAATTTAAAGCTCATAGTTACTGAGTGTTACTATTGACAAATAAAATTTCTTGTCCTTCTCACTTCTCCTTTGCCAATGCTTTGATCATTTTCTTGATTTCAGACTCCATTTGCAAGATGGGAAGTGTCCAGGAGAAATCTCCCCAGCAGAATGTTTGCATTCTTACAAAATAAAGGCTGCCTATTTGATGAGAGGAGTGTTTATACTAGTATCCTGGTAGAAGCCAAATTCTTTCTCCTCCTTCCAAACCACCAATGCGGTTGTGTATCTCTTTTCAGACCTTGCATAAGAGCCACCCACATGCATGACCTAATGGAAGTGAAATAGGTTTGGGGAGCTGAAAGTTCTGGCCATAACTTTAGGTCAACAATTTTTATTCCTGATGCCATGGGACCATCATTGTGATTTTATGTGCCTCAGTCCAAACATCTACAAAATGGGGATCAAACGAGGTAAAATGTGTAAAAGTTCTTAACACAATATTTCATAGGTAGCAGAAAGTTTATAAATTTCTATTTCCTATCATCTTTCCCCACAAGAGCATAATTTGGATTTTATGTAGCTGTATAGAACCCATAATGATGAGCAATGTGTCCTATACAAAATATGCTCTTGGTAAATGCTTATAGAATTAAACTGAATTATAAATATATAGATGATCCAAATATGCTAGGTATACAGCAATATTCTTTGTTATAAAAAGCACAAGCTCAGCACATAATTTTATGTATCTTGAGTGTAGGCATTGTCATTTTAGCTGAAAACCCACAGTGTTCAAACCTTTTTTTGTTGGTTGGTTGATTTTTTACAGATGATCTTGAGAGAGGCAATGGTTCCATGGAAATAGTAAACTATTTGGATAGTAAGCTATCATATAGTCTTAGGCTGTATGAACTTGGGGAATTTATAATATTTTATTGGCTCAAAGGTGCTATTAATTAAAAAATGTATATGTACCACTAAAATGAAACAAAATACTGCCATCACACTAAGGCATGAATGCTGAAATCCTTATCTCAGAGATGTTAAGGGGAAATGTGATTCAAGGATGCATTTTATCTAACTTCCATGATCCTCAATTTTTCCATTACAATAATAAAGCTGATGATAACTAAGAAGATATTGAAAGAATCACATGAAAAAAAGAGTATAAATGTCCTTTTCAAACTCTAAGATACTGCAAATATTATTTATAGACAAAGACTTCTTTTAATGAAAAACTGAGCTTTGAGATATGAAACCTCTCTTGCCCTCCTGGTCTATTTTTATACTAAATGTTTCTCGATATTGTTTTCTCCCCTGGAAATGCCCTTGTTGGCCGTTTATGGAATGTCGTGACCAGAAAGCTACATATTTTGTGTTTATTTCAAAATATAATCATAGAGAGTCCCTGAATTTTTGCTATTTGGCTTAGGTATGGACCTCTCACGGAGTTGTTTGTTTTTAAATTTTAATTGTTTTTAGTAAGTATCCAAATACAAAATTTGTAGTTTGATAATTCCTCAAGAAAAATTCAATATCCCATTAAGATTATTCACTTAAAATAATTAATATCAAATCCAACCAAATCTAGAAAACACAAATATGAAAACCAATGTTGCAAAAAGAAAGAGAGAAAGAGGGAGGGAGGAAAGAAAAAGGAAGGAAGGAAGGGAGGAAAGAAGGAAGGAAGGAAGGAAGAAAGAAAGAAAGAAGAAAGAAAGAAAGAAAGAAAGAAAGAAAGAAAGAAAGAAAGAAAGAAAGAAGAAAGAAAGAAAGAAAGAAGACAGAAAGAAAGAAAGAAAGAAAGAAAGAAAGAAAGAAAGAAAGAAAGAAAGAAGAAAGAAAGAAAGAAAGAAAGAAGAAAGAAGAAAGAAAGAAAGAAGAAAGAAGAAAGAAAGAAAGAAAGAAAGAAAGAAAGAAAGAAAGAAAGAAAGAAAGAAAGAAAGCCAGATTAGGGAAAGAGCAGGATTCCTTAGATAATGAACTATGTTTTGGAATTTTTCAAGTACATCCAGGATATCAGATATGAACACTTTAATGGCACCCTCAAGATTTTCATTTGACTTTAAATTTTGGGATTGGGGAGGGAGAGAGAGAAAGGGGACAGAGAGATGCTTTCTGGGATCTCTGTTACACTCAATGTCAAATGACGCATCTAAAGGAGTATGTGTCATTTAAATGAAAAAAAGTGGAATGTTGCATATTCATTGTCTCCTGGGCTTTTGCCGATACCTCTTGATGTGACAAGCACCAGTGCCAAGAAATACTATGATTAATGCCTGTGAGTCCCTCCTGTGTTCCTGATTTTGTAACTCTACTCCTGCTGCCACTGGAAGAGATGGGAACCGTCCGCCAAATCGGATTCATTTGGGGTAAAGCTCCATGAGCTAATGAAGCTCAAATGTTTTGCAAGTTACAAAGAGCATGGAAAACTGTAGAGTACCACAATGAAGGCGTTAACAAAGTCGCAATATTTGACAGGAATAGTTTTTAAAACTTAAGAAAGAGCAAGGCCCCTGTGCAAATTCCAACATTCGCCCTGGGGATGAATCCAGGCTTATGCACGGACTGCATTAAGGTTATATTCCCCCATCCGTGAGCCTTTGACTAGAGCGTGTCCTTCACCTAGGATATCTTCCTCCCCGACTTCTCTCTTGTTGGAATCCTACACGTTTCCTATTTCAACTTTGCTTCCCTCCTTCCATAAAATGTTCACATCTCCACGTGTCTCTCTCAGAAAGCATTCCACTTAACACATTCTGTATACACGCACAGTCGCTCTCATTCCAGGTACTCGGGGATGTAGGGGTGTCTGTCTCCCTTGTAGATTTGAATTTATTCATATTTACAATCCCAGAGCATATGCATAGAATTACTCAATATTTGTTGGTTACATTTGATTTTGAATAATAGAAAAAAAAAATCTTTGTAATAGGGATGGGGAATGAGATGTAATTTAATGCCCTAAAACAACGGTTGTCACATGAGACAGGGACTGACACCACATAGTTGCTGCACTCTCATGCCCAACAACTGCCCCATTAAAGCCAACTCCACCTTTTCACTCCCACTAAAGAAAAACAAAGATGGATCCAAATAAATGAGAAGCATATTACGAAAAGGGAAATCATTACATTCGCAAACCTAGTATTTTATTTTAGCAATAAAGTACTGAAGACACATCTCATCTTTTCGCACGCTTGCTTTGGCAATTCTAAACTTGAGAACTATTGTCACGAGACAATGCTCACCAAATTTCCCACCATGATTTTCTCAAACCTCACCCACTTCCTTCCAGTCACCAGACACTCTCCAGGCTCCAGAAATTTACTTTACTTTCTCTTTTACCCATTCGTAACAGGGTTTCTCCACATTGGCACCGTTGACTTTTGGATCAGATTATTCTTGGTTGTCTGGGCGGTCCTGGGTACTATAGGATGTTCAGTAGCATCGTATTGCCCATAAGAATCCCCAAATCATGACAATCAAAAATGTCTCCAGACATTGCCAAATCCTCCACTTGGAAAGGAGAGATCTCCCCAGTTTCCAAGGACAAATACAGAGACTCTTCTGGCCACGCTGCCTTGAAGCAGATGATGGAGACTACGAGGCTAGCAGAGCCGAAAGGAGACATGGGTCTAGGGGAGCAACTGCATATTAAGAGAAGCCCAGAGTGATTAAGTACAAGAGTGAAAAGTAAAGTTTCTAGAACATAAACGTGGGCATATCATGTTTCCATGTTTTTTTGGAGGGGGAGGTGCAGAGGGAAGAGGGAGAGAGAGAGAAGCACCGGGCCTGATGCGGGGCTCAATCTCACCACCCTGAGATCACGACCTGAGCCAAAATCAAGAGTCGGACACTTAACCGACGGAGCCACCAGCACCCCAAGCATGTCAGTCTTGTGTTTCAAACCCTCCACAGCTCCCTGTCACCAGAGAGAGAACAGCAGAGCGTGTGGCCGGGGCTCATAATGTGCTGTCTCACGGTCCTGTCCTCCAGCTCCTTTGCCTCACCAAGTTACTCACAGGCATCTGAGTGTACTGAGTTCCCTTGTGCCTACCTTCCTAGCAGACATCGCTGTCTCTAAGTGCCATATTTGAAGTTTCTTTGCATGCATATCTGCTCCCTGCCATTAGAATGTAAGTTCCACGAAGGCGAACAGTTGGAGGACAAAACTCCTTAACTCACCATTTTGTCCCCAGCACCTTATTCGATGAGGGTGGTGGAAAAATGACCAAAAGACTTTGTATTTTGGTGAACAGATTGGCTAGCCTGGAATTCCCTCCTCCCCTCATTTTATTCATGTCTAACCCCCCCCAAAAAAAAGCCTCCAGAGACTTAGATCATCTTCTTTGATTTGAATGTGCCCCGTGTGTGCCCCCCTAAGAGCCTAACGTGCTGATTGCTTCACATGCCAGTCATACGCCCTCCCTTCACACCCTCCATTCCTGGAAGCAAGGACCCGATGGCACCACCCTAGTAATCTCGATATTCAGTGCTAATGCTCGGCTCACAGAAAATGTTTTATTTTATTTTTTTTAAAGAACAACTCTATCGTTTACTTGTAGCTTTTCTTTTTTGAGTCCAACATAAGCCATGTCTCATCCTTCTGTGTCCTTTCCACAGAACACACATCTGACACAACATCTGGTGAAGAACGTACTGTTAGTGAGCCCACCGTGTTTGTTGCTTCTTTATCATTATCTGAAGCTTTGGAGAATGTTACACGTGAAGTCTCAGTTAAATGTTCTCAGGAATAGAAAAGATTGCTCCCTGGTTTCAGAGTGATTGGCCCCTTTAGCGAATGTCGTCCATGCTCCACCTACACCCCCTTGAACTCCTTTTTCTGTTTAGTATTTGCCATTACCAGCTTCAAGGTGCCTCTGTCTCCAAAGGTTTGTCTGGGACTGTTCATTGGGGACGACTGTCCACTACTAGAGTCTCCTAGACTTCGTGTGCAGACAGCTGGACACTCTTGGGAGGTCCTCCCCACCTGCTACTCTTGCCCCAAAGAATAGGGTGTTGGAAACTCAGCTATTCACGGGGGTCCAGACACTGTGAGCACAGCTTAGAGCCCACAGCCTTTTAGCCATGGGGCAAACCTTTCAGGGTTTTCCTGAAGTCACATTTTTGGTTTGCTTCTTCCCTTTTCCTATCCTGGTTCCCCCAATTCCGTACCTGCTTCTCTTCAGAACACTTCCTCAATAAATCACTTGCACACAAACTCTTGTCTTAGGGTCTGCCTCTGGGGAGCCAATCTAGAACAATCTCTTCCTCTCTACTAATTACTTGTTCACAGGGAAGGGGAAGAGGCCAGGGCTGCCTACGTAGTTTATGGGGCTCACTGCAAAGTGAAGATGTGGGTCTCTTTAAAAAGTACTGAGGGTTTCAAGATCAGCAACAGCAGACCATTCAACTGAGATTCAAAATTTGCGTGTCTGGATGTCAGCTCCGCTGGATAATCCCATTCCAATTTCCCGTAAGCTGCTACCCTTCAACAACTGCGAACAACTAACTGGTAACACAGATGTACAGAGTTTGGATGGATACATTCCTTTTCTCTAAACGATTTTATTTAAAGTATTATCAGTATAAAAGTAGCTATAGAAATGGAAGACAAATGGGACATTCCACAAAAAATAAGTTCAGCAAAATGATCTACGACACATAAGGGAGTTTTGAGATTCATTGCTCCTGGCAAAATTCTGAGCACACAGTAGTCACTCAATAAATACTCATTGACTAAGGTATTTAAAATTTTTTGATGTTCTTTTTAATTGGTTTCCTTTGTACTCGACACTGTGAGAAACTCATAGGTTTGGAATAGGTGAGTTAGAAAAGATGAAGGATCTCAGTAATCACAATGATTTTGCAGATGGGAAAACTGCGGCTGCTATATTTTAATGAATTCTGTGTGGTCATATGCCTGATATATGGTAACAGAGAATTATGGTGTTCATTGCTTCTCAAGAACAATGGGGTGTGATCTATAATTGTTTGTGGAAATTGTATTAATATAAAGTTGAAATATCACCAGAGGGGCAATGAAGCCATGTCAAAAGACAAGTCTGCACACGCATGTAACAAGTCACCACAAAATTTAGCAGCTTGCTAAATTTAGCACATGCATTTGGCCTGAAAAGGGGGTTGGGGTGCAGGAAGATGGAGAAACTGGGAATTTTGTGGGGAAGGGGCCAGGTGGAGAGATGGCGAAGCTCAGAGGCTGTTTGTGTTTACGTGAGAACAAGTCTCCAGCTTCAGACAAAAAGCCAGACATTATCTGTGGGAAATTTGGAAGATGTGTAAGATATCTGTATATGCAAGTGACAGGATCAGTGGTTATTTCGGGTGGGGTGAACCAGCTGCAGGTATGAGAACCTGGAGAGAAGGAGGGGTAAGACAAGTAAGGGTGTTGTTAGTTGGGGCTAAGAGTCATGGAAGCAATCCTAAAGACATAGCTGTGTCCAAACAGAGAGGAAGAGGATGGACAGCTGAGGAGGCCAGGAGAGGTAGAGCGGACAAGGCTTGTCCCCCGGGGTGATTGCGGGATTGGCAGGAGGGGGTCGGGGGAGAAGGGGCGTTAAATGACCAGATGACACTGCAGCTCAGGTCTGGGCATGCCATGCCTGTTTATCCTCTCCCCAGGCTCCTCATGGATTCCCAGATTTCCCCTACACAGAACGCACCATGAGGTAGGGAAGCTGTTTCCAGGAAGAATAGCAAATGTAGGAAGCAGGTGTTTGAATCCCTCAGATGCCAACAAGAACACCAGATTCTGGGTCCAGGAGGCTGTGCACTGGTTCAGGGATTCAGGGGCCCAAGCCAGACACATTAATGAGCCACAATGAGCCGTCCTGCCAGGGGGGCCAGTAAAGTTATATCAAAGGACGAGTCCAGGGTATAGCAGTTGTCTATGGCCTTGTAACAAACTTAGCAGCTTAGCACAACACACAGAGTGTGAGTTCAGAAATCAAGGAGCAGCTTGGCAGGATGCTTCTGGCTCAGGGTATCCCACAAAGATCGCCATCCTCAGAAGGCTGGGGCGTCAGCTTCTATGGAGCTCAGCACATGGCTGGAGCTGGACGCAGAGGTGCCCAGGCCTGGGAGCCTCTCCTCAGGCAGCTGGCTCCCCTCAGAGCAAGGGATGAGAGACAGACAGAGGGGAAAAAGAGAGGGAGGGAGAGACAGAAACAGAGACAGACGGAAGAGAGAACAGAGAAAGAAAACTCGAGAGAGAGACGGAAAGGGCGAGGGAGGGAGGGAGAGCAGAGACACAGGCGGCTGTTGTCGCTTTGTGACCTGGTCTCAGTGTCAGACCCCATCGTGTCCTCCTTATTCTGTGGGTGAGAAGGATGTCCAGCTCACACTCTCGGGAACGAGATTATCTCTACCTCCCGAACGGAAGGCTATCAAAGGATTTGTGGATCTACTTTGAAAAGGACCACAGGGAGTGAACTGGGCTGCCAGTAAACGTGTCGGGAAGCTGGAGAAAACACGGGGCAGGTGCAGCCCCACTGCGCGCACGGAGGAGCCCGGCACCCTGGCTCGCGGCCACGGTGGGCGCCCTGGCTGGCCGCCGCAGGAGACGAGTGGGCAGCTCTGCAGCAGCCCCGGCCTCTGGGCCCACAGGCACGTGCTCACCTGCCTTTGCGATTAGGCCATATTTCAGTTGCCTGAATGGTCATGCTTCTCTTCCCCAGATTGTTCCAGAAGCAAACTCCGTCATCAGATAGTAAGGAAAGGGTTTAGGTGCTCCTCCCTCAAAACTTTAAATAGGCAGACGTCAACGGGGACGGCGGGAGGAAGTGTCCTCTGCAGGCGCCGAAGCCCAGCCCGGAGGGCCAGCCCCGCTCCGCTGTGCCGCGTGCATCCCCCCGCTCCCTCCCTGGGCGCTCCTCCGCCAGACCCGCGCGCATCCCGGGAGCTGCCCCCCTGCATCTGCAGCAATGCACTGATCCTGCTCCTCCCGGCCGGCAACAGTGATGGACATGCAAAGTACACGGTAGGATGACTAGTAAATAACCACGTGCAATCTCCTGGCTCCCAGAAGAATCCCACAGCTCATGTAAACTTCTCTGATTTGGACGCTGAGCCAAGACAGCATGATCTTATTGGCGCCCCTCCCTGTGAGGCTAAAAAAAAAAAAGTTAACAATTGCAGAGCATTTACAGCTGAAACATCTGAGAGCACTTGGTTCCATTTTCAGTACTTGGGAGAAAGAAAAGACAGACGATCTGTGGAGGAAGCCCTTCGCTGCCACAGCTAGGGGGTAGATCCCGAGGATCCTGAAATGTGTGCTCTGCTCTGGGCTGTGCGTCGTGGGCTCTGACTAGTGGTTGCTGATGTCCTAGCAACTTCTGGCCTATGGGCCCTCTCCCTGGATTGCAGGTTGCCGTTTCTGCCTCTGTCGGCAAGGCAGGGAGGACGTTCTCCCCCACTGAAACCTCTAGGCTGGCATTAATTTTATTTGTTTGTTTGTTTGTTTGTTTTTGGCTTCCATCTATTCACCTGACTCTTAGTTTGCAGTATCATCCCCAAGAAACCTGAGATTGGAAGGAGGGCATTTGAACAACAACCCCTGTGCTATAGTTAAATGTGCTTCTGCCTTGAGTCCACTGCACACACCTTGGGAAGGCACCTGCAAACCGCCCCCCTCACCCCCTCACCTCCTTCTCAAACACCTCCAGACTTCCCTGCTTACCTGGCTTCCGGGCAACCTGTTCCTCTCAGAGTTTTCTGAGGCTGAGTAGGTGTTACTGCAAATAAAGTCCACCGCCTTCTGGTTCAAATTCCCCACCATCACCAGATTGCGCTGTCTCCTGGGGCCCTCACCATGGGGCCACTATAGAGTGGTGGGTGTAAATGCAGCTCTCATTTGACCAGTCTTCATTCCACAGAAGAAAATTTAAGAAAAAATAAAGAAAAAATAGGATGCACAGTATTCAATTGGCCTCCCGTGTTCTGACACGACATTTTTCTTTTATGAGGGAGGTTTCTTAAGAGTGTAGAAAAACGTGTTTCAGCAAAGGAAGGCCAATTTTCAAAACCACTCATTTGGCAAATACACAAGCTCTCAAGCTGGAAAGCCCTGCTTCTGGTTCCTCGCAGTTCACCTAATCCAAAAGCAGTGGTAATCATGTTGAAAAAAATTATCAGCTCTGCCAATAGCCTTGGGCTTCGCTTGCCACGGTAACGGACACAAAGCGGGGTGGCGATAAGGGGCTGCTCATGCAGTTGAAATGCACCACTGTCTACACAGAACGCCAATGACTGCTTGAGGAGCTACCGGGGACAGAATTTATGGCACCCTTTAGTTTACAACTACACCGCCCTCACTATAAATGCTTTCATGGGATCAGCCGGTTTATTCCCTGGCTAATAACCCATCCATTCAAGCTGGAATGTCTGAATCAAGAGTTCTACAATACGCAGTATTCGATAAGACGATAATCGATATATCTCATTTTTCTGACGCCATTATCAACTTAACATCATAAATTTCTCACCATTGTACGGATCGAGTTCCCCCAAATAATGAATAACTTGGGAGAATGCTTGCACTTTTAAAAATCGGCTGGCATCCCAAGTCTGCAGGAGTCTCTGTAAATCTGCTTTCCAGCATTATAAAATGATGCGTCTTCAGCATATTCTTCTTTTTCTTGATGTTGAATTGCATGTGCTTACCAGAGCAGAATCAATGAGGGATAAAAATGCTACAAGGATATCTTACTACAGCCATTCTCTTCTAAACCATCCATTTGCAAGAGATTGACTAATTAAATTATGCCTTGGGTCTTCCCTTTAGCAAGAAAATGCAGTTAGCTAATCTGAGCTCGTAAGCTAATACTAGAAATAGGCATTTTTACATAGGACACACGATCTGAAGTCCCACAACATAGTCTTCCTTATTTGCAGTTAGTGCCTCCGGACCCAGGCCTGCAGTTAGATCCACGCAAAAACGGGCTTCTGCGCGTTCACACCATTCAGGGCCTCCGTGCAAATCCCACACCATCATTCAGCTTCTTGACCTTTATTCATTAATTAATTCAGTGAATGTTTACACAGTATGCAGTGTGCGCCAGGCAACACTGAGCTCATTACCTGTTTTCTGGCTGTGGCTTCACTCAGGCCTGTAGTTCTATCCCGTTCCACAACTCTGGCCCTCAGTTTTCGTTTCCCTTCTCAGTTATAGTCTGGGTGCTTACCTCAAGCCAGATATTTTCAACCAGCCCACTGTCCTCCCAAGGAAGTAACGAGATGGTAGAAAGTGACTGACACTAAGATACAAGACTGAGTATTCCAGGGCTAGCTCCTTCTTGACTTTCTATAAATAGTGGCGGGGGGCAGTATGGACCCTCACATCCTGCCTGTTCTAGGAACACTTTTCTGTAGGAAAACAGTGAACCCAAACTCGTCCTAAGATTACTAGGGAGATGCAGTTCACCCGGGATAGCCAGACAGCCTTTATAAAGAACAAATGTGAAGGACTCACACTTCCCTAAAGCTTAAGGAACTGCGGTACTGGCATAAGGATACACGTAGAGATCAGCAGAATAAAATGAGAACCCAGTCGTAAACTCATATTTATAGTCAATGAGTTTTTGACAAGGTGTCAGGCAAACTCAATGGGGAAAGAATAATCTTTTACACAAATGATGCTGGAAAACTAAATACCCACACACAAAAGATGAGGTCGGACCCCTATTTCACATCATATACAAAAACTAACTCAAAATTAACTATCCATTGAACCCTAAGAGCCAAAACTAGGAATGTCTTAGAAGGAAACAGGAGTAAAACTTTGTGGCCCTGGTTTAGGTGGTAGTCTCCTAGATAGGACACCAAAAGCACAAGTGACAAAATAAAATATTAATAGATTTGACTTTATTAACATCTAAAACTTCCATGCTTCAAAATATAGCATCAAAAGGCGAAGAGACAATTCGTAGAAGGGGAGAACGTATTTGTAAATCGTTTGTGTGATATGAGACCTGTATCCAGGATATATAAAGACTTCTTACAACTCAACAATAAAAAGACAATGCAATTTTGTTACATGGGAAAAGAATTTGAATAGGCATCTTTTCAAGGAAGACATACAGGTGGCCAATAATCCCACGATGATAACAGACAATAACAAATGTTGGTGAGCCTGTGGAAAAATTGGAACCCTTGCTCATTGCTAGTGGGAAGCAAAATGGTGCAGTCACTTGGGAAAACAAGTTGGCAGGTCCTCAAAATGTTAAGCATAGACTTACCATATCACGCAGTATTCCACCCCCTAGGTGCACACTCAAGAGGATTGAAGATATACGTCCACACAAAAACCTGGACACAAATGTCCCATCATCCAATGAATGCATAAATAAAATGTGATCTATCCATTCCGTGGACACTTATTCAGCCGTAAAAAGGAACGCAATAATTACACATGATGCTACAGCATGGATGAGCCTTGAAAAGATGCTCAGTGAAAGGAACCAGACACAGATGGGCACATGTCCTATGATGTCATTTACATGAAATGTCAAGAACGGCCAAATCTGTAAGACAGAAGGTGGATGAGTGGTTACCAGGAGGTCAGGGCGGGGGCGGGGAGCGGGGGTTAATGGCTAACGGGATGACCTTTCTTTTGGGGGTGATAAAAATATTCTGAAATTAGATAGTGGACAACTCTGTGAATATAATAAAAAAATTACTAAATTGTAAGCTTTAAAAGAATGGATTTTATGGTGCGTAACTCATATCTCAATAAAGCTGGTATGGGAAAATCCCACTCATTTATTAGCTCTCCGCTCTGTGAGTCCAGAAGTGACATGACTGAGTTTCCTGCTAGCAAATTACACAGGAGACAAAATAAAAGCATTGGTGGCTGGGCTCTCTCCTGGATCTGGGGGCCCTCTTCCAAGCTTACCCTTGTCCTTGGCAGAATGCAGTTCCTTGTCCAGGAATAGGGTGATGGACCCTGTTTCTGGGCTTGCCATCCGTGGGGGCCTTCCACATCCTTCGCCACTTGGCCCCCTCCATCTCAAAGCCAGCAATGGCGGATCTTCCTTGGGTAAAATCCCAGCTCATGCTTCCCATCTCTTCATTTAGGATGGGGCCTGTCTCTTTAAGTGCTCATCTGAATTAGATCGGTGCTGCCCAGAGCCACCTTCCTCTTCTAGAACCAGCCGTGCTATGTAATTTAACCTCACCACGGGAGTGATATTCATCGTATTCAGTGCTGCAGGGATTACACTGGCCGTGTGCACCAGCGGGTTATAATCTAGGTGGGCATCCGATAAGTCTGCTTACCATGGCCCCTGGCTTTAAATCTCCCTGGCTTTATGCTGACCTGCCCTGCTGTCCTCTTCAGGATTATTCTGTGGATTCTCCTGAGTACCATCATGTGGCCTAACATGGAGCAGAAACTTAAAAAAGTCCTTTCAGGCTGAATGCCATGTGGGATGGGTACACGTTGCATGTCCTCAGTGGCGGGAGTGGGGGGCTCTGGACACCGTGGGGGAGGTCAGTGTGCTTGGCATCCTTTTTCATGTGCATTCTAGGACTAGTGTTAAATTCTAAGCTTTTAAGGATGGTCCTGTGATTGTTCTAGAAACTGCAGTCTTATTTCCCATATTTGGAAACTCAGCACTTGCAAGAATGAGGTGTATTTGTGTGTATGTGATGGAGAGAACATGTGTGTGGGTGAGAAAGACAGAGATGGCTGACAGAGGTACGGCTTTCCTGCTGTTATTGCTCCAAGCCATTCTGCTCAAAAATAGGAAATAACATGAAAATCAATAGAACATAATAAAAGTCATCACTGAAGGGAAGAAGGCTTCAGAAAGACAAGCAGGTTTCATGGCATGCTGGCCCTGTTTTTTCCTCTCTCCTCCCCACCTTTTCAGATGGTGTGGATTTATCCACAATATGCCCAGATTCTGAAAACCCGAGGGGAGGGGTGAAGCTTAATCGCAGCCACATGAAGCCTGGGAGGGATTGGCTTATTGACAAGGCCTCCCTGCAAGGAGGAGAGGGACTGGCCAAATGATGGTAATTGACCCAGACAGCAATCGCAGAACATTTTAGCTTTGTGGGGTGATTGTTTTCACCAGTTGTGATGTAAGGTGAAGAGGATGACGCTATGATTTGTCTTTGAAGAAAGGCTCTTATTTAGCAAAAACGTCCTTGAGTCCAGCTTTGCCATCCACCTAAAATGGGGACATAATATTTACCTGGGTTTTTAGGAGTCAAATGTTAAGGAATGTGTATTGTTTAAAATGCGTATTCATTTAGATAAGAATCTTATTTCAATAGATAACTTTTTCACAGATTAAAAAAAAAATGTTCCTATGCACCAGTCGGGGGATTGTATTTATGACACATTGTGCAAACCCTCAAATAACTCTTTGAGATACATTTAATTCCCATTCTTTGCAGATCAGAAAACGGAAGCTATCAAAATGGCATTGCTACTTATGGAAGCTAAAAGTTGAGGGACCCACAAGGCCTTCTATTGCGTTGACAACATTTTTTCTTTCTGGAGCACTATAAGTCTCTGCTGTCCCTTGAGAACATGACTCACTGTTTTCCCATACACTTTGACGAGATAATGCTGCATTTTTTTCCCAGAGAAACTTTAAAAATTTTTATCATTACACATCTTTTGTCCCGAGAAGTCATCTATAACCAAAGGCACATTGGATCGTTTTGCCACGGAAAGTCCTAAAGATGTGAATTGTGTATTTCTAACAAAATTATCCAACTGTGTACAATGCATGAGAAGTTGTACTTTTTTTGTGTGTGTGTAAAGAACCACCTCAGAATTTTTTCAGATTGAGGTTTGATATAAATAAATGTAACTGGATATTCAATATCATTCCCAATTTTAGAGCCTTGTTAAAGCTATTAAACTGAGAAGCAAGGTGACAATCCCTCATTTTTGAAAAATGGCAGCCAGACCCATCCTTTCCAGGAATTGCTAAGAAGTCGTCAACCTTGTTCTCAGACACTCCATCTATTGCCCTTCTTTGGACTTAAAATAGGAGACTGGAAACTGATCAGAGCTGGAGAGAGGAGGGAAACCAGGGTGTGGGGTGCCCAAGAATCACCATCCTATCAATGCGAGTGAGGGAGTCCTTTCTCAGAACCACAGAAAGTGAGTGGGGATGTCTGCCAAGAGGAAAGTCTGAAAGCTAACCTGTTCCCCAGACCGGTTTGGAAATAACCAAGCTGCCCACACAGTTGGGGACAAACTCATGGGGACACCTGTCTTCTCCCAATTCTCCCATAGCAGAGCAGGCAGGGCTCTTAGGAGGTGCCCAGATTTCACTTGGGGGGCAGGGGAGGCACCTGCATCACCTTTTGAGTGGACGCAGCTCCATTGGTTAGCTGTCTGTATTTCTGTTGGGAGGGTCTGCATTACTCTAGGGATGTGTCTGCATGTCCACTGGAGGTGAATGCACTCACATTGGAAAGGTGTCTACAGTTTGACTTCAGGCAGGTGTACTTCCGTGGGTAGATACCTGCATTTCTGTTGGTAGAGGTCTGTATTTACCGTTGGGATGCAAGGACATATACAGATTTTCAGGCCCAAGAACGCCTGGTACTTCCTGTTAGTAAGAGAAGACTCCCAGGAAATCAGCGGGGCCAGAGGTGGGTGATCATCGATACCAGGAAACAATGTACTGTCTGATATATGGGGCTAGGAGGGAGGAAGACAGCCAATTATACCTCCAGTAAACCCATAGCCTATGGCCCAATATGACCAAGCCGGCATTTAGGAATCTGTACGGAGGTCCCTAATCACATAGGACCTTGCCCTTGCATCGCCCCTTTACAGAAAGCAGAGGTAATGATGGTGTAGATGGTGTAGTATGAGGTAAACAAGTAAGAGTAGATGACTTGCTTCCCCGTTCAAGGCTGCAGAGCCTGAGTCAGACCTGAATCACGGGCTGGGGTGTGAGATACAAGTGCTGATCTAGACCAGCCTGGAACTGTAATAACTGAAGATGAGTTTATTGTAATGCCTGAGCATGATCCAGAAGGCTATGATGGCTGCCCATTCAGGGGTGGGGAAAAGAGGACCGATTAAGTGGGTTTGAAGATTGCAACACAGTTTCTTAACTTGTGTCTGTCAAGTTCAGCCCGTGCAATGTGCCTCCCATGGGTACAAATGTATTCAAACAGAGACTGCTGAAGTAGAAATATGTGAGGGATACTGCTCTCAAAGGTCTGGACTCCGGGCGCCTGGGTGGCTCAGTCTGCCTTCAGTTCAGGTCATGATCCTGGGGTCCTGGGCTCGAGTCCCGCATGGGGATCCCTGCTCTGGGGGGAGTCTGCTTCTCTCTCTGCCTCTGCCCCTCACCACTCCCTGCTCGTGCTTTCTCAATCTCTCTCTCTCTCTCTCAGGCTCACTCTCTCTCTCTTAAATAAATAAATAAACAAGTAAACAAGTAAATAAATAAATAAAATCTCTAAAAAATTGTCTGGACTCTGTTTTAAGAGCCCACATCATTCATATCTACAGTATTTGATGGCATTCTGCCTTTTTGCCTTGCACTCCTCCCTATGGCGGGCCCACTATGCATTCAGTACTACGTTACAGAACATAGAGAGATGCAAACTCATCTGTCTGCCGCAGACACGGTGAGAGCATGGCTCACAACAGACATTACTTCATAGAAGTAAGAGATGGGCTGGCCATATTAAATGTCTCAAAGACAACGAGCCTCAAATCTTCAGAATTTTTATATAGTCATTATACTGAAGAAATATGTTCAAGTGCATGACCAGTTGGGTTGATTATGCTAAAATAGAAAAAAAAGAAGAGGAAAGGTCAATAAAGGGACAGCGAACTAACAAGAAAAATATGGTCATTCCAGACTTCTCAAAAACCCTGATTGCCATTTTGCTAGAATAGCAATTACCATTACTGCAGCTGTGTTTGGGGAGAAAGGAGACTATGTCAGGCATTGCGATGCCAGCTCTGCATTAACGACCTATTTGATCTTGAGTAAATCTTTTAACATCTCCCAGCCTACTGTCTCATCTCTAACCAGCAGCTCTAAACCTAAACACACATTCCCAGGTTTCCAGTGTCCAGAAAGCAGTTTAACAATCTACATATTTTAATGCTTATGTTGGGTCTTTTCCATGATAATTCCAGGAGGTAAGCAAATTCACTCCTATCCTATCTAGCCTTCTACTGCATCTTTTCCAAAAGATAAACTGAATTTTAGGGTAACAGATGTTGGCTTATTATAGGAAGACAATGCTCTGAAATTCTAGCAGCTCAGTGCATTTGTTTGCAAGCAGGAGAGTTTGAGACACTCTGAACATTTGTGAGGCTTCAGTGGTTCTGGCTGGACAAGATGTGGTCTTCGTCCGTGATCTCTCCAAGGCATGCGATCCCACGGCAGCAGTCATGAACAGGAGCATGAACTCAGGAAAGGCTAGCTAAAGGATGCCTACCACAGTCAAAAAAGGATGGCAATTTTTAATGAAGCATGATCTTTTCATTTGAAGTTGCGATTGACCAGCAGGGTAACTTTTCTCAGCTTGTTATATTCTGAGTTCTGCAGGTTAGCTAGCTAAGCTCAAATGTGATTGGCATGCAGGGCCCCTTAAAACTGTCAGGCCACCTTGCAATTAGGCATGATGCCACCCGAACAGATGGCATGAACGATGGCATGCCAGACGACAGCCAATACACTTACCGGCATTGAGCATTCAGAGAGAATTTCCTCTCTCAGAATGTCAGAATATGGATCTATGGCACAGCGAGCAGTCAAGGATTTCATGTAGCACACAGACTGTAGAAAGAATAATGCTGTTTTTGTGTTAGGGCCAGATATGGAACCAGAGAATCCACGACTAATGGAGTCCCGGGGTTTAGAGGCACTTTCAAGGCAATGAATCCTGGTGACCCATTTGATGCTCCATTCATCCATCCGTCCGTCCACAGATAAGGGACGTTCACGGTGAGGTAGGTACTATGTAGCTGTCTGGAGCAGCCGGCCAGCCAGGCCTTGACCACATTCACTGGCGTGGAACTCACTACTCTTACTGTACCCATGTCACCCTCCACGGAATGACTTTAAATTTGGCCACATCCTCGTAATACACAGCATCCAGAGCCAAATGCACGGCTATAGATGCAATTGGCTAAGATGGCGAACAACTGAGTAGCTTTAAGTAGAATTGTAACATGTTGGGGTACTTTTTCTTAAAATATGAATAAGACTTACTATTCAACGTGATCGCCTCCTAACTTCATTCAACTTTTATAAAACACAGAAGGCTTTGTGATTCCAGAAGAGACAACAAAAGGACTATGGTTTAAAAATGTCCGCGTTATGACCTTGTGTAGTAAAGTGATGTAGGAAGCAGCAGTTTCAGGGTCAGACGTGACTTACCTCTCAGAACTGGCATTTCCTTGCTGGGCATTTCCTTCCTTGATCTTGGGAGAGCTCTTTCGGCTACCTGAGCTTCCATGTCCTCGGCTGCAGAATGGAGCTAAGGCTGTAATGTATCATACCTCTTATCATACATCTATTCCTTTATCTGGCAAACATATTTTATAACCATTGTGTGCAAGGCACCATGCTGGGACACATTCTATTAATTAGGGAATATGATGAGCTCATGTTATAATAGGTGAATACCACATATTGCTATTGAACACTGATGAAGCCACTGGGTTGTCCAGCATAATCTGCAGAAAATATAGATGAAATGTAAGATAAACATTGGGCCTGGAAGTAACCTTATGATATAACTTGAGCATGTCTGTCTATACCTGCAAGATGGTGCAATTCTTTGTGGGAAAGAGACTGGAAGTGAGCTCCTCTAAAGGAAGAAAAGCACGAACCCATAGAACTGGATTATTTGGATCATGGGCTGTGTTGGATCAAGGAGATGGTAGCGAGGAGCACAGCAGTCCTTGATGAAAGCTGTGAAGGCTCCTTCCAAATATGCCTTTGCCTCCTGCCATGACCGTCTGCACTCTTCTGCTACTACCCCAGAGTACAGGAGACTTTGGACAAGAAGAAGAAATTTAACCAGTTTCCCAAGGAACTCTGATGGCCCAACACCATCAGGGCCTTTTCTTTCCCTGTGTACTCTCCACATAAAGCAGGCTCGGGGGACGTCGGGACAAAGCAAGGACGCCTTTGTGGTTGTTCTTACTCCACACCCGTGGGTCGTGCTTGGCTCCTTGGCAAGATGGATACATTAATGTGGAAGATGGTGCACTATGGCTGAGCTCAGCTGCGGCTGCGCACCTGAGACCTGGCAGCATGGTGCCGATGGCTTGATGTGTGAGGAATGCCACCCTTGGCGGAAACGCCCGATGGGGCAGCCTTGGGACAGGCATTGGTGGACATCATCAACGGTGCTGGTGGTGCTTTTAACATGGGCTTCTGGTGGCAGTATCTTCCCCACCCTTTGGGCCATAGACAGTGTTATGGGTTGAAGTGCATCCCCTTAATGATTCATATGTTGACTTCCTATCCCCCAGTACCTGGGTGTGGGAACTTATTTGTAGATAGGGCTGTGGCGGATGTAATTATTTAAGATGAAGTCATAGAGCGGGTGGCCTCTGATCTAATTTTTATAAAAAGGGGAAATATGGACCTAGACGTGCACACAGGGAGAATATCTTCACACATGAAGATGAAGGCAGAGATTGGGGTGATTCATCTAAACACCAAGGAGCGCCAGAGAGTGCCCACAAACCACCAGAAGCCATGGAGAAAGGCTGGAAGGGACTGCCCCTCACGCCCCGAGAAGGAACCAAGCCTGCCAACCCCTTGATCTCGGATTTCCAGCCTCCAGACAGTGAGATAACATATTTCTATTGTTCAAGCGACCTGGTCTGTGGGGCTTTGTTACAGCAGCCCGAGAACACGAACGCAGATGGAGGAAGAGACAATCTCCCAGCCCACCAAGTAGGGCCAGAGGGAAATGGCAGAAGCTCCAGGTTGTGACCAAAGTTGAATTTTTAAGTCTGTGTTTATATTCCAAGATACAAGAGTGTGTTTTCTCAAAAGGCCAAAAACAGAAGTTAGATTGTGGAAATAACCAGCTAGCTGAAGGAGCCATCTTATAAAAATGGCCACCTTATCCAGGAAAATTGGAAAAAAAAAAAAACAACAAAAAACCAACACCAGCTAAACTCCACTGTGCGCATGTGAGCGCCCTTCCTGAAGGTGCCAAAGGGGTAGATGGCAGCTTTGCCTCACACAGACCACCACACTGGTGGTGGGGGTGGGGGGATGCCTTTCTGCTCCGGTCAGGTTAGTATAGACTTCTGATTGGCGGCATTAATCAGAGAGGTAACTATTGATAAACTTCATGGTGTCAATTGCGCCCTGCAAAATCTCCAATACCATGGCAGATGAAAGTCTAACGTTATGCACCATATATAAATATATAAAAATAATATACATAAGTGAATGTATACATGAGTTAGCCTCTAGACTAAATTGGAGGGCAAAGGTGGAGAGGGGCATCCTGTTTCTGCCATTTTTTTACCCACTGTCGTTACGTAGCTATTTACCTATAACTCAGCATAAGCAGTCCTCAAGGGTTCATGCGTATGTAACTTCTTTCTGTATTCTAAGTAAATTCAGGATAAGGCACTGGGTAGGCATCAATTCTAAAAGCAATGTCCTAGATTGTAGGGCTTCTCTTTTATTCATTCTGATTAATGACCTATGCAAACATCATTTAAAAAGCATACTCCAGCTATTTAATGAGAGATTAATTTTCAAAGTATTACAAATAAAGTGAAATTCCATCTGAAGAGACAGAAAGAAATGGTGTAGAGAATCTGCTGAATTTCTATGTGCTTATTATTGATCAAATGAATAAAAAGAGGTCCCACATTTGAAATGTCCAGTAATGCCTCACACATATTGGCACTGGGGGGGAGCATTCTTCTTCCCTTTGTCCCCCTTTGCTAGAGTCTGCTATTTCCTGCCCCCTCCCTGCCCTCTCCCCCATGCAAGTGTGGGAAGCTGGCTTCTCTGGAGAATAACTAAAGGCTTTGGGCCTGTTGGAGGGAGGGCATTGATGCCAAGGCCAAGGGCAAATGCCCACTCTCTGCCAAAGCATTAAGCCTAGTTTCCTGGGATACATTTAAAAAGCAGACAGAGCGTAGCCTGCAGCTTATCTGTACTAAAAGTGGTAAGTTCTGATTCAAATACAATATATCCCACCACTGGATACGTGTCTGAGGGCCTTGAAATTCTGTCTGCTAAGCCCACCTTCCCATCTCAGAGTGAGTTTTTAAGGCACTGCCTGGTACTCTATGTAAGTTATACTCAATTTCGAAATCTATTACCTATTCGAAGACAGAACAAGAAAAAAATCATTTTAAATTCTTTTCCAACACGGATCTATAAAACATATATATGTACAAGATTGTTTTACTGAAGATAAATGACCATGAACTTATGTTAAAGCACGTGTCGGGCTTTAGCCTCAGAAATCAGAGCCCGCGCCGCACGGCCGAGCAGATAATGCAGCTTAAGCCGTGTTTAGGAGCCTAAGGCACACATAGGACACCTGCCGAGAACTGAACAGGTACAGTCTTCACACACTTGTGTGACGCCTGCCTGGAAACGGATGACAAGGACCGTCCGCTCTGACCCCATTTTGTCCCCCGTAGGGAAACTCCAGACCGGTGCCGTTCGGGAGGCAGAGCGGCTGTCTCCTGACCTCCCGGGTGCTACTTCCCGAGCCAGTCAGTGTGGTGTCCCCCCAGAAACATGCATCTGCTATACCAGCGTAAACAAAAGGAAAAGCGTGGAGAAGGATGGAAGGAAAACTTTCGCAATGTAGCGGGAGATTTAAAACACACAAGGAAGGCTGAAGGCGGCAGGTTTGCTGCCAAGGGAAGGGACCACAGGCAGGATCTGCATCCGGAGGAAAAGCATCCAGAGCCAAACCTAAGAGGATGGGATGCAGGTGGTCAACAGGGTTAGAAGAGAAACAAACAACCCAGTCAAGACACTTCAGCACTTTCTGGGAAAGAGCTCGATTATTCATCCGCTCACATCTTCATTCATTCGTGTGACAAATATTTACAGGGCAATTGCTATGTTCCAGACACGTGTCAGGCTGTGCGGAATAACTCAGTGAGTAACGTGAAAGCGTCCTGTTCTCATGGAGCTTTCGTTCTAGCAAAAGTAGAGGAAAGGCCACAAATAAGCAAACCAGTAGGGAAATAGAATATTTTCAGATGATGATAAATGCTTTTTTAAGAAATGAAACAGGGAAGATGAAGCACAAAAGACACACTTGGGGGACCCGCTAGGTCACATGGTCGGAGCAGCATCTCCGCAAGAGGTACAGAGCCCCAAGGTCGGGAGGGAGAGACACTGATGTCAGAATTGTTCTCAGAAAGCAGAATCAGACCGAGGTCCTGGGCCAGGAATGCGACGAGCGGTGAGAGACGCTGTGTGTCATTATGACATCGGGATTTTCAGAAGATCTGGACACACAAAGAGGAGATTTTAAAATGCTTATCAGCTCCACATCTAGACAGATTCTGCCAGTCTTTTAATTAGAAGGAAGAGTGAAACCAAACCCCCATCCCTCCATTCATGGCAGGACTCCCCTGGGAACCGTCAATGGGGGCTCATCTCAGACTGCACCCCCAGCAACAGGTGCTAAAGAGTGAGCATAGCCCCGGACTTTCGGTGGAAAAAGCCACAGATCTGAGAACCGTGCTCAGCCAAACTGCCTCATGTTGTCATCAGATATACAAGCCCTTTGAAAATATACCTGCCTTGTAACTTTTTTGGAAGGAAATCGTGTGCCCCAGGATGATGAGGAGGAACTGGGGGGAAAAAAAAAATCAAAATTCGTTCCTGAATATCAGAGGAATGTTAGGTATACTTTTAAAAAAAGACAGTTGGTTAACCAGAGGGTTAACAACAGGCTCGGTGCCCCAGATTGTTCCTCAGGAGAATGAAGGAGCATCTCTGTGAAGTCCGTCCTTCTGAGCTGGGCACAGTAACGCCTCCACCGATCAGGTTTGGTTCATGACCACGTTAGACATTTTAAAGTAGTTTCTGCATAAATTGTTTCCCCTTATTATATGAACATTCTCATAATGAAACCAAAGAGATTCATATGAAAGAGCCTTTCTTTTGGACAATACATACAGTGGGTGAAGATCTCGGACACAGTGGGATCACCAGCTGTGTCTGTGTCCAGTGACTATGGATGTCCCCATCCACCCAAACTTGGTGGGTTAAGGCAAGATCAGCTTTCATTTGTCCCCTCCCCAGCCGGCCTCTGAGTGGGTCCCCATGAGGACAGCGGTCTCTGCTTCACCCAGAAGGCTGGGAGCAGCACCAACTCTGGAGCTGGGGGCCGGCACTCGGCCCACACTGAGCTCCTCAGGCTTCCCCCCCGCTCGTGCGTCTCTAACCGGGAGCATCAGGGGACAACAGCCGCAGGCAGCTCAAGGCTCCCAGGCTGCGCACCCCAGGTCGAGAGGGAGCCCGGCCCAGGAGGAAGCCAGGAGGCACGGTGTGCTAGCGTCCTGAGGGCTCTTCCTCAGAAGCAAGCCCGAAGACCAGCCCGGGGGTGCAGGGAGGGCCCCGTGGGGACAGCCTCGCCAGAGGCAGCACAGAGGCGTGAAAGCCACCGGTGCCTGCAAGAAAATTTCGACAGAGGGGCGCCTGGGTGGCTCAGTCAGTCGGGCGGCCGCCTTCGGCTCCAGGCGTGATCCCAGGGCCCTGGGATCGAGCCCTGCGTCGGGCTCCCTGCTCAGCGGGGAGCCTGCTTCTCCCTCGCCCTCTGCTGCTGATCCCCCTGCTTGTGCTCGCTCTCTCTGTCGAATAAATAAATAAAATCTTAAAAAAAAAGAAAATATGCAAATGCAGTATTGACAAACATCTTCAGTAAACTCCTGCTTTAAAAAAACAAAACAAAACAAAAACAAAAAAACAGTTAAAATTCGGAATGAGATAACTATGCAAGTCTTTCTTCAATGCCTGCCTCTGACACCTGTCCTCCGCCTTCTCCCTGATTGCTCTCCTCTCATATCCTACTTCTTTGTCTCCTAAACACACTTGTCTCTCAGTAATAACATGCAGTCTAGGGCAGCTTGACGAGAGCCGCTGAGGGCCCAGGAGTGGGTACAAACACGGATTCACATCCTGTCATTCACCAGGTACATGAATTTGGGAAGTCCATTGAACTGCTCTGAACTCTGAACAGACTCCTTAAAGGAAACTCAAAATGCCTAACTCATGGGGATATTGTGAGGATTGATCAGGCAATATTTACAAGACGCTTGCAGAATGCAGCATGCCCTCGAAGGAATTCAGTGGCACACTCTGGACTTGAAACTTCCCAGAGCTGAGTCATCCCCGCAGGTGAGTGGTCAGTAAAGACGGCTCCACCAGCCCGCAGACTGAAGCTAGCACAGTGCCTGCTCTTTACATTCATAAACACACACACACACACACACACACAATGGGAAAGATAAGGCAATGTTACAGTCATTCTAGACTGGGCTGGAATTTCCAATTTCATCTTCCCAAAGGACACTCACCTCCTGGTCACCAAGGAGATTTCAAAAGGAGAAAATTAATATGTAGCTTGCAACAAGCTTGAAGAGAGAAAAAGAACCAATCAGTCAGCCCACGTGGTGCCCCAGGTAGAGAATGCCAGCAGCCATGGGAAGCAGGGTGTGCAAACCTTGTGTATTAGAGCAGAAGCAGGGGTGCCCATTGTGCATTAGCGAATCTCCTAATGACAGGGGTGCCCATTGTGCATTAGCGAATTTCACAAATTAGTAAGTAAGAAAAAACGTAATTAAAAGAATTAGGGACATCGAATCATGGTGTGTGCAGTGTTCATCTATTTTGACAAGTATAATTTAATTTTACTTATTTAGGGTAATATTTCATAGTGTACTAATGAGTGTGCTCTTCTCTCTTTTGTAAAAGTAGTGAAATATTAGTAATATGAAACCTCACTGCTGCTCTCTGTTCCTCGGCTGCTCCTGACAGGAGGTGAGACCCCCAGAGGTTGTGCTCCGTGGCTGGGTGGGGGGTAGGGGGCGAAGAGCAGCGGGAACAGGATCCAGAATTCACGAGCGACTACAATGAAGGCTGAGTTGTGTTCCCTGAAAAGTGAATAAACACCCATTTAAAGAGATGTATTAGGTGACATGTGAATAGAAGTCTTCTTCTGGAACAATCTAAAACTGATTCTTCTCTGGGAAATCAGAATTACCATTTCTAAAGGCATTTTATATGCCAAGAAGCAGTACTACTTCTAGATTGTCCTGTTTCTACCAATGAGTCTCTCTTCCTCCAAGACAAGACGGCGGGGAACGTCAGGACTGGAGCTCCAGGCACTCGTGGCCAGCTGAATGTCTCACTGGGACCTCAACTAAAATTGACACGCACTGAAATCATGACATCATCTTCAAACACTGTCTCTTCTCTAGACCAGCAGCATCAACTCATGTTATCCCAACGAGACTCCAAACCCTCCTCCCTGCAGCTGAACCCACTAATGTTATCCATAAACTACCCTAGAATCCACCATCACTGCGTTACACAGACCTTCATTGTCTCTTTTCCTTTGAACGGTTTCCCTCAATTTGTGGGATCTCACTTTTCTTCCCCATTGAGTCTATCCTTGAATACAGCCAGCAAGATGTGAATTCAACCTCAAGGTTCCTCTTGGAACTTTCCAACTGGGTTCTTTTCAATAGTTTCTAAAGTCCTTCAGCAGAAGCCCACACTTTCACCATGTACTGTGTGGTCCTCTATGACCACCTAGAATATGCTTCCTGTCCTACTTCAATTCTCTTCATTCTTCCAGCTGATCTTCACACAGATCAAAGGCCACTTTCCCTGACTCCAGCCATCCTCAGTCCTCAGAGCTCCTGAGAAGACCTGTCTCCCATTCCTCACCGTTTCATCCTATAATTGTCTACTAGTATTTCTTTTCCTCCAGATCCTGTACTTTAAGGGCAAGAAGATTGTCTTATGAGTCGTTATGGCCCCAGTGTTTTTACACTGGTCTACATTGTAGATGACCAACATTGCCTTAGTGAATAAATAAATAACCTCTATATTCTATTATGTTACATTATAGCATTTTGCCCTCCCCTCCTGGAGTACTAACTTAAAAGAATTCACTGTCCTTCATCGCATATGTTCTAGTTGCTAATCTCATGTTTGGATAATATCTGTGGCTCCGGGTTGAGCCCACTAGGGTCTGTAACCAGGCAGCACATGGCATGACCGAGGGAAAATACAGCCACAGAGTTCCCAGCCAGCTCCTGAGCACTGTCCTCGTTCCCCCCTTTTTGGATTCACTGTCCCACCATTTAACACTTGAACTCTTAGCTGCTGAGATTTGGAGTGAGGGGCTAATTAGTCAACAAGACATGACAACATCCTGCTACAGGGAGATTACATACATCTACGGGTGTTAGCAGATGCAGAGTAAAACCCAGCAACTTGAGATACCTGAAAACGGTGTTATCTTCCAACAGCACACGGGAGAATGTTCCAAGAGATAAAACACACAAGACAAATGGTGTCTCTAATTGAAATGCACTGGAAGAATGGGGCCCATAGAATTCTAAATACACTTTCTGTTCCAATGTTCCTCCTATATGGGCATGGTGAACTGGATTAACAAAGAATTGTGAATATTTTTAAACAGCAGAAAGAATGTATTCTTTCTAGAGGGGCATACCCCAGAGACCATAAAAATCTACAGACACCACACCGCTGTGTTATAATTTCTGGTCTGTTTATAATTTGTTATTTATTCCTTAATATTAGTGCAAAATGCATATGTCTTTATTTGGTGAAGGAGGAGAAGGATGTTTAGAAACCCCAGGAGATTGCTTTCCGCATAATTATATTTCTAATTATGATGGTGCTTGTTATGTCACAGAAAAACTGAAGCCCCTCGGATTCCGAACCAGGTTCCCACGGCCTCGAGAGCGTGCGGCTACTCCTTGTGTGACTGGTCTGCCCTGGGGGTTCTCTGTTTCTTACCCTTTCTGACCTTCACACAGCCACCTTCTTTCAGGGGATGCAGGTGGGCAGCCACCCCACGCTCATGGGACCGCCCCTCGGCTCCCCCACGCCCGTGCACAAAGCACTCGGCACGGGGCTCTTCGACGTGGTCCCGGGCAGAATAATAGTGGTAGACATGACATGTCTACTACTGGTTCTACCAGATGTCTTCTCAGGAGCCCTGAGGACTGAGGAGGGTTGGAGTCAGGGAAAGTGGCCTTTGAGCCATGTGAAGACCAGCTGGAAGAATGAAGAGAATTGATGTAGGACAGGAAGCAGATTCTAGGTGGTCATCGAGGGCCACACAGTACAGCACATCTCCCCCGGATCGGAGCGGTGCCTGATTCCTGACTGCATACACATCCCAGGATGCCGTGCCGGGTCCTGGGGAGGAGGCAGTGAGCAGGGCATGCTTCGGAGAGAGCCGGGATGACCGTATCAACAAGCCGAGGGATCACAGAAGGCAGATAGTGCTTAAAGACCAAGAAAGTTTCATAAAATAAGAAAGGGGGAGGGGGGGCACTGTATTATGTGAGAGGATCGGGAAAGTTTTCTCTGAGGAAATGATATTAAAGGAAAGGCACAGTAAAGCAAGCCGCACAAATAGCTGAGCAAAGGGCTGTATGAGGTTGGTCTCCAAATGTCCCTCCTCCTGCCCCCTCACCTGCCAGGACGCCCGCCTCACCTCCCCTTTCCTCCCTCCAGGGCAGCTGGGCAGCCTGACACACCTTCCGCCCAATCTCCCCTCCCTTCCCCCATCCTCCTCTCTGTCTTCCCCCTCATCTCTCTCTTCTCCCCCTCCATCTCTCTCTCTTTCCCTCTCCATCTCTCTTTCTCCACCCCATCCTCCTTTTTCTCCTCTCCCTTCTCTCTCTCCTCCCCTCCCTCTCTGTCTCTGTCTCTGTCTCTGTCTCTCCCCCACTCCGTCTCTCTTCAGGAGTCCTGTGACTTATTCCATCACAACCGCTAGAGATGAAGCCTTCCACATTTTTCAAAAAGTCTACCAGGTGATTCTTGCCCACTGAAGTCTGACAAACTTCGCACAAAATATCACGCACGTATGACTTACTTCAGCCCTCTCAATTAGTGATTTTAAATGAGTAATTGGGGAACTTCTACTGTGACTATTACACATTATTTTGTTCAAGACGCAGAAAACAAGTGTAAAATCAATATTCTATAAAAGACACGGTGAGTCGGAGTGAAGCTGGTCCTACATGTAGGCGTGCAGGTTGAGAACAGCCAGGGAGGTTCCTGGGAGGGCATCCCTCCTGCCGGCCACTGGGCTCTGTCTTCTTGTCCATTCTCATCCTTCTGCATTTACATTGTCTGGCACCTGGCGCTCTTCAGAGGAAGGCATTGTGTAGGGTGAGGCCAAGGGAAAGGCCTTGGAGCAGCCAGAGAAGGGGACAGCAGTGAGGAGAACCGAGGAAGGAGCGCCAAGGCGGGGGGAGAAGCAGGACGAAGGGAGGCAGGTCTCCCACAGGATGGTCCGGGGCGGGGGGATGTGGGATTTAACAGCTGCCTTGAAAAAAGCCTCCTCTCTGAATCTCTCTCTCCTCACCTGTGTAATGGGGATAAAATCCACTGCCCTCAATAAGAAGATGAAGGAGAAGTGCTTTGAAAAGAACCAAGTAACGGTACTCAGTGTGTCATTACAGCAATTAAGTACACGGCTTGCTGTTGGTGAAGGGGGCAGTGAACACACCGTCTCCCTGGCAAGAGGAAGAGTCTGGACTAGGGCTGCAGCCCAGGCCCTAAGAGAACAGTCACACTGAGGCCCCCAGAACCATCCCAGGGTCAGCATCCACCCCATTTGCCTTGAGCCACACTCAGCTGGGCACCAGAAAGGGCAGGGCACCCAGAGTTGGAGACAGAAGTGAGGGCTTGTGCTGAGCCTCTCACTCGGATTCACAGGCTCCCACTGCTCCCGCGCATCCGTATTGCGTAGAGCATATGGCGTACGCCGCATCGCATTAACATGTGCCACCTAGAGTACCCGATTCGGCGTAGCACAGAGCACGCACCTCGTGGTGCACACCACATGGTGCATATTACATGCAATGCAGCAGGGGTAACATTGAAGGAGCCTTCAAGACGTGTTTTACCAAGCACCGAGGAGAGGCATTCCAACCAGCGGAGCCTGATCACAGGCTCCTGGGCATGGGGGGCCCGGGGGGTAGGCTGGCCTGGGTGCGTGATGTCAGATCGCACGCCGAGAGCCTCCGGTGACAGGCTATGGAGCTTCTTCCCTAAGTGCTGGAAAACACAAGCTTTGTTTATGGAAAATCAGTCTGGAGGCAGGTGGAAGACAGATTGTGGGGTGAGGATCAACCCGGAAGCAGAAGCCCAGTTGGTGTTTTCGCAACGGCCTGACGGGAATGATACGGGTCTGAACCTGAGCAGCGGCGATGGTCAGGAGAGAGATGACCCCAGTAAATTGAAGGGGTGTGCACAGGGCGGGACTAGCTTTCTAGTTTGGCTGATTATGGGGATGTCGTTAATTAAAGGTGGGCGATACAGGGAAGCAGCAGGCTGTGAAGGACAGGGCCGGGAGCAGAGGATGCAGATGCTTCGTTGGTTTGGACCCGAGGAGGTGGGGGGGTCTGGGGATGGGCAGGCAGAGCTGACCAGCAGGCTTTCAGCTGTGTGTTCAGGAGTCGACAGAGAGATGTAAGCGAGATACAGAGGTTCCAGAGTCGCGATCATAAAATTGGAAATAAAAGTCTTAGTTGTCAATACGAATGTTGAGGAAACAAGTATAGCACTAGGTGAGGTGAGGGATAGAAGGAATTGTGGGAAACCACAAGTCTTAGCAAGCGGACAGACAGTAAGCAGGACTGGAAAGGGACTGGGGGAGGAAGGAGGGAAATCTGGAGACCTGGCGGCACATCTCTGGGTGTGTCGTGGGCACAGCAGTCCCCTGGGCGTGGGAGAGGGGAAGGGCCGGGGTTCGGGTCTGGCACAGTCACGCTCCTACACCTGTGGGTCCGGCCCAGTGCGAGAGCCCACCCACCTGCAGAACACTGAAGAGCCCCAAGTCCACCAGATGCGGCCCCTCTCCTGGGGAGAACACTGTGCGTGGACCCTCCTGAACTGGGTGTGTGTGTGTGTCATTTGTGAAACCGAAATCCTGGCTTCACTGTGGAGCGGTGCTGACCTCTCGATGGACATACACAGGCCCCACCTGAATGCTAGAAAATTCTTGTCTCTGTTCCCTTCCTCTATTTCACAAGTATGTTATGTGCCCTTTGAGAAGCCAGCCCTTTCTTGGTGGATCTCTCTCTCTCTCTTTTCCCCCAGCCTCCAAATTAGACTCACCCTGGGGGATGGTGGGCACCTCTACTTGACTGGGAGGAGAGAGAAGAGATATCAACCATCATCCACCGGCCCAGAGTCTCCAAAACAGTTACGCGTGACAATAAGGGCTCACGATCTATTTGAAATGCTAAAAATCATGAAGCTTATCCAACTTGCAGATTTTCCTGAATACCTTCAATTGAATCAGTTTGCTTCTCAAGGCTGCATTTTTCAAAGTGGAGTTGCGTATAAATCTTCGTTTTTCCTTAGATAGCAGAGATAAATCTGAGCCTGGGCATCTTTTATCTAAATAATTAAAAGCATATAATAAAAATGCCCTCTCAGCTCCCTAGACCCAGTGAGCTTTGGGCTGATGATGGAAGAATCAAACAGTCAGAGAAGAGGGGCACCCACAGAGGTTCCTGAGCAGGCAGATGAGTGTGCAATGAAGGTGACATCAAGGATGACGTGAGGACACAGGCAGAGGGGGTGTGCACAGAGCACATGTGAGGGGCAGGGGATGGCCGCTGGGGAAGTGCATGCAGAGGACCAGGCCTGAAGGAGCAGGTGTTTAATGGGTGAGCCCATCAGGGGGCAGTTTCCCAGGTAGGAGGAGAACCACTTCCTGCTGTTCCATTTATAGCTTCTCAGGGCACAGTCAATTTTTCAAGCCAGGCAGCCGGGACAGGGATCTCGGACTTGCACTTTCTTTGTACCCTGCACAAATCAATAAGGACCTTAGCTTCCTTATTCATAACATGGGGCAGCAGATCTCCACGGGGCACTGCAGTAAAGAAGGCCTGGTCCTCAGGAACCAGCAGCCACAGCAGTTTGTCCTTTTGAGCAGTGGCAGACACGGCGGGGGTGGTGTGTGGCGCGGGAATCCAGGCTGGGCTGGGTTTGCACCAGCCTCCCTTAGTGTGGGAGACAGCAGGCCTGTGTGCGAGAGAACCAGCACATTCAGGGTCTCTCCCTGAAAATGCACAAACATCTGTAGGGAAGTGGGGGAGGGGGGACGAATCCTGGAGCCATGCTAACACAATTCTGGCAAGGACAAGATTTCCAGGAGCACAGACAGGTGCATCCTGCTGCCTCCTGGCAGGACACGGACTCGTGCCCATGGCAGGCCCGTGGGAACGGGAACGATTTGCAGAATGGAATAAGCACCAAACAGCCTAACTGGGTTGTTTAGAAAATGACACGATCCCATGTCATGGGCCCCAGTTGTTTGTTACATGCTGCTGCAGAAAGTACGAATCTTCTGGTAGAGGAAGTGCGCACCTCCCAGAAAGAGCTCCACGCTCTCCCAGTTTATGCCCCAGGAATCAGCATTCCTCTGCTGACCTTCTGGTTTTGCCCCAAATCCACTCCCTTATCGGATCCTCAAGTTCCACACCCCTAACAGGAGACCACAGACCCCAGTTTCCTTCCAGGACCACGTTTCCAAAATATTGGAACAGTTATGCGTGACAATAAGGGCCCCAGTCGTCAGGCACAGAGATGCAGCTTGGGGGATGAAATGGAGATTCAGCAAGTTAAGGGGTCCCCGGTGCTCATGCCTCGCACGGGAAGCTGGTAGTGTGCCTGGTAGTCTCGGAATGAACACTATTTGTGACCTTCTCCCTTTGATAAAGGAAATTGCTTGGTCCACACGCTTTCTAATGTGGTTTTCATAGAGTCATCCAGAGCAAGGAAGAAAGAGCGAGCAAGCGAGTCTGTGGCTGCCTCCCTTGAAAAATCACCGTGGGCCACAGCAGAACTCTGAAAGTAACAGTGTGAAGTCACTCTCCCGCTCCCCATTTTGGATGGCAGATGGGAGGCAGGTGCATTTCTGCAGGATGAGCTGAAGAAGAGGGGCTTAATTAAAGAACGAGCTAACCGCATCCAAAAGATCTTGAATTGCCACCGTGTGGGCCTGCCTTTCCCTTCCCCGGAATCTTTTTAACTCCTTTCATGGCGGGTCATTGTCCTCACCGCAGCCTAACAGAGTGGGGCTGGGGCTATTATTTCTCTGCGATCAAATGACCAGGCCGAGATGCCTATCAGGCCAATAGGCCCGTCTGCGCCGACTCTGCAATTGAAATGGCTCTCGGGGATGGGGCCTCAGCTGCTGCCCTCCGGGCCGCCTCTAATTATCACCGGGACCCAGCCTGCTGGTCACCTTCAGTCCTGCCATCTACACTGATGGCTTTTCCTTCCTGGCTCACACTGCCAGGCCTGCCTTTTGTTCTATGCGGGATCCAACTTCTGTGTCCCTACAGATGGAGGAGACCATCCCTTTGGCATCAAGCCACACTATCCGGAGTGACCAGTCTCCCACTTCTCTGCTGCCAGGCTGGATGTCCTTCTCGGCTCAGATTAGAAATATTTTGGAAACGTGGTCCTGGAAGGAAGCTGGGGTCTGTGGTCTCCTGTTAGGGGTGTGGAACTTGAGGATCCGGTAAGGGAGTGGATTGGGGGCAAAACCAGAAGGTCAGCAGAGGAATGCTGATTCCCGGGGCATAAACTGGGAGAGCGTGGAGCTCTTTCTGGGAGGTGCGCACTCCTGACCTCCTGACCTCCTGACCAGGAGAGTGGAGACCTGGGGCTCCAGGTCAAGGGATGGGGCATGCCCGGTGCAGGGGGGTGGGTGTGCTGGAGCAAGACCTGCCTTGGGGGAGGCCAAGCCTTGGCTGCCTGCTCCCAAGGACCAGGACACTACCTGCCTTCAGTGGCCTGGAGACAAGGGAAAGATGAAATGAAGGGCCACTGCCTCCAGAGATGGGCGAGAAGCAGGTCTGGAGGAACCGGTTGGGAGGGAGGTGGACGTGATTCATCTCAGAGGTCCCTATCAAAGTTGCTTCCCCTTGCAGTGACCGGTTAGCATTATCTAGAACACAGCTCTGTTTACAGCTGAAAGCCAGGAAGGGGATGTAACTCATTAAGGTTACATAACTAATTAGTGGCAGAGCTAAGACCCTGTTATATTATCTCCTTATTTAAAGCTTTGCGGATGTTTAGGGGAAGTATGTCTCTGGGATTTTATGACCTTTTTATCTGTAGTCCAGAAGAATGTACTTGCTTTGAATCAATATTAAGGACATTACGTACATTGATATACACGTACAATATCAGTAATAATCCCTACTTATTTATTAAGCTTCTATTGCGTGCCATGTGTTTTACCGACGTAAACAGCGCTCTGTAGTAGGACCCAACAAGGTGGGCATTATGGCCTCTGTTCTGCAGATAAAGAAATTCTCACTAGGAAGGCTGAAGACGCAGAGAGGGAGTAAGGACCAAGCACAAGCAGTCAGGAGAATCGGGATGAGCACGCAGATCTGCCTGGCGCCAAAGCCAGACGCAGTACCTCTCCCTAATGCCCAAGATCTGTGAGTGATGAGATTTATTTTTAACAAAAGAGAAACCCCACAGCATCATTCAATAGGTTTTCCTTTCTTAATCTAAGGAACGGAGGGGGAAGCTCTAAAACATGGAAACTTAGGAAGAGAACTGGCAGATGTCATTAAGCCAAGCCACCTTCTGAGAGTGGTCAAGCCTTTTTTCCTGCCCCAACGGGGGCCCTGAGGCTGGGTTCTCCTTCCAAGGTTTTCTATTCAAATGGTAAGAGGGGCTACTTCCTGGGTAATTGTTCACAGCCACAGGGCCAGACTCATGGAGTTTACTGGGCACAGACACACTCACACGCTCCTACAGCTGTGCTCACACACTCACAGACACTTGCGCGCACACACTCTTGCACCAGGGACTTGATCCAGCTCTCAGTTCAACCATCCAGAATCTGACATCCCGGACCAGTGACAGAATGGGCAACGGGATAATCTGATTGGGAAAAAAAAATGTCTGCTGTCCACATACGTCTTGTCTTTCTTAACTGTCACAGAGAATAGTGGTACTATTCTTTCCCACTCAGCCCCTTCCTGTTTACACGTAAACAGAGTCAGAGGAAAACTTTTATGACCTAAAGCTGCATTATCTGACATTTCCTATATCACACCATGGGAGCCTGTTGACTCATGACCACCCTCGAATACACACGATGCACTCAGAGCCCTTGCAGACCCCGGGCTGCCAGGGGTGCATGTCCCATGTGCACGCACACACATACACACACACACACACACCAGGGCTGCTCTGCTGTTTTGCCCCCAGGAATACATATCAAAGGTTTCCATGGTGATGAAGGAGCAGATAAGATTTTTATATGCTGAGATTTTGAAAGGGATTGTAAATTTGCATCTATTAATCATCACTACTTTCTGGACCAGCAATGACAATGTTATTTTTCCCTGATTCATTTAACCTGTATTAAACACCAACTGTATGCCTACCGCCACGGAATTGTTCACCATATAATCCTGCTGTCCTGCACATAGGTGTGATGTGTGATGTTCATTCTCTTTAGAGGATTTTGGCAACTAAAACATCATTCCACTTAGAAAACGTGGAAATATTCTATTTCATCCAAAGGCAACCCATTTGGAAATGGGAGCAAATTTTCCACAGACTTTTTTTTTTTTTTACATCAAGTGTCCTTTGTGAGATAAAGCCTCAAGGATGGAAATTAGCTGCCTCTGTCCTGAGAATCTTCCCAACCCTTTTCTTTCAAACGGCTTGTCCGCAGCACTCTGGGACCGCCACAAAGCAGACACGCACGGCTGCCTGGCGGCCTCATTTCAATAGAGAGGCTTACAAAACAAGCTCCCAGGGTCCTGAAGAAGACTCTCTTCTTGGGAGCTTGGGCCTGGGGAAGGGAGGCCATGTCTCAGAACCATCCAGAGCAGCAGTTTCTGTGCTTTTCCAGATATGAGAAGACCCAAGAGCATTAAAAATGTAGAAACTTTAAAAATCATCTTTGTCCAAGGGATGGGGGAAAGGAGAGGAAGAGAAAAAGGAGGTCGGGGAAGGCATTGTAGGAAAAGGTTGCCTCCGCCATTTCTCTACTCTGGGGTTCACCCCGCAAATGTGCCTCCTCCAGGCGGGAGGGTGGTACCCATTACCATTCACCCTTTATTCCCAGAAAAAATAAAAACCAAGTGGTTAGCAAATGCCAAGAAGCGAAGGCAAATCAGCGGAATGAGCAAACAGCCCAAGGTGCAGCCCACTGCCAGGGAAGCCCCAGGTACAACGGCCAGCTCTGTAGGACTGCAGGACATCCTCTCTCTGCCGCGAAAACCCAGCCGCCTCTCACAGGGTTGAACCGATTGGAGGCCACCTTTTGTAAAAGTGATGCTATCATTGTGGTTGTAATTTATGCAAAGAAATTCTGCAGCCCACGATGATTAAATTATAGCAGACAATGCAGGGTCTCTATAGCGTGCACCCCCTCCGGGTTTCTCACTTCTATCTACATTAAGATCAGGTCTGTGAAAATTCGGTGCACTTGGTTTTCGATCTGAGAAAATGGAACGTTTCCACGTATTTCTGTATGTTTTTGAAGCAGAGAGAGACACACCACCATTTTTACATCTGAGTCTGGGAGGCAAAGGCAAGGGATTCCTTTCAAGAAGCGGTCAGGAAGGGTTTTGCAGGAGACATTCAGGGGCGAAGCCGTGCTGCCGACTTGATTTAAAATGAAGGCACCGGGAGTTCGCCCCCAACCCTGGAGACATGCACACGCGGCGGGCCACAGGCCCACAGAAGGCCCCCTGGGACGTGCCTCTACCCTCCGCCAGCCCTGCCCCTGTGCCCGCAGCCCCCACGGCGGCCCTGGGTAGGATGGAGGCCAGAGGGGGGGCAGGGCTGCGGCGGGGCCTCTCTGGCTGGGTGACGCGCTCCGCACCTGCCTTCCACAGAGGGTGCCCGACAATGAAGCCTGGGCGACAGAAGGAGCTGCGCTGCGCCGACGGAACCTCCTCTTTAAAGTGTCAGACTGTGGGGTTTCCGCGCCCTATTTGCTGTCAGCGAAATATTTGTTTTCTTTTTTAAATGGATCTCCTACCCATGTGGGGCTGATGAATTCCCAGGCCAGCTGCCTTTCTCCCTCTCTGTGCGACCGCGTGGCACTTCTGAGAGGGTCTGTGCAAAGGCCAGGCCTCCGGCAGCCTTCGGCGGGCGGGCCATCCTGCGGGGACCCGGGGACCGAGCTCCTCCCTCCGTGGCCTCCGCAGCCCCAGCCCGCACCCTTTGCTCTGCGTCCCCAACAAAGAGGCCTGCTTGGGTTCACGCTGGACCGGGAGGCTGCAGGGCAGAAAGACCCTGAGGCATGATGAGCGAGGGTTCAGGCCTCTTCTGGCTCTCCTGGGGACCTCGGGGGAAGAATAGCTCAAGATTGATTCCTCGACGCGCTCTGACCTTCTGAGCATTGGGTCGAGCCTGCGATCTATCATGTCAGGGAGGAGGAGGAGGTGGTGTGTGTGTGTGTGTGTGTGTGTGTGTTTAAAGAATATTAATTCACACTGAAATCCCAGGGAACATTTGCTAGCCATAAAGTGTCTATCCCTAATGAGGACAGATTTGGGAATCAATAAAATGTTTATATAGCTGGGTCTGCCCTCTAAGTCATACCCATGTGCATGCATGCACACACACACACACCCCTAAAACTAATCTAGGGCCCAAGGAAAAGCTGACCTTGGGAAATGTAATTTCCAATACAAATTAAAGTTCAAACCAGGAGGCTGTGCTTGTCCTTCGGGTGTCCCTGCACCTACCTCCCCACCTCGCTCCACTTGGACTTGGACGAGGCGCCCTACAGAGAGCAGCTCAGGGGAGGTGCTGGCCCAGACGAGGTCGTTTCTGTGGACCTGAGGCACGTGTCACAGCCTACCAGGGTTTTGATAACAATGAGGATGCTGTGGCCCCCTGTCCACCTGCACGTGTATCTATAAACACAGAATGCTGGGGGGCGGAGATATGCTTTCATTCTGCACCTTACCTCCTGCAGCAGTTGTTACCAGCACTGGAGGAAAAGGCCCGTCTGGGCCTGAGTGATGGGAGCAGTGCGGGCAGATTGGGCTTGCTGACTCAGTCCACACCATGTCGGCACCTGGAGGGACTGTCGTGCTTTCCTTCTCCAGACTCTTTTGAGACCTTCTCCTTGTCTGAGAGGCACTCAGGAGAGCATGCACAGTAAGCTGCCTGCTTCTCTCTCTTCCCTTGATTAGGTTCTATCAGAGAAAGAACGAAATCTTAGGACATAGCCAAGAGTAAAGACACTGATAAAATTATTAAAATGAGAAAAAAAATTCTGTTATAAGATAGCCTATGCAGTATGATTCTCTTATAAGCATAATATGTAAGATATAGATCTACAGAGCATACAGGAAGAATATATACAAACATAAAAGAGAGGGGCGCCTGGGTGGCTCAGTCAGTTAAATGTCTGCCTTCGGCTCAGGTCATGATCTCAGGGTCCTGGGATCCAGCTCCATGCCAGGCTCTCTGCTCAGTGGGGAGCCTACTTCTCCCTCTCCCTCTGTCCCTCCCCCACACTCATGCTCTCTCTCTCTCTCTCTTTCTATCAAATAAATAAATAAAATATTAAAAAAACATAAAAGAGGTAGTTACCTTTTGATGGTGTGATAACTATTAATTCTGATTTTCTGCCCTTTAATTTTTTTTTCCAAAATTAAGTACAATGAAATGGTACTGTTTCTATAATCAGGAAAGCATTAACTTCAAGGAAGCAATCTGACTGCTATTTGCCGGCTTTGTAAAAATTAGCAAATACATCACTTAAAGTTCCACTCAGGTAACATGGTACTCAGTGGGTTTTCTATCTTCACGGTTTATATGTTCTGAATATTCACTTGATCTCTCTGGACCGTAAGAGTATCTGTGCTGTAGATGACTAGTTGGTCCCCAATAGTATTAGTACTCCCCTGTTTTCTCACAATAGTAGAACTCCAGTAATCAGCCGGCCACGTGGCCGGTGGGAATGAGGCGACATTTCCCGGTCTCCCTTGTGGTGGGTGTGGCTCTGTGACGTCCTGGACGGCAGGATGGGAGCCAGAGTGATGGGTGCAACTGCCATACACATGATATCAGAAGCAGCCTGTCCGGAAGACCTTTCCTCTTTTTCTGACATTCAAGCTTGGGCTTCGCTGTTCAACACACATCTCCCGCTACAGGTCCCTGGCCTGGCGGTCTCGCCACAGCAGCCCTGACTCAGGGCCAGTCCTGCCCCAGATCTGGTGTCCAAGGGGCATTTAAGCCTCCTGCCAATCCCTTCCTGGGCCTTGGGGCCAGATGGGCAAACCGAATCTCATACAAGTGCCCAGGTGCTCCACTCTGGAACACTTACACAGTTTTTTGAAATTGCCCAAGTATTCCTGAGTATTCAGATTACTTTTTTTGTTGGTTCAGTCTGCCATGAAATGCCCATCTCTGCTTCTTCCCCGGGGGTGCCATCACTCCAAATCACCTGCTACCAGCCCCTGTAAACTGTGTGGAGTGAAAGGTGCACTTCCCAAAGCTCTTAGGTCTTATCTCTGAGTAGCTTCCTTCACTCAATATCCAGGCACGTGTATTTATTTCTGTGTTTGCCTTAACTTCAAGGCTTCTCTCCCAGGACAACCTCTTGGGTGTGTACATCCCCTTCTCTGCTGTACCTGCCTTGCAGGGACCAGCTGAGGGAGGGCCACGCTTGTTTCTCCAGATGCTTTTCATTCCCATGATTGGTCCCTGCCTGCCATAGCTAGTTAAACTGAGTCAAAAACTCTGTCTTGCTTCATTTTCTCCTCCGTCCATCCCATTAGTATCTCCACTGGTTGCAGATATTTACAAAGAGTTTAAATCCAGTCGTTCTGAGCTTAGGGTTGAGGACGTCCCGCAGCTTTGTTTGGACCACCCCTATTCAATCGAGGCCTGAACCATGCCTCCTGATTTCACACCGCTCCACTCAGAGTCTCCATGTCCTGTCTCTTCTCTCAGAACAACGCAGAACCCCACCCCATAAGTAGGTAAGTAGGTGACCTGCATGTTTTCTGATTGTCAGTGTGCCCAAAGCCTGTTTAAAATTATTCAGGCATTCTTTGCATCCTGCTCACTGAAGATGAAGTCTTTTTGAGTGCACAAATACCCAAAAGGCTGAGCTCTATGATATTCCAGCACCTGACACTTTTCCTGGCCTCAGATACTGACCATTGATTCAACTTCTCAGTAGGATGCCAGTTAAAGCTCAAATATCTCTATTCTTAGCTCAGGAGTCTCAGCCTTAGGAAACATCTTTGAGCTTCTGCACAACAAAGGAAATAGTCAACAGAGTGAAGAGGCAATCTATGGAATGGGAGAAACCATATGTTTGATAAGGGGTTAATACCCAAAATACATAAGAAACTACTACATATCAATAGGGGAAAAAACAAAATGGGGAAAGGACATGAATTTCTCAAAAGAAGACATATCAACAGCCAACAGATATATGAAAGGTGTTCAACATCACTAATCATCAGGGAAGGGTAAATCAAAACTACAAGATATCCTCATACCTATTAGGATGGCAATTATCAAAAAGGTAAAAGATAAATGTTGGTGAGGATGTGGAGCAAAAGGAGCCCTTGTACAGTGTTGGTGGGAATGTCCATTGGTACAGCCATTATGGAAAACATTATGGAAGTTCCTTACAAAATTAAAAATAGAACTACTTTGTAGTCCAACAATCTCTTCTAGGTATTTATCCAAACAAAATTAAATCAGATCTCAAAGAGATACCTGAGCTCCCATGTTCATTGCAGCATCATTCACAATAGCCAAGATATGGAAACAGCCCAAGTATCCATCTTGGATAGAACCATGGATGTATAATGAAATATTATTTAGCCTTTAAAAAGAAGGAAAACCTGTCATTTGTGACAACATGGATGACCCTGGAGGACATTATGCTAAGAGAAATCAGCCAGATTCAGGAAGACAAATACTACATGATCTCACTTATATGTGGGGTCTCAATCCTATGAATTCATAGCAGTGAAGAGTAGAATGGTGGTTGCTAATGCCTGAAGGGAGAAGGATATAGGGAGATAACTGGTCAAAGGATACAAACTTTCAGTTATAAGATGAATAAGTTCTGGGGATCTAATGTACAGACTGGTGACGACAGTTAGTAATATGGTATTGCAGAGGTTCAGTCAGTTAGGCATCCAACTCTTGATCTCAGCTCAGGTCTTGATCTCAGGGTTGTGAGTTCAAGCCCCATGTTGGCGTGGAGCCGACTTAAAAAAATATATGGTATTGTAGTCTCAAAATTTGCTAAGAGCATAGATAATTAAGTGCTTTCACCCCCCATGCACAAAAAGATAACTATTTGACATGATGGGTATGTTAATTAGCTTGATTATGAGGATGATTTCACAATGCAGATGTATATCAAAACATCCAGTTGTACATCTTAAATATGTGTGATTTTTATTTGTCAATTATACCTTCATAAAGCTGCAAACAACAACAACAACAACAAAAAAAAAACAAAAACAAATCTTCGATGTCAGTCGACTGGCCACCCGGATACACTCTGGCATCTGTGACTCAGGGGAGAATCCTTTGCCCTTGCCCAGCAACACAGACCTGGGTGCCACTCCCACTGCAGAAAAGAGCTTCAGTTTTCCTAGAAAGTCACACAGTGAGATGGGGGCCGACTCTCCACCTTCCATGTCTTTCCCTCTTTGGGGGAATTCATCTCACCAGCAAACTCTAAAGAAATTTAGACCACAGCAGAAGAACGATTACATGTTGTTATTTCTCCAAATTAACTAAAATCTGATCCAAACATCTTTTAAGCCTGCTGGTGCAAATCAATCTCAGTCGTGTTTTGAGCCCTTCTTTCTTGACTTGAACAAAATTCCAGAAGGTTCTGTGTAGTTCAGACATTCAAGGAAGCATTCTTTGTTCTTCAGCAACAGGTGTCCCACAGATAAACCCTGCCCCACCTGCTCCCTTGGAGGTAAGCTGTGTCTAAGCTGAGTTTGGTCACAGGGATACTTTGTTATTTTCCTCAAGGTCTTTGCTCTGTGTTCAGTGGCCTCAGACTTCCTACCATCTTTGGTGTAAGGTGCGGGGGTTGGGGGGGTCTCAGGGACTAACTGGACAGCAGTTACAATGACATCATCAAGAAGCCATCTCCCTCCTTATCCCTCCTCTGCACCAGCCCCTATCTCCCATTGTTGAAAACTCCAAACTTCTGCATTTCCCCCACTGACCGCTGCAATAAACCCAGGCTTCCAAAAACACGGGCTTGAATCATCTTCTAGCTGCCTGGACACTTCTGCTTTTGCTCTTAGGACGCGAAACCATTAGCAATGTCGGAGGGAAGAGAGCACAGAGTCTTGGCTATTTTCTCAGAGTGGGGATGGAGAAGTGTCCATAAAAAGAAAAACATACAAAGATACTTTGGTAACTTTTTTGCAAAATCACACTATTAGTACTGTTGGTAGGTTCTTGGTGAAGGTTGGTAGGTTCTTGGTGAAGGTCCAGAACCGAAGCAGCGAACACACATTTTCTCTCCAATCCTGACTGCCAGGGTTAGGGCGTGGGGTGACCGATGTGTTATCAGTGAGTGGAGCCGGCCAGCGGGGGTGGGGGGCACTGGGGACAGGTTGGTCATCTCTTATCTACTTGTTAACTTGTGAGTGGGTTGCATGGTCTTAGTTCATGTCTGGGCTTCTCAGAAGCTCTTCTCCCTCCTCCGGCATGTCACAACGGCTAAGGTTGCTGGACAAATGTGACATGACTCCATGGAGCTTGCTGCCCACTTTGGGAGATAGATTGCTGCCCATCTTTGCACTAGGGCTGAATGTCTATTATATCCAGAAATCAACAAGGTTTGGGACAGCAAGATCCCAGCACTTAATCTCAATTCTTGTCACCACGTATGAGAATCATCCCCAGTGTTAGGTCTAAAATGTCTCCTCGACGGCATGTGCATTCTCCACACAGGAATGTTGACCCGAACCTCATGCTGATAGAGGCTGGTGGCACCCCTCAGCCCCCCAGGAACTTGTGAGCCTGGGGCAGCCCTGAAAAGTGTTCCCTCTGAGACCAGACCTCTTCCCCCGAGACCAGAGAAATGCCTCAGCTACAAATGAGGCAGCAGAGCCGTCTCCATAAATTGCAGCCTGTAGGCCTTTTAGGGGGTCAGCAGAGCCCGGCCATTAGCCACATTTAATTGCTAGCTCCAGTAAGTTCTGTAGATCTTTACCATAGCAGTCATGTTTCGAGGATCCTTATTAGCCCCGGACGAGGGAACACAATAGACGGTGTGACAGGAGAAAGGAGGCAGGGAAGCTGCAGAGGGAGCTCACACGAGTCAGCGGCTCATGGGGACAGAGAACTTCTCTGTCCCCACCGCCACCCTGATGGAACCCAGGGGCGCACACGGGGCTCTTGCTGATGCAGAACGTAGGACAAGAGGACATGATGTGCCCGGCAATGCGCCTGCATCCCTCACACTGAGCCGGTGTCCATGGTGCCTGACTGACATGGGGGGAACCTGGGGGCTGACCACAGCCCACATCTGGAGACGGGAAGCAGCGGGTCACCATGGACGCTCACATCCACAATCCAGCCATTGAATGGCCACAGGTGCACTGTGCGTGTGAGCCCATGGAGATTCCAGGTCCACTGAGACCCGCCCCCACTCCCAGGACGTTCCAGTGGGGACAAGACTAACAGGGACCAGAAGACATTCTAGTCCAACCCACTGGCTTTTTTTCAGTGACTCTATTTATAATTTTGTGGTTATCTTTTTAAAAGTCCTCTTGTTGGAACCTTAGTTATGTTCTTTGTTCCTTTCTTTTTCCCTTTAGATTGTGTCTTAAATGATCAAAAGCACATTTTGATTTATCCATTATCTGCACCTCCTTGGATAGGATGTCTCCTTTTATTGAGTCTATTGATCTTCATGGCGGTGAGTTTCCACAGGTGCCCTGAGCTCATCTGTCTTAAGCATTGTCCTGCCCTGGGGTCCCAGAAACACCCCGAGTGGTGCAGACACCTCTCCTGGTGCAATGCTGTTTTCCCCTGGGCTGGGGCCTTTGGGGTGCCAGTCAGCTCCAGATCAGCTTTTGCAGCTAATTCCTGCTCAAAATTCCCAACTCGTGCAGACCCTGGAACTGAGGCCCCCACAGGAGGCACGCTGGGGTCCAGAGGCAGCTTCGGCTTTTATGCTGCTGTCCTTGATGCAGAAGGCCGAGCACTGCTAGCTGGTCCTCAGAGATGTCACACTTCCATCCCTGTCCCTGGCTTCGTAAAGCTGTTCTGTTGTGAAGCTGTTAAGTTCTTACCCCTAAGAGTATTTCTCATCCCAATAGCTGTTCACGGTTCTCGGTTTCAACCCTGCTGATGATCCAATCTTTACGTTCCCCTTCTTCTCTGGCATCTTTGTGTGTGTGTGTGTGTTAAGTACATCTATGGCATTTTTGAAAATGTGCTTGTTATTACTCGGCATTCCTTTGGGTCTGGAGCTGGAATCTGGGCGAGAGGGAATGGGCTGTACGTTGTCGACTCCACCTTCTCCCGAACAATTTGCCCCCATGTAATGGCAAGGAGCAAATGGAACCATCGTGTCCCCTGACACTAGAGCAGAGTGGCCCAGGATGGCACAGCGAGCCGTGGTGTTGGGGTCTGAAACTCTGGTTCCAGGCTCGGCTTCGTCACTCACCCTGTGCTGCCTTCTGGGCCTCAGTGTCCACCCGAAGGGACGCATGGATATCTGCCGTGGAACAGGGGAAGACTCAGCAGGATGTCAGGGCACAAACCGCCACCAGAATGCATGCCACAACGATTGTTGAGCTTCACGCTCATGGGGACCGTGGTACTGTGGTCGCTCTGGCAGTCCTGAAAGTGAGCAGCTGAGCCTCGGGCCTGGTCACTTCAGGAAGCAGGAGGGAGTGTGTGGCTTGGAGACGAGAGCACGAGGTCCCCTGCCCTCCCGGCCCCACCCTGCTGGCCTTTGGGGACCCCGGGCCTTCCCGAGCTGACTGAGCAGAACGTGCTCAAGCTTCCGACGGGCTCAGGAGGGCGTTGCATGTGTGTTGTGATAAGACCGCCCGGGCATCCGACATCAGGTGTATCACTCATCACAGGGCCTCAGCAAAAGCCTTGACCTTCTGGCCGGCGTCTCGTGCTGCCATCACAGAAGGGGCCGTGGAGGCTTACTTCAGCGGGGTCTGTGAGGCCTGATGCACTGGCAGAGCTCATGGCACAGAGTGGCATTTAAGTGTGAGCCCCTCTTCTAGAACTATGTTAAGGGAAGCTGGGGTTCCTTCCAAGCAAGCATAGAGGTAATCATAATTTCTCTTTTTACTTTTTTACTTCTTTTTCTGAATTCTAATGAACTAATGTATCAGCCCCTCCATTGGCCAAAATAATACCTTCCCCAAAATGCACTTCGGTCTTTATTTCCCTTATATGTAAATGAGGGTGATAAGCATTATTTCAAAGTGTGGTTATGAGGTAAGCAGGAAAAGCGTTTATATGAATATTTGGCACACAGATACGCTCAAGAACCTGTATCTATTAATATTGCTATTGCTATAAAATGATGTCAGTAAAAACAACAATATTGTGAGAAAGTCACAATAATACGTATCAGAGGGGAATAATAATGTACAATGGGTTTCCCGTGAGCCATCTATGGGACCAGAAGGTAGCACAGCTCCTGGGGTCCTGCTGGGATTCAGGGAACACGCTTCCACGCACGCCTCACTAAAGGGCTGAACGGAGGTCCGGCCCCCTACGCTCAAGCAATGTCACAGGGGACTGAAAACCTGGGCATGGCTTTGCACGGGTTGCTTCTGTGCTGAGCCCCCAGAGTAGACTTTTCTGACAGATTCAGTCCTGCATAGTAACCGTGGTCCATGTGCATTTGAAGCCCAAATGGCAGGAAAAGATCTCTGATCGCAGGCTAACTTTCGGAAGCAAACATCACCGAGAGGGAAGTGGCCTGCCGTCTGATGCCAGGGACAGACTGTCAAGAGATGAGCAGCAGTGCATGGATTACTTAGGGAAATATTGTAACTGAGAGCCAGAAAAGCCCTCAAGGATCTCAGACTCCCCGACAGAGTAGTTTTGCCTCAAATTTCTTGTGTCTGTACCTTGCTCCAGACCTCCTGCTCGGAATCTCTGAGGTTAGAGTCTAGTTATGTGTCTTTGGACCCAAAGATCCTGACTGGGGCTCTTTGGGCTCCTGGTGATGACCACGAATGTGCACGCTGCCCCGCCCCCCACCGTGCACCTGAGAAACCACAGACAGATGAAGTCACCTGACCCAAGCTCATCGGGGCAGAGCCAGACTCGCGTCTGAGCATTCTGACTCCTGGTCTTGAGCAGGTTCCACAGCACAGTTGGTCTGAAGCAACCTCAGGCGAGCACAGGCTGAGTCCAGGGAGCGTGTGACCCCACGAAGGCAGACGCGGCGGGTGTGCGGGGTCCGGAGAAAGGAAGGTCTGCTGGGCTCTGCTTCCCCTTATTTAGGGGGAGCCCTGCACATGGTTGAGGGAGGGGCCATGTGCAAGGTGGTGACCAGAGCAGCGTTCCCTCCAAGAGCGGCTTGCAGAGCAAGGATGCACCTGCTGCCTCCTCCCCACCCTCCTGACGGTCCAGGGATGCCAGCACGTAACTGCAGCGCCCAGCACACACTTCCTCATGGGCTGATAAGGACTGAAAAGGACCTTCACAAATTCCAAAGTCCTAATTCCACGACAAATTTGGTTTCCTCTGTGCCATGGGGAAACAGGCTCAGAGTAGGGAGGCAATTTGCCCAATTCAACCAGCCCATGAAGGGCAGAGTCAGAATGGACACCCAGCCAGACCTCATCTCCTCGGCTTTGATGGCTAACTCTTGACTCATATGACCTCTGGGGGTACCAATTTAACCTCAGAAATATTAAATAAGTGACAACTATGGAGACAGTAAAAGATTAGTGGTTGAGAATTCATGTTTGAGGAACAGAGTTCTGTGGCTCGTCATCCCATGAGATAATGAATGCATCCCTGTGTGGCCTAGCCACACCCCGAAGTCATAGAGCACAGATAAACGTGGAAAATGTCCCCACCCTTGAAGTACTCAGTCTTCTCAGGTCCTTTTATGAGGCATCCTGCAAGGACTCAGGTCTGGATTGAAATGCAGACTACCAGGCCCACCCCAGATGTACACACTCAGAGTCCCTGTGGCTGAGGCTGGGGAATCCAGCTCCACAGGTGTTAACCGTGTACCCTAAAGTTTGAGAAACACCTAGATAAGACCTCAGAGCTCTGGGTTAGAACGTGTTACACATAAGAAAGACTGATTCAGTATGACATATGTTCTTTCCCTGAAGAATTATGTGTTGAGTAGGCACTGTAAACCAGCCCCTGTCCCCTGCCCTGGGAACCCCGGGCAACAAGACAGCCAGGTCCTGCTCCCGGGGAATGGATCCAGACAAACATGGAACCCCGGGAAGCCAGGCATAAATTAGGGGTACCTGGTGCCTGAGGTGGGGGTTGGTGCCAAAGTGAGAAGGGAGTGGATGTCAGAGAAGAACACTCTGAAAAATGCCCCCCAGGGGCAACAGTTCTCCAAAGCCATGGCTGAGCCACACCCGTGGAGACAAACAGCATCTGGTTACACACAGGAAGGCTGCGGTCAAGGCTTTTCTGAAATGCTTCTGTCCTGAAAGTGGATACCCAGCCAGACCGCATCTCCTCGGCTTTGATGGTTAACTCTTTACTCATATGACCTCTGGGGGTAACAATTTAATCTCAGAAATATTAAATAAAGGACAACTATGGGGGCAGTAAAAGATGAGTGGTTACCAGGGGTTGGGCGGAGGAGGGATGAACACACAGAGCACAGAAGATGTTTAGGGCAGTGAGACTACTCCGTGTGACACCATAATGGTGGAGACCTGTCATTATATTATGCATTTGCCCAAACCCATAGAGTTTGCCCAAACACCAAGAGTGAGCCCTGATATAAGCTATGGACTTTGGATGAAAATGATGTGTCATAGATATAATCATGGGTTATAACAAATGTCCCACTCTGGTGGGGGTGTTGATAATGGGGGAGACTGCGGGGGAGTGGGGGCAGGGGAATGCATGGGCTATCTCGGTACCTTCTCCCAATTTTGCTGTGAACCTAAAACTGCTCTAAAACAATTCTTAAAAAACAAACAAAAATTATTAAACATCACTGAACCATTTACTTTTAAAATGTGTTGTCTGTAAAGCTGTGATATTATCAGGAATCAGGGTTTGAGACACAAAGGGTCCTACATTGATTAGAAGCCAAGATGGGGCCGTGGGTCTTGAGCTGGCAAACTCAGGGAGACACCCCATCCCCGAGCCTCTCATCGCCTCTCTTGGCAGGTGTGGGGGGCTGCTAGGGTTGATTGTTGGATCTGTGATGTTCTAGGGCAAGTCTAAAATGCCCCTGGGAAGAGACCTCAGAATCTCACAGAAAGCAAGAGCAGAACAGCACAGAGTTTCTACAAAACCATAAAAATGTGCTTTGGGGAACATAACAGCAAAGCGCATGCAACAGTGTGGGGCCTGAAGCTCAGCATATGTAAAGTTTGTAAATTACTGTCATAGGAGCTGGGGGAACATCTGTTCTGTAGAACCCAACAGAGGGGATTTGGACATTTGAGAAGAGGCTCTGCAGTTACTACAGTCGGCCTAGGAACATATGGGAGGTATTTACAGTGAAAAGGTTCCCGCTTGATTGTGTTTCCCTAACTGTACACATCTGCTCCCAGACCTCTCAGATTGGGGGGCACAGACAGCCCTGGGAAGCCGCCCACGAACACATCTTGATAAAGCCATCGGCCCTGGCCTCTGAGTGGGTTCCCTGGCTGCTCGTGCCCGCCACCCCTTCCCGGCCCGTGGCCACCAAGGGGAATGCCCCAGAAGGAGGTGCCACCTGGCCCTGGCATGGGCCCACCCCGACCATCACAAAGTCACTACTGGTCAACTCCGTGGTGGGCTCATTGGAAGGACACTTGCTTAATTTCAGATCAAAGCAGCACTTTCTTCTTCCTCTTCAAAAAGAGAATGTCTTAGAGAGATGAAGGACCCTATTAAGTTCACGGATGGGCCTTTAAGTAACTGAATATCTACCTCCCACTTAAAATGACTTCCTCAGCCACTGGGCGGTGGTCCTTTGATCCACGGTCCGCAATTACTGGCAGGGAGCTATAAAAGGTACTCCTGATTGCCCAAGAGCAGGGAGGAGAGCAAGGAGGTGAGACTGCATTAGCTCTCGGACAGCCGACCAGATAAAGGTTGCATCCCAAAGCACCATCTTGGGCTTTGGCAGCTTTAAAAGCTGGGCGTCCTCTGGTACTCCAGAATGGTGTGTGGGACCCTGCACCCCAAAGGCCACCTGCAGGGGTCTCGAGTTGAAATCTTAGCACCTGCGAGATCCCATGTTTCATGGGTATCTTTTTAGGGATGCTGGTGAACACCTCCACAGCCTCACAACGAGAGCAGTCGCCATGAAAAATGATACGGTTAAGGGACCAAGGGAAAGCAGAAATCTGCAAAGTCTGTATTGGTTGAAACGATGACATCAATACAGGGGTCGATAAGAGAGGATCATTAAAAATGCACACCATTGAAGACACAGATTTCACCATTACTATCCACAGCACCCTCTTTTTTTTTTTTTTTAAGATTTTATTTATTTATTTGAGACAGAGAGAATGAGAGAGAGAGAGCACATGAGAAGGAGGAGGGTCAGAGGGAGAAGCAGACTCCTTGCTGAGCAGGGAGCCCAATGCGGGACTCGATCCCGGAACTCCAGGACCATGACCTGAGCCGAAGGCAGTCGCTTAACCAACTGAGCCACCCAGGCGCCCATTCTCATGTATTCTTGTTTGGCAATAGAATGCTCCAAACCTATGGCTTGTTCATTCTCAAAAAGGGAAGTAAATAGAGACTGAGGTCACCTGGGATCAGCCAGGAGGTGGGTCAAAACTCTGCCCATTACAAACTCCATCCTGGTGTGGCCAAGAAGTGTTGGAATGGGGTTTTCACTTCTGAGCTCCCCCTGCTTATATCTCACCCACACTAGTGAACCTGCTTTCTAGAACTTTCCTGTGTGTGTGTGTGTGTGTGTATGTGAACTAATAGACTTTAGGTTTTAGGCTTATAGAAAACTAGAGCAGGTATCATAGAGGATTCCCATACATCCTTTCTCTCCCCCAAGAGTTTTCTGCATTAGTCACATTTTGCATCAGTGTGTACCTTTGTTACAATCGATGAACCAAGATTGGTACATTGTTATTAACTTGAGTACACAGTTGTCATACCTTCTATGGGTTGGCACAAATGTCTGAGATGTATCCAGCATGATAGTATCATAGAGAAGAGTTCCACTGCCCTCAAAGTCTCCTGCATTCCCCCTGGACCCATGGCAACCCCTGGTCTTTTGACTGTCTCCATAGTTCTGTATTTTCCAGAATGTGATATATAGTGTGCAGCCTTTCAGACTGGCTGCTTTCACTTGGTAAAACGCATCTAAAGTTCCTCCATGCATTTCTGTGGAAAACTTGGTGCTTTTCAAGCTTTCTCTTCTCACTCTGGGAGGAAATGGCTGCCCTTCCTCTCCTGGACGGAAGGTATCTGTAACACTCTCTGACACCGAAAAGAGAGGCCTGAGCTGGTCACCGTCTGTATCAATGTCTCATATTTCCCCTTGGAAATATTTAACTCCCGAGCGTCCTGCCTTCATTATGAAGCCTAAGAAAATACCCTGTAAGACTAGATGTTTCACAGATAGTTTTTTAATTAGCTAAATAAATAAAAGAGGACAGGCAGGAGGGCTGGAGACAAGTGGGGGATAAGGACTGGCAGTATGTTTACTGCAAACCCACGAATGGAGCCGAACTGTGCCCAGTTCACCAAGTGGGGGTCACTGTGTCAGGTCAGGACACCTCCCCATCAAGGTCCTGATCCATGTGTCCATTTTCCTGGAGGGCAAGCTGAGGCACAGAGGTCAGCCCGAGAAGGGTGGCCCGCTGCCTGCCCGTGGCAAGGTTGGACTGTCCCTAGAACACTCTGCCTTCCTCCTCCAGAGGGGTGTGGAGACATCGGGGTAGGAGGTCCCCAATGGCAGCCACTCCCAGCCACGTCCATGCTTTTTGAGGAGACAAGATCTTTCCTCTCATTCATACCCACAGTGCCTGCCGACCTGAAATGCCTTTGATGAGCCAGGAGAAATATGTTTCTAATTTTGTATAAGCCAGTCCATAACCATTTATAGAAACCCAGCAAGGTAGGCTTCCTTGTTTTAATTTCTCAGACGGTAAAATCCAAACTTCAGAAAGTTAAGAGATTGTTGGATGTCATCCAACCAGATGTGGGAGAGCAGGGAGGAGAAACCACGTTCATCAGACCCGTAGACCCTCATGGTCCTCCTGCCATGCTGTGTTGTCCACTAAAGCCAGAGCACCAGGCTTTGTCTCCACCTCAGGGCCACCTCACCACCCACTCCTGTCCCCTGGAAAAGGCCCCAGGGAGCCAGTCCACCCTGGTCACTGGGGCGGACCTGGGCCGGGCAGCAGATGTCTCCTTGCAAAGAGCACTGTGCCCACAGCGTGTCACCAACAAGACAAACTCCTGCTTGAGCTTCTGATCCACAGTTTTACTCACGGATTCATTCAACAGATACTCTCTGCTTATTAGATGCCACATGATGTTGTAGGTGCTGGAGATTTAGCAGGACAAAAAACAGACGAGCATGCCTGCCCTTGGGAGCTCACAGTTTATAAGAGCATTATAGAAAAATAAAGAGCAAAGCGTATGGTAGGTCAGATAATGCTAAGGGCTGTGGGTAAAAATTAGGATGGAGGTAGGATGGGATGTGTACGGAGGGGAGTAGGAATTACTATTATAAACAAGGTGGCCAGGAGGCCCTATCTATACAGTGACGGGGAGGGGAGCCCCAAAGGAGGAGAGAGAGGACAAGGCAGAGATCCAGGGGAACTGCGTCTCTCATGGAGGAAACGGCTAGGGCAAAGTCTCTGGGGCAGAGAGCACTTGGTATGCATGAAAAACTGGGAATTAGCAAGAAACGGCAAATTCTCTCAGGAAGAACTGACATCTCAACCTAACTTGTACGAAGGAGTAAATATCCAATATCAGGGTTTTTCTGAAGTTGTCGCTGTTATGTTTTTAATCAGAGAAGAGGATGCCTCGTGTCACAGGGGGTGGAGAATAAATGAGGGGAACGGGTCTGTCAAGGGAAGAGTATGTTGTTTGAAGGTGAGCCTCTGTCCTTGCTTTCATGCAGTGATCTCAGCCTGAGCACAGAGGGGAAGCAGGGACGGCCACCCCGAAGGGGAAGAAGGCTATTAACAATCATGATCTGAGGTTGCCAGGATGGGAAGAGGGGACTGAGGGCAGGCAAGGTGGAAACCCTGGGGAGGATGTGCTCAGACTGGGGGAGAGGTGCTCTCTTGAGCTGATCCTGGCCTAAGGCTTTAGTAGACAGTCTCCCTTCACACCAACTAGAGAAAGGTTATTCTGCACCTACTTTTCTTTTTTTATTGTTATGTTAACCACCATACATTACATCATTAGTTTTTGATGTAGTGTTCCATGATTCATTGTTTGTGCATAACACCCAGTGCTCCATGCAGAACGTGCCCTCTTTAATACCCATCACCAGGCTAACCCATCCTCCCACCCCCCTCCCCTCTAGAACCCTCAGTTTGTTTTTCAGAGTCCATCGTCTCTCATGGTTCTTCTCCCCCTCTGATTTCCCCCCCTTCATCCTTCCCCTCCTGATATCTTCTTTTTTTTTTTCTTAACATATATTGCATTATTTGTTTCAGAGGTACAGATCTGAGATTCAACAGTCTTGCACAATTCACAGCGCTTACCAGAGCACATACCCTCCCCAGTGTCTATCACCCAGTCACCCCATCCCTCCCACCCCCCACCACTCCAGCAACCCTCAGTTTGTTTCCTAAGATTAAGAATTCCTCATATCAGTGAGGTCATATGATACATGTCTTTCTCTGATTGACTTATTTCGCTCAGCATAATACCCTCCAGTTCCATCCACGTCGTTGCAAATGGCAAGATCTCATTCCTTTTGATGGCTGCACAATATTCCATTGTATATATATGCCACTTCTTCTTTAGCCATTCATCTGTCGATGGACATCTTGGCTCTTTCCACAGTTTGGCTATTGTGGACATTGCTGCTATAAACATTGGGGTGCACGTACCCCTTCGGATCCCTACTTTTGTATCTTTGGGGTAAATACCCAGTAGCTGCACCTACTTTTCTAAAGGCTCGCTGGTGTTCTGAGGGCTGCTGGTGGGCAATCCCTCCTTGCCCACCCTCCACTGTGTGCACGGCTCTCCCTAGGACCCCGGGCTACTCTCTGGGCTCCACGTCTGACAGCGACACACACCAGGACCGGTGTTGCCCATCGGCTCTGAGGTCAGGACTGTGAAGCCGCTCCCCTTGCTCCACTGGAGGGGGGAGGGCAGAGGAAAGGAATGGTCCCAGGAGGATAGAAGCTGGGGGGCTCCCCAAAGCTGCACAGAAGGAACCACTCCCACTGCCCCGCCTCCTGCAGGCAGAGGACCACAGAGCCGGTCCAAGGACGAACAAGTTCTCTTCACACCCTGCACGTGGAAACCGTGAAAGCTTTCTAGCTCACCTGCCGTTCACTGGCAGCAGACTTGCAGGACAAGCTGGACCCGTTCAGGAGATAAAGTCATCAGAACCCACTAGACCAGGACAGTCCAGTTCCCAAACAAGGAGAAAACGGGGTCTGAACTCTAGTGGGGCTCCTGGTCCTGGCAAAGCTGCTGCCAAACCTCAGCCTGTCCGTGGGGGAGAGGGAGGGAAGATAGGGAAGGACAGTCTGGAGACCTGGAGGACCTGGTCCACACCGCCTGTCACAGGCCCTTGGGGCTCGGCCCTGGGGCCCTTCGTCACACCCGAGCTGAGGTTTGCAGTGCTAAACCCGAGGCTCCGGGGATCAGGAACTTCCCGCGGCCCCAGGGCTGCCTGGGTCCCCGCCCCACCTGCCTTATGAAGGCCCCGGGGTCCGAGGGGCGCCGGTGAGGGGCTCGCACGCGCACCGCGGAGGGTCTGTGCGCACCGCGGGCTGTGCGCGGCTCCCCCTGCGCGAGCAGGCCCCCCTGACCGAGGCCACGCTTAGCGCCAGAGTCCGGCCGGGGGAGACGGTAGCTCAGATGCAAGCCGCGCAGCGATCTCGGGGGCAGGAGTCTTCAGGCGCGGGGAACCCGCATGATCCCCCGGTGCGATTCCGGGGAGCAGCGCTGACCCCCGTGTGGGAGCGCCCGTGTGCTACGATGTCAACAGGAACGGCTTCCCGAATGCACACGCAGCACGCGCACACGAGCCATTGAAATGACCACCTTTGCCCGTGAGCCCCTGGGGGCCTCCAGTGCTCCATCTTACAGCCCGTGCATCTGACCACTGGCCCTGTCTTCATTCGGGATCATTAACTTAGCAAACGAGGGTAAGTTGAAACTTTTGAAAAGATAAATGTTAGCGTCAGTCTCTGTGAATCTTACATCTTACTCTTGTTCCGTTTTCTGTTTGTGTTTTTAACATCTTGAAGCTCTTGGTGTCCATGAAGTATCCAGTCGTTGCTGCGTATCTTAGAGACCATTCCACACGACCAGGTAGTAAAGAGTATTCTCAGGTGAGCAGGTCCCCTCCCCTCTCCTCGCCGTCCCCTCCCTGACTGCCGGAGGTCAAAATCACCCCTCTCAAGGGCGCTCTCTGGCCCCAACCGCGTGGACGCCTGCTTGCTGAGGCGCTGTGCCTTCCTCAGACCCTTTCCTGGCCCGGTTCCCTTGCTCGGAATGTGTTTCTTTCTCTGCTGATTTAGAACACTTCTCAGCTGTCCGCGCTTTAGCCGTGGGCACATGTCTACTGCACCCCCGTGGTGACTGACACTTGCAGAATGTCACCATGCTCATTCCCGGTGGTCGGGGCCCAGAGCTGCAAGGCAGGTAGAGCAGAGGACGGGAGGACGGGACCAGGAGCCCAGGCCCAGAAGCAGCTCTGGAGGCCGGAAAAACGACCCCCAGGACTCCCCTGGACTGTACAGCACTCCCCGCCTCATGCCCCACTCCCCCGACTCCGGCTCATTTTCTGAGATAATGAGCGCAAAGCAGGTACCTACTCCATCTACCCTGTTCGGGGAGAGGAAGACAGGAGCAAGTGGGCCAGGAGGGTGAGGAGATCGCAGGGCCGAGTCCCAGGGGTAGGTGGGCCCGGGCTCTGCTGGGAGGTGAGGACCAACTCCCTCTCGTGTGGACCATGGGTCCCTGCCAGTGCCTGGGAGCAAACACAGGGCACCGTGGGTGGCTCCGTGCCTTGAGTAAGTTTCTCCAGTCCCTGAACATCGGGCCCCTCGTGTGCTAACAGGGAATGTAGAAAAGCTTACTTTCAAAGGCCTTTGTGAAAACCAGAATACCCATGCAAAGTCAAGAGCATCTGGAAGGACAGTAAGCACTCAGTGATCGCTGGCTGCTTCTGCTACCTCTAGAATTACTGGAATGAGCAGCACTGCCAGCATGACTATCACTCCGGGCCCCCAAATGCCAAGAACCTGGCATCCGAACTCCCCTCTTGACCATTACCCGATCCCTCTCTCTGTGTGGCTCCTCCGTCCCCCCAAGGACATCTCTTCAGAAGGGGCTCTGAGTGGAGAAGGAAAGGGAGATAAAGTCATGCCTCTTCCCCTAAAGCACCCTACTTCTTGCCAAGAACGTGCCCCCCCCCGCCCCCTTGAGCCCTCCCGTCTTCCTCCCACCTCCACCATGCAGACAGCAGGGAGGAGAAATAAGGGAACAAGTTCCCTTCATCACAATGGTGAGCGTGCCCCTAACTACGTTGAGATTCAGGTTTGCAGAAAACTTCTCAGCTGCTGGTTCTAACGGGGTCTTCCCAGCTCTCTGATCTATGTATTCATATCATCTGATCATTGTGACAGATACCTATCGGGTTTGTCAAACCGGCAGTGGGCTTAGAGAGGCGTTTGAGGAAAACAAGCCTGACTCAGGAACCCATCTTTGCTCACATTGCTGGGAAGAGGCCAGGTCAGAGCAGGAGCCCCCGAATCACGCCTTCCTGCCCTTCCATGTCTGAAGGTGATGCTCACTCTGTGGGAAGAATGATGGGAATCCAGGCAAACAAAAGTTGGTTACAGAAGGCCACCTTCTTCCCCTCTGTGTCCATGGTGACGGGGATGACAGGAGCAAACAGCATGAAGGCTTCAGGCCCACCCACAAAACAGATGCTGGAGGGCCCAATTCTACCACTTCAAGGACCAAGAAGAGTCCCCAGCCCCCCACGCCCTCTCCTGAAAGCTGCTTGCATGATGCTCCAAGGTGCGTGTTTGAAAACATTCCCATGACACATGCTCTTTTCTTCTTTCCCAGACCAACAGCAATGGCCCATGATGATTTCAAAAAGAAGGCACTGGCTTGCTAATTCACTGTCAGCTCAGTGACTCCATGGGGTGACATGACTCTGTCCTCAGGTAGACATCAATCCAGAGGATGCTCGAGAGGGGCTCCCTTTCTTCCTGAAGAAACAAGAAAGGGTCACTAAAGTTGAGGGACCATGTGCACATTTCCTATGCACAAGATACTGCACTTGAAGTCCAGGGCGTGATCGGGTCCTGCCTCAAAGCATAGCTTTAGTTGGGTCACGTGCCAAGTCTGCGGTCCTGGGCAAGTTACGTAAATTCACGTACCTGACGTTTCAGTCCGTGGCTAACAACATCAGGGTCCGGTCCCAGAACCACGTGGGAGTGGAGATCACACGTGCAGGTGAGCTAGTACAATGCTTTGCATACCCCGAGTGTTCAGAATGTGGTCCTAAGGAGTGCATTCAATTCTCAGACTTAAATTCCTAGACAGATAAAATCATACGAGTTTTACAGAAAGGAAACGGAGGTCCAGAGAAACTGAACAGTCTGCCGAAGGACACGTGGCATGTGACTAAGAACTCCTATCTTCCTCGACTCCAATCTGTCCGCTGCAAAAAAATCACGTTTGAAAATAATGCAATATATGTTAAGAAAAAAAAGAAGAAGAAGAAGAAGAAGAAGAAGAAGAAGAAGAAGAAGAAGAAGAAGAAGAAGAAGAAGAAGAAGAAGGAGAAGAAGAAGAAGAAGAAGAAGATAGCAGGAGGGGAAGAATGAAGGGGGGGAAATCGGAGGGGGTAGACGAACCATGAGAGACGATGGACTCTGAAAAACAAACAGGGTTCTGGAGGGGAGGGGGGTGGGAGGATGGGTTAGCCTGGTGGTGGGTATTGAGGAGGGCACATTCTGCATGGAGCACTGGGTGTTGTGCACAAACAATGAATCATGGAACACTACATCAAAAACTAATGATGTAATGTATGGGGATAATATAAGAATAAAAAAATTAAAAAAAATCACATTTGATATCTAAGGAAAGATCATATTTAAGAAGGGTATTCCACAAAGGACCTCTGAAAGCTAGGCCAACCCTCAATTTTTAGCCACAATTTTATGTTTTTCAATGTGATAATTTCATGATCATCTAATTAAGCAAACTGGTTCATTACCAACAACACCAAGGTGCTAATTCAATCCCCGCCTGTGACTTCCTTTTCAAGCTTGTTTACCTGGGAATCCGTGTGTAACTATAGAAAATTCCCACAGCAAGCACGAGGAGGGTGGGGGAGATCCCCCCGTGTAGTATTTCTCCAAACTGGAGTCCAAATTCTCCAGGCCCCCGAGGTTTAATTACCTGCTGTTTCGGGGGTGGCAGCCCGACAGACCCTCCCCACCCGCATGTACACACACTCCCCATGAGGGAACAAGGGGGGGGGGCAAAGCCTGGAGTCTGCATTCAATTTGGAACTTGAAACGGAACTTTCACCTTTTTCAGCAAATTCTGTGTGTTCCAAAGGTTTAACTTTCTCTCCACTGCGCAGAAGGAAGAACAACTACGGTGCTTATTTTAACCCAGAGTGTGAGCGAGAAACCCCTTTGGAACCTAGCAATTGGTTTTTGTTTTGTGACCAGCCAGTGCCACAAAAGAGGGACCCACCCCCTCCCAAGCATTGAATTAACCCTATGTGAGACGGGCAGAGGATTAAGAAGGTTGGCTCAGGCCCCATTCAGAAGGTTCCGAGGGGGGCTTTTTCAGAGGATTCTTCCAAACAAAGGTTGCCAAACTAAGTAGCTTTTTTTTGTTGTTGCTTTAGCTCTGGTCTATTGTTACCAGGGAAAGCGACCTTTTCCACTTAATTGGGGCTTTAGAATTCCACCTCTATTGTGTTTGTATATAAGAAACACTGCTAAGGGGCCATGTAAGTTTATGAATATAAGCCTTTCTGCATTGGGTGAATCCAAGGCGATTTAGCTATGTATTTGCGTCTAATAATGCCAGTTACTCTAATAAAAAGAATCATAAAATAATAAGCACGACGATATGCGTTTCCATATATCGCGTTTCTATGATATGGCAGGCGCTATAGTGGATGCTTTGCATATTTTGTTTCTAACTGTGGGTTACAGAGCAGGACTCTGAAGTTCCAGCAGAAGGCAAGACAGGGAAATCAAGCCACACCAACACATCACGCCACTGGCCCCAAGATGTCTTTTACTACACTTTCTGCTTCTGCTTAGTTACCCAATCTTCTGTTTTAGGGCTGCAGTGAGATTGTAAGCTCCGAAAAGACAAGAGAGTAACATGTGTGTCTGTTTGTAGACACAGTTAAAAGTGTGAATGCCGGGCGCCTGGGTGGCTCAGTTGGTTAAGCGACTGCCTTCGGCTCAGGTCATGATCCTGGAGTCCCGGGATCGAGTCCCGCATCGGGCTCCCTGCTCAGCAGGGAGTCTGCTTCTCCCTCTGACCCTCCTCCCTCTCATGCTCTCTGTCTCTCATTCTCTCTCTCTCAAATAAATAAATAAAATCTTAAAAAAAAAAAAAGTGTGAATGCCTACAAGGGACAGGCGGGGAACGTCCGTGGGTTCCTGGGGGTTGGCTAGTGCAGGACAGCAGGGAGTGGGGAGGTCTGAGGAAAACCGGGCTGACACCCCTCTCAAAGATACTCCATTCAAAGGGATTTTACTTATTTATTTTCAAACCACTAAGCCAACTGCGGGAAAGAGTTCTGGGTTTGGATTTGGAGCAGGGGCTCCCAGGGAGAGATAGATGCACTCTGCTCATGGTACCAAGCTGATGTGACAGAGCCACCTCCAGCCCACAGACCCAGGGTCTCGTGGTGTGCACAAGGCTCTCAAAGCCAGGAGATTCCATGTTCAGTTCCAGATCTGGCTTCCGTGGAACTCTAGACCATGGGTCTTCAGCAGATGGCTCTGGACGGGACAGGCTTTCCCCGTGGCATGGTACCTGGCCTGCTTCTCCCCTTTGTGCCAGCCGCCTTGTCTGCGTGGCTACTTGAGTTTGTCACCTCTGTGCCGAAGGGAGTGCACTTCTCAGGGACCACTTTTCTTTCCTCAGGTGTAGGGTTACAGGAACCCTTACCTTTGCCTTTTGGCACAGAAATAATATACACACCTAATTCACAAACTAAAGGTGGCGGAGTCTTTAATTCAGTGAGTAAGGTACTATGCTCAACGGCATTTTACAAATTTAATGCAACAAACCAACTGACCGACCAACCAACCCCAAAAGCATCCATCTATAGGGCATCAAAGAAGATTCTGCTCATGTATTCTGTTTGCCCTGATGACCATGAACATTTTATACCTAAAATATCGCACAGGTTTGTAAGTAGCTAATAAACCTGTGTAGAGGATGTCTTTTGCCCTATATGTATATGAAAATGAGAAAAAGAGAAAGAAATGTGTTCTTACAGAACTTGTCCAGCTATCCAAAGGTATCATCAAAAGAGCCTGGATGTCAAAGGAATCAAGCCCTTGTCTAGGATGGGGGACTATGAACCCCCAGTCTTCCTGGTCCCCTTTAGTGGCCCACACAAAGTCTTAGACATTGAGGAATTTAATGCTTATTAGGTGATTAATCAAGTATTTGAACAATTAAGTTGAATCTGGACATTCCACTTCATTTTATATACTGAAATATTCATGTTGTAGCTGAAATGCTTCACATGGTTGGAACTTAGCCTTTTAGCAAAGTCACCTATTAGTAAAATGGACACCGGCCACAATGTAAGAAAATAAATGACAATAAGATACCAAACAAGGAAATAAGCAGACAAAACCTCTTTGCATCAGTTGATGTAGAAGTTTCAAAAGTCCTGCTGTGAATGCCAGGTGCTCAGCTCCCTCTGGACAGCTTGAAATCCTTACGGGTGTTCTTAGTTTATAGGTGTGTATAACCAGCTTTGGTATCATAGTCCTAATTTTCTTCCAGATTGGGTGAAAAATATCTACATTGAGAAACACAGCTATTGTAGGGAAATGCACCAGTAATGGAAAAAAAAAAATAGAAATTGACAATTGACTGAGGTGGGGTGGAATGAAACCCTGAGAACCACCGAAATTAATATGTAAATTCAAAAGATGTGGTAGTCTAGGGCTATTAAGAATAGAAGAAAACCTCCCTGCAGAGCCCTGAAAATATCACTGACATATATCATGCTTTATGTTGTTTGCTCTTCTTAAGAAGGAAGAAAACTACATAATAAAATTTAAAGGATTTCCATACAAAATTGTCAAAAAACTTTACAGATGCCCAGCTTTTGGGGCAGTTCGCAGCTCCACACGGACTCACTCCTTCTTGAGTCTCAGACTCCTAACACTGTTCTAGTTTTGTCGTTAAATCATTTTTCCTATAAATCTGACCATTGTGTAAAACTGGGTGTGGCATGGCGGCTAGCCTCCGCACCTCCCGGCTGTCTCTGTGATCCGTGCCGAGTCCACAATGTCACTGGGTCACTGTGGCCTTGATTTATACACTATCTACTTTAACCCTCCATTCTCCCACGTCCCTCTCCATTATTTCTAACAAATGCTACCTGCCACCCAGGAGCAAAACCGGAGTACAACTTGAAGCAGGGTACAGAGCGTATCTCTCTAAACATAATACAACAATGGGATGTGCACACGTGTTCCATCTATGCAAGGGATGGCAGGTAAGTAGGTGGGGGGAGGGGTGTGTATTCCAGGGAAACTGGAGTTACAGAAATAAACGCGGAATGGACCGGGACTTTGGGCTGCAGGTGGCTGACCCTGCCTAGGGTTTGCTTTCCCATAACAAGGAACTTTCTGAATTGGAGCAAGAACCAAGAGGAAGGCATTGGATACAGCTCAGAGAGGACGAGCTGGAAGTCAGAAAAAAATCCTGTGTAGGTTTCTAGGATGCCTGGCATTTTCTTCCTAAAAGTTAGACAAGTTGTCAATAGGATACCAGGTTTCAGAAACCACACACTGTGACAGAGATGATGAGGCTACTGTACAGATGGTGCAGATCCTGCAGAGCTGGTGCAGATATTGTACAGATGGTGCAGATCCTGCGGAACTGGCACAAATACTGTACAGATGGTGAGATACTGTGGAGCTGGTGCAGATACTGTACAGATGGTGCAGATACTGTAAGATGGTACAGATACTGTACAGATGGTGCAGAACCTGCAGAGCTGGTGCAGATACTGTAAGATGGTACAGATACTTTACAGATGGTGCAGATACTGTACAGATGGTGCATATCCTGCAGAGCTGGTGCAGATATTGTACAGATGGTGCAGATCCTGCAGAACTGGCACAGATACTGTACAGATGGTGAGATACTGTGGAGCTGGTGCAGATACTGTACAGATGGTGCAGATACTGTAAGATGGTACAGATACTGTACAGATGGTGCAGAACCTGCAGAGCTGGTGCAGATACTGTAAGATGGTACAGATACTTTACAGATGGTGCAGATACTGTACAGATGGTGCATATCCTGCAGAGCTGGTGCAGATCCTGCAGAGCTGGTGCAGATACTGTACAGATGGTGCAAATAGTGTACAGATGGTGCAGATACTGTGGAGCTGGTGCAGATACTGTACAGATGGTGAGATACTGTGGAGCTGGTGCAGATACTGTACAGATGGTGCAGATACTGTAAGATGGTGCAGATACTTTACAGATGGTGCAGATACTGTACAGATGGTGCGATACTTCAGAGCTGGTGCAGATACTGTACAGATGGTGCAGATACTGTACAGATGGTGCAGATCCTGCAGAGCTGGTGCAGATACTGTACAGATGTTGGAGGTCCTGCAGAGCTGGTGCAGATACTGTACAGATGGTGCAGATACTTTACAGATGGTGCAGATACTGCAGAGCTGGTGCAGATACTGTACAGATGGTGCAGATACTGTACAGATGGTGCAGATCCTGCAGAGCTGGTGCAGATACTGTACAGATGTTGGAGGTCCTGCAGAGCTGGTGCAGATACTGTACAGATGGTGCAGATACTTTACAGATGGTGCAGATACTGCAGAGCTGGTGCAGATACTGTACAGATGGTGCAGATACTTTACAGATGGTGCAGATACTGTACAGATGGTGCGATACTCCAGAGCTGGTGCAGATACTGTACAGATGGTGCATATCCTGCAGAGCTGGTGCAGATCCTGCGGAGCTGGTGCAGATACTGTACAGGTGGTGCAGATACTGCGGAGCTGGTGCAGATAGTGAACAGATGGTGCAGATCCTGCAGAGCTGGTGCAGATACTGTACAGATGTTGGAGGTCCTGCAGAGCTGGTGCAGATACTGTACAGATGGTGCAGATACTGTAAGATGGTGCAGATACTGTACAGATGTTGGAGGTCCTGCAGAGCTGGTGCAGATACTGTACAGATGTTGGAGGTCCTGCAGAGCTGGTGCAGATACTGTACAGATGGTGCAGATACTGTAAGATGGTGCAGATACTGTACAGATGTTGGAGGTCCTGCAGAGCTGGTGCAGATACTGTACAGATGGTGCAGATACTGTACAGATGGTGCAGATCCTGCAGAGCCTGTGCAGATACTGTACAGATGGTGCAGATCCTGCAGAGCTGGTGCAAATACTGTACAGATGTTAGAGGTCCTGCAGAGCTGGTGCAGATACTGTACAGATGGTGCAGATACTGTAAGATGGTGCAGATACTGTACAGATGGTGCAGGTCCTGCAGAGCTGGTGAGGAGCCCATAGGTTAAGAGATGGAGGCATGGCAGTTCTGAGGAGGGCACTGAAAGCCTTGTCCAGGCTGCAAAGATGGGGTTTGGTGGCACAGAGGAAGAACGCTGAGCACAGACTGGGTGGAGACAGAGAAATCCTGGCAAAGAGTGATGATGTTTCATGTGTTTGAGCTACAGCTGGCGTGGGCTGAGAAGGGTCCTGTGCTTAAGCAGGCACACGCACACTAAAACAGCCCAAGGAAAAAAACTGCATGTGCATGTGTGTGTGCAGGCGTGCACAGAAGTGAATGGAACTCCTTATGAGAGTGTGAATTTTGAGACAGAGAAGGCAAAAATAAGACATGAAAGGCAGGGGCAGGCCATGGGGACTTGATTTCCCCAGGAAAGCAGCTGTGATTCTGAGAAGCAGAGGCCTCCCCAGTGCTTCACCTGCGTGCCTCCTGCTGGCGCCCCAAGCCGGAGCTCCAGAGTCTGCTGCCCTGGTACCCTCTGCCCAGCTGATGCCAGGACCATACCCTCTGGTAGTTGCAGGAAGCCCACCCGAGGGCTGGGGACCCTGCTCTCTAGCACAAAACAGAAAGGATCCTTCCTGCCTTGCACGAGGGCTGTTCCTGGAGAGGTCCCCTCCGCTGATAGAATCACCATGGTGACTCTCCTTAGAAGCTATTCGCTGGGCCCTGGTTCCACCGGAGAGACCCAAGACCCACCTGCTCCGGTGCTCTGATATCCTCCAGCCCCTTGCCGACTGGGCATGGGCTCCTCATCCTTTGATCCACTTGCAGAGGAGAACATTCTGTGCTATGGCCACAGGTGGGCCCACCCTGGCTGCACATTAGAATCATTTGGAAACTAAAAGTACATATTTGTGCAGACCAGTCCAATCAGATCTTTGAGAAAAAGGTGCAGCAGTGGTAGCCCACAGGCGACTCCCATGTGCACGCAGGCTTGGGAGCTCTCGCCATCCACTGGCCACCCTCCACGCCGGGGTAGCTGCTCACCCATATCCTGGCCTCCCTGGCAGCCCCCCGCCCTGCCTGTGCCTGGATCTGCTTTACCCAGGAAAGGAGAGTGGTGGGGCTAGAACAGAGCTTCCCTAACATCAGCGCACATTCAAGTTGTCCAAGAATCTTATGAGAGGGTGGATTCTGATTTGGTACGTCTTAGGTTCTGAGAATCTGCATTTCCAACAAGCTCCTGGGTGATGCCTATCTGCTGGTCTGAGGACCACACTTCAGGTAGCAGTTTCTGGTTGCAAGAGTCAGGGCAGCATTCAGATGAGGAGGGCATGGTAAGCTGTTTGAGAAGAATGGACCCGTGGGAGTTGGAGAACCTAGGGGGCTTCCTGGAGGAGGTGTGAGCTGGAGGTGGGTGGGCCTGGGAAGAGCAGGAAAGGCTGCATGGGAGACAACAGAAGACAGTAGAGAGAGGCGCCTGCTAGGGCTCACATCCTATCCCAATGTCTCTGCCCACTTTCCTTGTCTCCTCTGTGCGTATTGGTGCGGCCCTTCCTCTAGGCTCGTGAGTTTTAAAACACTGCATAGACGTTTCTCTTTTTACATCTAATTCCTACTGTTTTGTGTTGTACTTTTTACTTTTTTGTTCAGGCTTTTGCTTGTGCAGGTGGTACAGGATGGAATGTCCTTCTCTTCTTTTCTGCCTCATGAGCAACCACTGGTCCTTCAAAACCCATCTTAAATTACACGTTATCTCTAGTATTCCCTAACCGCGGACCTCAGGCAGCATTACTGGTTTTCTCAGCCACGCTCCCACAGCTGTCAACCCTTAGATTTGTAACAGATCCCTCACTCTGTGGCAGGAGAGCACATTTTAGTGCTTCCAAATTCTCATGGGATGTAAATCTTATGGATTCAGGAAAGAGGTACTGAAATTTCCAGGAATTCTAAAGTATTCCTGAAACCATAAGTTATTCTGTATTTTTTTTTTTTTGCAACACTATATTCATGTGGTTTTCAATGAATGTCCAAAATAATACACAGTGAATCATTTTTCTGTGACTAGGGGTTATATTAAAAGAGACTTTCTGTTAAATATGCATTATAATGAATACATGATTTATTCTTATGAACCCACATGATGGGAAAGATTAGATATTTCAATAACAAGAAAGAAATGATCTCCACCTAATATAAATATTTGATAATAAAAAATGCTAAAACAAAGATATAGGAACCCAAAATAAATGCCAAATAAAAATTGCTTTAAAAATAGAAGATGTCATCGTGAATATTTAATATTTGAAATCGTTATTCTTAGAATGAAATTTTAAAACAAGCAAAATATGAATTGCTCTACTCAATAATATTGATCTTAGTTACAAGGCAAATATTCCAGACATAGAAAAATTTCTTTCACTTAGTGCTGACGTTTAAATTGTTGTGGGATGACCCAAAAGCATCTTCACCTCAGACGGAACCACAGCATCTCTTCGTATAAGCTCTCATCCTGTTTTAATCTTGAAAATGCTGTGTCCACTCGTCTTGGGTTTGGTTTTAGTGTTGAAATCATTAGTGCCTTTGCATAGTCTAATTTTAATGAGTTTTTAATTCTATGACAGAATATTCCACAGAAGCATTCAGATCCCCTCTTTGAATCTCTTGCTTTAAAATACTGACAAAGAGCCAGAGCCTATGTGGTGGGTGCCCACACACCAAAAACCATGAGCCGCAGAGACCTCTGGGCTCATCTTCAAATTCCGCCACTGTGGCTCAGTGCCTGCCGCACACCACTGGCCGTAAAAACAACATGCTGTGCTTTCTCTTTGTGGTGTGTGCAGATGTTTGTTTTGTACACCAGAGAGGGTCCTCAAGCCTTAGATGTTAGAATTGTGTGCAACAGAGAGGATAAATAAACAATGCTGTAGAATTCACAGGAGGAAGACACTCCCCACCAACATGGAGCATGAAGAGTCAGCTCTCCAAGGACCAGGGCACAGACTCAGAACCTCCAGGTGGAGGCCAGAAATTGGGGGTCCAGGAAGGGAGGCCAGGTCTGAGTGGGGGGGGCAGTAACTCAGGCCAAAGGCTGCCGACCTCAATGCTGTAACGTTAAAGTCCCCTCAAACTGTGCCTCGTTTCTAACACGCAACCTGGTCCTTAGGGACCCCTCCCACATGCCAGCCCGGTCCTCAGCTCATTGCTGGGAACCACTCTAGAGGAGGTTTGCTAAAATGACTTACTGACTCAACCCATGCGGGAGCTCTTATGAGATGTCACCTCGTGGCCTTTCCTCACTGAAGCCCCTCGTGCATCTAGCTGCTTGTTTACGAGTCATCCCGTGGCTGACAGGAAGGGTCAGAGGACCTAGGTCTGAGGGGGTGGATATCAGCAGAGGCTCGGGCTGGAACCAGTCAGATCACGAGGCGCACAGGCCACACGGTGACAGGACTGTGTCCTCTGCGAGTGGGGCCAATGGCTCTCGGATTATTCTGGCTGAGGATTCCATGCCCCTTGCACGCAAATGCCACAGAGCCCATGGAACCTCTCTCGAGCCTTTGTGCACTAGGGATGGAATGGCACCCACCTTGCCCTGGGCATCAAGACCTGCACAGACCACCCCAGGACCTTTGCACTGATTATCCCCTCCCCTCAGCTTAATGCTCACATCATAAGCAGCCTTTCCTGATAACTTAGTCCAAAATCAATTCCCCAGTCCTTATCAGAGCTCTCCATTTTAATTTCCTGCTTACTATTCATCAGCATCTGATACTTTTTATTTCCCTTTCTTTCTTTGTCTAATTTTCTGTCCCACCTCCCCTGCGGTAGCCTATCAGCTCCCTGAGAGCACAGCCCTTACTTATTTTTCATTTTCTTCTCAATATTTAGAATAGTGTCCGACATGGAGCAGGTGCACAACAAACATTTGTTAAATGAATGAAAATAAGGAGGCAGAAGCAAGACTTAGAACCTTCCCGCACACACACTGCCCTAGAAAAAGAAGACATGTTTTCAGAATAGACTCCAGCTTTACAAAATTTAGAAAAATTTAGTTTCACCACCCCCATTACTGTCTTCTACCTGCCACCCTGGTCAGGCCCCTGAAGTACACTGTCTTCCTTAGAGGGGCGTTTTACTCAGCCAAGATGTATCTCTCCAGTATTTATCCATCAGTTCTTGAAGTCACAAAGCAAAATGACAGATAAGCAAACGAACCCTTTATCATCCCTGTAGACATGTAAGCACTGTCAGCCAATGATACAGTAAGAACCAGGATCAAAGGACCTGGCAGCTCATGTCAGCGCCTCTACAAATCTGGGAAAACGACTTCCTTCTTGCAATCTTAATTTCCTCACCTATAAAAAGAAGGGATTGATTCTAGGCCAAAAACATTCTAGATGAATGTGAATGTTCGTGTCTGGGAAGGTCATGCCACCATTCAAGTGTATTTTTAAAAAATTTTGAGTGACAAAAGAAAATGATTATGGTAAAAGGCCAAGACTTGAAAACATAAATATGTTCCAAATTGTGTAGAAAACTTTTAAACTGGGGAAATCGTGAATGATGAGAAGAGGTCTTATCTATACACTGGGGGACAATGCATGTTTTTTATGTTCATCTTTTTCTTTGTTCTTGAAGTTGTCGTGATCATTAAGGGTGTCATATTTTCACAGCCCCTTAGCCCCCATGAAATTAAATTGAGGGAAGCTAAGCAGGTAACTGCTAAGCTCCCATCGTGCCCCCATCGTCACGGCTGGCTTGGGAGTCGGTGGTGATTGCAGACCGGTCTGTACGTACTTCTCAGTGAGGTTGGTGTGGGGACGGACCAGACCAGGCATGGCCCCTCAAACACCGCATTCCCTTCACCCTGGCCACACTGAGGAATGGCCTCGAGAGCCAAAAGATACCAATATAAGGACACTTGGGTTTTGCTTGCACTCTGGGGAACGAGGACTTCTTTCATTAGGGAGCTTACCAATTAGAACTATGGGAGGTATCATCTGGGCCACTCATGGGGAATGTTTCTTTGTGAATAAAATGAACCCAGAACAAAGCAGACCTGAGAAATAGAGAAAAATTAAAACAAACAAACAAACACGAACACTGATTTCTGTTGACTTCATTGAACCCCTGTATCCAGCAGTCATGGAACAAAACCACATGCTGATCCTTTTGGTCTCCTGACCCAACACATTTCCTTTCTTGTCTAAACCGGTCTGAGATGTATTTGTGGCAATGCAAGGATGCAGGGCTTGTCATCCGCCTGTCCTAACCTGGTCTTTCCAGGGGGCCCCGCACAAAGGGCGACAAGGTCCCCCCAGACGGTGCCATGGGACAGCCGTGCCCCCTCCGGTGCCTCTTCTCACGAGCAGGGCTGATCAGGGTCCGTGCTGAATGTGCACCCAGGTCCCTCAGGGGCGGCTGCCTCGTTTTCCGTGTGAGGGGGCTCTAACTTCGATTCTGGGACCGAGTGAGAGCCGTTTAGGCCTCTCTGCAAACCGTCCGTGTCTGGTTGCGGTACACTCCCATGTGAGAACCAAGCAAGGCTGAAATGAATACTTGAAGAGCCGTGACTTATTTCCGCGGAGTTTGTGACTGTCCTTGCCCGCTGCGCAGTCCGGCATTCCCGTTCTTTGGGCTGCACCCTGAGCAGTCCGGCACAGGCTGAACAGGCGGTCCCGGGCCGGCAAGGAGGCTCTTGGTGGAGCCCAGTGCACCTGCTGCACTCAGCCTCTGGAGCTGTAGCCCCCTGCCTCCTCCGGTCCTGGGATCGCAGCCCTGGTCTCCTACTTCGGTGCCCTGGTTTCGCTGTCGTTCTCTGCGGGTTCCCTGTCCTGTGGAAGACCAAAAACCTCTCGGAAGCCTCTGGAGCCTTCTACAGAGGATGGATGCTCCCTTTCTCTGCCTGTGGTTGAACAAGTTTCTCCCTACTGTGTGCCAGACTCTGGGTGTACCAGATGCTGAAGCCATGGCTCCCGCGCCCCTCCTCCCCCTGCATCAGGTTAGTGGGGGATGCAGGTAATTATAATACAGTGCTCTGTAATAGAAACAAAACAGGGAGCTTTCAGAGTAAGGAGCTAAACACCTAAAATAGCCCCAAGATGTTTTTGGGAGAAACCACAGCTACACTGGGTCTTAAACAATGAACAGAGGTCATACATTTTGCTGGAGGGGGTGTTACAGGCTGAAGGTTCAGCCCAGAGACGGAAAGGTCGCATCAGGGAACCAGGAGGAACATAGAAGCAGTGAGCACATGTTGTGGGAAGCATGAAGCCGGAATCTCTGGAAAGGAGGCCAGGAGGGCACACAGAGCAAGGGAATAGGACACCATGGGGCTGGAATCAGCCTAGAGGGTCATTGGAAGAATCCCAAATGTAACCGTGAAGGCATCGAGGAGGAGTTAAAGGGATTTTATCAGGAAAGTAACAGTCATATTTGCTTTTCCAAGAGTTCAGTTGGAGGTGCAATTTGGATGAATCTTCTGGCTACTGACACCAGAATATTTGCCCCATCGTGAGCATGACCTGATGTCAGAGCCTACCCAGGGGATCAGACATGCTGGAGGTTGACCGCAACTTGGGTGTGGCTCACAGTCTTCACCCCCAATCAGCCATTGTGACCCATTCCGCCAGACTGTTTGCGAAATGTTTTCATCCCAAAGCCCGGAGCTTACTCCTGTCTGCGCTCTGTGCCTCAGCCCTGTCACTGGGGTCTCGCTTAACCCAAAGCTCCCTCAGGCCACTGCGGTCACAGCACCTGCTGAGCACCCCATGTTAACCTAATGGTTGTTCGGACCCTAACTAATGTGCTTATCACAACCCAAAACTGTGCCCCGTTCTTTTTTTAAATGCTCTGAAAGGCTAACAGCTCCCCTGAGGCTATAAATTAGACTTCGTGGCTTTTCCAAATCTGCACCTGTATTTTGCTGTCATTTTTTTCTGTTCCAAAGCACAGTCAGTGGATGCACAGTTTTTAGGAATGCTGAACACCAGACCCGGCACCCAGGGCTCAGCGAACAAAGGCAAATAGGAAACAGGTCTGTGTCCCGAGCAGCTCAAACCTGTCGCAGCAAGTATTTAACCATCTTTTCCGAAGAGGAGCTGAGCACCTAGGGCTCACGTGGTCTCCCCCAACACCACACAGCTTCCTGCTCACTGCAGGAGAGGTTCTGAATTTGAACTCAGCTCGCCAGGTGCCCTGGTGCACTCTGCTCACCAGCCCTCTATGGATACGGAGGAGCTGTAAGGAATCACCTCTGGGGACTTGCTAATCAGACTCATGGGCTGCGGTCACATAGGAGCCTCTGAGCTAGAATTCCCCACCAGCCAGATGCTCTTGGAAAGCGCCTCCCTGATTTTAGAGGTGGCTTCTTGAACAAAGTGCGTGATACCCACTCGTGCTTCTTAGAAAGAAATTAGGAAAACGGCGAAAAGCATGCAGCAATCAATCTGTCTGAGAGCAGCATCTAGCCCGGCAGACCGGCGTTCCCCACACGCACAGCCGAGACAGGACCCCAGCCAGCAGCGGCCCCGGCTCATCTCACCTGAGCAGGTTCTCAGCCGAGCTCCCTTTGTCACAGCAACAGTGGGCTCCCAGCCGGGGAGGTCTGTGCTCCAGCGTTGGCTTGTCTGGGAAGCAGCCATGCAGCCCCTGTTTCCTTGCAAGAGGCAGTCGTCAAAGCATCCTCTGGGCTGCAGAATGAAACTCGGTCTGGGGATCCCTCTTCAGGGCTCCCCGGGGTGCCTGGCACCGCCTGGCACAACCAGCCACGTCCGAGCTCCAGCCAGACTGCTGACCTGGCACCGGCGCTGTGTAATATCACTGTCTCGTACGGGGAGGCTTTAACTGTCTCGTCCCCAAGCTCAGAGCCCTCATGTCTCTGTAAGATGCTCCTCCTGCAGTGGACTGCTCGGTGCCCCGGGCTTCTCTCTGCCAGGGCTCCAGCCTTGCAGGGGCTCACTTAACCCAACCCCTACAAAAGATGTCACCCAAGGATCCATCATTTTTAGCAGTGTAATAATTAACCCCAGGGCTTCTGTGTAAGCCCTTTTCTTTTGTTAAGCCAATTAAAACACATTTTCAGCATTCAAATATTTGTAAATATTCTGGTGTTTTTCCATAAATACCTATAGGTCGAAGTCATTGTATTCTTTAAAAAAAAAAAAAAATCCAACAAGCACTCCTTCATTCCTGTGTAACATGCTGTTCTCATTTAATTTATAGGACTTGCAACTCCATATGGAAAGGATATGGTTGACTGGGGAGACATGGATATTTAAAAAAAAAAAAACAAACATAATCGCATAGGAAATTAATAATGCACGTTAGACTATGGATTATGTTGTTAGGGGAATGAATGCATAGGACAGAGGAAAAGGGCACAGAATTGACACTAGAGAGACCCAGTTTCCAGTTCCAAACCCAATACTCACTGAGCCGTACGGATTTGTGCAAGTGCCTGGTTCCCAGGCTTCACGCCCCTCCCAGGCTCGCTGAGCGCCAGCGTCACTTCGGACGTCACCACCAGCTAGGTTTTCCCTTCTGAAGCCGAGAAAAGAAAAGCTATCTACTTGTGGTTTTGGAGGCAGGGTGGCCCTTAGAGGGGTTGGTTGTTGGAATCCCTGAAGACCCCCGGCTTGGACTCACATCCCTGCCCCTTCTAGCTCTGTCACTCGGACAAATGTCAGAGAAGACAATGTCTCAGCGTCCTCATCTACCAGATGGGAGAACAGAGCTTGCCCCCGGCTGAGGCAGTTGCTGTAAGGACCGAATGAATCGTTACTTGCAAAACCACGGCTCCCGCTCAGTGAATGTTAGCTGTTACTATTACTCCTCTGGGGTCCTCGCTCTACCACAACTCTCTGAGCTACCGTGCCTTCTCGCCGGGACTGGATGTGCAAATCTCTTGTATCCACTCAAGAGTCAGAGTCTCACGGAGAGAGGGTTCTGCTGATGAGTGCAAAGACGAGGCAGGATCTCTGTGTTTAGGAGGCAGGATCTCGCCTTCAGAAGACAAAAACAAAGCCATTTGCTGAGCATTTACCATTCACTGGGGCATTCTGTAAAATACTTTTTCTCTGTTAACTGTTGTGTTTCAGGGCACCACGTAAAAGCATTTTTCTTTCAATAACCATTTAAAATGGTCCCGATCATAAAACAGGCTAATACTAATGTAGAAAGCTTATACAATTTGCCTGAAGCCATAGATGTAGTTAGTGTTGAGTCCAGGATGGGAGCCCCGGAAGTCCGCTTCCAAGCCCGCGTGAAGGGTGAAGTCATTCATCACATGAATCGGCGAGGAAAAGGAGGATTTCCAAGAGAACTTAGAAACTGGGATGAGGCTTTACAGAGGAGGAGGAGGGGGACAGCCTTTTCTCCCCAGCCATTCTGTTTTCGTGTGTAACTGTGATTGCCAACATTTTCTTGGCACATGAACTTCATCAAAAGTTTTTAAGCACGGACTTCAAAATATGTATTGCTACATGAATTATATATGGATGTCCTACACTGAGTAATGATAAATGACGGCAACAACAGCAAATGAGGATGGAACCGAGCAGACGAGTGTCCGTCTGCCTCCAGCTGGGGTCCCCGCACTTGACCCCCGCGGGTGAGGCTTCACACCAGCGACCGGGAGAGGAAGCCCGGGAACTGCTGCAGCCCTGGCATCACAGAGCAGGCGGAAGGTGGGCTTGGAGCCGAGGGACAGCGGCCGGACTGCCCACCTTCCACGCGAAGGGAGAAAGGAAATGCAGACGGGCAGAGAGGAGGAGCGTCCCCTCCTCACCAGGACAGACAGGATCCGCTGCCAGCCTCCCAGGTTGTAGGACAACGAAGAAGGGAAAAGAGCAACAGTAACAACAAAAGCCTCCCTCTGCCCACCACCCTGTCATCTGTTACATCACACACGCGATGCAGGTCCTTCCCCGCACGCTGGTGGCCATGCCGAGCATCGGTTCTGGCCACCGCAAGAGGTCTGTGCGTGAGGACCTTCTCTTCCAGTCCGTTCTGGGGTTCCGAGTATTGCTAAGTGTGTACCTTTTGGTTGAGGCTCTTCTCCTTTACACAGGCTATTTCTATTTTTCCTTCTGTGTAACGATGAGTCCAGGTCAGCTAAGGACATCCCACCCTGTCCCATCTCTGCCTGTTCCACACATTTCTATTATTACAACAAAGCCGCCCCGCTGTAATCACTCCTTCACACAGCTACGTTTCCGTGGTTCCCCGAGGGACAGCAGCTGTGTGTACCTGTCTGTGTGTCCCATTTCCTGACCTCGGCACTACTGAGAAGTGTGAGTGGGTACTTCTCCTTTGTGGGGGGCTGTTCGGGGCACCGAAGCCCCCAGCTTCCACCCACTAGATGTGGCACCCTCCCAGCTAAGACAACTGAACTGTCTCCAGATATTGCCAAAGGCCTCTTGGGGGCAAAATCGACCCCGCTTGAAAAGCACTGCTCTACTCTGATTACAGCTAATATTTAAAAAAAAAAGTTGTGAAGAAAATATCAAATTATGATAGAGTGCGTTCAATGTAGCATAACATACAACCACTGAACATTTGATATCTATCAGTATAATTCTCTATTAAAGAGGAAACTACAAATTCATTTATTAATTTATTAGGAAATTTAATGAGTATACTGAACACATAACTGGTTTTGTTTTTTTTTTTGAGCACTTTCCTAGCCCTGAACGTAAAGTCTTAAAAAAAATAATTGTTGTCACCGAGGTTAGCAGACAAATGCAAAAGTCTTTCGAAAACACCTACATGTGCAAATATGCACATATTCCCAGCAAACAAATGCTATCAACAGTCCGTGCATTGATTGATTCTTTTCACAAATAACTATTGTTTCTGCTCTGTGTCGGATACTACCTTGCCTAGTGCATGGATTATAAAGCTATATAAGACCCAATTCTTGCCTTTAGGCAGCTGTGGTTTGAGAAAAATCTAGCGAACAAATGAGGGCAATAAAATATTATTTATTCTTGTAATAAATATTTAGCCCGAGTGCTGCTGCATGCTGGTAATAGGAGATTGAGCAAAATTGATACCATATCGTGCAGCTAGCAATCTAGAAAAGATAAGACACAAAATGAGAAGGTAGAAGATTCTAGTGGAAGTAAGGAAAGCCATGGGGGTTTAGGGTGGGTGCGCCCATCTTAGAGGAATATTCATGATGATTTTAACACATGCTCATAAGTTCTCTTGGATACTCAGCTCATAAAATGTGGAGTCTATTTCACCTCCTGTTGGATATGAGTCGGTGTTGGTGTTAGTGATGCATTTCTAAGAGAATGTGATGGAAGTATCCCCGTGTGACTCAAGATAGACGATAGCACTCCGCTTGCTTCTCTCTAGCTTGAGGCCATGCCCTGGGAACCCAGCCGCCATGTTGTATGGATGTTCAGGAGATATGGCGTGGCCCAGGCTGATAGCCCCCGCTGAGGTCACGGTCGGTGGCCACGCTAGTGGCCAGACTTGCGAGCGTGTGAGCTTTTCAATGAATCCAGCCTTCAAGTCGCCCCAACCGAGGCTTAATGGGGCAGAGAGGAATTATTCCTACAAAGTCCTGACACATTGCAGATTTGCAAGAAAAATAAATGTTGTCACTGTTGTAAGCCACTAAACTTTGGGGTGGTTTGTTACACAGCCATATTAACCTTGACAATATCACCTAGATTTGAGAGGTATTTTCACAGGGGTAGTGGGTGCATAAATGTACTTTGAGTAGTCTGGGCAAGTTTTCGTGACGTGGTAATATTAGTTCTGCCTTGAAACACAAGTGCATTCTCCGGTAAGTATTAGCCAGGCAGAGAGGGAAACGGCAGGGCCCACGCTTTTAAGCACAGGGAGCCGTGTGGGCACAGGAACGAGGCTATGAGCCGGTACGTCCACTCTGTGAACTGTGAGTGTGCGGCCTGGCCTGCCCACTGAGGACAGGGCTGGGACAGAAGGATCAGAAGAAATCAAGCTAGATTCACATATGCAAGCCTCTAAAACATTTTTTGTTATTCTGAAAACGTACATATGACATACAAGTACCATTTTAATAATTGTGTAATGTGCAATTCAGCGACATTCAGCATATCCCCAGTATTATTTCCAGAACAGTCTTTACCCCCAAATTCCTTGCACTTCTGAATTTAACTTACTGTTTTCCACTGCAGCTTCAGTATTGTAACCCCCACCAGCCACGTAGGAGGGCCCGGTCTCCCTACATCCTCACCAACATTTGCTATTCCCTATTGTCGCTGTCACTATTATTATTATTATTATTATTATTATTATTATTATTATGGCCATCTTAGTGGATGGGAAGTGGTATCTCACTGTAGCTTTGATTTGTATCCCCCTAATGACTAACGATGCTGAGCATCTCTTGATGGGCTTGTTGCCCATTTGGATCCACCATATTTATATCTTCTTTGGAGAAGCTTCCAATGAGAAAACCTTTTGTATCATGCCTTGTGGTTGGGGTTTCATCCTGAGAGCAGCGGAGAGCCATTCACCATGGGAGGAGCATCATGATCAGACTTAAAGTCCAGAGAAATCAACGAGGCTCCAAGCTGGGGGCACAGCTTGTGTGGAAATTAGGCTAGAAAGGAAGGGAGCACCTCGGAAGACCTGAGCAATAATTAAAGCCAAGTTTCAAGGAGTGAAGAATGGGGTCAACTGGGTCCTTAGACTGTTGACAGTTTTGTTGCGTGTTCCAGTTGCTTCCTGGTTCATGTGTTTCTACAACTATGGGGGGAACTGTTTCATGTGGTAGTTTTGGGGAAGATCACCAGGAGGAATTCTGGAAGCCTCAAGAGAAGGGATGTTCCTCTGTTTAGGTTCCTACCTGCAGGGGGGTCCCTTAAACCATCAGAGCTGAGCCTCATTTCCCACTTTTCTTGTCAGATAATATGTGAAGTTACACAGCTTAGGGTGCATAAAAATGTCACATTGAAAATTAAATGTCACATAGTCTACTTGGAGAAACACATTCCCTGCACAAATTATATCAAACAATGATAGAGATGATTTCTCGTAGTGCATGTTTATACTACCTGTTACTAACTCTGTATAAATAAGCTGGGAGAAATTAATTTGCCATTCTTCAGGAAAAACGGAATTTGGTCCTTGCCTCGTGCTGAAGATCCAAATGACAGCTCACTTCCTATATACTACTCTTTTTTTTTTTTTAAAGATTTATTTATTTATTTGACAGAGAGAGACACAGTGAGAGAGGGAACCAAAGCAGGGGGAGTGAGAGAGGGAGAAGCAGGCTTCCCGCAGAGCAGGGAGCCTGATGTGGGGCTCGATCCCAGGACCCTGGGATCATGACCTGAGCCAAAGGCAGACGCTTAGTGACTGAGCCACCCAGGCACCCCTAATTACTCTTTCTAATATGTTAATTTTTGAGACCCCTGTAGTAACTTAAAACATGTCTACATGTATCATTTTACTAAACAGCATTATTTATTTTAGTTATTAATAAAGAAGTTATAAAGGAGCTTTTACACATTAAAACCATTGAAAATCCTACCAACCACTCCCTGTCATAATGACTGCTAGTGTTTTGGTGTATTTTCTTCAAGATAAATATGGAAAGCCAGCCAGAGATGCATAGAAGTGTAGCTTTACAGGCCTTTAAACACAGAGATGTAGATATGAACCTGTATGGTTTCTGTGTCTCTCCCCTTTCTAGTTCCCTAATTCATTAGTGTACTGGTTGTGTGATCTCAGCACTAGAGGGCTCAGAGTCATCCCCACAGAGTTCCTTCCTGGATTCTCTTTCCAAATGCCCAAGTCGCGTTAGAAGGGACAGGATATACAGTGTTTATACAAAGTGTCTTGGCCGGGAGCATGGGTGAAGAATAGTTTCCTCCAAACAATGAAAAAGAAAGAAATGAGAAGAGGAGACGTCTGTGGGTTCTGTGCCTTCACCCCTAATGTAACAACCAGAGCACACCCCAAGTCCTCAGGGAAAGGTGACCCCACAGTGTGTCCAACCTGTGCACCCAGGAACTTCCATCTTGTACATGACCCCAAGCAGCAGAAGGCCCCACTGGTGTGAAAGTCCCAGGTGCTGGGGTGTTTCACATCTCAGCAACAGCTGCATGGGGCAATGACCCCCCCCAGTCCTCTGTTCTGCATCACCCCCAAAACCTTGGCAAGATGCTGAAACTCTGAGGAGCCCTGCCAAGAGGAGCAAGCCTACAAAGGCCAGAGGTGGTGTTCTACGACCCTGGGGACGTGCCTCCCCATCAGATAACAAGTCATGTTATGGACAATAAAGAAATGAACATTTCGGGCGCCTGGGTGGCTCAGTCGTTAAGCGGCTGCCTTCAGCTCAGGTCATGATCCCAGGGTCCTGGGATCGAGCCCCGCATCAGGCTCCCTGCTCGGCGGGAAGCCTGCTTCTCCCTCTCCCGCTCCCCCTGCTTGTGTTCCTGCTCTCGCTATGTCTCTCTCTGTTAAATAAATAAATAAAATCTTTAAAAAAAAAAAAGAAAAAAGAAAAAAAAGAAACATGACTTAAAAAAAAAAAAAAAAAAGAAATGAACATGTCGTGGACATCCGGATCTGTGGCCGGAGACACGTGTATGAAATACTGTGCATAACTGGACACCATTTACGCAGTTCCAGCCTGGGGGCCCTATTTCATTTTAACTTCAAGATAATAAGTAATATTTCAAATTCAATTTCAAACATTGTATCACATTCCATCGCATAAAGCTCCTCGAATGCTGTGTGTTTGATAATTGCTTGGTTCTTTTGAAGATGTTATAGAAGAATGTACCCTCTCAAGCTAGTAACCCACATGGTATTGCCAGCAGCAGTGACTGTCCAGACTTGACTTAGCCAAGCTACAGAGTCAGAGACCCTGCCTATTAAGCGGGTAAAGATGAAAAGGTGTGCGCGCCATAAGCCACAGTCCCTGTAAACTTACCCCACTGATCTGCGTGTGTTCCCAGCCTTCAGATGGACGGAGGGTGTAAACTCCCTGAGGCCAGGGAACAGCCTGAAACGCTTCCCACCCCCTCAGGGCTGAGCTGAAGCCTGGTGCCCCTGAGGGCTCGGCCGAGGCTCTGAGAACCAAGGGACTGTCCAAATGCCCCAGGCCTTCCTCCCCGTCAGCACCTGGGTCCGCGTCTCAAAGCCCCACAGTCAAGTCCAGCAAAGGGAGCATCGTTGTTGCTTCCTCACCTTCACCTAGTCTGGGTTTTACTTGCTTCTCTCTTCCTGCGACTCTGCATGAGGTTGACGAGGGAAAGACCCAGAACTGGGAACGGTACCAGGTACCGCACAGTCCAAAGTGGTGTGTTGTCATGTAAATGGCAGCAGGACGCACTGGATCGTCACCTTGTGAATGCCCCCCACCTCAGTCAGTTCTCACAAGGTATGTTCTCTTTCTGGTCACATCTATTATTATGCCCGTCCTGGAAGAATTTTTTTTTTTTTTAAGTAAATTATTGCTGTGTGTGACTCAGCATCATTTAAATAAAATCACATATGTAGCTAGAAAATTTAAGTTTAAATCCCAGCATCCACTGTAAACTAACCATACGGCCTTTGGCGTATCACTTCAATCATGTAAATCTCTTTTTCCTCATCTTTGGAATGAAAAATAATAACCCCCCCACACACAAGGCTGTGGAAAGTATTAGATGAGAAATCATAGGCAGAGCATCTGCACCAGGGTCTCAAAGAGAACAGGTGTAGGGACACAGCGGGGCGCTCCCTCCTCTGAATTCGTTTCCTTCTTGAAAAATGGAAAATAAATGTCTTGCAAATATTATTTCAACTTATATTTTGCCAACCCTCTCAAGAAGGCAAAATGATACTCTAATTTGAATGAAATAAAATAGCCCTGGTAGGGGTGCCTGAGTGGCTCAGTAGGTTAAGCATCTGCCTTAGGCTCAGGTCATGATCCCAGGGTCCTGGGATCGAGCCCCATGTCGGGCTCCCTGCTCAGTGGGAAGCCTGCTTCTCCCTCTCCCACTCCCCCTGCTTGTGTTCCCTCTCTCGCTGTCTCTCTCTGTCAAATAAATAAATAAAAGCTTTAAAAAAAAAAAATAGCCCTGGTAAGTGAGGTTTGCAAAGCGTAAATCTCTGTGCAGTGCAAATCAGTGGAGATCTTCAGCTGAGTGGGGCCGTGCAAGCCTATAGCCATGGGCTCTGCACTCCATTTCCCTTCCCACCAACAGTTCCCCCTTGAGTCCATTAGTACAAGCATTCGGGAAGGAACCTCGAAAGGCAGCAAAACCATTTCACTGTGGTAACTCTACGTTTTATAGATACAAATATTTCTGCATGGATGAGACTGTCTCTGTGTACGTTGATTTAGTATTTTCAAGAAACTGGATATTCCAAGTACTAGGTGTGGCTCTTTCTTTTCAAGTACTATACCTGGGAGCAGGCTGCAGGAAAGGTCCTGAGTGCCCTCCAGCTGGTGCCTGCCCTTGATCTCACAGACAGGGGCTCCCAGAGGGGGATGCACCTTCTACTTACAGGAGAGCACACCCAGCGGACGGTGGTTGGCCAGCCCACGGCGGGCCTCTTGCTGGCACTCTGCAGAAGCCTAGTTCTGCTCTTGCAGGGACCTGCTTTCCCTCAGCCTCACTCATTTTTCATTCAGCCTGCTCTCCAATTGCCCACTGCCGGCACCCCAGCTCAGGGTAACTTTTCAGAAGACACAGGAAGTGCTTTTTCCTCTGGGGTTCCCAGGCAGATTCAGAAGAGATGCACAATGCCATGAATATTTAATGAAATTAATGTGGCAAAGCACGGAATTCCTAGAATTTGGAGGTGAGGTCCCAACCAACTGATTTTAATTTTCAGTGAGATGTTTCTCTTTCTGGCTCCCCACCCCCCACAGTCTGAAGTCATGTGCAGAAAAAAAAAATGCTGAACATAGATCATCAGGCCAGCACTGTACAAAGTGTGATGATGCAGGCTGCGCAGAAACATTGTAGCAAGAACCTGCGAGCTATTTATTACAACACGCATGTTACAGACCAGTAAGCTGAGATCCAGAGAGGTTAAGTAAGGTGTCTGCTATCACACAGCTGGTAAGTGCAAGAGGTAGGATTCAAACCTGGATGGTCTGCCGTTGCCTCAGTATTATCAGCCTGGATGTTTACTTCATTCTACGCTTCTGAAAACTCACAAGGTCCCATTCATTCATGCATTCATTCAGTCATTCAAGGGCTGCAGGTGCTTACTCTGTGCCAGACCCAGTGATGCGTAACGTCCAAGGTCGCAGGGCTCGAGGGAGTGCAGAGAAGGGGGCGGCTGGTCCCGCAGGTGCACAGGGTGCACAAGGTGCCAGGGATAGGGAGCAGCCACACGGCTCACCTGCGCAGAAGGCCTGGCAGCACCAGCATCTAAGGAGCAGAGAACTCTCGGAAGGGGTTGGGAACTTGAGAAGCTTTCTGGAAGGTGAGAGAGGAGAGCAGGTCCAGGAGTCCATGGTGTCACTGCCCAGGAAGACGGACAGCCCAGCCTTTCGTGCAGGTGCGTGGGGTGGTTAGGAGGCCATGGGCAACCTTCTCCATGTTGGGGCAGAGAAGAGAACCCTGGATATCAGGGTGGCCAGGGGAAAAATGGTACCTTGGGGCATCTGAGGCAGGAGACAGATGGTAGTGAATAGATAGATGGGCAGTCGCCAGGCTCTGAGGAAGGAGCAATGAGCATGCTTCACGCATTCACGGAGCTTGCATTGAATCATGTCCCCAAGAAAGACATGGAAGTCCTAAGTCCCCAGGAAATGTGAATGGGATCTTATTTGGAAATGGGGTCTTTGCAGGCAGAATGCACTTACCAGGAAGCCACTCCGGTGGGACCTCATCCAAACGACTCAGGGACGCAGACGCACAGGGACAAGGCATGCGAGCTAGGGGCAGGGACTGGATGCCGAGGATACCAGCAGCCATCGAGTTCAGGAGATGCAAGGACGATGGTCCCTGGGTGGGTCTGCTAGAACCAGGTCATGAAGCCCCGAGACGGAGCTGTTTCAAACACAGAAATGAGGGTCTCACAGCTCTGCGGGCTGGACGTCCAAGCTGGAGGTGTTCGGGGGACACACTCCTTCAGGAGGCTCTAGGGGAGAGTCTGGTCCCTGCAGTGTCTGCTTCGTGTTCACGTGCTGCTCTCCACATGCGTGTCTGTGTCCACGTGTCCCCTTTATCAGGACACCCGGCACGCTGAAGTGGGCCTGCAGCCCTGGCATGACGTCCCCTTATGTGATTGCATCTGCCCGGACCTTATTTCCAAATGAAATCATAGTCTGCGGGACGGAGCGTTAGGACTTTGACACACAAACTTTAGGGGACGCAGCTCAACACGCTCTGTTTCTCTGAAGGATTTGGAGGCAGAGCATGACCCCACCGACGCCTGGATTTCGGACCTCCAGCTTCCCAAACTGTGAGGAAATACATTTCTGTTGTTTCAGGCCGCTAGGGGTAACCTTTTGTTATGGAAGCCCCAGGGAACTAATACAGTTGCTAAAATAAAAGGAAACCTAAAATGAGAACTTGAAGAAGAGGGACGTTTTGAAGGAAAGGGTTATTTTAAGGCAGAGAAGCAAGGCAAGGCGTGGAGGGCATTTGGCCATGCTGGGGTCCAGGAAGGGCAGGTCAAGATGCCGTTGGGGCAGGGGGAATGGGGGGAAGAGCGGCCTCATCCGGTCAGCTGTGTGTAACCCCAGTGGGAGAAGCTGATACTGGACGGAACCGGGAATCTGAAGGTGGGCAGGCGCCCCAGGAGAGCTCCTGCCCCAGCCAAAGTGTCTTCAGAGAAGTCAGGCCCGCAGGCTGTGCCCCGGCCTGGTTTTCACTTACACCTTAACAAAAGGCAGGCTTTTTACTGTCTTTCCTTTTCCTCCCCCCGCCCCCAGTCCTGGAGAGTAACAAACTTAAATGCTAAAGAAGCAGTACCAAAGTGGGGTGAGCCAAAGGATTAGTCAGTGCAAGGGCTCACTTAGGGTCTGGCATATTTCTTTCCATCAGTTTTAGAAAATGTTAACGCTCTTTCCTGAGCACCCCAGGAGGAGACCCTTCCCCAGTTCACTTGTCTCTCTCCCTGCCTGCGGAGGCTGACCCCAGAGCTGTCCCAGGCTCAGCTTTGCCTCCCCCAGGCCAGACTCCGGGACCCACGGGACCCACAGCATCCTCACCAGCTCCAACTTCCCTCCTGCCTCTCCCGCCAGGAACAGTCTGGAAAGTGGATAGCTCAGTCATGCTAAGGTCTGACGTGGTTTTTCTCTTCTTTAATTATTTTGGTCACACTGCATGTGCTTTGACTCATATTACAAATAAAGCTCTGATGGCCAGTCATTCAGAGACATTTTTACATCCCTTAATTTGCTTTCAAAATACATCAAGCCAAGTTTTTAGAAGACATTGTTTCAGGATACATTTCAGCTAAAATCACTATGCGGTTTCAGTTTCAGTGGTTGGTTTTGCAAATTAATGTGGTTCAGTTCAGTTTTGGGTTCACGGTCCAGGTCAGGTCACGACCCTTAAACATTCCTAGATAAGGTGGATGATATTAATTTCTTATAATAATAATGCTGAAGACAGACATGAAAATAACCCTTTGTCTGCGACCCCACGGTCCTTGCAAACATAGAAAGGAAAGATCTCTGGTGACTTTCCTAAGTTAGCACAAGGTTGCAGCTTTTGTGGACGTGAGCTATGAGGCGTGAGTGCAGACCATTCTCCATATCAGTCCTTTATGGCCACTGCCATCCACTTGGAGGTGACACTGTTGCAGCTTCCTCTTAGAGACACCGGCATGCTGTGTTCAAATAACTTCTCTCCATGGACTCGCTTGGTGGGAAAGGTAAATTCAGGTGCGGGGTGGGTGGGGGGCATTCAGTGGCAGAGGAGTCCTCTGGAGAACTGAAACTCTCTCATTGCAGTTGTGCTGAAATACTTTGATCAACAGTGGGACTTTTTCATTGTTCTTGGTGATTTTTATGGCAGCGTTTACTCACCAGCCTCGGGAATTCTTCACACACGCAGGAGAGAGCAATGCCCATGCCCGTCCTGACCCTGTGGACCCAGGGGGCTCCCGCGAGCCCTGTGCGCCATGGTCCAGGGCAAGAGCTTAGCAGCCACAGTGATTACAGTGGATGGTCATTCCCCACCCGGACCCCTCAATGCGCAAACAGGCAGTCCCCAGGGAGAGTCCAGAAACTTCCCTCTTTTCTTCCCCTCGGGGTTTCTTTAAACCACAGAGCCATTCTGAGCCTCTTTGAAAAGACTTTGTCCTGCACCTCCGGAAGCTGCTCTCTGTCCCAGACAGAACTGCTGTCCTTCCTGCTCTCCTTCCTCCCCTTTCCTCTCCCTCCTCCCCCTCCCCCCTCAGCAGTCTGCAAATGTTCTTCATCACCTCCTCCTCCTGTTTCCACTCCTCCCCCTTCCCTCCTCCTTCCTCTTCTCCCTCCTTTCTGTCCTCCCCTACTCCTCCCCCTCCTCCACATCTCCCCCCCTCTTCCTCTTCGCCTCCCTCCTCCCCCTCCTCCTCCCTTCTTTCTCCTTCTCCCCTTCCTCCTACTCTCCTCCTCTCCACTCCATTTTCCCCATCCCCCTTCTCCCCCATCTCCGCCTCCTCTCCATCCTCCCCCTTCCCCCTCCTCCCCCTCTCCGTCCACCCTCTCCCCCTCCTCCCTCACCACTCTGCAGATCTTCTTCCCCTCCAACCTCACCCTCCTCTTTTGCAGCTGCCTGCCTCTCTCCATTTTTTTTTTTTTTCTGCTTCTTGCCACAAAAGCTCAAAAACAAAGCAGAAAAAAGAATCCCCGGTGTCAGGAGTTGGTGGATGAGTCTGCAGGGAGCCCGCAGGCCTCAGCCTCCAAGGCCGCCCAGGCTGATACACACCCCGCAGGCTCTCCCCACAGTGACCACAGGGCGGTTGGTGGGAGCATTTCTGCCCTGAGCCGGCCTCGCATTCCCCAGAGGACTCAGAGCCGGCTCTCCCAGCCCTGCTGTCGGAGCTGCCCTGGCCTGCCACCCCACCCAGGCCGCCCGTGAAACCCCTATAAGCTCACATAGCCTGTCTCCCAGCCCACCCTCCCTGGACCCAGGGTGCAGACCTCCGCAGGGGAGCTGGAGCCTGAGGGCCTCCTGGGCTGGGACCCAGGGAAGGGCGTGCTCTTGGGCTCCCCAGGCTGAGCCAGGCTTCCCCTCTCCGCCAGGGGATAGACACTGAGTGGCCTGCTAGCGGGCAGTGCCAGTCAGGTCCCCACGCCGCCAACAGCCCGGCGCTTCCATGTGGGAGGGGAGAGGTCCCCGGCTGGCAGACCCACCCCTGCGGCTTAGCCGATGCCAAGAATGTCCTGGAAATAACTGAACTGAATAGCTGTAGTCCCAGCCTGTCCTCCTCACCCTGAGAGCCCCCTGGCACAGCAGACCGGCTTGTGGGGGTTACAAGGGTCCCTTCTATTTATGCAGCACTTTCTAGTTCACAGAGCACTGTGAGTCCACTCGTGGACCTGATCCTCGGGCTGGGAAGCAGGGGAAGCCACGCCTGGTGTCCCTGACCTTAGCCCCCGCAATTCCTCCCGCACGCCTCCTGAAAGCGTCCATCCCCTTGTTGTGTGATTACCTGCTTCCAGTGCCTTACAGTGGAAAGAACGAGGGCTCCCGGTCAAAGAGACCTGTGTGACCCCTGTCTCGGCCACTTACTAACGGTCTGACTTAGGTTGGGTGCTTCAGGTCAGTCCTATTTTTCTCATTCCTAAAAGTGGGGCTAAGAGGCTGGTGGCCTCATCTGGCAGGGGCAAGGGGAGAATAATGGGATGCGCGACAAAGCACCCCGCCCATCTGGAACTCTGCAGTGCTCCCTAAGCATTGGCTTCTCTCCTCCCCGGGGAGAGACCTGGTGACTTGCAGGCTGGCCCCACACTTTATCTGTACGTGCCCAGAGCTTAGCGCGAGATTTAGTGTATGGGTGCATTTTTTAAAGCAGGAAAGAACGTGTGTTTTGCATGAATGAGCGAATCCTAGAAGCACAGGGTGGCTAGTGTTCATCTACGGTAGAACTGGAGGTCGATAAACCTCCCAGTTGTTCCTCCCACTGTCGCATGTTCTCAAAGATCTGCTATCAGTCTTCTCATTTGTTCATAAAACTTCTCCAAACTCATTCTGACTGTGAAGACACCTTACCATCATCAGTCCTGGATTCTCCACCCCCGCTCCCAACACACACACACACACACACACACACACACACACACACACACGTCTCAACTTTTCAAGGAAATTAAAGAGGCTCATTTACACAAGGTGGCCAGGAAACCCTGGCTGGCAGCACTCACCGGGGCTAAGCTATATATAGTGTGCAAATTACCAAGTCATTGATGTGCAGAGTCAGCAACTGAGCAAGGAAGATTTTTTTGAGAATTGTCTACTAAGGGAGTGTAAGTCTATCGATTCAAAAACTGGTTTTGTTTGGTTGTTTCTAGTAAGCAGATGCCAAATTGATGCTTTCCAATTCAAATCTAATCATGCTAACCTTCAGCTTAAATCGTCCGTGCGTTCCATGATCCTTCAGGATCAAGTGCAGAATCCTCCGCCCAGCTCTGAGTTCCTAAACCCCCTGCACCAGGACACCTCCTTCTTTCTCCTCTGACCGCTGGCTTCCTTCGGTTTTGCTTTGTGTGAATGTCTCACTCCTTCCCTGGGCATAGCTGTGTCCTCTCCAGAAACCCTGCCCCCACTTTCTCTAGTTAACTACCCTGGTGTTTTTTTTTAAGATTTGGGCTCAAATATCATTCCCAGGAAGCCTTCCCTGACAGCCCCGCCCTCTACTGTGCTGTGCATAGGATCATGTTCTTTTCATCCCAGCTTCTTAGACATACATTTTTTTACTCTGGGTATTTAAGTAACCTAAACTGTAAACTCCCTGGGAACAAAGGTTGTGTTCGTTGTTCTCACTCTTGAATCCTTAGTGCTTATCACGGTGGGCCTGGCTCATAGTAGGTATGCGGTATATGTTGAATGGGAATTTGCTGGCTAGAAGAGTATCGATCTGAGCGACTCAGAGGGCTGTTCCCATCGGGGCAGCAGGGTAGAAGCACAATTAGGTTAGGAGTGTTTGCTAGGCTTTCGGAAGCCAGGGACCTTTCATAGAATAGTAGTCTCAGAGCTAAAAGGGATTTTAGACACCATTGAACTGAAAACTCCCTCTCTTTGCAAACCTACTAGGGCATGCATTCCACTTGATAAATGGTTTTCCAGTCTTCGCTTGGGCTCATTCTGTGCAAGAGATCTACATTAATAGTTGATAGAGCTTACATCACCCCCAAAGAGTCTATAGGACAAATAAAGAGTAAAATTGCCCAGAAGAAATACATCCGCATTTTAGAATATGCGATTTTAGATCTAATAAGCGAGGGAAAATGTATGTACAAGATTATAGAAATAAACCAGTCTAATTGGTGTTTTTGCATTAACTTCTGATCCCCCCGACCCCCCGTTGGGGAGTCGGTCTGTCCATTAAGCAGGGTAGGCTGCGCAAGCATCTCTCCCCTGGTTTGCTGGATCCACCTCGGATTTCTACTCTCTGTCGGTACATGGTGAACTGGCCCAATTCTTTTCTTGTTTCCGGTATAGATATTCTAGCCACTGAGTATCTTAACATCGCTCTCATTTGCTTAAAATTCAGTACCTAAAACCTAAAATCTTGCTTAAATTTCAAGGGTTCTACATGGGCATTTTTGTTTAACTGTGATTCATTAATTTCCATGTGTCTCAGATCTGGTGCTGGGACACTATTGAGTTCCAGTGAATCATTGCTATTTCTGGGTCTAATTTCTGCAGTTAGACCCACAAATAGGTAAATCTGTGTCTCCCGGGCACAGCAATGCAGGCGGAGTACCTTACCCCCGATAGTCTCTTCGAGTGTTGGTGAAGGTCCACTGCTGAGAGGGAGGTTTATAGTCTTCACAAACGATTATTTTCAGGCTGAGCTTAGCCAGGAAGGCACTCTTTTACTTTTCTTGTACCCTTTTCTGTTTTCTTTTCCCCATTCTTTGCTACACAAGTCCCTCGACAGAGTCCCCATGTTGCAAATACATGCTTGCCCCCAGGCCTTGAGTGAATTCGCTGTCTGTTTAATACCTACTCCATATGGGATAGATTAACACAAAAAGCTTTAGCCTTGTACAACACTCAGATGCTTTCTTGTAATGGCCATGAGGTTGGGGGCGGGACATGAACACATAAGTGGGTGCATGTACCAAGAACAGAAATCCATTGAGTTCCCCCAGACCAGACGTCTACATTCTCGAAGGCTCTCAGCAGCCAATAAATTTGACTTGAACTTTTTTATTTCATGCATTCTGCTGTTAAAGCAAACCCTTCTTTCTAAACTAAGTATAATTGCAAGATACTATTCTGAGTGCCAAAAACGTCAACTGTAAGTTGCAAACATGGACACATTTAAACAGAACCATATGTTCGATTGAAAGGAAAAATCAGAAACAAACCAATCCTTCTACCTTTTGCTAAAGAGATAAGTTGCAAGGAAGCAACCATGTCAGGAAAAAAAAAATTAGGGAAACAGTGATGATTATGCAATACTGTATTCATATATTTTCATCAGAAGAAAAGTTATCTGTGCTCTATGGGCATCATAGGCAAGATAGAGCCTTATAAAAACCTAATGCTTTGGAGGCAGAGGGAGGATACTTGTGAAGTTTATTCAGCACCTAATCAGCTGATTCCATTGTGCACCAGGGTTATTGCACTGAGTTACAAAAGCTTGGTTTTGTTCAGGGTCTGTCAGTAACTACCTCTGTGACCTTGGGAGGTGGCTTCCTATGTCACTCCGAATAACATTCACAGTCTTGACCAGGTCACACATCCCCTGTCACCGTGAGTCACCTCCCCCACTGCAAACCCTGCTCCTTGGGCTCATTTAGTGCTTAGGAACATCTTATGAGCTATGTTGCGGGATAAATCCCAGTTCTACAGAGGAGAAAACTGAGGTTCAGGGGTTTTAAGGAACTTACCGAAAAAAGGCAGAAGTAAGAAGTTGCAAGGTAAGGATTCTAAGATTTATTTATTTTTTTAACCCTGTGGTTTTCCCTGGGATAATCTTTTCTTTATTTTAATGAGCTCACTCTGCTTTCGTTGGCTCATCTGTACCAAGAGAACTTTGGATCATACGTCCATACCTCAAATTGTGGTATGTTTATTAGAGATACATAAACCATTTTAGGGGGTCATAGACAAACTTTAGGAAAAAGTAGTTACACACATGTGTTTTCATATTTTGAAAGCATGAAACCAGCTTAATAAATTCAGAGCTTAATGTATATTATTACTTAAAGTGAGACTTTTTTATTTTATCATTTTTTTAATTTATTTTTTTTAGTAAACATAAAAAGTGAGCTGATTTTAAGTAATATTTACAAGTAATAGCACTGTATATGGGGAATGAAGTTATGATGAAAAATAAAAAGTGTCCAAATACTTAGAAATTGTAAAACAACGAAGTAGATAATCCCAAATAGTTCTTCCAGCTCCCATAAGCTCAGAAATCAGTGATTTTCGTCAGCCAGAAAGAAAATGGATAATTTAAAAAGTAAGCCCAAGTGTAGAATAACTGAATGATGGAAAGGCAGGAAACCACTAATATGTAATAATCAAAATAATAATACGATGGGGATTAACACTGAGTTCAGAGGGTTTGCAACAATTTATGTTTCAGAAGAGTTCCTTCTCTGCACTGTGAGCACGTCTCTCCATTTGAGTGGAATTAGAAAGCATTAGGATTCTCCGGGTCAGTCCACTTATCTGTGGTGTCTTCAAGATGACTCCAGCTGTCCCGCAAGGGAGGCTTTCAGACCGGGGCTGTTTGCAATTACACCAGCATGAGACTTAGTCACCGTGTAATTCAGCCCGAAAGGCTCCTGACTACATGTTTTGAATCAACGTGATGCTAGGTGATGTTTGAGGTGGCAGCATACGAGGCCTATTTTTCAATGAGGATTAGCTGGTTCGTAGGCATGAAGTTATGACAAAGAGTAGGAAGAAGGTTATTGACAAATACACTGCCTTTTCTGGAAAGTGTGGCTTTCTAATCTCTTTTAAGGTAGCTACATAAATGACATTAACTCCATTTAATGAAGTGTGCAAGCTGATCGTAGTGAAACTCATAAAAACAGGTGCTTAGAGCATTTGAATTCTCTATTAATAATCAAATGGAAATCTTCTCTCTAGATAGGATATGAATAAGGCAGAAAAGTGAGTTTGCAGAAAAATCATTGTTCAGGCAGTCGACATATGGGAGAGAGTGTTCTCTATTCCTTCCTCCTCCCTCTCTCTCTATCTGTTTTTGTCTATCGATCTATCTATCTATCTATCTATCTATCATCTATCTATCCATCAATCAACTATCTACATATACATACAGAACTGACTACATAATTTGTAGGACCCAATATAAGATATATATATTGGTCTTCTTACAAAATTTATTAAGAATTTCAAGAAGGGGCCCGCAGAGCATGGGCTATGCATGATTGCATAGGTTGCAAGCTCATGAAGGTGACTCTGTATACACATGTGTGTTTTATTATTCTCATTGTCCCTATAAAATATCATGAGCTCAAACACCTTAACTTCATATGTTTGGGTAGCACTTTATTCCACATGTGTGAATAAAAGATTGAACCAAGCCATCTTGTGAAAAAGGAAGCAGTCAAGGGAACTCACCACTTATAAGGTCTTCTTTTTCTTTTTCTTTTTTGAGTCCAAATTATAGTAGGCAACATATTTTTTGCAACAAACATCCAAACTATGTTTTTCTTTTGCCACAAAACCACATAAATTGGTTTTAATTTATGGTAGTCAGTGCATTTTCTGAATTATTTGCCCAAGAGCCTTCATTTTGGCCAATCTGAGCTTCTTTCAAGATTAGTTAACATACAGTATTAGCTAATTGAATATTAGTTTCAGATATACAATATAGTGATTCTTTTTTTATACTTACTTTTTTAAAATTTTATTTCATTATGTTATGTTAGTCACCATACATTACATCATTAGTTTTTGATGGAGTGTTCCATGATTCATTGTCTGCGTATAACACCCAGTGCTCCATGCAGAACTAGCCCTCCTTAATACCCACGTATAGTGATCCAACATTGCTATACATTATGAAACCATCATCATGATAAGTGTAGTTACAATCTATCACCATACAAGATATTATAATCAGTCCAATCTTCTAATGAGTCAGTTTGCTTCTACACCGTATCACTTGAAACATTTATGTTTCTCTTGGGCGGTGGAGGACATAAGTGGAAACGTTCATGAAAAGTGGATAGAAATACAAGCCTATGTTTCCACAGCAAGGTAGCCACACTGGTTTCATCGGGTCCCCTTGGGGCACTTTGGACCCCTCAGCCCAGGCACCTTGATTTCAGCATTCCAGATTTTCCCTGCTCCGGCCAGTCCATGCCTATGTGATCTGCCCGGGTGTTCTGGCTTCCACTTCTGGTTCCTTTTCTGAATCCCTTGGCCTTTCTCAATCTGAAGTCATCTCAGCTGGTTCTGGGTGGTTTCTGACTCAGCTCTGTCCTTCCTCTGCAGAAGAGCACTCCCCAGGGTGATGCGCTGCCTCTCTTGAGTAAAATATGTTTGCTTCTCCTCCACTAAGTATCTTGTGTGTTTATAAAGTCTTGAGTTCAAGAATTGTCTTCAAGATGGTTAGGGAAGGAAGCCAAAATGAGTAGGCTAAACTGATCATGGCAGTTAGTTATTGTCCTGAACTCAAGTGTGGCAGACCAAGTGAGGAGAGCACTTTCCAAAGCACTGTCTGTGTGGGGTGGGTGGGCGGGCTCTACAGCATGATCACAGGTCAGTACAGAAGTCACCTACGAATCTAACCCCTTGAATTGCATGTGAAGAACCTGAAGCCCAGGGGCATAACTTCTGTCTGGATAACGTGTGTGCCTGGTTAGATTGCCCAGAACATATTCATGAAAATCTTAGCCTGGTCCACAGAATATTTTCATAAAGTCTTAGCCTGACCTTCAAAGCTTTTTGCAATTTCCTCTCAACCTAACTCTCTAACATTCCTTAGCCATATTGGACTAATTACGGTTCTGAAACACAAAAAGTACATTGCCTCCTTTTCATATTTATTCCTACTATTGTTTTTCAGATGCTGACGTTTCATCTCCTCTATGTCCTTCCATGTCTGATCGATCCATTTCCTATCTACTGTACACATTACTGAGAATTCTTTTACATTGCTACTTAAGTTTTTCATTGTTTAAGACTCTTGTTAATGAATTTTATCTAAACTTTCTTTTCGTATGTTGACTATAATTTCTGTAATAATGTGCTGCTTGTTAGGCTGGGTCTTAGGCATACAAGGGGGTGTGGCATACTCATCACCTCCAAGGGACTCAAAGTGCAGAACGTTGTTCTAACTCAAAGCACTGTAAAGACGGCATGGAGGGACTGATATGTGCCCAGGGGAGGGTGGGAAGCTGTGTCTAACCAAGGCCTCCGGAGCAGGTAGGGCCGGAGTGGGATTTACACACTACGGGAAATTCTCAGGATTAGAATGTGTGAGTTAAAGTATCAGCAAATAGAGAGAAACGCCCCTAACATAGGAATACTTCCCAAATTCATTAATATCCCAGGAGGCCATTCTTTGTACAATTCTTTGTGATGTAAAGATAATTGGAGCTCTTATTTCTTGTTCGTACAGATGATTACATTTCTTGCTTTGCACAACAAGAAAGAGACCTCCACAAGAACATATGCTCCCTTGTTAACAACTGAGCAAAGAAACTTGAAGGGAGAAACAGTAAGTACTGCAAAAGAGAAACAAGAAATTCAGAGTGTAGGGGTGCCTGGGTGGCTCAGTTGGTTAAGTGACTGCCTTCGGCTCAGGTCATGATCCCGGGGTCCTGGGATCGAGTCCCACATCGGGCTCCCTGCTCAGTGGGGAACCCGCTTCTCCCTCTCCCACTCCCCCCTGCTTGTGTTCCCTCTCTCGCTGTGTCTCTCTCTGTCAAAAAAATAAATAAAATCTTAAAAAAAAGAAATTCTGAGTGCATTCTCCAAGTGGTGTTCACATCTCACGTACATTAACTAGCATGCTACCCTCTCAAAGAAAGTAATATAGAATCAGAAAATATTAAGATCCTCATGATACTTACAGACTGTCTATACCAATGTCTTTTATTTTATGAGTCTGTGAGGTCAAGGGAAGAGAAGTGATTTTTTTTTTTTTTTCACAAGTCGCAGAGAACCGTGAGCTGGGAGATAGAAGTAGTCTGTTGTCCTAACATCCACCCCGCTGCGCTATGCCTGCTCCCAGAAAGACACTTTTAAGGTGAAATTCAAGAGCATTGTTACCTAATGGTAAAAAGCACTGCTAAAGCCAAGTAATCACAGATGTGCCAGTAATTTATGGAAAGCCAGAAGCAGCATGCGTAGGCTTTAGCTACCTGGAACTCTATTTCAGGCAAGAAACAATCGATAAAGGTCTAACACCGTCTTTCCTTCTGTGTAAGGAGGGGAAAGGATTATTGTAAAAGCCCCATGAAAATGACAATATTAGGGCAGTGGCAGTGAACTCACTATGCCCAGACTTGCCAGGCAACGAGAGTAAAAATGTGATGGATCTGGTCTATTGATTACATTCACTTGGGATCCATGAGTGAGCTTTCTGCTCAGTATGGGTACAAGAAAGAGATTCAGCAAACATCTGAAGGCTAATGAAAGCACTCATGCTATCTGGATGGCTAATTGGCTGGTATTTTTCAATCCTGGCAGGGTGGATTTTCTGAAACAAAGTAGAAATACCATCATAATTCAGCTGGGAGCATTTTTATAAGGTTTTGGAAGACCCTCTTGGGGATAGCAATTTCTTCTCTTCTAAAATCCCTTAAAGGTTATCTTTTCACCAATAGAATGTCCATACTTTCCTTTTCAAAGCTCTCCGGTGCCCATAGAAGGACTGAAATAATACAAGCCTGGAAAAATATGCTTTAAAAACAGTGGTGACAATTCTCTGCAAACAATCGACAGTTTTCTACATTTGGTTTCCCTCTGATGGTAATCACTTAACTGTGTTTAACATGGTTCACCTTTGAGGAAGTTGTCAAGATAATGTAGCCCTATTGCCTTTTAATTATTTTAACCATTAAAACATCGCACTGCTACATTCACATTCTGTGGGAGCCGAAGCCTGTAAACACAGAGAGGGAAGGCAATTTGAAGCTAACGGAAGAGCAGGACACTTGTTAGTTAATTGAACAAACCCTCACTGAGGACCCACCACGTGCATGTACCAGACACCGTGCTTACGTCTGGGGAGACGTAAAGAGGAATTAGCCCTGGTGAATGCCCTCCAGAGGCTGCCAGGCACATAGAACCAACTATAAACCACTTGAGAGGGGATGTAATAGGGCTATAAACAAAGCGTCTTGAGAACGCAGGGGAGGGCGCAATCTCTTCTGCCTGGCAGGCTTGGCAAAGCGGATCAGTCAATGTTCTTTCAGTGGAAAGTGGCCAAAAACACAACCCAAACTGGCTTAAAGAATAAGGCTGTATTGATGAAACAGGGATGCTAGGACCCTGTCAGAGTAAGACTGAGTTCAGGGAGCCAGCTGATTTCACCAGACTCTACTCTTTGCATTCCCTATTGGGTGCGTTGTCCCGCTGCGAGGGTTGGCTCGTGTTCGGACCACGTGTGGGGGCATGGCGGTGGCATGGGCACCCCGCCGCCTCTCTTCCAAGTTCGAATACAGCAGGCATAACACCTGCACATTTTGCGAAGACCCAGCAGAAGTCAGAAGTCAGAAGCCATTTGTAGCCTCCTGGCTCTGAATGAGTCCAGCGGAATGCCTTATTCTGAGCCGGCCAGTTAGCGTCCCCCCACCGCAGGGCCTGGAGCTGACGCCAACTCCATCCTGCCCACATGGCTTAGGGGCCTTGAAAAAGCCCCCCTCCTGGGCTTCTCTCTGGCTCTTCCGGGCTGGGCCTCCCTTCAATGGGCGCCATAGGTCCCTGACTATCCCTATAGCACCTCCTTTACTGGCCCAATTCCTGGACACAAGTCCAGTTCCCTCTCGACTCCATAAATGTGAGAGCCTTATCAGTGTTTTACACTACTGTATTTCCAGGGACCAGCACAGAGCCTTGGGCATCACGGGCAACCACAAGTACCTGTCCAATCAGTGAATAAATGAGCGAGCGAATTAATCGGACATCTAAGTCCCATGCTTAGTGATTTAGGCTACAGATGAACAGCATGCTGAGAAACAGATCCATGGTTTGAAGTTAACTTGACCAGCATAGGCAAAAACATCTCCGAGACCACTGAAGTATATTTGGGTGTCATTTTGTCTTCTTCTATTTCCGCTGATGAACAACTCAGCTTATTGAATGGAAGCTCTGGCACAGAGGCAAAAGAAGTAGGCTTTGAAAATGCACCCTCAGATTCCATCTGTGTCATTCGTAAGCTGTTCGATGCCGGTATCCCACCTGTCTGACTCTGATTACTAGTTTACAGATGGAGAATAATAATAATCGCACATGTGTGCATATATTTTAATAATTTAACTTAAATTACATATATTAATTATATAATACAATGACTAGTTAATACTTTACCTCATATATATATATATATATATATATGCACCAAGCAGAGGTGTTAAAAAATTAAAAAAAAAAAAAAAAAGCTTTGTAACATGGAAAGAGGTATTTAAAAATAGGTGTTCCTATTTTTAAACCAAATCTGTACTTGAGAGATGTATAGCAGAGTCCAATCATGACAAGGAGGGTTCCAGGCAACCTTGGGAAGAGCCCTCCCATGTCCCCCTTCCAGGGCCTTCCCATGTCCCACTTCCTTCCTCAGTGACCAGTGGGCTTTGCTTGCAAAATGTATCAGCTGTGCACGGTTTTTCTTTCTTTCCAGACAAAGTGAGCTGTCCTGTGTGGCCGACCCCACCTCCCCCCCGCCCCCGGCCCCAGGAGTTAACTACCAGCAGCACAGGTACCTCTCACCGCAGCTTTGCTCCTTCGTTTGTAAACTTGCATAAGGTTTCAAGAAAATTCATTGACATCTTCCGGTCTGTCGCTCTACAATCACTGAAACACTGGTTGGCACAAGTAATTTCATGTCCAGGAATCTTCCAAGTTCATTTCCCAGGTCTTTTCAAGTTTCTGTTCCAGAAGCAGAGGAAACAGAACCAGGGCATGCCCCCGACCCCAACCCTGCCTTCACTTACACAGACCCCTGCAGGTCTGAGGTTGGTTTGACATTTAGAATTTGGCACTCATGCTGATTCTAAATGTAGTCAAAGGCACCCTTCCTTCTCTCTTTCAGTGAATGAATTTTCAATTTACCAATAAGAAAATTAGAGTATTGGGCTGTGCTAAACCTGACTCAACTTTGCATTTGTTGTATAATTAATATTAATTGAATATGCATTGATTTTGTTCTTTGGACTAATGGAGTAATTTTAAAAGAAAAGCTTGTTTCAGTAATTAAGCAGATTAAAATAGACAACATGTATTTCTTGTGTAATCAGTCCAATAATTGAGTTCCACTCGTTTAAATTCACATCTACTCCCTATTTAATCAAAGTTAAATGCTGTGTTTATCCTAAAAGTAGATAATGTATGGATAGGACATTTAACCCAGAGGATCACATTTCAAAAATCGCTATGAATACAGATGTGTTATTCTTACTTAAAGCTGATCAGGGATAGGCTTTCTTTGAAAGTGTTTTATATACTGAGGTTGTTTCTGAAACCACACTAATGAGAACAACATTTCCACATCTCGAGATGACACAAGAATATCATATTGCCGGCCTTATAATACCATGGGCCCAAACATGTAAATGAAGCGACCACAGCAACATAAAAAATGGCACAATCGTAGGCGTGTATTAGCAACTATAAAACAGAGCTCGTTACGGGGCTGCATATCAAAACAACACACAGCTGGGACAAAAACCTGACTTGTACAATTTTCACTCTTAAGGATCTAAAAAGGCTTTAAAACTCATACACTAAGGGAATGGGAAAGAGTCCATGAGCTTCCAGAGGCGAAATTCTTTCATGCATAGAGAAAAGTATGACCCAGAATATCCAACACAGTATTGAAGGAGAACAAAGTGGGAGACGGACACTACCTGACCTCGAGACTTACTACAAAGCCATAGTAATCAAGACAGTGTGGCACTGGTGAAATAGATCAATGGGACAGAACAGAGAGCCCCAAAATACACCCATATGAATATCATTAATTGATCTTTGACAAAGGGGTAAAGGAAATACAATGGAGCGAAGTGAGGCTTTTCAGCCAATGGTGCTGGAACAACCGGGCATCCATGTGCAGAAAAATGAATCTAGACACAGATCTCACACTCTTCACAAAGATTAATTGAAAATGGATCACAGGCCCAAATGTAAAATGCAAAGCTATAAAACGCTTTGAAGAGAAGGTAGCAGAAAGCCTAGATGACCTTGGGTAAGGCGATGCCTTCTTAGATCCAACACCAAAGGCACAAGCCATGAAAGAACTCACTGATACACTGAACTTCATTGAAATTAAAAGCTTCTGTTCTGTAAAAGACAATATCAACATAATTAGAAGACAAGCCTCAGACTGGGAGAAAATATTTGCAAAAGACATCTGATAAAAGACTGTTATTTAAAATATACAAAATACTCTTAAAACTCAATCGGAAAACAAACAATCCAGTTAAAAACTGGGTCAAAGACCTCAACAGACACTCACCAAAGAAGACACACAGATGGCAAATGAAAACAGGAAAAGATGCTCCACATCATATGTCATGAGGGAGATGCAGATTAAAACAACGAGTTACCCCTACACACCTATCAGAATGGCTAAAATTCAGAAAGCTGACAGCACCAAGTGCTGGCGAGGGTATGAAGCAACAGGCACTCTCACCCATCGCTGGGGGGAATGCAAGATGTTAAGGCCACCTTGGAGGACAGTCTGGTGGTCTCTTACAAAGCTTATCACATGATCCTGCAGTCACGCAGTTGTCTTCCTTGATATTTACCCAAAGGAAATGAAAACTTATGTCCACACAAAATCTGCATGTAGATGTCTATAGTAGTCTTTCACACACACACACACACACACACACAACTTGTTAAAACTTGGAAGCAACCGAGATAGAGGTAAGTGGATAACTGTGCAACATCCAGACAACGGAGCATTATTCAGCACTAAATAGCAATGGACTATCAAGCCATGAAAAGACACAGAGGAAACTCAAGTGCGTATTTCTAAGTGAAGGAAGCCAATCTGAAAGGCTGCATAGTGTACGATTCAACTACATGATAGTCTGTAAAAGGCAAAAGTATGGAGACAGTACAAAGATCAGTGGTTGCCACGGGTAGAGGAAGGGATGACTAGACAGAGTGCAGAGGGGTTTTAGGGCCATGAAACTACTCTGTATGATCCATAATGGAGGATACATGTCATTATACATTTCTTCAAACCCATAGGATGTACAACACCATGAGTGGACAATAAGGTAAATTATAGACTTTGGTTGATTATGATGTGTCCATGTAGGTTCACCAATTGTAACAAATGTATTGATCGCTCTGTGGGGAATGCTGGTAATGGGAGAGGCTGTGTGTATGTGGGGGTGGGAGTGTATGGGGAATCTCTGTTCCTCTGTTTTGCTGTGGACCTTAACCTGCTCTAAAAATAAAGGGTATTAAAACAAATAAACAGGGAGCCTGGGTGGATCAGTTGGTTAAGCATCTGCCTTCTGCTCAGGTCATAATCCCAGGGTCCTGGGATCGAGCCCCGCATCAGGCTCCCTGCTCAGCAGGAAGTCTGCTTCTCCCTCCCCTTCTGCCTCCTTCCCCCACTCCTGCTCTCTCTTTCTCAAATAAATAAATAAAATCTTAAAAAAATAAAATAAATAAACAGCAAACAAACAAATAAAATGTACCCCCATGCTGTAAGCAAGACAGAGATGTCGACATCCTCATGAAGAGGTAATGAGGTTTCTGACAACAGCCTCGCCTGAGCCCCCAGAAATAGCCATGGCCCACCTGCCTGTCTGAGGACACCCCGGCTCCACCCCTGTTCCAGAGAGCCAACACTCCGACCCTCGCATGAAACAGGCGTGCTGTCCATAATTTGCCCAAACTCATTAGTAAAAAACAGAAATCATTGCTGTCTTTAAAAGCCACTGAATTTTGGGGTGATTTGTTATATAGGAGTAGATGGCAGGAATAGGGAATCAAGAGATAAGGACTCACATTTAAATTCAGCCAATAACCGTGTGGGCTCTTGGAAAATTATTTAGTTGCTTTGATGTCCAGCCACATTTTGCCCTGAGCCACAGACTCCTTGGGCCCTCAGATCACCCAATAACTTCCAGACATTTTTTCTTCTACATATAAACCTGCCATCCAGAGATGCTCTTGCCTAAAATGTTTTCCTCGTCTCTGTGGATATATATGAAGTACAGGCATAAATAAAGAAATACAGGAACAGATTTCTTATCCAGGAAACTCAGAGCTTTACATAGTAAAAAACATCTTGCTTCCTGCTTAAAATGCCCTCTGGGGAACTCATGGAGATAGTACATGTGTGCATTCAACTCAATTGTTCCTAAACTCATTCTGTTGTGCTCCAGTGACAGATTGGCATCCGGAGTCCCCTTCCTGGGGGAGCCTCCGCTTTCCTACTGAGTTACATATGTGCAAAGTCTGGCTGAGCACACCCGCCATCTCCAAGCTGTCTGGGAAGCCCTGAGGCTCCCTCCCCAAGGTTGGGTCTCACCTCACCATCACTGAGCTCGCTCTAAGGGACAGAGCTCTGCTCGAGCCACAGGAAAGCTGCAGTGGCGACTTACTCAGGGGGAGAGATGGGACACTTGGGTGAGCCATGAGCCTCCTGATGCATTCTATGAGGGGAGGATGCCGAAGGCCACCTCTCCAAGGACACGCAAGGAGGGGCAGAGAACTTCACCTTTGCTCCCCTGGATAGCTGACTGGTTGCGTTTACTGTGAAGTTGAGCCGTTCTGAGGTTTTCTCACGGGGACTGTTTCTCTGAACATTGACCTTGAAAAATCACGCCACGCAGGAACATTTGGAGTTAGGCACATTTGAGCTCTATCCCTGGGTGTTCAGGGCGTCCTCCACGAGACGACTATAATAGCATAAAAAGTAACCTTTTAAAAAGTGCAGCATTAGAATTATCTTTAATGCTGATGGTTTGGAGATCTGATTGTGAGGAAAATTATCCCGCTCCTTCCACACAAATCAAGCCGAGTGTTACATCCTTGCGGTAGAATTATGTCGTCATAGAAGGAGGGACAGACCGCAGCATCCTCTCAGTCCCGGCTCTTTCCGCCAAGAGATCATCAGCTTCTCTACTCACATCTCTGCTGGACTGGTTTCCGTAGAAAGCTACCTGATACACGGAGCCAGTTGGGTGAACAGGAAACCTCCCCAAAGGAGGAAAGACAGCCCGTTTTCAAGGCCTCTCCTCCACTATCTGCACACTAAGTGGGCCCCACGTGGCTCTTCACTTTCTGAACACTCTGCACCCAACACAGGATACATCTTGCTGAAACAGCACTAATCCTGTCATTTTTGTGTTCAAATGTGCCCCTTTCTCCCTGTTCCCTCCAGAACAGAGACCGCCTCCCATACTGGCCCCCTGGGCTCTTGGGGCTGAGGCTCGCCCACTACTTCAAGACCTACTTCACCCACATGGCTCCCGCATGTCAGTGATCTCCTAATCCTTGCTTGTGTTTCTGCCCATTCCCAGCTCTGTCACCTGGCTTTGGTGTCCTCCCTGCCCAGATCGCCTTTCCCTCCATCCACTTGTCCAGAACTTTGAGGATGAGGTCAACTGCCACTTTCCCCATGAGGCCGTCTCTGACCCTCTCCACATGAAAGAAGTCGCTGGCCTCTTGAATTTACAAGAATAGTTTTTCTGTAACTTTTCCTGTATGAGGCAGGACCACCTGGCCTTACAAGCTTTAAAAGTCACCTTTTATGTCTTCCACTGGAGTATAAGCTCCTCAAGAGCAGGATTTTGCACAGTGCAATTAATGCATTTCGTGTTGTGTACATGTGTTGAAGGGCAGAATAAATCAATTTTCTCTTCTCACCCAACCTTCATGCATGAAATAGGGGACTGGATTCAATATGGTAAAACTTATGTTAACAAAAATCAAACTGATTGATATTTAAATTTCACATAATCTTCATAAAACCCTTTGAGGAGGGGTGCCTGGGTGGCTCAGTTGGTTAAGCCTCCAACCCTTGGTTTCATCTCAGGTCATAATCTAAGGGTCCTGAGATCCATCCCCATGTCAGACTCTGTGCTCAACAGAGAGTCTACTTGAGATTCTCTCTCTTTCCTTCTCCCTCCCCCCTGCCCCTCTCCCCTCTCCTCAAGCAAGCTCTCTTTCTCTCTCTCAAATAAATAAATAAAATCTTAAAAAAAAAAGACAAACCTTTGAGGAGAAACACCTATGTGTGGGATCGCTAGGCCCTAGGATATTGTGGGTTGAACTATGTCCCATAAAAAAATGTTGGGGTTCTAACTCCAACCTGTTAATATGGCCTTATTTGGAAATTGAGTTCTTGCAAATGATCCAGTGAAGGTGAGATAATTAGGGTGGGCCCTAATGCAATATGACTGGGTCCTTAACCAAAGGGGAAATGTGGACACAGGTGCTCACAGAGAGATTGCTAGGTGAAGGTGAAGGCAGAAATCAGGGCAATGCATCGACAAGTGGAGAAGTGCCAAAGATTGCCAGTGAACCATCAGAACCCAAGGAAGAGAGGCCCCTACAGATTCTCCCTCACAGCTGGCACCTTCATGTCAGACTTCCAGCTTCCAGAACTGCAAGACAATACACTTCTGTAGTTGTAGCCACCCAGTTTGGGTGACTTTGTTATGGCAGCCCTAGCAAATGGCTACATGTGGTCCATCTATTTTAACTTTATAAGAAACAATCAAACTGGTTGCCCAAGTGGGCTGTACCATTGAATTCCCACTCATATAGCAAAGTGTGAGTGTTCCAGTGGCTTTTCATCTTTGCAAGCACTTGGCATTATCAATCTCTTAAAGTTTATCCCTTCTAGCCATGGCCATGGTATCTCATAGTGTTTTTATTTTTTCCCCCAATGACAATTGATTGTGAGCATCCTTCATATGTTTACTTACCATATTCATATCTTCTTTGATGGAGTATCTGCTCACATATTTTCTCTCTTTTATTTATGTAATTATCTTCATATTACTAAATTGTAAGATATAATCTGGATACAAGTTCTTTACTGAGTGTGTGTTTTGCAAATATTTACTCTCTGTGTGTGGCTTGTCTTTTGGTGAAAATTATCAAAGTCTTTTGAACAGAAAAAAAACTCTGAATGTTGATGAAATCCAGTTGATCAACATTTTTTCATCATTCATGTTTTTCATGTAATAGCAAAGAAATATTTACCTAACCCAGTGTCACAAAGATTTTCTGTTTTCTTCTAGAAGTTTTATAATCTTTTAGATTTATTCCTTGTTGACTTATATTTTTGTGTATAGTTCAAAGTAAAAGTTGAAGTTTATTGTTTTGTGTATGGATGTTCCATTGGTCCACTACCATTTATTGAAAAAAAAATATTTCCCATTGAATTACTTGGGCTGTGTTAAAAATCAATTGACCTTGTATGTATACCTATTTTTAGGTTCTCAGATCATTTCCATTAATCTGTATGTCAATCCTTATAATTTACATTTTATTATTGTAGCTATATAGACAGTCTTGACACAAAGTACTAAACATAGAACTCTAGAATTAGAGGTTGACAATTTTTTTTCCTACAGTACTTTACAGATGTTGCTATCCTGTCTTCTGCTTTCCATTATTTCTGATGAGGAATTGGCTGTCATCTTTATCTTTATTCCTCTGTATGTGATTTTTTTTTTTTTTTTTGCAGTCCGGAAACCTTGAACATTTTCTATTTATCACTATTTTTAAGCAATTTGACTATGATATGGTTCTCTTCATTTTTGCTACATGTAGAGTTTCCTGTTTTTGAGCTTCTTGGATCTCTGAGTTTAGACTTTTCATGAAGTTTGGACAAGTCTCAGCCATTATTTATTTCTTTGAAAGTTTGTCTCTGCTTGGTCCTCCCCCAGCCTTCAGAATGCCAATTACAGGTATATTAGGCTGTTTTATGTTGTTCCAAAGCTACCTAAGTGGTATTGCTCTTTTCAGCCACTTCTCTCTCTGTTTTGGTTAGCTTCCATGGCTGTGTCTTCATGTTACTAATCACTTATTTGGCAGTATCTAATCTGCATTAATCCCACCCAGTGTATTTTTTTAATCTCAGAAGATACAGTTTTCATCCATAGAAGGTCACCTTGGGCCATGTTTATACCTTCCATGTCTCTTCTTAAAATGCACCATCTTCCCTATACCTTTTGAGCTTACAAATGCCTCAGTCCTGAGACCCCACTGATGATCTTTCAGTGATGCAGCCCTGCAAGTCACACATACTGTTATTTGGAAGCACATCTACTTCCTGTGTTGTCCTGTTTCATCAAGCCCCCGGAAAGAACTACTTGGTCAATCCATGAACTGAATGCATGGTTTACTATAGAGCTCTGATCAGGGCTTCAGGAGGTATTATGTGTGAGCAAACCAGCTTGATAAAATGTGCCAATATGTTCTCCATATAAAAAACTTCATTTACCCAAACAACTAGTTTCTGAAAATAACAAGCTCATACATTTTCACAAAAGATTCCAGTTTTCCACATCCTTCCTTACCTACTCTCTACTGCTGTCTTTAAGAGCATTACACTGTATAAATATGTCAGATCTCACTGACCACCAGTAACTTCACAACTTCACATAAGTGAAAGAGTCAAAATTAGCACTTAGATTCTCAAACTCCTATTTAATATTGCTTCTGTGTTCCAGCCAATAACAACAGAATCACCTGTAAGGCTTTTCTTGACTTTAAAGGTGTTATTTATTTATTCTAGAGAGATAAAGAGACAGAGAGAGCATGAGCGGGAAGGGCAGAGGGAGAGGGAGAGAGAGAATCGCAAGCTGATTCCATGCGGAGTGGGGAACCTGAGGCAGGGCTGCATCCCAGCACCCTGAGATCATGACCTGAGACGAAACCAAGAGTCAGACACCCAACCAACTTCACCAACCAGGTGCCCCTCATCTGTAAAGTTTTTCAAAAATTCCCAGCCAGACCCCACCTCAGTTTCACTCTGTCAAAATCTCTAGGAATGAGACTTGGGCATGTCCATTTTTCAGAAGTTCTAACATGTAACAAGATGAATGTCCCCTCTAGATTGTACATTGTAAAGCTTATGATCTTTCCATGATGGGAGCTCTATTAAATTCAAATACCATGTTCAACATTAACTAATATACTTACAAAGCCATGCATTTTTTTTTTTTTTACCCTTCTACTCATCTGTTGTTTTTGTTTTTTTGTTTTATCAATTGTGCTGGAAAGTTTATACTGGCCTTCTGGGAAAGTGGATACTCTAATTTATGTATAGAGCACTGTCAAAATGCAGTAAGTGAGCAATACATACCCATTATTAACATAAAGTGTCAATACCATATGCAATGGCATGCTGGAGAATTCTAAATTTTATATCAGGCCCCCAAATTTTAAGAGTTTCAGGCTTCAGTGTCCCAGAGTTACCTGTGTCTTATAGCTAGCAGAAAAAACACTACCTGATGTCCTAGCTCTGTGCCAAAGAAGTTATTCAAAGCAAACCTCACCAATTCATAGAAATTGGGTACAGAAGATAGTTAAAATTGGGAACAATATGAAATGCATGCAGCTTTAGTATTTTTAAGGATATGTAAAAACAAATAGAATATTAATAATAAAACCCTCAAGGTGGCTAGAAGTCCACGTACTTAAGACGAAACTTGCTTAGAGACATAGGTTGCAGCGATCTGCAGAAAAGTTTATAAAATATTCACATGCAAATGAATGCTTCCCATGGTGCTTCAAAATAGTTCAATCCGCTAAATTGCTTAAAAAATTACCCTGATATGGTGAGCGCTGTGAATTGTGCAAGACTGTTGAATCACAGATCTGTACCTCTGAAACAAATAATGCAATATATGTGAAGAGAAAAAAAAGAAGAAGAAGAAGAAGAAGGTAGCGGGAGGGGAAGAATGAAGCAGGGGAAATCGGAGGGGTAGACGAACCATGAGAGACGATGGACTCTGAAGAACAAACAGGGTTCTAGAGGGGAGGGGGGTGGGAGGATGGGTTGGCCTGGTGGTGGTTATTGAGGAGGGCTCGTTCTGCATGGAGCACTGGGTGTTATGCACAAACAATGAATCATGGAACACTACATCAAAAACTAATGATGTAATGTATGGTGATTAACATAACAATAAATTTTTTTAAATACCCTGAAATTACTCTTTTATCTTAAAAGAAGAACTTCAAACAATTTCTACAAGCAATATTATAAATTCTAAATTAGTGAAGTCCACTTGATTGAGGTTGCTTTCTACAGCAAAATCTTTTTGTAAACACAAAGTTCTGGGACCAGATGGGCTGGCCTACCACTAGGCATAATGGCATAAAGTGTGTGCCTATTAGCAAGCATTTATTTCGGGGGCAAGTCGTTGCCTTTGTATGTGAGCTTCACATCTGTTTATCGAAATGTGTATTATCCATAAAGTGTACTTTACTCTTCTCTACCGTCATTCCTTTTTTCAGAGTATCCCACACTATTACTCATCTATAAAAAGCTAACTTTAAATCTTAGGGCATATGACCGGTCTTAGTAATTTTCCAAACAAAAAAGTGTGATTTGGCAATCAAGCAATTTATTTAGTGATGCCTCAACAGTCCAACTGTATGTAGCATTCTGCAGCAAACATTTGTTTTGCTGGCAAGTGCTTTCAAGCAGAAGCTTTTATTTTGAGAACTGCAGGGAGGTAAATATTTGATTTTAGAGAGTTAAGATGGCCCAAGAATTTTTCAAATGTCTCCTCAGGTCAGTTAATATTTATTTTGGCCACTAAAAACAAAACAAAACAAAACAAAAAGAAAATTCTTGAGCTGTTTTGGGGGTGTGTTTCCAATTCAAAATTAGTATAGAAAGTTATTTGGTAAATAGATTCTGAACAAGTTTTAACACATTTTGTGTTATATATAGAGAGATATATATCTATATATCTATATCCATATATATATCTCCATATATATGTATATGGAGAAATAAAGAGAGAGAGAAGGAAAGAAAAAGAGCAAGGAACAAAAAGTCCACATTTCTAGAACAAAACCTAGTTTTGGCTTAGTTCCCGCCACACCCCTGCCCTCTCCTCTCTGTGTTTCTGGAATCCTCCCACCTTTCAGAAGAAGACTCTTACCACTTTCTCTGCAGACTTCCACTCTCCTCCAGCACATTGTTTCCCTCAGCTGGAAGCCAGCCTTCTTCTATGTCCTTCATGTCTCCCTAAGTCACATGCTGCCTCGTGACATTGCTTGTCCTGTTGGCTTTGTTGTCACGCACCCGTGTTTACCTTGTGTCCCCCCCTGGGTGTTCACTTTAGCTGGTGCAGGGATTGTTCTTTACAGCTCTGTTCCCTTTCATGAGTGACTGGTACCAAAGAGCATCTCAACAAACTTTCACCAACTAGGAAGTCATACCCATGCTGGTGAATTCAAAGGTGGCAAGGTCAAGGACTGCATTCCCTGTGATCAAGTACAACTAGGAAGGGGTCCACTTCCATACACCTCTCTTCAAAATTCACAGAAAAACGTTCTTGCCTTTGCTCCATGCATCATTTTTCTTCACCGCTACTTTGCTTTTCATTTTCCATTAGAAGTCCAAGACCCATGTGACAAGAAGACATTCTTCAGAGGAGTGAAGGAAAACATCCGCGTGGACAGACCAGGACCTTTCACGCTGGCAGGAGCTAGAAAGTTCACGAACACTCATCAGATTGCGTACAAAGCCCGCCACAAGCCCAATAACTTGGTAGACAGGCTGGACACTGAAGCCGAGTTCTAGAAACTTGTTTCATTAAGCAGAATCCTCTCCCCTGGCCACAGCCCACATCTTCCCCACCACACTCCTGTTGCATTCTGCAGCCAAACACTGACGGACAGGAGCAGAAGTGAGGTATTTTAAGTAGCTACTTTGCAGTGATTTCCTGGGAACTCGGTTCAGACTCCCTCTCTTGAGACAAAATGAGCTTGTCAACGTCACCTGGCCTGCTACCTAGCAGTATTTACAACAGCAGGTTTTAAAACAGGTTCTGTAAGCTAAACTATGTATCCCATTTCCACCGTCATCTTTGTCCTTTGATAATGAATGGATTATTCTTCCAATGACTTCACTTTCACTGATTCTGAAAGACAAGAGAGCATGGAAAGATATTTGAAGATAAATTGGAAACTTGTGCAGCTACCCACGCTTCTGGGCAAAACCCACGGGAGCAGTAGAACCTCAGTTCTGCAGACTGTGGTCTTTACCGCCTTCATTAGCATTTTGCAGGTGATCAGGTACCCTCATGTCTTCACCATCAGCACAGAGCTGCTTTGATAAGAAACCTGTCCCCTTGGTGACATTAGCCTTTATGCTCCCTCGAAGGGAGCCACTCCCTGCCACACTCTCGCCTGCCTGGAAGCTACTTTGGGCTCCACACTGATGTTAAACCCTGTAGTGAGTTTCCATTCTCAGGAGCTGTCAAGAAAGACCCTCTTGAAACTCTGTCGCTATGGTGGCCCCCATTAATCCAGAGCCTACCCCAAGGCGGCCCCAGAGTTAGGTCTCTCCCCTCAATGAAATCCTCATAACAGATGAAGACGCTGAGGTTCACATGACGTAAAGGTCCTGTCTGATGTCATCTGTCTGCTAAATGGAACATTCTAGATCCAGACTTGACCACCCAGTTCAAAAGCCTGGCCTCTTTCCACTGAGCTCCACCTCTTATGAAAGTTGTATTTGCTGGTTTGTTTTGTTTTGTGAGACACATTTATTTTGTACATTTTGTTCTTGTTATCATATAGTTTAAGAAAAGAGAACCTGATTTTCTAAAGTGCAGTGCAAGTATTTTATTATAACAGCCACTTAATTCAAGGTAATGCCGATAGACTTGCTACCTTTTATCTAGCTTTAAACTGAAATAAAACTGCACATTAAAAATGCATTTTATCAATTTTCCACAATGAACATGTATTGATTTTTTACATCAGAGAAGAGAAAGCATTGCTTTAAAATATCATATTTGGATTCAGTAAATATGTAAAAAATATCAGTGACATTCTCGGTGCTGGGCTGATCATGTGTATATATTTAATCTAGTTTATTTTAAACTGCAACTCCGAAGTGGATGGCATTTGCCTGTATGTATGTATGTATGTATGTATGTATGTATGTATTTATTTACTTTTTTATTTATTTATGAAGAGTCTGTGGCAAGGAATGTGTGTGGTGCTAGGACTTTAGGCAGCCCCCCTCTTGGGGCACCTCCCTACACTCTTTCGCAGGCCTGCGTGTGCACAGGAATGACCTGAGAATCTTGCTAAATCAAAGATTCTGATTCAGTATATCTGGACCAAACCTGAGAATTTGTGTCTCTGCTAACTTCCCAGGCAATGCTGCTGGTCTCAACTTTGGGTAGCAACGTGCTCTTGCTAAAGCATATTTTCCAGAAATTTAAGAATCTCTTACTCCTTGGGGCACCTGGGTGACTCAGATGGTTGAGCGTCTGCCTTCGGCTCAGGTCATGATCCCAGAGTCCTGGGATCGAGTCCCGCATCGGGCTCTCTGCTCCTTGGGAGCCTGCTTCTCCCTCTGCCTCTCTCTCTCTCTCTCTCTCATGAATAAATAAATAAAAATCTTAAAAAAAAAAAAGAATCTCTTACTCCTTATTTTTGTGGCAGTACATTCTGATCCTCTAAAATATTCTCTATATTTCAAGGAGCAACCCATTTTATTAATTAAGCAATTGAGATTCCTACAGTCAAAGTGAGTTCTTACAGAGCTGTTATGAGAATTAATTAAGTTAATGCAAAAAAAAAAGAGATGTCTTGGAACTATTGCTGACACATAGGAAGGATTTATTACTGACATTATGGTGAACTAGACACAATGAACCTAAGTCAGTGACATCAACACTGCCTGAGTTGCAGAGAATGACGGAGTATAAACCTTGGAAAGAACTTAATATTTTATTGGCAAATGAGTCCACGGAAATCAGTGGTGTCATGTGGTTTCCCAGACACACAAGCAAACTTAGGTTCCATTAAAAAAAAATAAAAGCCAGAAAAACGTCACTCTGGACATTGGTCAGGATCCAATTTGGGGCTACACTTGGAGAAAGATAGAGTCAAACCTGTGCTTTTTCAGAGAAAAGTAACCATTTTGGTGAGGGGAAATAATTCATGTATTCCACTAATATTAGCTGAGCCCCAGACTGAAGTCACATCAAACACTGTCTAAATTGTTGGGGCACAAAAATAGGTAAGCATACCCCTTAACTTCCAGGATCTTGGTACGATCATTGAAGGACCTGAAATAGTTAATGTGGAGACGTCTTCAGAGAAGAATGAAGGCAGCCCTGACCGGTGCCTTGAGTTGGACAAGCAGGAATGACAAACCTGTGAAGCTTGTTCTCTGTGGCCCCATGTGGTTGATCTTTAGCTTATCATATTTATCTTCCAAATAATATAAGGAAAATTTATTGTCACTATTACAGTTAGTTGAGTTATAGACCTAATAAACACCCATTGGAATAAATTCAGTCAATACGGAAGAGTCTAAAACACACTGTGACAATAGGTGTTAACAGTTTTGATTTGTTTGATTCACAGTGTTGATACTTTCATATTTTAAGGAAAAAATTTAGTAGGTTATTCAGCAATGACTTTTTGAAAGGGCGCGTTCTCTCTCATTGAGAATCATCAGAGAGTGGTCACCTTGCAAAGAGATAACGCTTTGGGTGCTGGAAATAAACACGCTGTAAGCATTGTCCTAGCTCTGAGATTCCTAATATACACTTTTTTATTAGAACTAACAGTGAGAGGCAATTCTATAGATCCCAAAGCTAAGCAAATACACCAAAACATTGTCCACAGGTACTCAAAAGGGAACGGCAGTGGTTGGCAAGGTCATTGGAGTAGCTGGGCGCTGGGCTTTTGAAGATGAAGAATACCAAAAAGTATAGTGATTCTCAACCACTGAAGCCCTAGATTTGAAAATCTGTTTGTGGGTACTATCTCCATTGTCATAATTAGTTCTGAATGAAAGCAGAAATTAGAACTATTTGGAATTGTGTTTTAAAGTAGAAAAATTTCTATCAGGGTTATCACCAATAGTTCTTGAATAAGGTGTGAAATAATGATGTTTCATTCTTGTATGTTTTGCTATACTCTTTAAACCCTTCTATGAGTACTAGCAAAGAGGGGACAACAAATATAGATTTTAATCTCCCAAAACATTATGGATAAAATGTATTCTTACTCTTAATGATTAAGAGCCAAGTGCTTCATTATAGAGACATTTTGCATTGATTTTTTTTAAGTTTTGAATAAATATGATCATGTACCTACGGGGACAAGTTAGTTTAGAAATGGTTGTTAAGGGTTGCTTCTTTTCAATTAAAAAAAGAACAAAGAAGTGGAAATAAGTGATTACCCCCACGGTCGTGTTCATTAGTATTAAACAGCCTTAATAAGAATGTGTACTAAAATCGTCTCCTTCCTAATGCTTGTGAAGTCAATACCTTGAATTGTATCCAAAGACTTTTTAAGTAATACAAAACTATTTAGTATTCACAGCATGGTCTTCTGTTTCCACAAGGACAACGTCGGCGTAAGTCCACAAGGTAGAACATCTTGCAGATGCTCACAGTGCAATTCTCTGGAAGCTGTAGTCCTACCTCACCAAACACTAAACCCTGAGCTCTACAATTCGGTGAAAGACAGACACTTGGATCTTATTCACTCCAACCGCTTTTAAGAATTAAGCATTCAAAAATACATTATGAGCTAAATGTAATTTCCCCTTGTATTATGGAATTATGAAAAAAATCAAAGGTTTTTGCTTGTTTTTAGGAGTGCCGATTTTGTTATATGTGCAACAACACTTGGTATGTATGTCTTTTCACTGTGTCCGTTCACGTGAGTGTGTCTTAGCAGGTCTCACTTATATTTCCCTTATAACTAAGGACGTAGGAGCCTTTCATAGGCTTTTGGATGTTGGTGTGTCTTCTTCTATGAAGTGTCTATTTAAGACTCATGCCCATTTATGTTGAACTTTTTTCCCCCTTAATATTGAGTTGTACTAATTCCTTATGTAATCTAGATAGAAACTCCTTTCCAACTACATACATTGAGAAGGCTTTCTCCTGGTCAGTGGCATGTCTTTTAGTTTTAACCGTGCCATTTAAGGAGTAGAAGTTTTTAACTTTTAGGAAGATAAATTTATATGTTTTAATGCTTTCTACTTTTTTTGGTCCTGTCTAAGAATTCTCTGCCTACTTCCAAGCTGTAGATGTTTCTTGGTTTTCTACTAGACTCTATAATTTTAATGCTGAACATACACACATACACCTATGGAAGACTTTCACAATTAAATGAGCTCAGATCTAATAATCTGTTGTTTATCTATTATGGTCTGTTCGGCTAAGCTTGCAGTTCATTCACAAAACTACTCCAAACATTATGATGACAACATTGGCCTCTTCTCTTACCTCAGACTCGTCAGCAGAAGCTACATAACAAAGTCCCAAGACTGGGCACCTGAAACAACAGAAGTGACTTTTCTCACAATTCTGGAGGCTGGGAGTCCAAGACCAAACGGTCAAAAGAGTTGCTTTCCCCTGACACCTCTCTCCTTGGCTTACAGACACCTGCCTTCTCACTGGGGTCTCCCTGTGTGTGTGTGGACACCCTGGGTCTCTCCCTCTTCTTATAAAAGTACCGGACCTATTAGATTAGGACCCACTCTTCTGACCTCATTTAACCTTATTTACCTTCTTAGAGGTTCTCTCTCCAAATACAGTCACCTTGGGGGGTTAGGACTTCAATACACGAATTTGGAGGGAGGCAAAATTGAGTCCATAACAACCACTCAAAATATTTTAACGCCATTCAGAGAGTACGTTCGTGGGCAATGAAAAAATTAACAGGAAAGTGTCCAATAATCACAGCTCCATGTCATGTCATGGAGTGTAAGTTGTATCCTACTTTCAGAAACATTAAGATGGGGCAGGGAGAGTGTATTTTTGGATCAGTGATGAACCACGGTCTGATACAAGTGTTTTCCAGATTTGGGGTTCATATAGACCCACAAATCAAAAACAAAGCAAAACATTTCAATACCACCAGTTCACATGGGTATTGAAGCATTACAAGATAAGGAAAGCCATTTTAAAAGTAAACAGCAGTTCCTCCAACTGAGGAGCACATACACAGATACGAATGTGGGATTATGGACCAGTGCCAGCTGAGAGAACAGAATTTGGGGATCCCTGCTCTAGTAAATGGTGAAGACCTGAATTTGAGGTCCAAGGACACTAGAAAGAAGAGGAAAAATTTAAAAAAAGTACCCACTGCAATAAAGCAGACCCAATCTTTCGACTTTTGTATGAACTGTATTTGCTTTGGGTGAGGACGGAGTTAGAGGGGTCGACCACTTCTAACTCCCTGTCGGTTACCTGATCGTAGGCCACCGTAACAAGGAAGCAAGACCTGTAGCAGCCAAAGGTAGAAGTTAAGGTTCCGCTGTGATGCAGCCCAGTAGGGAGAATACTTAGGCAGCTCCAAGATTCAGCACTGAGAGTAGATTCCAGGCAAGGCTGGGAGGCTGGGCTAGGAACAGGTGTATCTGTAAGAAGAAAGCAAGCGTCAGTGGTGGAGGGGAAGAGGAGATGCAGCCCCAGGTCACCCGGGGGAGGGGGAGACGCTGTCATAAGTAATGCCTCATGTAGTTTTGCACACAATAATGCCACCAATTACGTATTTCTATATAACTTTATGCATAGAGTGCTGGTTCTATCTTATAAATTGTAAGGACTGCAGGTGAAGCAGAAACCTGCCAAGCAAGACTGTATCATGCAACTCTTTGCTTGGAAGAATTCATAAAGCCGCTCAGATGGAAGGACTTCACCTATAAGAGAATGTGTTGTCTGAACTGATTCTTATTATAGAAAATTGAATCTACATTCATTAATTTGGTTCATTTCTGGAAATGACTGTCTCAGAGTCTTCCAGGCTCGGAGACTGCTTGCTCTCACCATTCCTGAGCACTGGGAGCTTGGCAGAGGTGGTGCCATCAGGAGGCACTGTGCCTGAGGAGGTCACACCTTGGGACGGGAATGCCTGGCCCAGTCCCGAGCCTGCAGACCATTCTCCCAGGCACTGACCGCTCTTTGTTCACCGTAATAGAATTAGAAGACATGTAAGACGTAGAGGTTATAATAGCTAACACGCAGATGTACTTGTGAGGATGAAAGCTGCTAAATATTTGACATACACGATGTATCCACAAATATTAAATATGAATAAAATATTAAAATAGGTAAGACATCCTCTGTCATAATTATTTACCTTAGCAACTTTGAATCGTTTATCTTAGCGACCCAGTGACCCCTGTAGTGTGAATATAGCCATTTTTCTAACGAGGAAATGAAGCAGCTCGTCCGGAATCACAGGGGTCACAAGGTGGTAGAGGCCGATGTTCCGTGCTTGGGTCCTTCCTCCCACAGTCCCCTGGGCCAGGACAAGGAACGCTTTGGGAAAGGGAATGAGCGATCACAGAGGGCCGGAGGTCCCTGAACTTCGCGTGGTGTCAGAAGTTCGGTGTGACTTGCTGGATAACCGTGCATGGGGATGGGCAGCGGCTGCATTTTAAGGTCTGGGAGCTGGAGAGTCAGCAAGCTTATCCAACGTGCCACGGACGCCAGATAGTTCCGAGTGGCTGAGAAAGATGTGAATTCAGGTGTGTCTACTTCTAAAGATGAGACTCGTCCTACAAGACAGAAACAGAATAAAGTCGAGATGCGACAGGCTCAGGGGAGGGTTCAGGCAAAGGGTCGGAGCTAGGCTGGAAAAAAAATGTGGCTGGCTTTGCTTCACTAAAAGGCTTCTGGATAACCCCGACTGGCCCCGAGTCCTGGCGTCGTGGACCCTCCCCTGACTGCGGCCTGACACGGACAAGGTCTTGAGCAGAAACGAGCAGCTCTCTAGCTTCCCAGGCATCGCCCGTAACAAAGTACCAACTGTCTTTGAGTGAGATAGTCCACAACATCCCACTTGTAAAATGTGGACAAAGTGCCCTCCCATCAGGCTCCAGTTGCAAAGCCGTGGCATGGACCATATTTTGTGAATGCAAGACTGGAGGAAGAAAGAGAAAATGTCTGGGCCAGAGAGACAATTCTTGCCTATAAGATGTGGGTGAGTGGGTTGGCCTCCCAGGAGCGGCCGTGCCCAGGAGATGAGCCAGAAAGCAGCACAGGCCGTGGCCGCAGAGGGAGCTGTCCCGGGATTCTCCCTCTCACAGCGGTGCAGGGGCTGAGCGGATGCGTGTGCGACGTGTGGGGGCAGCGTGGGGGGCGTGTCACAGGCTCCCTTTTTGGCAGATCTGACAAGAAGCAACTCTCAGTATGACGGGTCAAACTCCTCACTTCGTGGGCTGGGCAGAGGGGGGTTTCTTAGGCACCCTGCTCCCCCCGGTGTATCTTCCGCTCGGTCGGATGAAATGGATCTCATCTGAGAGATGATGAGACGTTTCGGTCCAGATGAGCAGACAGCCCCCGAGGGAGAGGTTACAAACCCAAGAGGAGTCCAAACCAGCATCGCTTTGTTCTGATTGACAACCTGAAAAAACCCTGGAAGTCTGACACTGTCTGTCTTACTAAGGTTTGTGAATGGGTAGATGAAGAAGCAAACGGATCGTCCCACTTTCCCTCTGTAAGGCGAAAGACGGTGTGTGTGTGTGTAAGGACGGGTGGGCTTCAGGGAGGAGGAGACATGATCCATGAGCTCTGAGCAGTGCCAAGGCTCCGGGCTTCCCTTCCCTTACCCTGGACACGCACTGCCCCACCCGGCTCGTCTCTCGGCCCAGAGCGGAATGAAGCAAAGGGAGTCATAGAGACGCGTTCTCTGCTATCCCTTCAGTGGCTAAGGATGCTCGCCTCTCTAGTGAGGGAGGGGAAAGGAGATACAGAAGAACAAAAGGATGGGAGAAGGGAGGGTGTACAAAGGGGAGACAAGCTGAGAGATTCTTGTCCTCAGCAGCCACCGTGCTCCCGTTGCCCTCTTTCCGGGAAAGCTGGGAGACCTCCCACGGCAAGTCTGTTCCAGGGCAAGACGCCCCCAGGGGCGGCCACACCCGGGGATTTTCCAGGGATCATGAGCAATTAGAGGATACGTATTTCTGCACTTGCAGCAGGCGGATCCGAGGGCAATCCCGGAGCTCAGGAATGCAGTGCGCCCCTCCTGGGGCGAAGTGTCAGAGCCTGCGAACTCTTGGTGGGTCCCCCCACACTCTCGTGGCCTTGGGAGCTGCAGGGTGTTGCTGGGTGTGGGCACAGATGCCTCCCAGTGTGACCCGGCCAGAGGGTTCAGGAATGAGTGTCCCGCCGTACTGATCCCTGCCGCGCCCTCACCTTCTCCCCGCTTGGGCTGGACGAGCAGCCTCGATGGCCAGTAGTTCAGGTGGCCTGACACTCCCGTCTGAGCCTCAAGCAGAGCAGCCGTGGAGAGCTCCGCGTGTCCGTGCTGCCCTGCTGTCACCACATGCAGACGGCTTCGTCCCCGTCATGTCCCGCCCTGCACAGGGAGAGGACCAGGGGTCTCTCCGGCCCCAGATGGCCTGGCCCTCCCCGGACATCCACACTTCCCCGCCGCTCAGGGAAGGCCTCAGGGAGAAATGGCTCTCGGGATGTGTCCCCGTTGCTGTCTACACCTGCTGGTCAACCAGTGCAGCGCACTCACGTCCACAAAGAGCCGGGCTGCCTCAGTTTCCCAGAATGGGCAACATTGACTCCTGCAGAGTCAACATCCTTGGCGCGGAGAGATGGTGGTGCCAGGTCCCACCCTCAACTAGGAACAGCAGAAAATGGAATCAGAACTCACTCTTTTGTTTCAGGAGGTGAGCGCTGGACTTCACAGGTAGCCTTCCGGGCCCGTTCCTCACACGCGGTCCACAGACCAAGCACACGTTGCAGATGTCTGTTTTCGGGAGCCTGAGCTGATGTGTTGGGCTGACAGTGACTTCAGTTTCAGGACTTCCTGCAACTACACCCAGTTTGTCCAGGGATCCAGGGTCACTGGGAAGGTGGCGAGTGTGAGGGTCCCAGAAAAGCTCTTGGAAGTGTCCATGTGGGGTGTTTGTATCTCAAGAATCCTTGTTGGAATTGTCTGCTTTGAGCAGATCTCCAAGGAACCTCTCCCCTGCGTTTAGGCACAGAGAGAGGGAGGCCTTGCCCCGTGGGATTTCCCCACCTGTGCTCCTGCTCGGTTGTTCCAGAGGCATCACAAGTAGCCAAAGAATGGGGTGAAGGGGGGCACCTGGGTGGCTCAGTCGTTAAGCGTCTGCCTTCGGCTCACTTCATGATCTCAGGGTCCTGGGATCGAGCCCGATGTCGGGCTCCTTGCTCAGCCGGGAGCCTGCTTCTCCCTCTCCCCCTGCTTGTGTTCCCTCTCTCGCTGTGTCTCTCTGTCAAATAAATAAAATATTAAAAAAAAAAAAGAATGGGGCAAAGGGGAAGGAGATCACCATGAAGCCCGATGCTGAGGAGCAAGAAGAGAAGCTGGGGAGACTGGTTGTATGACTAGCTTTAATAAAATGGCAGTTCATCTAGAAAGATGCGTGCACAGTGAAATTGGCATTCTACCTCCACCACATCAACCCGCTGCCTGACTTTGGGGTGCTGGTTCCACTGTCTGGACCCTCGTGTCTCTGTGTGGAAGAGGAGGGGTAGATGGGGCTCAGTGACAGGGACGACGGTGCACCCCAGCTTGCCCGCCGCCGGCTCATCTCCGTGGGCTCCTCCAGGGCCGGACAGGCTGTTGGGATGTGCCTTCCCCCCACGACCCCCCACGACAGACTTCAGGACTCCTAGGGCAGCCGCTGGAAGAATACACACCCGTCGGATTCCAGCTGTTTCCATGCTCTGCTGCCACCCACCCAGCACTGGCCGGGCAGCGAGGAACACGTCTGCAGCTGTCCCGGGGAGGGGGGCTGTGGAGCGGGGCCAGCAGCCACACCGGCCAGAACCCAGAGACGGACCGCCGCCCCGAGACCCAGCCAAGCGGCCTCACACATCTTCAGTGGGAGTCCCTTTCCACGAGCCTGAGCTTTGCAGGGGGGCTGGGCACGCAGGACGGGCCACGCCAGGGCCTGCTCTGGCTCCCATGGTGCCAGAGAACCTGTCCCGGTGTGCTGGCCACCAACACTAACTGCCTCATCACCTTCGGATTCTTCCCCGGTGCTGCGCTGCCTTGTGGGGCCACTGCAGAAAATGCTAGAGATGAAGGAGAAATCAGTGATGGGAAGTGCACGAAGCCGGGTACTTTCCACCTCAATTTCTACGTCTTGAATGAACCAAAGCAGTTTGACCTGTCGGGTGGCTTGAGTTCCCGAGCCTGGGAAAGCATGGGAAACAGGAATGGGCTTCATTGTGGCCCTGTTCTCCTTCTCTTCTCTCCACGGCTGGCCTCGCTGTCTTCTACACGAGTGTCATCTCTCCATAGTCTCAGGCGACCGGGGCCCCTCTTTCCGCTGCTGGCCCCGGCAGGCTCCACAGGAGCGGCAGGCTGCGGGCTCTTCCCATTTCACCCACATCAGCCATTTGCATGAGGTCCCTACGGCGGCCACGACAAAGGGCCGCAACGCAGATGCCCCCAAACAACAGAGAGTTACTGTCTCACGGTTTTGGAAGCAAGAGTCCAAAATCAAGTTGTCAGCAGGGTGGTGCTCCCTCCTACGGCTCTCAGCACTCCTTGGGGCGAGGTGAGCAGGGCCGCGTCCCCGCACTCACGTGGCATGCCCTCATGTGGTCTTCCCTCTGTGCACATCTACCTCTGTGTCTAAATGTCCCTGTTTGATGAGAGTGACAGTCCTATCAGGGGAGGGCCACCCTAGGGACCTCATTTTAAGGATGACCTCTTTCCAAATAAGCTCACGTCCCAAGGTACTGGGAGTTAGGACTTCAACATATCCTTCTAAAGGGAGTGAATTCAGTCCCTAACACTATTGGACACACGTTACACAAATGTTTCCCCAACCCTGTAAGTTCTACATCCCTGTCCCCACTGGCACCAGGGGAAGCCAAGCCTCCAGAAGGTCAACGAGTGCATTGAGGTCCTTGACATCGGGGAAGGAGGGCATTGAGCCAGATCATTCTGACCTGGTGTGCATCTACTCTGCCCCTTTCCCACAGGAGAAAGTATGTGACGTCCCTGTGATTCTTCAAGATTCAATTCCAATGCCACCTTCTCTGGAGACAGCCCCCAATTCTGTAATTAACCACTGGTTTGTCCATCTGAGCAAAACATTTTCCCACTTAGCTACATTTAGTCCTATAGACTCTTCTATGTGCTCATTATTGGCTCACATGTTTTGTTTGTTTGTTTACCTTCAAGAATGATGTACCTTAGAGCAGAGTGCAAGCCTGCGTATCTCTAGGCCCCTGTCTGCACAAAAGCTTAGCCCGAGTGCCAGAGCCACCGTGTTATACTCAGTGTGTGTCTGTTTCACTTGCCCATTAGAGAAAGGAACCTACAGTTTTCCATTAAGCAAAGTTCAAGGAAGTATGCATTTTCCTAGGTGTAATAATGTTTTATTTCTGAAATCAATTTCATTTCTTCCCATTACTGCTATGGAAACACAATAGTTTTGGTGAGGAAAAAAAAATGTAGCATCTCTTAAGATAATGAGTGGAATGATATCAGCAATGTAAAGTCTTCTCCCTAGACTCCTTGTCAATAATGGGTTCTAGCCTCCACCCAAAAGAGGAACAGGATCTGTGCTTAAAGTTGGTGGCTGCGGAATAGAACTATTTAAATTTAGCCAGTGTGACTTCCTTTAAGGACGAAATTTTATTGTACCTAGAGGGAACTGTTCACCTAACAAACATGTATGTGTCTCACACTCCGTATAGATATTGTGGAGGCTGAGATAAATGCCGGGTGAGCCATGGTTTGGACCGTTGAGGTGTGGTGATCCACACATGGGGACAGTGTCGTGGGAAGAAAGCATGTGCTAGATGCACACAGACAGGTGCAAGCAGAAGCACACAGAGCTCAGAATCTCCAACTGGCTGCAGAGCAGAGATCGGGTGCTGGGGAGGTTAATGCAGCTGGGGTTATGGAGCAGAAATGTTGCAGAGGAGACAGCTACACAGAAAAAGAGGCCTGGAGACCTACACAGTCCCCTGGAGTCTCTGGTCCAGTCCAGACCTGTGCGTGCATGACAGGAAACCCCCCGGGGCTGGGAAGAGCAGCCAAAAAGTGGACAGCTCACACGACTTCTGGTGGCCCACCATCCAGAGCAGAAAGACAGGAGCATGAGGGGTATCCAGGAGAATCCCAGAGGGATAATTAGAGCTCATCTAAAAGCTGCACCAGACCCACTCTGACAACTTATAAAAGCAAGCCTTGAAATGGTCCAACGGATGTGAAGTAACTTCTCTGGGTCACACACAAAAAAAACCCAGCACTCTGAAGAATACAACAAAATCCAAGAACCAATAATGTAAAACTCACTATGTCCAGCATCCATTAAGAAATGATTAGAAATGTAAAGATGCAGGGAACTATGACTCATAACCAGGAGAAAAAGCAACCAGTAGGAAACCATCAGAAATGACCAAGATTATGGAACCAGAAGACAAGAACACTGATGCAGTAGAGATGTGATGGAACATCGCACAGCTAGGAAGTGCAGGAGGTGCTTCTAGAACCTGGGAAGTGGAGATGCAGAAGCCATATTTATAGTCCTTCTGTAACACTGTCTGGGACGTGGATGATGTCTAGCACCTTTCAAGCCCAATCCTGTCGGTCCTGCTCAGAAGTTGTACTGTAATTATTTTTGTCTTGGAGCTGAGATGCTCTATTGTCTTGGCCATTAACTGTTGCAGTGGTAAGGACTGATATCAGTCCAGTGTGTGTGTGTGTGTGTGTGTGTGTGTGTGTGTGTGTGAAAAACCCAGAGGATGTTACCACTGCAACAAAAAACAAACAGATGAACAAACAAAACCCAGCAAGCAAATAAAAAATTTTAAAAAAAGCAACAACAATGGAGTCTGTCTAGGTATGATTTTAGGGATCTTTTCTAAAATATAATAAACCTAATTAATCTATGTATTAAGATCTTTATATTTTATTCTTATATATGAACTTTTTCTCCTCTGGTGTCTTTGATTTTTTGCTCTGCACTGGTTTTTCTAGATTCATTTGAATAACATCATCATTTTAAGATGAGATGTTTAGTCTCTTTTCGCCTTGCACAGTGTCTTTATCTCCACTTACTTTTCTTCAGTTTTTCTTATTAACTCTGGAAGGACTTTAAAATTTATCATCAGATCATAGATTCTATTTTTATATATCAACTCTTTTTTAGTGCATGCCATGAAGACTTTGGTTCTGCTGTTGATTTTTTCCTTTTTCTTTTCTCTTGCCTCATGAATTCAGTTTCCTTTTCATACTTGCATATGATCTTTATATCCATTAATCTATTAATTAATCCAACAAATATCTCCCCCCATGTCTGCTGTGTGGCAGGTACTGTTCTAGGCACAGGGAGTGCAGCAAACACTAAGACAGAGACCCCCATCTTCCTGGAGCTGCTGTCCTCGTGCAGGGACAGATCTTCAACCAACCCATCAAACAAATGTATCATCATGAGATAGGACTTCATCATCAGTTAGTGATAACAACCTGGGAGAAAGACATCACTGAGAAGGAAGTAATGAGCGAGCCATGAATTGCAGGCAGAGAGATCTTGAAGAGTAAAGGTCTTGGTGCAGATCATATCTGGCTTGCTTGAGGAGCAGCAAGGCCAATGCGGTTGTAGAAGAAAGAAAACCATGGAAGAAGACAGCACAGGTGTAGGGGGAAGGGAAGATCAGGTGGGGTCTGGCAGGCTGTTGTGAGTACATTGGCTTTTGTGCTGAGAACAGAGTGCAGGTGGGGAAGAGCCCTCCAGAGCAGTAATCCACGTGAAACGTGAAGGGGGCGTAGACCGTGGAGGAAGAGTCGAGACGATGAGCAATTCTGAATATATCTTGAAGGTGTAGTCAGTGGGGTTTGCTAATGGATTGTTTATGAAGTAAGCAAAGAGAGGAGTAAAACATGAATTCCCACAATTTTGGGCTTCAGTGTATGGAATAATGGAGTTTCTTATTGCCAGAGAGTGGGAAGCAGATGGAGCAGCGAGTAGGGGGCTTATCCGGAGCTCCGTTGGTGGCAGTGAGGGCTTCCACATCCAGGAGACATCCAAGTGGATATTGTAAGTACATAGATGGAGGTGTGGGCAGATGAATATATGAGTCTGGGGTTATAGGATGGGGCCAGGACTGGAGAAATAGGTTTGGGTGAAATCAGTATGTAGATAACATTTAATGAACGAGATCACCAAGAGAATAGAGAAGAGGCCCAAACATTGAATCCCTGGGAATCCCAGAGTTCAAAAGTCAGGGAAATGAGGAGGTACCACCAAAGACTGAGAAGGGATGAGCAAGGAGAAAGAAATGCCAGCGGTCTGTGATGTCAGGAAGACAAAAAAGTGAGCCTCTGTGCTAAATGCCACAGATAGGCAGATGGGCCAAATGGATGAGGATGAGAACTGCTCAATGCTGTCTCTCTGTCTGTTTTATCCATTTGTCCCTTTGTTCTTGATGAGGTATGTATTTTCCTCTGGGCTACTGGGGATGCCAAGCACGTTTCTCAAATTTTACCCATATTTTCTTCCTTTAAGTTTTAAGGTCATGTCCTTTATCCCTGGATTTTTTTTTTTTTTAATCAAAAACACAAAGTTGCTCTTTCCCTTTGCTGACTCTGAGAGATTAGCTGTCGCTTAGCCTCTAACTAATCTCAGTTAGCCTCTAACTAATCTCTCCTCGGTTGATGATCCAATCCTTTCTCAGATATATAGCCACAGGACAAGTTACAGACAGTGTCTGGCCCAATTTCAAGTGTCTGGTAAGATTTCCCCTGGTCACTTCTGTTCTACTGGGGCTCAATCTGTAACTCTCACTGCCTTGCTCCACATCCAGGATGGCAAATGAGATTCAGTCTCTCTGGATGACTCAGCTGGTTTGTCAGCATTGCTGGAAAGCACGCTGAGGAGAAACGGGGGCAGTGAGCCAAAGCCAGACCAAGCGGGCGGTTAGCAGCCCCGCTGCGGGCAAAGGGAGCGGGAGATGAATGCTCACCGCGCTGTGACCCAATGGGGTCCTTGAAGAAGTTCCATCTGCAGACACGCTGCCCCCGAGTTCTTCTTGTTCCCACGTCCCCATCGTGCACGGACCTGCAAATTCAGTCACTGTCAGCATTCCTGTGAGTCCTCAGTGTTGTAGTCCTTCTGTGGATGCACAGCGGGGATCCTGAGGCGTGTGGGAAGAAAGAGTGTTCTGCTCCAAGCCCTTTCTGCTTGGTGAGTTTTCAGGGGGACACAGAGCTGGGTTCTCTGCCCCAGGAAGGGGATGGAGTCAGTTGGAGTACTTTCTTAAATGTAAGTACAGATTTTCTGTCTCCAGACACTGAGTATAAGCCAACAAATCTATTGATCTGCCCACTTCCACCGGCTTTCTGGTCTTGGAAAGTCCCACCATGATTTAACAAGAGGGCACTGTCAGTCTTTGTTTTCAGGATGCTTGTGAGTTTTCTTCATGTTCCCTGTTCTAATGGAAATTATTGTCTTTCCCATCTTCCCACCCCTTCACATCTAACTGACCAACAACTCTGGTGTATTAAATCCACTAAGCATGTTCACTTACTTCTGTATCAGCTGCAACTCTGTTGGTCACCACCGTATCCCCCATCATCCCTAACCCAAGCTAACAAAATATCCGAATTGGCTTTCTTATTTCCTTTCTTTCCAGATCATTGATTTGTTTGCACATATGTCAGAGTGATCTTCTAAAAACAGAGAACATAAAATAGCCACCCCCCCACTACCACATAGACATCCTGCTTAGAATCTTAAACCTTCCCTTGTTTCCTGCCTCACATGGAATAAAATGCAAGTTCTTTAGCCTGGTGTACAAAACTCTCCTTATGGGTTCCTTACAAGCCTTCTGAATTCGGCAGCATGGCCCTCCTCCTCCAGGTCCCCTCACCTCCCACTCCAGGCGCACTGCCCCCTCCGGGCACTTGACAACGTTACTAAGCTCATCTCCTCCTTGGGACACTTGCATTGGCTTTTGCTTTGCCTGGGACCTTATTCGTATTTTTGTATAATAGTTATTGTTATGGGATATTTCCCTGGTTTCTTTATAGTCCTACTTTCTGTCTCACCACTCTGATTTTTTTTTTTCTTGTTGTTGTTTCAATAGCACATTTTGTGTGTCTTTTTCAATACTCCATCCTAATTATGTAGGATACTGTCTGGTGTAAAAAAAAAAATAGATATTTGTTGAAAGAGTGGATAGATGGATGGATGATGGATGGATACATGGATGCATGGGTAGATGATGGATGGGTGTATGAATAAATTTGGGAAAAAAAATTACCTGGGAGCAGGTCGACCAGATGTTACTTCAAAACAAGACTACTTAACTGAACTTTCTTATGCAGAACATTACAACCTCTCAGTTTGGATTGTTTGGACATTACAAGTTTATATTTCCATTTTTATTGTCAGATATGTCACTGCTGCCCAAAACTCAAGTATTAATTAAGTTTGAAAAGTGATTTGTCCCATAAAAATCTGTTAATCTGATATGGCCATTAGATAGTTCTGGGGCAATCTGATGGGGGGTAGAGGGACTCTAACCATCTACTGCATATTTACTACGAATCCAATCCTATTGCCCATAAGACTGCATATTGCATATGGAAGATACCCCAAACAAGAAGAAATCAAACACATACATACACACGTACGACATACATCTGTAGCCTTGTGGAACTTGCAAGGTGGTTGAGGAGGCAGGACATAAACTATCAAGACAAATTAAATTCTACATTCACTATTAACATGAGAACAATGTTTCAGAGACAGAAGGTATGGGTGTGGACTGAGTTGGTGGAGAACTGCAGAGTTGAGGGTGTTGCTGGGTGTAAGGGATAATGGGAAGTCCATGCAGTGGGAGGGGGGGAATACTATAAGTGGCAATGTCTGCAGGCAAAGACAAGGGTATCTTCCCTCTACCAGGTCTCTGTCAATTAACAAAAAGATTACTTGCTTCTTCCAATTAATTTCATTCAATATGGATTCCACAGCCCAAAGCACATGCTTACTGAGAGTCAAGAACCTTTCATTGCTACTGTCCTTTGTCTTGCATGCCATTCCTCAAAAGCTGGCCGGGCCGCTGTCTCTGCCAAAACCAGCTTCTGGTCCTGGTCCTGGACGGATCCTTCTGTTTGGGGAACAGCCTTGTCCAACACGGAACAGCACAGTCGGTTCTAAGCTGAAAGTCGAAACCCCTGTACTTAAACCCTCTCTCTGCCACTTTCTCACCCTATGCCATGGGCAAGCTGACTTCTTAGCAGAGCTCCCATTTCTCCCATAATATGGAAATTTTAAAAAACACTTTTACAGGATTGTTGTCAGGCTCAAAATCATAATGAAACAGTACTGGGGGCAAACTTGCTGTCTCTACAGCACTCCAGTGCACGTTAAACCTCATATATACTCTGAAGTGATGCCCACGCTCACACCAAATGTTAGGGCTCAAATTTGCTTGACCAGGCTAACCAGCCACTTGCCTAAACTCCAAGGCTTTTTAAAGCAATGCCCAGTTGCTTGTCACTTTCTTTCCATCTGTAACTAGCATATGAGGAGGGCCAGTGGTCATTCTGGACCTGTCTGCTGGGGATTTTCTGCCTGTGGGTCTCTAATAAAGTTCGTCTGGGTATCTGCTATGCTCTGATGATGGAGCCGTGGGCTTTTTTGAGAATGAAGAAGGACACGTGATTATTTCCCTGGCATGTCTGGCATGTGCCTTCAGACGCAGGGGATGTGCAGTACACTATTATTAAGGCACAACTGTGCCCTAGAACTCTCCAAGGAAACACTGCTGGAAAACATAGATAATCCCGATCTTCCAAAGGCAAGTGTAGACACATGACAAAGGAGAGCCTTCGAGGGAGCAAGCCCTTCTGGTTGCATCAGCTCGGGAGGACAGTGTTGCTGCTTGTGGGCGATCTGAGCAGAACACAGTACCGACTCTGACCAAATAAACCAGCAAAAGTCCTATTGGTGCTCTGTCACAATGGTACTTGTTTTGATTTGATCCCAGAGACACTGCATGAGCTGTGGTCGCAAATAAAAGGGACATTTAAAAAACCCCACCCCCCAGGCACACCTTGCTAAGAATCTGCATTCTGAAAACAGAGCAGGGTGAGAAGCAGGAGTTCGCATTCTCAGACACAAGGGAGGATTAATTCCAAGTTCAATGATGTTTGGAATCTCGCATCTCTGGGACATTAAAAGGTTTGGGGAATGGGCTTCACCTCCTCCCCTTCCCAGGGCAGAAGTTTGGAGTGGCAGTGAAACAGAAAATAGGACCATGTGGACACTGTAGCAGGGTCCAGGAAAGAGAGATGCTATGTCTGTCCTCTGTAGAGGAGAAGACAAACACTCCCCTGGTCCTGTGGACCGCCAGGCAAATGCAGGGGAGGTCACAGACACAGACCAAGGAATAGAATTCAGAAATTCCACTCACCAAACAAAAAATCAGCAGAAAGCCTTATGGTAAAATCATTAATATGATTATCTTTATTTTGAAAGCCTAACTTCAGGCAATATTGTCAAGCACAGATGCCTAATTTAGTGTGGTGAAGTTTCTACAATCTATATCTGTATATAAGCCATATGGCAAGACCAAAGTATTGCCCATCCTCTCCCGAGTACTGGCCCCCCACACGCTCATGCGCACATGCACACAGAGATGTATACACTGACACACGGACACACACAAACACACGCAGACATATTTTTCTGTTTTACTTCTGACCTGATTAGTTCTGACCCTTTGAATTGGAAAAAAAAAAAAAAAGGGCATTTAGTATGTTCTCAACGTTATAAAAGCCAGACTGATAAAAGATATTTATAAAAGCTAGCTTCTTGAAGAAATATCTAAATCCTTGGGAATTTTTTTTAAAGAAAGAAAGAAATATCCCACTGAATTCAGAGAATGCTATTTACCTGGGCTTCTCCGAGGATGTTTCCATGAGAAGCCTTTCCCAGGAAGCAAATCTCTCTTTGGAGGAGAGACGCACCAGCACCTTCAGAAGTGGCCCGAGGATTTATCAAACACCTTCATGTCATTGCTGACCTCTCGTGAAACTATCTGCAGCAGACGGGATAAAGCAGCCCCTCTGAGGGCTCTCCGAGCATTCACGAGTGTTTTATGAATCTTAGGCTGCAAGATGGATTGTTAGGAAAGCCGGCAAGCCTGAAGCACACACCTGTCCTCACCGTCCTCCTCTGTAAACGCCGCTTCCGTCTGATTCTCAATTTATTTACAGGTTGTGCTCATTGTCTGCGAATGGCAGATTTACAGAGCATCTTGGTATAATAACCGGTCCTCGAAGCAGTGTTCAGACACCTCTTCTCGGAATTTGCCTACAGTGGTGTTCTTTCCAGTGCAATGAAGCCGGAATGTGTGGAATTACACAAGGGGGTTCCAGAATCCAGGCGATGAGCCACGCTTACTGCTTCGGGATAAGAGAACAGGTGTACTCCTCACCTAGACTTCATGAGTTTTAGTGTTTTTCATGTTACTGGTCACTAAAACACTGGACATCCATGCGATTCACAAAGAGTGCAAAAGCACAAGATCTCAGACAAATGCCATCCGTCCTTGAAGGACTTCTTGTTGTGTTTAATTTGTTTTGTTTTCCTGAACATATGAACGAGGTGTGGGGAACAGACCTGAGGACAAAGTTCTTTTTTTTTTTTTTTTAAAGATTTTATTTATTTATTTGAGACAGAGAGAATGAGAGACAGAGAGCATGAGAGGGAGGAGGGTCAGAGGGAGAAGCAGACTCCCTGCCGAGCAGGGAGCCCGATGCGGGACTCGATCCTGGGACTCCAGGATCATGACCTGAGCCGAAGGCAGTCGCCCAACCAACTGAGCCACCCAGGCGCCCACAAAGTTCTTTTTTGAACACGAACATGAACAGCCTTGCCTCTCACAGTGGTTATTATCTGGGGGGTGCATGGCAGAATCACCCGAGTCTGTAAGAACACAGCGTCCAGGGGACGGGAAAGCCCTGTGATGTCAGGATCGCTGGCACCGGGCAGAGCTCCCAGACTTAGCAGCGACCGCTCTACAGGTGCCCGGGTCACACCTCAGGGCCACCTGGCCATCAGCCCCACAGCCCCATCCACGAGCCCACAGCCCTCTCGGCCTCAATTCCCTAGAACGTCCCTAGGGTCTCCAAACAGGTGGGCAGAGAATCGTGTGATGATTTCATAGCCCCTGCACCTTTTAAGAACGTTCTTTGGTTTCTTCCTGGGAAATCCCTACACAGCTCTCCAAATCAGCTCCGTCTCCGCGGGGTGCATGCAGTCATCAGCGTGTTCGTGCTCAGGTGTGACATTTGGAGACCTCAGGTGGCAGTTTATTTATATGTCGGGGATGAGCAAGGAGTCCCTGCCTGTCAGAAACTGGAATCCGGGGCTGGAAACTTGAGAATCGGAGCCCACAGGGCGCCAGGGCAGTGTGGTGTCTCCCGGAGGCTGGGCTGCCATCTCGTGACCGGGCTGGGCGTGCCCAGACTGAGTCGGGGCGGCCACACACGCCGGGCCGGGGGGGCTGGAACACAGTGACCCGGGAGGTTGCTCTGCGCTGACTCTGACCGCCAGACCTGGGTCACGGTCTGTCCCCGAAGCCACCTCGAATGGGACCACATGCACTGGAGTCAGGGAGGGGGAGTCTCAGGGCGAATTCCTGTTGGATGGAAGAAAACAGGACATGAGACAGAGGAGGGTTTAAACCCTGGGGCAGGGGTGCTTGTCAGCAGTCTGCCCCCCTTCTCTGGAGCAACTGAGCTGTGTGCAGTTGGGGAGCGACATCTTCGAAACGTCCGTTTAGGAAGCTCTCCTGGTGACTCTGGGAGAGATGGGGCTTGCTGCAGTATTTCTGTGTAAGGCGGGAAGGAGGGTGTGGAAACGGACTATTTCCCCTGGAAGGCACTGCAGCACCTGCGTACATCCCCGCTAAGGAAATCTTGTGCATTTGGCCTGCTTTATAAATTGACCTGCATCTTGGTCCCCCTTGGCGTCAACCATAGCATCTGAAAAGGAGGTTCTTCTCTCCTGGTTAAACATGGCTGTGGAAAGTCAAGGTCCCAATCCCAACCTCCCACATCGTCTGTGCCTTTAGCACAGGAGAGATTCCTCCTGCCAGCCCCCGGGCCCTGTGACCCGGGGCTGTGACCCTGCTCGAGGGTCCCCACATGCCTCCCATGTCGGAGCGGTGGTCGCCGCCTCCCGCAACCCCATGGCATGTACCAAGCCCCTTCCAGTGAACTCCATTGCCAACTCAACACAATCCCTTGGTCAAGAACTGTGGGAAGAAGAAATGTCAGGAAGAGCAGGAGATGGCCCCGAGGCGCCCAGGTAGGAAGCAGAGCGCGGCTTCCCGGGAAGGTCTGCGTCACCAGGACCCTGGTCACAACGGGCGAATCAATTCCTCGCTCTCTCCCGGCATTCTTTATACATCATCCGACTGTGGCAGTGCTTCTTCCTCATACAATAAAAAAAAAATAAAAATAGATTGCGTAAATTAAAAGACAGACCCTGAACCCGAATATGTGCTGACGGCTGAAACTCTTTCCTGTGGATTCAAAGCCCGTCTGGATTTTGCCTCAAACCATCCTTCTCTTGTATCCCAATGACACTCCCCGGTACTGCAATATCAGGTTTCTGGCCCTGCAGGAAGGCATTGGGCCTATGAAGGCTGTTTCTGGTTTTGTAAACTGGGAAAATGAGTTACTATTCTTGTGTGTTTCTTCCTCTAGACTGGGAGCACTTTGAGAAAAAAAAAAATCTTGTCTTTTATATATAACTTATCACCTAAAATATAGTAGGTGATCGGTGATTGTTAGTTGAATTGAATATATTTGTTTTTAAATCATCTTTGGAGAAATGACTCATTTTAAAACACACATAAATCACATACATTGCATAGCAATCCTTGATATCAATTTCTGATACTTTATCTCTGTTTCTATCTGAAACCAACATTTGTTATTTTTCCTTCTCACTGATTTTTTTTTCTAGGAAACATGGGACCGGTATCATCACACATCGAATACTCTATCCAAGGGCTTGTTAATTTTAAAGAGAAGTTGTTGTCTTGTAATGCCAGAGCAACCCTATGAGGCAGTCAGATGTGCTCCATCGCCTCAGCGTGGGCCCCTCGTGATGATGCCCCGTTTCTCCCTGGGCTGCTTCTGGGTGACTCAGGAACATGAGGCCTCAGCCAGCTCCCTCCTTATTCATCTGCATCTGCATTAACCATGTTAGGAAAAGTTTCTAGGGTGCATCAATGCTACCATCTCAACTACATGTTCTGAGCACTTACTGTGCTAGGCTTTGGAGAAATAGAGCAGGACAACAGAATTCCTGTTTTCAAACAAGGTAGTGAGCATTAAAAGGAAACAAACTATAACTGCTTCATTAAGCCATACATTTCTTGAAGTCGAGAGCCTATTTTATTAACTGTGTAAGGTATCGCAGTGGCCCAGCAAAGTGCCCTACCTAAGCTGGGCAAGCAACGACTGAGAGAGCATTGACAACTGGTGAGTGTGCAATATGTTCCAGAATCAGCGGGGACCACTTCCACAGGCATTAATTCTGTTAACCATTAAAGCATCTGTATGATCTGTAATATTGTCCCTTTTTATAAATCATGAAACTGAAACTCATGAAAGAAAAACTAATTTCCCTGAATCTCTGAAGTGGTGCAGTCGGATTTGCACCTTGCTGGGCCTGAGGTGAAAGCCTGGGGCTGTTCTAGCTCTGCCCGCCAGAGAGCCACAGGGACCTGACCATAAACAAAGCCGTAATTCCAGAATGAGGCAGGAAAGAAGCTTAGTTCAGCTTCTGTAGACAAAGGGAAGATATGGAATAGCTTCCATTGTTTAAACTCAGGAGATCCTCCAGGGCACAGGGATGGTGGAGAATGAGCAAGGACTCTTGCCTTGAGCCCAGACGCTACACCAGAAAGCTCTGTTTCCCTGTTTTTTCACGTTACCTGGATCCTCTCCTCTGCCCTCTCTCTCAGGCCACAAAAGTCCCAACACCCCTGGAGGGGCCCCATCACTCTTCTCTGACAGCACAGCGCCCCCCCCCCCCCCTGCAGCTGTGCCGTGCACTGCAATCGTGGTAAGGAGCACTGCGCTGGGAGGCAGTGGTGGGGCGGGAGGACAGCCTGGGGCAATCAGGGTCTGGGCCCGACCCCACCACACCAGGGCTTGTGGACCTTGGGCAAGCTGTTCCATGTCCTTGAGCCCCAGGTGTCTCCTCACCTACAGAAAGCAAAAGTTGGGGTCAGATCTGAGGATCTCTAAGGGCCTCTTCTATCTAGTTCCAAAGTCTTGACAACACATCCGCCTGGCCATTCGCAGCCCCGCCCTCGCCCTCCCCAGAGGGCTTTTCCCTAGTGGCCACTGGTGGCTGACCAGCAGGGCCCAGCCTGGGGCTGAGGCTGGGGCAGGGGCGGGGGGCAGCACCCACCTTCTCCGCCTAGGCAACCCTCTGCTCCAGAGAAGGGAGCCTGGTCTCCCAGCTGCACGGGCCTGCAACTTGAGGGACAGCTTCTTCAGGCCCCATGTAATGTCATCATTCCTTGGCCTTACTTCAGTCCTGGTTACGTGTTTCTCTTAGAGGAACACATCCAAATAAGGGTGTAACAAAAGGAAAATTCCAGCCCTTTGAGGCCCATGACAGCTGGGGGCTCAGAGCCTCCTGCAGCCACGCAGAGGGGCTCCTTTCCTCCCGCAGGGAAGCCATAAGGCAGCTCAGGTGAAGGCAGCATAGTCCGGCCCCAGTGACGCTCACCAAGCATCCTTCCCTTACACCGTGCAGGTCCGTTGTCTCTGGTCTCTCTGCCTCTCTCCCTTCCCCTCCTCTGTGCACCCCCCTTCATTCCCTGCCAGGATTTGCTGCCCTGCTCCCTCCCACGTGCCTACCCCTGGCTCAGAAAACCAGCCCTCTTACGGCCGCCTCTCACGGTGGGCCCGTGCGCAGTGTGAGGTCAACCTCAAAACTGGCTCAAACACGCACCTGTCCGGTGGGCTTGTGAAAAGTAAAACACACCCATTACAAGTATTCTGGACTGTGGTGGTGGCAAGTCAGCCCCTAATGCCTTGTTCATCCCGCCCTCTCTTGCCTCTCCTCTACCTGTAGAAACATAGCTACACACTGAGGATTTGCCATTTCAGGAAAAATGACTCCGAACAGTGGGGATAGGTTGGTCTAGGGGAACAAAATACACATGAGGTAGGGGGAATGCTGATTAAAAATAAAGCAAACCAGTCTACAAACAGGAACACGTGTCTGTAAGAGGAAGGGCATTCTGTCCCACAAGCTCTGTCTCCTTGACTCACGCCTGCATCCAGAGCCAGACAAAGGGACAACGGGCCAAGCATCTTTCTGCAGCAGGCAGGGCTGTGTCACCCATCTCAGAGAGTGCTGTGCCCAGACGGAGGGGATGGAGTGGCCTTCTACCGGGTGATTCCACCGGGGCTTGGGGCCTCGCCATCCCTGCAGAAAGCCAACAGAAGGGGAGAGAAGAATGGGCTGGGCCTGCTTCTCCAGTGTCCTGGTCTGCAAGAGGCAAACATCAGCTCTGCTTAGAATCCGTTTGGAGAACCATTCACTTACTGTGGTCACACACAGCCACCAGGGGTGTGGGGAGGAAGAGTCTCGGCACCGCAGACCCCAGAGAGTTGAATGAGATTAAATAAAATAAAGGTCTGGAATACGTTTGGTAAGATGGAAATCACATTTCAAATGCTCAATATTTGGGGCACATGGGTGGCTCCGTCGGTTTAGCATCAGGCTCTTGATTTTGCCTCAGGTCATGATTTCAGGGTTCTGAGATCAAGCCCCGCTTGGGGTTCTGCGCTCAGCGGGCAGTCTACTGGAGAGTCTTCTTCTCCCTCTGCTCCTCCTGTCCCTCAAATAAATATATAAACAAAATTTTAAAAATAAATAAAATAAAATTGTTCAGCATTCTGTTGTGAAAAATGAGGGTATTGGGTATCAGAAATGCTGGGGGGGGGGTTCTTCTTGTAACACTTCTCCGAGCATAAATCGTGCTTCACCATTTATAAAGCAATGTCTTCTGTGCCCTGTTTTCTCTTCATTTATCGTGTTGGGGGAAGAGCTCTGTGAACCCCCTAGTCTGGGCACTGGTGACGTCTGTTTAAACCCACAGAAGGGGTCTGGATATCTGATCACAGCCCCGAGATCATAGACAAGCCAAGTGGCAGTAAAGCTTTGACGGTGGGACATGAAGGAAAGGAAGAAATGCGGGGATGGAAGAGGCAGAAAATACATGATTACAAATCCTCGCCATCCACGGAGACCAGAAAAATGTGCTGCCATGGGGCTCTTGCGAATTGGCATTACTATCGAAACTGCACATTATCTGTTAGGATTTTAACGCCAGAGGCCTCACAAAAGGTCATTCTTATTCTTCTTTACAAATAGGGGAAGGTTTTTAGGGTCTGCTTAAGAGGCATAAATAGCAGGAGGGATGGAGGAGCAAATCCGCTGCAAATGGACGGGCCTGTTCATGAAGGGAAAGAGGCGCCCCACCAGCCTGTCTCCAAGGCAACGGCGAGGCCAGACCCCCTCTCTGTTCCCCGGGCTGGGGTGCCTCCTGCGAGGAGGAGGAAGGAGCTAGCATGGCATTGCTCTGGGCCCACGCGTTGCGGCGCTCAGCGTGCAGGCAGGGACCCCACACAGCAGCCCGGACAGCCCCCCGTCCACCCCCCTGCCCACCACCCCCCGCCCCGCCCCTGGTGGAGAGCTGGACACTTCCTAAAGCAACGATGGAGAACGTCTTTGGCCTTGTGGATAGAAAGGGGCATTTCATTTCATCGTTGATGAATCCTGTACTGACAAATTCTTACGTTGGCAAATGACACTGTTGTTTCCAGCCTTCCCCTGGGCATCAGCGCCGAAGGAGCTAAGGACCTGATCTTAGGTCGCCGTGGTGAGGGACTCCGAGAAGGCAGACAGCAGACTGGGAGCCCACGCCCTTTTGAAGCTCGCATCTGGGGAGCAGACAAGACAAAGGGAAGCAAATGCAGGAAGCTTTCGGTGCCAGCCGGAGGGGCATGGAGTTTGAGCAGCCGGGTCTGTGGGGTCCTCGGAGAGTCCAAGTACCTGGCTGTGGCAGTCAGAACTTCAGACACTTCTAGAAAACACAGGGCCTAGAGACAGGATGGCCATTTGAAAGGCAGTAGTAATTACCAAGAGAAAATGCCAAGGACATAAAACAGAGCAGCGTCTTTAGGTATAGAAAAGATGAGGCAAGTGAGGAACACGACAGAAGTATAAAGGGCCAGACAAATGTATCGTCTCTTTTGTGTCTTTTGAGAATTGTATTTTTTTTTAAGTTTAAGACTGATCATCCAAAGCCTGATTGCAGAAGTATTGTGATGTGACTAATGATTCTGCATAATGAATGACCTTGGTATCAATCAGCAGGAAGCCCACTTTGGAGAAAAAGTCTTTGAGTCCTCATATACGTGAGGCCCTGACTTCTGACTGCAACCCCCCGCCCCCCACTGCCTTCTGCAGAGGTACCTCCAAGAAGCCAGGAGACTCAGAAGAGATTCGCAGAAATGGACGCAGATCCCATATTTGTGCAAAGCTTGGCTGACTCATTAAGAGGTCATCCAAACCGGCAAAATCTCAGCCCAAATATTGTCTGTATGTTTCTTATTGACCATTGCTTAATGCAGAGATTTTTCCAAAAGTTGTAACCTGTCAAAATGTGAGTTCAGGTTTAACCATTCAAAGCAGAAAACCGCCTTCATTATGCAGGAAGATAATCAAGGAAGGGCTTGACATTCAAAGAATTTTCAAGGTTCTTAAAAGAGAAAGACAGGAGTTACAGACGCGGGGAAAACAGCTTCTGCCAGTTGAGTTTGTTACCACGGCAGACAAGGACTGAGTGGATTGCTCATCGCTGCTGGGCTGGTTCTTTCACTGCGCAGCAGAAGGAGGGTGGCTTGGCGAGCCTGCCCGCGGTGTGGCACAGCGTGGAGCCCAGGGTCAGGAACACGTTGCCCCGAACTCCGTGAACAGCTAAATCATTCTCCAAGGAGCTGCAAGCAAAAGTATAGGGAACATTTAGGACCCAAATATTTTCAAACTCTTCTCTTATCACTGACCTGTAAGTCCCGCTGGAAATCTGACATCGCCGCGTGCTCTCTTTCCTAAACCACCAGACATGCTACCTTCCTTTACCTCTGCCGCCTCGCCCCCCGTGTGAAAACCCAGCACTGCGGGAGTTCGGACGTCCCCTGTGCTCCTGGTAAGCTCTGCGTGCGGTGCTTGTTTTAATCCTCAGAACGGTGCCCAGCCTGATAGTTTTGTGTGTTTGTTTTTCAGGAAAAACAAATGACCTTTTATTAAAAAAATTATAAAAGAAATGTTATCAGCTTATGTGGGGGGCAAGCATGACAAATGGTCAGGCTGTGAGGGTGTTCCTTCTTTTTTTTTTACAGACATATTTAGTGATCTTCTCTTGATATTTGGTATCCGACATAGACGAGATATTAATATTTTAACGAAAAGAAGAAGAGAACAGGAGGCGATGTCTCTTCCATCACAACACCTGGCAGGAAATAAAATTCTTCTCGGACACGATCAGTGTGCGGCGCGAGGCCTCCCTGAGCGACGTTTCGCCAGGTAAAGAATCCACTCCAAATAACACATGAGAGAGTATGTTTTTCCCACCCCTTGGGGAAGGAGATTGACATTAAAATAGCTGCTCTGATGTTAATGTTGTTAAACTCCTTTCCTTTCTAAGTGACCTGTGTGAATTCAGTGGCTGTCACGCAGCTTCCTCCTCTCCGGCCAGCATTTATCTTGTTGGAGCTCCTGGAAGCTGGCAGAACTGACGCGGGGAGGGACAGCTGATGGAGCATGCAGAGATGGAGCTCTCTGGAGGATATACCAGTCTGGCCCCAGAGGCGGCCTGTCAGTGCCAACGGCTCACTGTCTGTCCTGTGCACAGGCCCCTGCAAATTAATCAGAGCCTGTGAACATTCAGAAATCACAGCATCCAACTGTTTTATTAGTTCACTTTAGCCCCTGTATGCACAGTAAACTCATTCTTTGAGTTTTCCAAGGCAGTGATAATTTTATGATACTCTTTTCCATAAATGTAACATTTAATGTAATTTAATTTTTCACCTCATTTGTGCCTTTATTTCTAAGTGCTTATTATGTTTCCCGTTACAAAATACTCAGTACGATAAATTTGAAAAATAAAGAAAAGCCGGGAGAAGAAGAAATTTTTAAACCACTCAAGTCTCGCACTCCAGAAACAACAGCTATTGACATTTTTGTGTGTTGCCATTCAGAGTCTTATGCATAGATTTATTGATATTTAATATGGATATCATCATACTATAATTTTGCCTCCTGTTCTTTTATTGTAATATAAATTCTTTTCACATTATTATTACAAATTCATTAAAAACACTATTTTAAAGACTGCATAATCACATCCCGTAATTTTCTTAGTTATTTCCCTACTGTTGGACATTCAGACTGTTCCAAATTTTTCACTGTCAAACACAATGTTGCCATAAATACCGGTTCAAAAAGCATGTTCAATACTTTGGATTATTTCTTTGGGTGGATTCCCAGCAGTACAACTATTAGGTCAAAATGCTTAACATTTTCAATAGATTTTGGTACTTACAGCCAAATCGACTTCCACAAAGATGGGGCGATACAATTTGTATACATTGGTAGAATTTCAACATTTATAATTTGCAATCTATCTATTGTGTCAAATATGTATCCTGATAATAGTTTTGGAAAATATCATCATTATATCTATTTCGTTGATTGAACCTGCCTGCATTATGGCTTTTCTAAAGTAAAAAAAAAAAAATATATATATATATATATATATCAGTTAAGGCAGAAAGGCTTTTATTAGGAGAATCTGTTCCTGGGTTTTACTGGTTTTGTTGGAGCATAACGGAACATCTGACCTAATTATTTCTAGTGGATCCTATTAAAGCAAACATTCCACTTCTTGAAAATTATCTATTTATTGATTCACCGATTCATCTATTCATATGTTCGGCAAACACTCGTGGTATCAGGGTGCTGAGACACCAGGCTGGTGCCTGCTGGTGCCTGCTCTTCAGTCTGCTCCGGCTGTTGACATGGAGACAGCAGTCCTCGTGAGCTCCATGCTGGTCGCTCCATAGATGTTTGTGGAATGAAGTAACCACCGAACGCAGACACTCAGAATGTGACAGCAGTGACTTCCCAATGTGGGACCCTGCCCCACTACAGTTTGCAGAGATGGGATGCTCAGCTAGGGATGTGGCTTCACAGACGATTGGGGAGGGGAAATTACAGACGTTTAGGGGTTTGTTTTCTGTTTTGTTTTTTTTTGTTTTTTTTTTTAAGATAAAGGATAAAAGGGCTATGGTGCTCTTCCTTGCCCAGATTTCCATTCCCCGACCCTGAGAGATGCTAGAAATCTGACAAAGATCTGTATGACCCAGCATGGTTACCCCACCATTCTGCTAGGAGTGGTCAAACACCTTTATGGGAATTCCTCTACCTTACAGATAAGGTACACACACAACAGAGACGTTCATTCTGCCCTAAAACCACCTATGAGTGACAATTTAGTAGAAATCACAGAAAACAGTGCTCCTCAGGGACCTATCCATTTCAGCTTAAAAAATTTCCTTTTTGAGTTAGGGTGGCGCAGGGAACCGGCTGCCTCCTGTAATGTTCACGTCCTATTCCCAGCTTGGCTTCCAGGGCAAATTCTTTCAGGTAGAGGAGGAATTCTTCTTGGAATCTGTGATGAGACTAGTCAGGTGCTCACTGTTGTGGGTCGAAATGTGCCCCCCAAAAGATACATTGAAATCCTGTGAGTGTGAGATTATTTAGAGATCAGATCTAGGCAGATGAAATCAAATCAAGTCATTAGTCTTATCCTATATGACTGATGTCCTTACAAGAAAAGAAGAGACACAGACAGGGAGAAGGTGGCAGAGATTGGGATGATGCGTCCATGAGTCGAGGGATGCCATGGGTTGCTGGTTCCCACAAGAAGCTAACAGAAATGTATGCAACAGGCTCTCCCCGAGAGCCTCTGGAGGGAGCACACCCCACAACACCTTGATTTTAAACATCTGGTCTCCAGAACTGTGAGAGAATAAATTTCTGTTGTTTCGTGTCACCAAGTTCGTAAGACTTTCTTATGGTGGCCCTGGGACACTAAGCTACGCAGCAAACTGATTTCCTCTTCTTGGGCACACAGAAAGAAGGAGACTATTTCCCAGCCCCTCTTATAGTAGAGTTGGGATTTTGGCCAAAATGATATGTACCCCATCTTCGCCTGGCCATGAGATACGCTGTCCTGCCTTCCAGGTGTTGTCTTTGAAGGTGCCACGAGATGGAAGAAGCCACCACCCTTGATAGAACGGCTCTAAAAACGGAGCCAAGAAAGGCATCTGAGATGTACTAAACCATGCCATGAGCCAGCAAGAAACTTCCGTTGAGGCTTAGGGATGGCCACGATTTCTCCTTTTATGTCCTTGTCTTTTCCTGTAGCATTGTTGAGTTGCTGGAACGTCGTATATTGTAATGCAGTGCTACTGGAATTTAAAAAGTAATGTATGTGCCCTTGGTGATACTACTTAAGTAGCAGAAAGTGGATATCAGAGACCAGGAAGATGGGGACAAGCTGTGCAACGGCACGTTACCTGGTGAACACTCCCCTGTGGGGTCTGGGAGCCAGGTGTGCATGACTCAGCCTGCAGCTCAAAGCGAGACGGTTGGAGAGACCAGAGCACTCGGGTGTGCTGACTGTCACTGGCCGTGTTTAGCACACATCGGGTGAGAGAGGTGAGTTCAGGCAAGAAGTCGTCAAAGTGGGTAGATATGTGATGTATCAGATAGATAAACAGTTAATGGTGGACTCTAGATGCTGAGTATCTGGGGTTTCATTGTAAAATTCTTCCAACTTTTCCACATGTTGGAAATAGTTTATAACAAAAATATTATTAAAGAGAAAGATGAACAAATTAGCCAATTTGCAAAAGAAGTGAAAAGGGCTAGAGAGAATCCAGAAATTCAAAGGATTGCAGGTTGGAAACCTAAGCGGTTCCATACCCTAAAACACAAGAGCTGGAACCTAAAAGGCTCTGAGTAACAAAATCTCAGGGAAACTTCTAAATTGAATACAGTGACTTGGTGAAAGGTCATGTTAAAAATGTATCTTCATCTATGATTATCATTAGTCTCAGAGTAGAGATATGGAGTCCGAAGAGAAAGACAAAGGGATAAAGGAAAGAAATAAAGCAAGTTTGAGGTGCATACCTTGGGAAAATGTGGTCATAGTTTTAGAAAAGTTAACCGACTAGTAGCAAATCAGAAAAGTCAACTGAATTTTTGGGATCATTTCTTGCCAAAAAAATCCATAAGCCCATTAAAAAAAAAAATGTCTTTCACTGTGCAAGGCTTAAGAAAAAGTTCTTCGATCTCTGATCTTTCTCCAGTCAGAGGCTGGATTTGGAGACTATACAGACCTCCTGATCACAGGTATGGCCGGCAGAGCCTCAAGGAGGAAGGGTTTCCACGGAGCAGGGTCTGGAGGGCATGGAGGAGGGAGGAGGGATGAGGGACATCCTCCCAGGGAGGGCGCACGGGCCCCTCCAGACACCTCTGCCCACGGTGGGCGATCTCCAGTGTGTCCTGTCAGTGGGACTTCAGCCTTGTCCTGATGCCCTGGTGGCTGTGTGTCTCTCACCCCAGCCCTTCGGCTATCCTGTGTCTCTCCTGTCCTAGTGTATGTGGTAGGAGGCAGACAATTTGTAGTTTAGTCTCTTTTGCCAAAACAAGATCACGTCTGAGCCTGATGGAAAGCAAACGGTGGGAAAATCGGGGTGTCTCCCTTGGGGAGCGGTTTTGCATGTTCTACAGGAGGGGCCAGAGGAAAGACTGACGGAGACCGGATTGGTGCTGTCCACTCCCACGTCCTCCCGAGGAACAAGGACACTGGCCTTTCCAGGCCTCCTTGGCGATGGGGTTGGAGCCAAGTGAAGGCTCCCGCCGGTGGAAGACAGGCAAAAACAGCGTGCGCTTTCTAGGCCTGGCCGGAATGCTCACAGCCTTCCGTGTCCTTTCTGTCCCCGCCCTGGTGCGCAGGGGAGGCCCCTGAGGAAGGAAGCTGTGTCACTAGATGGACACATGCTGGGTCTCTAGGTGCTGCTTGGTAGATCGAGGTCTGGAATGGCAGCCTGCCCTGGGTCATACCGTTCTGTGGGCAAACCCCAAACCTCCCAGGCCTTGAGGGCCATACCACCGCCTAGCCTGAGTAGACACGCCAGGTGGCCCTTCCCCAACACATGCCTGTGTTGGCTGTTCTCTGTAGCTCCTGGCCCTCCAGACATGTTTGTACACATCTGCCGTGCCCCCCGGTCCCACGCAGGTCAGCCCGGGTCTCACGGGCCCCCCGCTCCCACGGTCTCACGGGCCCCCAGGTCCCACGCAGGTCAGCCCGGGTCTCACGGGCCCCCCGGCCCCACGCAGGTCAGCCCGGGTCTCATGGGCCCCCCGCTCCCACGGTCTCACGGGCCCGCAGGTCCCACGCAGGTCAGCCCGGGTCTCACGGGCCCCCCGCTCCCACGCAGGTCAGCCCGGATCTCACGGGCCCCCCGGTCCCACGCAGGTCAGCCCGGGTCTTACGGGCCCCCCGGTCCCACGCAGGTCAGCCCGGGTCTCATGGGCCCCCCGCTCCCACGCAGCTCAGCCCGGGTCTCACGGGCCCCTCGGTCCCACGGTCTCACAGGCCCCCAGGTCCCACGCAGGTCAGCCCGGGTCTCACGGGCCCCCCGCTCCCACACAGCTCAGCCCGGGTCTCACGGGCCCCCGCTCCCACGCAGCTCAGCCCGGGTCTCATGGGCCCCCCGCTCCCACGGTCTCACGGGCCCCCCAGTCCCACGCAGGTCAGCCTGGCTCTCACGGGCCCCCCGGTCCCACGGTCTCACGGGCCCCCCGGTCCCACACAGGTCAGCCCGGGTCTCACGGGCCCCCCGGTCCCACGCAGCTCAGCCCGGGTCTCACAGGCCCCCCGGTCCCATGGTCTCATGGGCCCCCCGGTCCCACGCAGGTCAGCCCGGGTCTCACGGGCCCCCCGCTCCCACACAGGTCAGCCCGGGTCTCACAGGCCCCCCGGTCCCACGGTCTCACGGGCCCCCCGGTCCCACGCAGGTCAGCCCGGGTCTCACGGGCCCCCCGCTCCCACACAGGTCAGCCCGGGTCTCACGGGCCCCCCCGGTCCCACGCAGGTCAGCCCGGGTCTCACGGGCCCCCCGGTCCCACGCAGGTCAGCCCGGGTCTCACTGGGCCCCCGGTCCCACGCAGGTCAGCCGGGGTCTCACGGGCCCCCCGGTCCCACGCAGGTCAGCCCGGGTCTCACGGGCCCCCAGGTCCCACGCAGGTCAGCCCGGGTCTCACGGGCCCCCAGGTCCCACGCAGGTCAGCCCGGGTCTCACTGGGCCCCCGGTCCCACGCAGGTCAGCCCGGGTCTCACGGGCGCCCCGGTCCCACGCAGGTCAGCCCGGGTCTCACGGGGCCCCCGGTCCCACGCAGGTCAGCCCGGGTCTCACTGGCCCCCCGGTCCCACGCAGGTCAGCCCAGGTCTCAAGGGCCCCCAGGTCCCACGCAGGTCAGCCCGGGTCTCACGGGCCCCCAGGTCCCACGCAGGTCAGCCCGGGTCTCACGGGCCCCCAGGTCCCACGCAGGTCAGCCCGGGTCTCACGGGCCCCCAGGTCCCACGCAGGTCAGCCCGGGTCTCACTGGCCCCCCGGTCCCACGCAGGTCAGCCCGGGTCTCACGGGCCCCCAGGTCCCACGCAGGTCAGCCCGGGTCTCACGGGCCCCCCGGTCCCACGCAGGTCAGCCCGGGTCTCACGGGCCCCCAGGTCCCACGCAGGTCAGCCCGGGTCTCACGGGCCCCCAGGTCCCACGCAGGTCAGCCCGGGTCTCACGGGCCCCCAGGTCCCAAGCAGGTCAGCCCGGGTCTCACGGGCCTGCCCCAGCCAGCGCCTCCCCGCACAGGACATTTAGGGCCCAGAGAATGTGCTCCTTCTATTTCTGAGTCCGTGCTGGACTCACAGACCCAGTGGCCCACCCAGGATTGGGGCTCAGGAGCACCTCATTGCAGTCACACCACACTCTGTCCCTGTGTCCCCAAGGTTGATCACTTCCCGGCGACAGCCTTGTGACCTCCGTGTGAGCCTTGTTTCTTCACCCTGGCCTGTCACAGGACTGAACAAAACATGCATGCTGTTTGACATACTTCAAGTAAATGCCTCTTGTTACATGCGTTTTAACCATTTTTAACATTGCTCTTTGGCTATGAGCCAATTTCCTAAAGAGCGAAATATTAAACATTTTAAACGGTGAGTTATAATCCCTAGAAGAGAACTTTTCAAATCTTTGAGAGGACAGGAGATGTGTGAGGTAAGGCCAGCCGCCATGCCGTATTTGATTAACTAAATCCATAACATTCTCAAATAAGGCCTGACCCTCACCGAATTGCACCAGGAAATGGAGGACAGAGGCCCAGAGAGGACTTTTCCAAAAGGAAAGAGAAAAGTAACATATTCGAAATCATAAAAGGTATTTTTTAGCAGCCTGGTCATTTTAGGTCCAATGTCCCACATATCTGTGAATACAGTTTTTCAGCCTGATTGGTCACCGTCCGTATATATTATTTTACCCCAATTTTGGGCTCAGTGCTTTCTGTTTTGAAAGTTACAACCTGGAGTAGGCGTGGGGGGCTGCCTCCATCCCCGCGTCCAGCATCTTATGTGTGATTCTGTCTTACTCAGCCTGACCTCCACAGAAAAGCAGCACAGACTGGGAGTTTAACCCACAGACACCTATTTCCCACAGCTGTGGAAGCTGGAAACCCCAGAGCAGGGCGCTGTCAGATTTGGCTCCTGGTGCGAGCCCGCCTTCTGGCTCGCAGACTGCAGCCTGCTCGCTGTGTCCTCATGTGGGAGACAGAGACAGAGAGACAGACAGAGACAGAGAGACAGACAGAGACAGAGAGACAACAGAGAGGCGGGGAGGTCCTCTGATGTTTCTTTTTATAAGGACATTAGTACCATCACAGGGACCCCACCTGCAAACACCCACGTACGGGGGGTTAGAGTTTGAACATACGAATCTATGTCTGGTGGGGGGACACACGCATTCAGAGCACGACAGCCTGTGACCACAGCCGTGTCCTACGTCGGCAGCTCCTCCCGCCTTCTTCCTGCAATCATCAGGTCACACGAAGAAAGGCCATACTGAACCGTCCGTGAAAAATTCTACGAACCCTCTTTCTTCCCTCTTAGCGGGAAGCACCAAGTCTTGTCTGAACCATTAATGATCATCATCTGCATTTGTATCTCATTCAAGTTCAGGCTAAAAGGGAAAAAAAAAAAAAAAAAAAAAATTGTGATGTCCGGCCAGCCCGACAGAGCCCGCATGCCTCGCCACTCCCTGCAGCATGAACTTTTTTTTTTTTTAAAGATTTTATTTATTTATTTGACAGAGAGAGACAGCGAGAGAGGGAACACAAGCAGGGGGAGTGGGAGAGGGAGAAGCAGGCTTCCCGCCGAGCAGGGAGCCCGATGTGGGACTCGATCCCAGGACCCTGGGATCATGACCCGAGCCGAAGGCAGACGCTTAACGACTGAGCCACCCAGGCGCCCCAGCATGAACTTTTATTATTCATCTTTAAAAAGCACAACCAAAAATCTATTTCTGACCTTCTACACTGAGAGAATCTGCCCGTGTTGTTTGATGTAATAGGTCCCTGTGGCTTGACATTTGATAAACTGGCTTTGCATTCTGTGCAGACATATCAGACGTTGACGGTTTGGGATTTACTGCATATAATATCAAGAAGCATCTTTTAGGTATATGTGCGTAATTTTGAGAAAGTAAAAATCAACCACTTGCCCCCGAAATTAATTAATTCGTTAATTACAAACAAGTAAAGCCAGAGGGTTAGAGGAAGGAAAAGAATAGAGTGAGATATCTGGGTTTAGTTCTGATCCTGAGCTGGCAATGAAGGAGGAGGTGGGCAGAAGGGACATGAGGACATTCATCCACGCTTCCTGTCTGACACTGCCCTGAAATGAGCTCTGTGCTCTAAGAGGCCCTAACCGCCATCTGGCCTGACTGCTTGCTCCCTAACCTACCCTCAGTCAGAGCCCCTCACGACCCCATGGAAAGAACGGGAGCGGACTCTTCAGCATAAAGTCGAACAGGATTTCCTGGAGGCCAGAGAACGGAATCATTCACAGGAACGTTGGTTGGAGTTTTGTTTAAAGAACTAAAATGTGAGTTTTAATCAAGTGATGGAAATAGCCTGCCAGGCATGGTAAGAGCCCTCGTAAAGGCTATTTATAGAAACGTAATTCCAAAGGGGCTCCCTCCCTCCTACGAGTGAGAAAACTAGCCCGCAGGCTGGGGTCGGCAGGCTGGGGTCACTTACCAAGGACAGAGCCCCATTAGCAGCACAGGCCCAGCGGAGAGAGAGCCCGGCCTCCCTGAGTCCCCGCCAGGCTGCTATAAAGAGTTCTTTTTTTTTTTTTTAAAGATTTTATTTATTTATTTATTTGACAGAGACAGAGACAGCGAGAGAGGGAACACAAGCAGGGGGAGTGGGAGAGGGAGAAGCAGGCTCCCCGCAGAGCAGGGAGCCCGATGCGGGACTCGATCCCAGGACCGTGGGATCATGACCTGAGCTGAAGGCAGTCGCTTAACCAACTGAGCCACCCAGGCGCCCTAAAGAGTTCTTGAGCAGAAACTGTTACATATATAGGGCAAAAAGCTAAAAAGTAAGAATTAGTTATTTATAAGGCAATTTGAGCAAAATGGTCAGATGTGAGGCAGAGGAATGTGGGGACCATAGAAGGCATATCTAAAGGCATTCTAATTAAACAAAGACCTACCATCTCTGATGACTATATTCTGGAAACTTCATGGCCACACCTGTCTCCGGGGAACATGTGATTGCCCCCACCCCCGCCCCCAGCTTCCAGTCTCTATGTGAGAAGAAGCAGATCAAATAACCTGTTGGAAATGTTCTGTCTTGAATGAATGATATATGAAAACGGCTTGACATTTTTGGGACTATTTTTTTGTGAGTTAGGCTATATTCTTCTTATAATGAATACTATGTGATTTCTTTAAATTTAGGATGAGTTTTTGGGCGCCTGGGTGGCTCAGTTGGTTAAGCGACTGCCTTCGGCTCAGGTCATGATCCCAGGGTCCTGGGATCGAGTCCCACATCGGGCTCCCGGCTCAATGGGGAGCCTGCTTCTCCCTCTGACCCTCTCCTCTCTCACGCTGTTTCTCTCTCGCTCACTCTCTAATAAATAAATAAATAAAATCTTAAAAAAAATAAAAATAAATAAATTTAGGATGAGTTTTTAATATCATTGATAAATGCCATTCAAACTTATGTAAGAATAAAACTTTTGGCAGGAAAGTTTATCAGATTTTTTTTTTTTTTCTCTCCATAGGACCCAGAGTTCAAGGTCTCCCTACCTAAGGTAGCTGCTTACCTCTCCATTCCAGACTGGTTTGCCAAGGAAAAGATTTTATGGCTTCAGTAATGGATCCGGAAGTAGGCTCTGACAGTTCTGTCTTGTGGTCGCTGTAGTGGTCTGTGTCCTTTCTGAGTTAGACCAGAGGCCTGCTCTGGACCGTGGTTTCAGCTCCTGCCTGGAGTTCTCCATCTGTGCCAGCCTTTTGAACCTGGCTCTCCTGGCTTTCTAGGTCTTTCTGTGGGCCAGTGAGGACCTTCCACAGCTCCTGTCTGGCTACATCTCACATTACCAGTTTCCCCTGGATGCCATCAAGTACTTTGCCAGATACTAAAACTGGTACCAAGGGAGTTTCTAGACAATAGACTAGAGAAATAACAGGAATTAGGAGTTGGTATTTGGGCCTGTCCTGGTTGGGTAATAATTAATCTGCTGGTGGGGTGCCTGGGTGGCAGAGCCAGCTGAGCATCCAACTCTTGATTCTGGCTCAGGTCATGATCTCAGGGTTGTGAGATCAAGTCCTGCTTCAGGCTCCACACTCAGCACGGAGTCTGCTTGATTCTCTCTCTCCCTCTCCCTCTGCCCCTCCTGCTTGGGCTCTCTCTGTATATAGAATAAATAAATAAATCTTTAAAACAAATAATAAAAAAATAAATAGTCTGCTGGTATTGCAAGAGGACTCTGGCAGCATATTATAGACCACCTAAGGAAATGATGAACTGTAGTCACCTGGAAGGAAATGTGGTCATGGTCAAGGCTTTGGGAGAAACGGTGGTCACTGCCGCAGGTGTATTTGAGAGCATGAGGGGTTGGTGCCCTCGAAGGCTGACTGACTGCTCACTGTGGTGCTGGTTAGTCTCACTTACTAAAAGAGAAAGAAAAGTCCAAATGTGTAAATATTTTGGTCAAGACATGGGCTGGGCACCAAGGCCTTTAAACAATTATTCTGAAAGACTTGTTGGCCCAGTGCAGCCACAGGGACATGTCGGCTCCAACCCAGCACACCTCAGCCCTGCCCCGCGTTGACGTTGACGCCAGAGCTCTCACGTGAACATCAGGGCGCGAACTAAGAAACTATGCGACTGAGAATTGGAATGAGTGCATACAAGAGGATGTGGACCACTCATTGATCTTCAGCCTTTCCCCTCCCCTAGGGCTCCCTACCAGCCAAATCATGTCCTTGTAATCATTTAGGGGGACCATTCCTGCTGAAATTGAAAACGCTAGAAACACCTCAGCAGGGAGAGGTTCTTTGCAAGGGGACTACACTGTGCTTCATGTCCCAGCACCGCCAGGACTCTCTGTCTACAAATCTATAACAAGGGTCAGATCCCAATAAGCTCGAGGGCAGGATGGCCATAAACACGAATTCTAGAAGAGAATCTTCAAAACTAACATAATTGCAAGTCCTGGTTAATTTATTTTGGTAAAAATAAATTGCCAGTTTACCCTCTGAGAGGCTTAGACTCTAAGCCATCAAACACTGTCCACTGGCCAAGACTGACCTGCTGCCTGGTTATGTAAATAAAGTTTTATTGGAACATAGCATGACTTTTGGTTTTCATATAGTCTTTCCATTGTCATACTAAAATGACAGAGACAAGTGGTTGTGACAGAGATCACATGGCCTGCAGACCCTAAACTACTTCTTATCCAGCCTTTTACAGAAAGAGCCTCATTTTAGACCAAGGAAAGAAGAGGATAGTTGTCTAGCAGGCTGTGTTTATCACATGGGTGCAATAATAAGAGTTCTAATTTCAGCATGCTATTTGGAGCAACTGGAGGTAGCTCTAATTGGTTAACCAGTTGTTTCATAAGTCTGGGACATAATTGCAGCCCATCCAAAATAAAGCTGAGAAGCCAGAATTTTCTTAGGAAAATGTAGATGAAATCAAAGATTTAGGGTGTCAGGATTGTTGACGAGGGTATATCATATGCAACCTGCCTATCCACCACCAAACTCTGCCTTCTTGGATCACCTAAAACTGTTTTCTCCACTAAGGCTTTGAGGAAGCCATCAGTTAGGAAAGCACCAGCATCTCTGCAAATTACCTTCGTGGTTGTTCTCTGCAGCGTGCATTACCCTTGGAAAAGAGTCCAGATTATGTCTTATCTAGATGGTCACCAAAATCTTTCATTGTGGATGAGGTTTTTAATAATCTTGGGAACAATATGATTTCCTCTGTAAATACCAAGCAATTCCCTTTTCCAGCCAGTGAGTGCTGGCCCAACAGGCTGAAGGGAAAGCTGACGGCCGGGGCAATGAGAGAGGGTACATGGACCCAGCAACTGGAGCACCCTTCACTAAAGCTGACGTGAACATCACTACTTTTGAGTGTGTAATCTGCCAGCAGCAAAGATAAGCCATGAGCTTGTGACCTAGCACATTCTGGGGGATCAGTCAGTGATAGGCTAATCACATTGAATTCTTTCTTATGGAAAGGGTAGAGACTTGTCTTCAGTTCAACAGATACTTCATCTGGATAAGCATGTGCTTGCCTTTTTATCACTATCCATAGATGTCTGAACCTTCAGTGTATCATCAGGGTCCACTGAAGTGTCTTTCTTGAGCAGCAGCTCCAACCATTTGGAAGGATAATTATTTCATGGCTTTATTTATTTTTTTTTTTCTTAAGATCTTCCAAGGAACAAGGAAAAATTTTACTTATTTTAAAAGATAAAAGGGGTGTCTGGGTAGCTCAGTTTGTTTGGCATTCTACTCTCGGTTTCTGCTCAGGTCATGATCTCAGGGTCTTGAGATTAAGCCCCATGTCAGACTCCATGCTCAGTGGGGAGTCTGCTTGAAGATTCTCTTCCTCTGCCCCTCTCACTCATGTGCACACACTCTCTCTCTCTCTCTAAAAAAAAAAAAATAAATAAATCTTGAAAAAGAAAAAGATAGAATAAAACTCATTCTACCCTACAATTACCATATGGGTCCCCTGGATCCTTTTATAAATCTAAAATACAATATGGGAACTTAGTTATTTTATTTTTCTTACATTATGAAGTGTGTTATTCTCTTATCATCCTAGGAATTATTTTATCATATCTCATCAATTATTCTCAACTAGGCCAAAAAGAAAAAAGAGAAAGAAAAAAAATTAAGTTAATAAATCCATAGAAAGAATCACCTAGAAGGATGATACAGTGGTAAAATAAATTGTCATCCTTCATTTTTATTTTGTTTTTAATTTTTCAAAGAATTGCACCATCTTTCAAAAAGAAATAAAATACAGTGGAGAAACCAACTTCGTAGCCCACTTATAACTTCCATTGAACATAGTTGATAATTCAGAATTGTTCATTTTTGTCTCCAAGGAATTTCAAAAATATAAAGGATCCAAGACTTTATCACTTTTTTGAGCTACCAAGTTGACTTACCACCATTTCATGGCAGCTGTCAGAAAATGTGAAATATCAAGGTCGACTCAGCAGAAGCATCAGGCTTGCATTGGTTCCTCTAGGTCCTCACGATTCACAGGGATGATGGAGAAGACCCCACCCAGCTGGACACTGCTCAAGAAAGGCATCTGCCTCAGCGTTTAGGAACCCCAAGGTTTCGGAAACTAAATCTTTTATAATACGCTACAAGCAACCCACGTTTGGCCCCAGAATGAAATGTTACCTTTATCATCCAGGACAGTAAAGAAACTTGCCCTTTTCTTTGAGACAAAGAGGTATTTCTGTCTTTCAAGGTCATTCACTCTAAAAACCTCCTTGAAAAAACAGACTGAAAGGAAGACAAGCAGTGTCTTTGCTCACAAGCCTTGAAGAGGTCCAACAGATCCATGGAAATTTTCTTCCATCAATGGCAAAGAAAACCAATTGGCAAAGAAGACATTTCACAATCCTTAAGCAGAGCAGCCAATGAGTGCAACCCCCCCCCCCCGCCACCACCACAGCTGTGGGGCAGGGCTTCTGCCCGGGGTGGGGGTGGGGAAAGTTCTAGATCAGCACTGACCCTGCAGTAGCCATCAGCCACACAGAGCTGGGTCACTTCGAACGTGGCCAGTGGGACCAAGGAAATGACTTTGTATTGTGTTTAGTTTCACTTAATTTAAATTTCAATAGCCACATATAACCAGGAGCACAGCTTTAAACTCTAATGTTGATTATGAAGTGGATGATAGAAGTGATCTCATATTATGAGGTTTCAAATGGAAATATGATATCGTTACCAAATTATTCACAAACGGGAGGGATTTCCTCACTCTAGATTGTGTGCCAAGAGCCTGGGCCACTTTACTTTGTCAAACAGACATGTGACAGTATTCTTTCCTGTTTTATGATATTTGGGTGCCAAAATTTATTTGGAAAAAAAAGGACAAGCTATTTTAAATTCTTATTAAAATTTCTAGTAAGACTAGTTTTCCCCCATCCCTTTATTCTTACCTCTATAAAGTCTTCTTTTTGACTTAGAGATAATATATTTTTTTAAAAGTTCCATTGAGGGGTGCCTGGGTGGCTCAGTCAGTTCAGCGTGGGACTCTTGATATCAGCTCAGGTCTGGGTCTCAGGGTGGTGAGTTCAGGCCCCATGCTGGGCTCCACGCCCCACTTAAAAAAAAAAATGTTCCAACATTGGGCTCAGATGTCAAATGATAATGACTGTTCTTCCTGGTATATAGAGGGTTAAACACCATCCTGGTAGGCTACATAACATATCTTTTACCATATCTTTAACTTATCTTTAAAATTTACTGCAGGGGCACCTGGGTGGCTCAGTGGGTTAAGTGTCTGCCTTTGGCCCAAGTCATGATTCCAGGGTCCTGGGGTTGGGCCCCGAGTTGGGAATCCCTGCTCAGCGGGGAGTCTGCTTTTCCCTTTGTCCACCCCCCCCACCCCGCTCATGTGAGCTTTCTCTCTCTCTCAAATAAATAAATAAAATCTTTAAAAAAATTACTCCATAGTGAAAGATAAAGCAATGGGTTGATGGCCACGGCTTTCACCAGCATTACCATATCCCCCATTGCCAGGAGCAGTTGCTCTATCAAATTGAATGAATTATTGAAGTTGCAAACCTGTGAGGTTGGAGGGAGTCCCCTACACAAGCAACATAGCATCTTCTCCCTGAGCCAGTCTATGTGGTTCTAGAAACCCGGGGAGGGGGGGCAGGCCGGGGGATGGGAATGGCCCTTCGTTGGCAAGCTCAATGATAAATTCAAAAATGTTTGATTCCTCACTCCGTGACTCTAGGTTTTGCTGAGTTCAGGATTTTAGTACCCAAAGAAGGGGTGTTTCCACAAGGAACAACAGTAATATTTGGAATGAATTTTTAGCCAGGCCATTTAGTGCTCCTTGTAATGCTGGATCAAGCAGCCCCAATCTGCAGGTGCTGTGTTGGCTGAATGTTTGATTCAGACTATCGATCTGGCATTCTTGCAGTGGATTCCTTTTCTGCTTCTGCCAGGTAGAGTTGTTCTCTACTGCTTTTAACTAGGGCCCATGACTGATGTAATCTTCTAAATAAAACTCCTAGCCGTTTCCCACACCCGGTGCTGCCTGGCAAAAGAAAGAACTAGAAACAACAATGAAAATATGTATGCATTTACAATATATTATATCCTACATGTCTGTTGAAAGCATGTCTTTTTAAAAACCTGAACTCTACTCTGAATTTTGCATTTTCCATGTTTATTTTACTCCAAGCATCCCAGTTTATATTTATCTTTCTTCACTGCAAGACAAAAAATGCTTTTCTCCTGCTTTACTTTTAAGCCCTTTCCTTGTGCTTGTACCTTTCAAATCAATCCCCCTAATCAATTGATTATATAAACAGAGTTTTAAATTCTCCCTGTGTATATTGATTTCTTTTTTTCAATCTTCAACCTATTGATCAAACCATTTGATCAATTGAATAAAGTAACAGCATCATCTGGCATATTCCACACTTGGGTACTTCTGCTTGAAGGAGAAGAATGCAGATGTTTGTTTTTATTCTCTGAATGATTATAACCTTAAATGCCACATTGGATATGCACATCGATAAACCTTATGAAAGCATTCCTGTCTCCTTTCTTGGCTGTCTCCTGGGCTCTAAGGCCCAACCAGCCTGAAAACCAAATGAAAATAGTTTGCTATTTACACAGAGCCTTTCATTTTCTAAGTAGCGGGCTCAATCTTTAACCTTTTATTTGCCCATACAGCTCTTACCACACTGCTATGCACTTGCGTTTCTCTCCCATTACACCACGAGCTCTTTAGGTTGTTCAATGTACGGTGTGGAGTGAATGGTGTATAAAAAGGAGAGGGAAGAAGGATGGGAGAAGAAGGAATTTATCATGAGAAATACATGGCATCTAAACTGCTCAGTCACATCTAAGAGCATGTGAGAACTCTTAAATGCCACTTAAATGTGAGCTCTCCCTCTTTTATTCTAATGTTTTCATTAATGCTACTGTGCCCTTCTTTGGAATAGCACTCCCCTAAAAAATACGGGACAAATATTAAGAGAATATTTGTTCAAGAAGATTCCTATTATTAGCACACGTCTCATTCTAGTCCTGGCTCCAGTTTCTCCAAAGAATATGGGTCAAGAATTTGCTAGAATCTGAAATGGCCATTACAAATTCCTATTGAACGGCATTGCTACTTGGAAGGCAGAATTGGTGGGGACCCAGGGAGGCCTCTTCCCTGTAACACTCAGGTGTGGCAATATAGTAATAGTAAATAAAATTATACATAATATTAGATGTTGGTCATTTCTGTAGAGTAAAATGAAGCAGGGAATGGTGTCAGAAAGGGTGTGGGTTACTGTGTTAAGGGGGGAGGTTTAAACAGAGGACGAGACAGATGCACCTTCCATGTTGTTTTCTGTAAAAGACCTCCACCCTTCTCACTCACAGCATGGCAGCCCAGAGGGGAGGCTCTATATTCATTCATTCAGCAAAGCCATGTTGAGTCCCTATTGTGTTGCACAAGTGGGCCAGGGATGGGACATAGTAAAAAGAACAAGGTCCGGGCTCTGCTCTGAAGGAAGTCAGTCTAATGAGGGGAAAGACATGTATACGGACAAGGTGGCACACCATGCTCTCTGCGGAGATCTGGCGCAGGGAAAGGGAGTAAGAGGAGGGGCCCCTGACAAAGCCTGCAAGTTCTGCTCACCTTCAGGGTGGATGGAGATTTCTCTAGACTACCATAAGGATTCAGGGGCTTCTGAGTTATTCTAGAGCAGTCTTCTCCAAACTTCAGGCCTTGATCCAGTGGGCCATGAAATCAGTTTACTGAGTTATCACCAGAATTCTTGCCAAATGAAATAAAATAGAGTATAATAGAAAGAAATGGGGGAAAGAGAAGATATTAGAATGGGTCAGAGGATTGTGTGCATACGTAGGAAGCTTTGGTTTGCATTTGTGTACAATGGGTTAAAGTGTCACAGTTTCCTTACTCTGGGTCCCCATCAAAACGAGTTTAAACTGCTGAGTGTAAACTTAAAAAATTGCAAAGAGGCAGGCAGAGCTGCAGAGATGCACTCAGTCCCCATGAGGCCTGTTGTTGAAGCCTCAGAACTGGTGGGAAAACAACAGACCTAGTCGGAGCCATGTAGGAAGCCTCCTCCCTACTTGGCTTCTCCAGGCCCGTCAACGGTGTGGCTGGACCCCCAGAGCACCACCTTGCCCCCAGGAGCCCCTCGAGGGTGGATGCCCTGTGGGTGCCCCTCACCCCGGGAAGATGTCTTTGCCACTGGGACAACACAATTGGGGCAAAGCTTGTTTAAAAGAATCGCTTTGGGGTTTTTCTGCTAGAAACAGGCCACAAAGCCAAGAGTGATGTATCCTGATTCCCAGGGGGATGGCATCTGTGACCTTGTTAACCACCAATGCTCCCTAAAGTTTGGAGGCCCAATGGACACCGAAGAACACTCTGAGTACTAGTTACTTAACCTGCTTTGGACCTCTGCTCCCCTCTTTGGAGATCTTAAGACTTTGAGCAGAGTACTCAAGCTCTCTGGGCCACAATCATTTCATTTTGTGATGTGGTTAATGATAACTAGCTCATAAGATCTTTATGAAGATCTTAAAAAGATAATGTCTACAGATCTCTTGGTACAGTGTCTGGCAAACAGTAAGCATACTAATTTAGGTCTCCATGGAGTTATTTCGGGTGCGTTTTCTTACCAAAATAGTAATAGTTAGAGTCTTGCAAAAACTCAGATTTGAGATAAAAGGGAGCCAGGAACACCAACTGTTCAGGACAAAGACCCTCGATATTATTCAGCATGAAGGTGACAGGGCAAAGAGAACACTCAGCTGGAGTTAATTGATTTGAACAAGTCAAGTCCACCAGCAAACCAGCCCGGGACGACTTAGCGTGCTGGCAGAGTTCACTGTCACCACCACGTCCGAATGGCTGTGATGTGGGAGGAGAGGGAGCAGGCCCTCTGCCATCCCACTGTGGATGTTCTGTGTGGAGGTAAGTGCTTTTCTTGTTCCTAGGGCTTAACGGCAGGAAGTATTTAGGTCACATTCAGGCAATGGCATTTCTTGTGATGTGGTCACTCTCACTAGACGTGGACTGGCCCCAGCATCCCATCTGGCTATGGGAATCCTCACACTGCACGTTGTACCGGCTAAAGGGCTTATGTCATTTACCCCACTGCAAATTCACAACCCATCTTCCCCGGGCCAGATGCCCAGGAGGGGCTTGGGGTGGGGGGTTCACGAAGAAAGGACAGTCAGCCTCTCTCAAGGGACTTGTCCAAAGACACACAGCGTGTAGGTGGCAGACCAGGATGTGAATCGCTTCCTGATGTCTAGCCAGGGGTTCCCAGGCGTGTTTCTTAGAGACCCAGACAAAAATCAAGGTCAGAAATCCTTCTGGGATTCTCTCTTTTGTTGTCATCATTGGCAAAATAATGGGTGTCCAGCAAGATCAGGGAAGTTGGCATTTCCTGGACATGTTATGCTGTGGCTCTTGCCCTATTTCCTTTTCATGATCAGTCCCTTTCCTGAAAGGCCCCTTTCACCCAACTTCTCCTGGGGGGGCTGCTCCTCATCTTTCTTCCTCAGGACCCAGGTCACTACTTCCTTCTCCAGGAGGTCTGCCTTCATCCTCCCCATTGGACCAGGTGCTCACCCTTTGTGCTGGGAGAGACACTTCTCTCCGATAGATTGTTTACGCACGTTATATTTCTGTTGTGTGGGCTGCCTTCCCCACCTCAGGGTGGTCTCCTCAAGGACCGAACCACATCCTATCCCCCCTGCCCCCCGGTTCCCTACTGCCTGATTGCCATGACAAGCACAGAGTAGGCAGTGAGTTAATGATTGTCGAGGAAATGAATTCAGGTAGTGTGCATTCATCCATCTGTGAGCATATTCAATACACAAGTCAAAGAAGAGCACATCATTAGAGGTGCATTAAAAGCAAGGAAATAGGGCTACTTTTCCCAATATTACATGTCATCTTGACCTAGATAAACACTAAGATTTGTTCTGAATCTGTGGTTCTCTGACTTCCAGCAGAGGGGAGGCTAACCTTCCCAGTTATCTAATGTGATGGAATTGGGTTTCTCACCATTTTTAATAGAACCGAAGACTCTCTAGACTTTATTAGCTTACTGAGTTGGTCAAAACGTTATAAATTATGGAAACGCAAGGCCAGGCAATGTATTCCCTGGTGGCAATAAATTATGTAATATTGTCTATAATACACACTCCTGAAATTTCAAAACATTCTTGCAGTTTTGTACTTTTTAATATAGACTATAAGATGCACAGAAAGTACATGTACTATATTATTTAAGGACAACAGGAAACATAAACACCCATGCTTGGGAAATAGCCAACATGAAGTTTGAGAGAAGAAACATGACCAATGATTCTGAAGCATCCAGCTGCCACTTCCCAGTGACAAACACCATCTTCCCGATGGATTGTATTTTAATTCCCGTTTCCTTCATGAACTTATTATCTGTCATCTATCTGCCTAGTTGATATATTGTTTAGATTTACGTATTCTTCAGTTGATTATACTGTTTATGTTATACTGCAAGATGCCTTTTTTCACTAGATACGGTGTTTTTGAGCTTCATCCCTGTTGATGTGTGTGGCTAAGGTCCATACGATGTACACAGTATTCCTATTTTGTGACCATCTCATAATGCATTTATGCAATATTCTATCAGAGATTCTTTGTTCATGTTTTCTTGGCTCATGAACAAGTGTTTCTAGGGCAGATCCCTAGACTAGGAGTTGCCTCATTTAGCTTTCTAGACAGTTCCAGAAAGCCTTCTAGCATGATTGTACCAGTCTACACCCCACCAGCTGATAGGGATGCCCCTGCTTCATAGCATCCCAGATACTTGGTTTTGTTAGAATGGTTTTATTTCCACCAGGGTTTTAATTTGCACTCACTCCATCACTAACAGATGAGGCTGGCCCACTGCCATGCCCTGGAACAGGAATGGGAGCCAGTCATGTTGGTGGCCATGGGCCTGAGGCCTCTGTGTCCTTCTCCACTGACTTTTATAGGTGGGAAGGTATGTGTTTGAATGAGGCAGGCATGAGTTTGCCAGTTCTGCCTCTCACTGGAAATGCAATCTTGGCACAGTCCCATCCTCTTCCTAAGCATGAGAGGCTATAAAATGAGAATAATAATCCCTACCCTGTGAGGTTGTGATGAGGTGGAAATGAGATGCTATGTGTAAAGCACATGGTAGTTACTGTTTCTAGATGTCACAATATTTCGTACATCCCTCACGTTTTACCCCGTTCTCCTAACTCAGGAGCAACCTTCTTTGATGGACAGTGCTTGGATATCCAGGATACAGGTTAAAATGTTTTAACATCCACCAAAATTTCCCCATTTAGAGCTTGGGTAGCTCAGCCTCAAGCTGAGAACTTTCTATAAGTTAACATTTCTTGGCCTAGGGAATTTTAAGTAGTTGCCAGGGTCTCACCTAGCTGTCAGGAAACAGAGCAGAGATTCATGGAAAGAAGGGAGGGCTGGTAACCCAGGAGGAGGAGTGGTGCCCAGGGCCTTGTCTTGGGGAGACACAGGCAAGATCACCCTCACAGTAGGTCCTACAAGAAAAGCAAAGATGAAGAGAGGAGTGGGAAAGGTCAAGCATCGTAGAAGCTGTGGATAAATGACAAAACCTAGTAAATCAAACTAAGTTGAAGGCAGAGGTGGGTAGGGAGGGGTCAGATGCTGGGTCAACACAATAGAGACAGCAAATCTGTCGTGGAACTGGTTTGAGAATCTGATGCCAAGAAACCTGTCAGTCACAGTCAACAAAGGCTGACCAGGGGTAAGACAGAAGGCTAGCCAGGAAATAGTCTTCGAATCCCAATTGTGTGTCAAGTGCCTTCCTAGGCCCTGAGAATATGAAAACATTCTTGATCCCACCTTCTAGGACTTAGGGGATAGAGTAAAAATCAAATGCCAAGAAAACAGTGGCAGAGAGCAGAGCATAGATGCCCAACCACATGAAGTGGTCAGAAGACACTAGAGGATTCTAGAAGAGTGTCGAAGAGAGGTGCTCCATCCAGCCCTCTGTAAGAACCCACAGGAGGAAGTCACATGTCGCAGAACCCTCCAGGAAGCAGCCGGTGAACAGTAGGCATGGGGAAGGAACTGAAAACAGTCAAGTTTGCGTAGAGACAGGACAGCAAAAAGGAGCATAATGTTCGAGGAGACTGAGAGGAAGACAAAAACCACATAGCACCGTACCCGGCAGGTAGGTACAAAGGTCTGGGCTTTGTTCCAAGGAGACAGAAAAGCATGGGTGATTTTGAAGTTGGGAAGTCTCATACTGTGTCTGCTAAATTCCAAGGAGACCCTTTGAAAGGCTGCTGTAGTTGTACAAGTGATTCTGGACGGTGGCCTGAAATGTGGTGGAAATGTGTGGAGAAACTACGCTAAAATTTCAGATAGGTCAGGAAAGTTCTCGTGAAAGTAGATTGTATGGTGTTGCTCCTGAACCATTGGTTTATTGTACTTTTAAGCAGGGAGACTTAAATTACTCATGTTTATGTGTTTTCACCCAATCTTCTTTATTTGTAGCATATATGGTTAAAAATTGGGAGGAAACAGAGTGTTAAAGAAAGGAGCATTGGCCTGGCTCTGTGGATCAAGGTTTTCGATCCTGATTCCATCATTCCTTTTCTGTATAACTTCACTTACCCAATGCACTGTGGTCTGTGGCCCTGGCTCTTCTTTGTGAAATGATGGGATTTGAACACAGTTTTGTTTTGTTTTATTCAAATTCTTGGCAAATGTAAAATTAAATATGGACTTAGAAATAGTGCTTGTTCCAACGTAAGAAAGCATTGAGGTTGATGCTTTTTTATGTTCGATTAAAATTATTCAGGGTTATTCTAAAATCAGAAAATCAGTAAAAGCAAGACATAGACAGCTACATTTATAAGTTTGATTGTAGGGTCTGGGTAATATGTGAAGATCATATCATTGTTTTAAACAGTATAGGAGAAGAAGAGAATGTTTCTCCTAATAATATAGGCCACGATCAAAATACCCCTCAGCATTCAGTGCCATCACTCACTGCCAGGTCCCCACGAATGCCTCAGTTCCAGACCTCAACAGTCTTGGCATCCAGATGCAGGGATGCAGGACATGGTACTCCACCTATTACAGGATGAGCAGATACTGCCCTGCCATTTTGTGGAGAAGCCTGCTGAGCTTAGGTATGAAAAGAGGTTATTGAACTTTCCCAAGTTTGGGAGATGGCAAGAGGTGCAGAAATGGATCCACATCTAGGGCTTTTTGCATTTAACACACGCTTTGATGGTTGAGTTGGTAAGGAAAGAGTTCAACCCCATCCTCAGAAAAATAAACCTCACTCACGCATAAACACACTTCTATGGACTGAATGTTTGTGCCTTCGCCCGAAATCACATTTATACACTCTGCCCCATCACCAATGTGATAGCCCCAGAGTGGTGATGGGGTCATGGAGCAGAGCCCCATGAATGAAATTAGTGCCTTTAAAAGAAGAGACATGAGAGAGATTCTGTCTTTCCCCCACCCCCATGTGAAGATAATGCAAGAAGATGGCCATCTGTCTCCACCAGAACCCCACCAGGCTGGCACTCTGATCTCAAACTTCCAGCCTCCAAACTTGTCACAGAAATATGTTGTTTATTCAGACTACTCAGTCTGTGGTGTTTGTTATAGCAGCCTGAACTAACAAAGACACACACACACACAAACACACACACATACACCCTGAAATTTGGCAATAAATGTAGGCAATTTTCTTTCAATACACCTCTAGCTTTAAAAGTCAAGGTGTTCAGTTAGAATGACAAAAATTGATGAGGCAAGAAACAACAAATGTTGGAGAGGTTGTGGAGAAAAGGGAACCCTCTTACACTGTTGGTGGGAATGCAAGTTGGTAGAGCCACTTTGGAAAACAGTGTGAAGGTGCCTCAAAAAATTAGAAATAGAGCTACCCTATGACCCAGCAATTGCACTCCTGGGTATTTATCCCAAAGACACAGATGTATTGAAAAGAAAGGCCATATGCACCCCAATGTTCATAGCAGCAATGTCCACAATAGCCAAACTTCGGAAAGAGCCGAGATGCCCTTCAACAGATGAATGGATAAAGAAGATGTGGTCCATATATACAATGGAATATTACTCAGCCACCAGAAAGGATGAATACCCAACTTCTACATCAACATGGATGGGACTGGAGGAGATTATGCTAAGCGAAATAAGTCAAGGAGAGAAAGTCAATTATCATATGGTTTCACTTATTTGTGGAACATAAGGAATAGCTTAGAGGACATTAGGAGAATGAAGGGAAAAATGAAGGGGGGGGAATCAGAGGGAGAGATGAACCATGAGAGACTATGGACTCTGAGAAACAAACAGGGTTTTAGAGGGGAGCAGGATGGGGGGATGGGTGAGCCCGGTGATGGGTATTAAGGAGGGCACGTACTGCATGGAGCACTTGGGTGTTAAACGAAAACAATTGATCTTTGATCACCACATCACAAACTAATGATGTATTGTATGGTGAGTAACATAACATAAAATAAAATTTAAAAAATTTAAAAAATAAAATAAGTAAAATAAAAGGCAAGGTGTTTACATGGCTCCAGGGGATGAGTCTCTATTGAGAAAAATCTTCCAGATCTCAACTTTAACTGACAATATTCTCTGATTATCTCTGTCACTGGCAGAGACCCCTAAGGTATTTGTGGAACCTCTGCATTCAGAAGACTTCACCTAAAACATCAGTCATGCCAGATTCTAGACATCTGGCCTTTCTTGACATTGCACATGATTGCAAGCATAGGAAGGGAAAGCCTAAGGACTCAGTATTCATTGGCTGAAGACAAGGCAGAGTGAGAAAGACAGAGTAAGGTTCTTTGGGACCAACCGGAGCAGAGGTGCCCTGGGGACCAGGATGCCAGTGACAGATATGAGGTCAGTGGGGGACAGACTTTGTGGTGGTCAATGGAATTAAATAAGGAGGAATTTGATTAGAAAGAGTAACAGGTGAGCAATAACAGAAAATGGGAAGAACATGAGCTTCTGACAGGCAAAGATGAGTTCTTGTAGAAATTAAAGAAGCATGAGTCCACATAAATAATGAGTAAGACAGAAACACATCAAATTGGAAAGAATTGTGTATGAGAATGAAGCAGCACCAGCTGTTGTGGTCGTGACTTGTTGGTGCTTTTGGCCACATGGATGGTGGCCCCACACCCCAGGAAGCAGGAGTGGGGAGAAGTGGATGGATGGGGAGAGTGGGGATGCCAGGCTGCCTCGGTCTGTGTGCATGGGAGGTCCACGCTGGGCCTCTCAGGATCTGTGGAGGGCAATTTTAATGGTAATTGGAGTCCCAGCAAATTCTCAGGAGTGCAAGAGAAATATGTTTTCCAGCTCTTGTTTTGACTGTCTGGGCAGAAATGGGTATTAAATCCCTACGCTATTTTGGCACCAGGTTTTTCTGTCTTGATTTTGTAAGCCTAAGGCCTGTTGTTTCTACAGCCCATTCATATTTATCCATTGAGACTAATCGCTTTAGCTCAGTTACAGTGCCCCCATCATCTGAGCACTGGCCTTGGCTCCTTTTTTCCCCGAGCTGAAGCTCTATGTTGATCAAACACCCAGGAGCTGGTGGAGCTCGAATGTGTGTGTTCCATGCCTTGTACAGAGAGGAAGTTCCTGTGGCCTGTTTTCTTTCTGACTCATCCTTGTTGTTGTCAGATCTACTCATGGAGGATTATTTCACATTTCTTCTGGGTCTTCTTTGGAGCAGGCTCATAAATACCTTCCTTTCTCATATCTTACTTCCTAACCAGGCTGAAATGTTTAGGATTTCCCTCCTAGACCAGGCCTCCTCTTCTCTTTGTTCACACTACTCTATGCACCAGGCTAGGAACTCATCCTCCTCTTTAGCTTGGTTATCTTGGCCTCTGGGGAGCTATCCTCACTGCTCTCCCTTCTTCCCTCTACTGAACTGATCCTTCCCTACGTGCCCCACCTTATCTTTAACAAAACGTTTTCTTTCATTCAATCTTTCACTCACTCGTGCATTTAAGCACATAGTCATTGAGCACCTAACAGTACTGGATTGCCAGTGTGATAAAGGAATTATGCTCGGTCCTACCTCTCATGGATTCCACAGTTCTTATTTATTAAGCATTTATTATGTGCTAGACACAGTCCTCACCTATAGAGATATAATGGTGAATAAGCATTCTACCTTCATTGGCTGGTGAGAGAGGTGAATCAAATAATCATAACAAGAGATATGTGATTATGTCTCATGCAGATGGATGCTCTGAAGAAAAATAAATTTTCTATGAGATCTTATTACAAGCAAACTAAGAGGTCAAGGAAATTCTCTCTGAGAAAACAAGCTTTGAACTGTTGTCTGAAGGAAAAGTAGGGTTAATTAGACAAAGTAGTTGGACAAGAGCTCCCCAAAATGTGGGAACAGCATGTTCAAAGGCCATGTGGTGGGAAGGAACTAGCACATTTCCATACCTGACAGACAAAATGCAAAGAAAGTAGAAAACACGAGACCCTGAAAAGTAAGCAGATGACAGAGTCAGCAGAGCCATATTGGCTGTTTAAGAATCTGATTTTTATGTTAAAAGTGGTGGAAAGATATCAGAGTTTTCATGCTACAGGAGAAAAAATGTGAACTAGAGGGAACCATGATAAGATGTTGGTAAACTAGTTACAGTCAAATGTAGGTAAGAATGGAGGAGAACTTATGTCAGGGGGTTGGCGGTAGAGAATATTTAATGAATAATCAAATTTGGAACATTTGTTTATGGATCTGATGTGGAAAAATAACAAGTGGGAGTATTTCAAAGATCATTCCTAGTTTCCTGGTTTTTACAGCAGGGAGATACTGCCTGTGCCATGAAGGTGGGAGAAACAGAGGGGAGCAGGTTTAGAAGAGATTACAAGGACAGTATCAGATATGTTGAGTTTGAGATGTCCTTGAGATAGCCAAGTATTGACCTTTGTGCTGAGTGTTAACTCAGCAAAGTAAGTTGAGGTTTAATTCTGTTCATAATTGAATCAGGCCACATAGTGGTCATGCTGTCCACAGTCTATTAAACATAAAGTTCATTTGTTCTCATTGACGTAATCAGCAAGTGCTGGTTTCATCCTCAAGAGCTTCAGGGAAAACCAACCAGTTCTATGGATGCTTAAAAACAACTAGTTTTATGGGTTTTCCCTCTAAAGTCCACCTGTCACTGAAGAACTGTAATTCAGTATTGGCTTTAGGATTGGTTCAGTATAACAGAAACAGAGAGAGAAAGAGGGTACTGATGGAAGGAATCATCACCCTTTTTCCTCATTCTAATCATGACGTGGCGCCACATGGATCATCAAGAAATTGCTGATTTGAAGGGCACCTGGGTGGCTCAGTCAGTTAAACATCTAACTCTTGATTTCAGCTCATATCATGATCTCAGGGTCCTGGAATGGAGTCCTGGGATGGAGTCTCTCTCTCTCCTCTCCCCCTGCCTCTCCCCGCATCCTCACGTTCTCTCTCTGTCTCTCTCTCAAATAAATAAATAAGTCTTAAAAAAAAAAAGAAGTTGCTGAGATCCATCTCTCTCTCTCATCACTTCTCCTAATGCACTCTTTTATTTACTTGTCTACAAGGTACGTTAATTAACAAATAGAAAAGTCAAATGGAACACAAGCGAAAGTCTCTGAATCAGGTTCTGGATTTCAACCCAGCTCACTCCTTACCGACTGAGCATTCTGGATGAATTCCTTTTAAACTCTATCTCTGATCGTCCACGTACAATAAAACAAACAAAGAAACAAAATGAGCTTGCAGAGGACTAGATAGAATATATGTAGGTCAGCCAAGGCAGCATTTGACCTATTATGGTAATTCAGTAACTGATCACTGTTTTTACTACACTTTTCAAGGATCAGCCTTCTTGAAAATTGCTACCATAGAGTATGTCATTTCTCTCCTCCAGGACCACCACAGCTGAAAATGTTTCAAGCAGATGTTATCATTGCTCTTGTAATAGGAATCTGGATAAAAGGCAAATATAAGATGATTTTTACTTGTAAGTAAAAATGGTGGATTGACTGGGCGCCTGGGTGGCTCAGTCGTTAAGTGTCTGCCTTTGGCTCAGGTCATGATCCCAGGGTCCTGGGATCGAGTCCCACATCGGGCTCCCTGCTCGGCAGGAAACCTGCTTCTCGCTCTCCCACTCCCCCTGCTTGTGTTCCTGCTCTCGCTATCTCTCTCTCTGTCAAATAAATAAATAAAATCTTTAAAAAAAAATGGTGGATTGACCACATGCATATTTATTTTTGCTTCTTCTTATTCCTCCTCTAAAACTGCACTGAAAGGGTTTTTTTAAAAAAGACATAGACCCCAAAAATGGGGGAGTAGGAGAGAAGACACCAAATTTTGGTAGTTGGAGTAGCAAATCCAAGAAAGCAAATCCTAGAACTGCAGTGGAAAAAAAGAAAAACTAACTTCATCTGTGGCAAGAGTCCTCAGAAGACTCCATAACTCACAGCACCAGGCAATCCCCTCCCCACGCACGAAGCTGCTGCCCTATTTCTCCTGTGGGAGACTGGGGGATTTTTTTTTATTATATTATGTTAATCACCATACATTACATCATTAGTTTTTGATGTAGTGTTCCATGATTCATTGTTTGCATATAGCACCCAGTACTCCATGCAGAACGTGCCCTCTTTAATACCCAACACCAGGCTAACCCATCCCCCCCACCCCTCTCCCCTCTAGAACCCTCAGTTTGATTCTCAGAGTCCATCGTCTCTCATGGTTCATCTCCCCCTCCGATTTCCCCCCTTCATTCTTCCTCTCCTGCCATCTTCTTCTTCTTCTTCTTCTTTTTTTTTTTTAACATATAATGTATTATTTGTTTTAGAGGCACAGGTCTGAAGACTGGGGGATTTTATTCTCTGAAGCTGGTACCAGAGGATTTCGGGGTGGCAGAGGCACCCTTATCAAATAAGAGTAATGAGTGGATAGGAGCCTACGGAGGACTGCGGTCTGAGACTCCCAGCTCTCTCATCTCTGTGCTCCTATGACAGCCACTCTTTCCTCTCCAGGTAGAAGATTCTAAGTCTTCTTTATAAAATCCCAGTCAGCCTGGGGTGTCTGGGTGGCTCAGTCATTAAGCATCTGCCTTCAGCTCAGGTCATGATCCCAGAGTCCTGGGATTGAGCCCCGCATTGGGCTCCCTGCTCGGCGGGAAGCCTGCTTCTCCCTCTTCCACTCCCCCTGCTTGTGCTCCCTCTCTTGCTGTGTCTCTCTCTGTCAAATAAATAAATAAAATCCTTTTAAAAAATAAAGTAAAATCCCAGCCAGCCTCAGAAGAAAAACTTAGAAACACTGACATCAGGAAGTCTCCAAGAAATGGCCAACCCAGGTCAGCTGACAAACCCTGCCCAAGCACCCAGTGTCTGCACCCAGCTTCTTAATACTCTGTTTTAAAATATGTGCAGATGACCAAGGATTCTTGAAGGAATCCTCTAGCATGAAAGAGACTAAAACACATAGAAAGCACAACTTAGTAGAAACAGAAATTATGCGGAGAGAAAAATGAAAACATCAACAAAACTATATTATATCTTCCAAAAAGTAAGAGAAGCAAAGAACAAAAGTAGCCTTCTTGAAGAATGACACATATATAATGTATATGTATATACATACTTACACATATATAATATGTGTACATGTATATACGTATATGATTGCTGAAATGGAAAGAGCTTTTGATAGAAGAGCTAGAAGATAAAAGTGATTCGAACAATAGAAAAAGAACTTAAGAGTTGTAACACTAAGAAAGAAAAGAAAATCAGAACACAAGTTCAAGAGGTATGGTGATGGGAAAACAGGAGTTCTAGAAATCAAGAACAAAGAATACAGAGTGGAGGAAATCATGAATAAAGTTATTCAAAAGAACTTCTCAGAAGTGAAAGACATGAGTTTCTCTACTGAAATGGCCTGTCATTACCCATGCACGGGATGAAGCTCTGTCCCCACGGTGGGTGATAGCAGTAGTTATCTATCTGTTCTCCTTCCCTTCCTCACCCAGCCTTGCTTCGCTGTGGGCAGAGAAACTTCCTTGCTCTTCTGATGTTGAGTTTGGCCATGTGACTTGCATCAGACAATGAAATACAACGAAATACAACTTCACATGTGCGTGTGTCATTTGACTTGACTCCTTTCCCTTCTGCCTTGTGCCCTGAGAAGATAATGCTTCAGTAAGCTGATATTCCTTCAGCCTGGGTCCCAAATGAGAAACACAGCACCTGAATTTGACCCATAAATATACACAGAACCATAGGTAATTGACCTGCAGACCCATGAGTGAGAAGAGCCACTGATATGAGGAGCCATTTGTTATGCAGCATTATTGCAACAAAAATAATCTAAAATACCCATTAAGAAGCATTATCGGGAGCAGTACGAACAAAGAAAAAACCCTAAAAGAGTTCACAGAGAAAAAACAATTTGTTTACAAATAATTAAAAAAAACAGAATGAGTTCAGATTTTATGAAAGGAAGCTGGGACCTAAAAAATAAAGAAGAAGAAGAAGGAGAAGGCGAAGAGGAAGAGGAAGAAGAAGAGGAAGAAGAAGAAGGAGAGGAAGAAGAAGAAGGAGAGGAAGAAGAAGAAGGAGAGGAAGAAGAAGAAATAGAAGAACGTCTTCAAATTTCTGAAGGAGAATTATTTCCAGCCTACATCTTATATAATGAGAGACATTTTCAGACATGCTTGCTCTCAAAAAATTTACCTCTCATATTCACTTCCTCAGAAAATTCATGAGGAAAGCAAAGCAAGGGAATTAAACAAGAAGATATGGGATACAGAAAAGATGAAATGGAACATAAAAGAAGAAAAATAGTTTTCTAGGATGATGGTAAAGGGGGACTCCAGATAACACCTGGATGCGTGGAAGCTGTAAGACTCAGGACAGACCAACTGAGGGTGTTTTCACTATGCTTTTTGCATTAGCAACAACAAAAGATAGGAGACAGGAAAGAAAAGAAGTCATAAGATGCAGAATGCAAGACTCCTACTCAAGAGAAGGGTAATTCCCAGGATGCTCGTGATGTGAAGCCCAGGATCAGAGCTACGCAGGTATCCTAGAGAGCATCCGGTCCTGAAGGAAGACAATGAGGTCTCCCAGAGCATCTCCAAGAAAGAAAATATGAAATGATAAATTACTTGATGTGACTGAACTTGCAGAAAATTGTATAAAGAGGAAGATGTTGAAAGAATGAGTGAGGAGTAAAAAAATCCAAAGAAATACAAAACAATTATTAACTTCAAGAAAAACATAAAGGAAATGTAATCATAATACACTACAATGCTAAGCTATGAATGTTTGCATAGCCTAATAGTAAGAACACTAAATATTGATTTAACCAAAATTTTCAAAATTACAATTTAGGAGAACTGGGGAGCAAAAAGAAGAAAACGGTGGTACAGGAGAACTAAATTCTCATCTGCCATGATAGAAATTAGATAGGTAATATCTAAAATTGATTAATCAAAAGATAGTAGGCATATAAATGTTTTTAAAGCCTCAGAAAAATCTAAAAAAAATTGAAAACTGTTGCCTCTGAGGAGAAGATGAGGTAAAATGAGGAACAGTAGAAGAAGGAGCGATGTATTTTATCATAAAACCTTTATTAATAGTCAGTAAAATATTATTTAATCATAAAACTTTTTAAAAAGTCTCACAGATCCCAGTTCTGTAGTTCAAAGACACATACGACATAGTGTAATGAATCAACATTCAGTCTAGAAAGTTTATGTAGGTTGTGAATGCTAAGTTAGTTGTCAAGTTTGTTTTGTTTTTTAATTTGCTGATCATCTCACAGCTAAGTAAACAATGAAATTGGTACTAGAATCTCCTCATTCTCCACGGCACAGGTGGGGTATCCTGCCACGTTGTTACAACACAGACTTGATGGAAATGAATGGCTAGCAGAGGGCCAGGCATGAGAGCAGGCACATTCAGTGTGGGTTTTGGAATGGTTAGCGAGGACACAAGGTCATGTTTTTCACCTATAGATTGAGCCCTGCAGCTTCATGGGGCCTCAGAAATTCCCACTAATCCCAAACAGCTGCCTTGGAAATGTATCATGAGTTCTTTATTAGTTCTCTCATGCAACAAGTAGTTATTTAGCACCTGCTACTTTTCAGGCACTTTTACTATGGGCTGGGAATTTCAAAAGGAGAAATGATTTGGTTGCAGAGAAAAGAGTTTTTTGTTCGTTTGGTTGTTTGTTTGTTTTGGGGGGTGGGGAATGGTTCTCTATCAGAATGGGAGAAATATCTTGAAATTTATATTGTACATTCAATTAACAAAACCTTTTTACATTTACTATCTCATCTGATTCTCACCAAAAAAGACTGTATCATATATATTTGATACTCTCGTTTGACAGATGGGAGATCTAAGTCTCAGGGAGATAAAATAATTGTTAAGTTCACAGAGCTCACATAGGATAAATTTCCGGTTTTGAATACATCTTTTCTGAGGCCAAGTCTGGGAGTCTTTAAATGACACCACACTACCTTTGGAAATGACTCACCCACCCTCCTCATTCAACAGAAAACAGAACAGCTATAGCTCGTCCCACAACTGGATGGGAAACTGAGTCTAGCTGTTGAATGACTACAACGTAGTTCCTTTGATTGCTATTAGCTACACCCATTGGTACCTTCAGTGATTTCCCAAGATTAACTATGAGTGGTGCAGCAGGCTCTTAAATGCCATCCCAGTCCACTGTGGCACTCCCCAGCAATCTTCTCCCAAGTTAGGGTTATGATGACGGTACTGGTTTTCACTGGAAGCAACCCCATTCTTCCTGGAGGAAGCATGGCTGAATAGGTACATCTGTGACCTCAACCGGTAAACTGATGTTGTATGGAGCCATGCCTGTTCTACGGATGGTTAGGTTTACTCATTTCAAGACTCCCTTAGGCTTCGAAGTTTCCATCCATTGAACTGGGCAGCTTTCCATGCCAGACCTATAAGCCTTCTGAATTCCAAGGTGAGTACAACCCGGTCCTTATCATGGCCCTGGGAGTTCAGGATGTGGAATGAAGGATGGACAGGTGACTTCAGCAATGTGATGGGCACTGTGCTAGGGATGAGGAAAAGGTTTCATGCAAACATAAAGACTGGCAGCATGGAGATGAGGGAGGAAAAAGGCAGGGCTGCTCATCTTCCCAGTCGTTTCCTGTTTGCTTGAAATCTGTAACTAGACACTTGCACATTCATTTTTAGGGTCTGCCATTCCAAGTACATATATTCTCACAGCACTTACCATAAACTTCATTTTCATATTCATTTGTGTTTATTGAATTAATGTCTTTTTTGCATACTGAATAGAAAGCTGCATGAGGGCAAGAAGTGGGTCTGTTTTTATTACTCCCTGCATATAACTCTGAGGCTTGCTCAACACCAGGCGCGAAGGTTTGATGCTCGTTAAGTATTTTTCAACGAGTGGAGGGGTGCTTAAGAGTGACCATGTGTGGGAGCGCCTGGGTGGCTCAGTCGGTTAAGCGGCTGCCTTCAGCTCAGGTCATGATCCCAGGGTCCTGGGATCGAGCCCCACATCGGGCTCCCTGCTCAGCAGAGAGCCTGCTTCTCCCTCTCCCTCTGCCTGCTGCTCTGCCTACTTGTGCTCTCTCTCTCTGTGTCAAATAAATAAATAAAATCTTTAAAAAAATTTAAAAAAAAGTGACCATGTGTGTTTATGCTTTATTGTGAAAATGTACCTTTCCAAGCCTCAGGATTTTGAACCTCATTATTAGGATTATGAGTTGAAGATTTCGATCACATAGAATTACTTTGTCAGAAGACAATCACAGTAGGTGATTCATGAGGCAACAAACTTTATGAGCCTCAAGACTTTATTTCCAATTAATTAGAAGCCTAATTCCTTCTCTGAATGCAGGAGATCGTGGTACACATCGTCCCCTGCACGAGATGCCCATCGTATCTGTCTGTACTGCTGAAATCCTTCTGGGCTCACGGTGAATTAAAACAGTTGGTGAACACAGTAAAATCGCGTCCGTGAGGTTACTTTCTTGACCTTCCCTGTACAGATGCTGGTTTTGTCATTTACTTAATTCTCATGACTGTTTCAAAGGCACACATTGCTTGCCCAGATCCAGGAGGAGTAAGTACTCATCTAATAGCAACGATGTTCCCTTGCCCACCCACTCAACAATCCAGAAATCAACCAGAAAACTGCAACAAACTGGCCTCAGTTAAATTCCAATTTTTAGGGACAACTGGGTGCTCTGTCAGTTGGGTGTCTGGGCCTATTCCTGGACCGGTTGCCCCACAGCCACACCTCGGTACCAGACTGGTGACAGGAAAGGGGTGCTGGGAATCGGTGAGCACGAGCTCAGCCCAGTGCCCGACAGTTCCTGCCCCAGGGGAATCCCCATCCTTCTCAGTAGGAGCAGCTAATCTGCTCAGGGCCTTGGTCTGGCTCAGGGGGGCTGCAGTAGGAATGTGGTTGAGGCTAAGACTCCCTTCCGAGACCTGAAAAGCCCAGAAGGAAAAGAGGCTGAGAATGAAAAGGTTTTTAAGGGGATGGGGAGTCTAATTCTAAATCTGAAAGATCATCTATTTAAGCTAAAACCTTGAGATTTTGGTTGACCTACACTCAACAAATACTTGAGATGTCAGCTATGAAGAAAGAAACTTCTGGAAAGAAGGGACACAGACTCTGGTAAGAGCAGCTCTGGCTCCCCAGGAGCACCAGCCTCACAGAGGGTAAGGCACAAGGGAACACCTCAACAGCCGGTGATCCCTGCTAAGTAGAGGAACGAACTAGGCTGAGGACACAGGGAGACACACGGCCGGCAGGAACCTGGATCAGGGAGGCTGGTCAGAGAAAGTGGCACAGAGAAGCCTCCATTCATACCAACACAGTTGCTAAGCACCCTTCTGAGCCCTGACTGAGAGAGAGCAGAGAATGAGAACGGAGAGTAGGGTCAGCAGTGAGTGCTCATTATGGGCGTTGGGGGGCAAATGCTGAAAGAAAAGCCGGGAGACTTTCAGAGCACGGAAAGAGAATGAGCAGGCAAACAGGACACGTGCACTCGTGTCCCGCTCTCCCACGGGAGCAGGTTCCATCTCTACTGGACTGAAAGAGAAGTACCCAGCTTGTTGAAAGCCTGAGGCAATGGCATCCCCCAGGGGGAAGGCAAGCCTGTGAAGAGAGGCCGCCCTGGGACTGCTCTGTGCATGCTCTCTGCCCCTGGCCCCCCACAACCCCCGGCCCCAGAATATGCTCCACCACATCGCACCGTCCCTCTGCCCTCTCGGGACGCGTTCCACTCCATCCTTCCAGTGAGGAAATGGACACTCAGGGTCATTAGGGAAAAACTCAAACGTCACATGCCATGTGGTGGCAGAATCAGAACTCAAATCCGTGATTGCATGATTCCAAATCTTACGGTTTTTAGTTGATTATTTTTCCCACTAAGACCGTGCAACTAGTAGGTCAGTCTTTGAAATGTTACTGAATTGTTCAAAAGCATTCTGTCCCCTTAGGCGTCATTGGGTTTTTGTTCTCTTATAATATTAATGTTTTAACTCAGGAATAAAAAACTGATGAAAATAATGATTAAAAAATACTTCTTCTCAGTAGTGCTGCTAGAGAATACTATAATAATTCATAAGTGCAAATCTAGAAACCTACCTGAAGTCATTGAAAGTCGAGTACTTGAAGTCAATGAAACAGACCACAGGATTAAAAAAAAAAAAAGAATTTTAATAGGAAAATCAGGTTTTACCTCATTTGAGCAGCTGGAGTCGGAAGATTAGGACCTCCTTGTGGCCGTGAGAATGGTTGGCTAGTATGTCTCTCTTTGCACGTCCTCTTTACTTTCTTAACAATTTGCTCTGATGCAGGAATAAGAGACACCTACTAAATGCCAATCCTGACTTGGCCAAAAAGAAAACATTCTACTTAATGCGAGTTCACTTCAAAGGTCTACTGTAGAAATTGCCAGCATCATTAACGTTAATCCAAAAAAAAAAAAAAATGCACACAAGGCTAGAAAATCTACAATTCCCTTCTTGACATAATGACACATAATATATTCCATGGGATTAAGCATTCTAGTTTAGGGCAAAGAAATAGCATTTGGCAAATTATTAATCTCTATGGACAAAATCATACTTTAGCATATTAAAAAAGTGAATTCATCTCAGCAGTGGAAAAACAACCTCCTGTTTAGCTATCTCAAGAGACAATGCTTCCAGGGGAACAGCCAAAGTTTTAAGGGTGAGGTTACAAATTCACCTGCAAATACGTCGTACTGAGCTCATGCAGTTACTGACGTTAGTGCTTTATATTTGAATTAGTTGCCAACACTGGAAATCAGGCTCAGCTTGAAATATAAAAAGGTCTGGTGGCACTGCTCTGACATGCCCCCTTTGCAGCAATCGGCTGCCCCTTCAGAAGGAACTTGTGATCTCTGGTTGTTCTCAATCTCTGCTCCTCTCTGTTGCCTGGTCGTTGGACTACATCTCCATTTATCTGACCGATATGGCCATGTTTGTCACTCCTGGTGTAGGATCCACTGACCTAGGAAGAGCTGCACTGCGGGGGTATTCCGAGGAGGCAGCAGACAGGGGTGGTACAAATTCACAGGAGAAGACCAGTTCATAAGTATATGAAGCGTGTCCCCAAACATGTCATGTAGGAATGCGTGATCATGGGATAAACTGTATGGGCGAGGGTGCTAATGAACAGGTAGGAGGCAAAAGCCCGTGAAGTTGACCTCACAGGAGTATTCCCTGAGAGCCTCACATGTGGTCAGCACTGTGCTGGGTATGTCCTATACTTTGCTTGAACACCTCCAGCAACAAGAAACTCACCAACTGTCGAAGCCCCCTTGTCCATTTATGGACATTTAACACTGCAAAACAGAAAAGTGCATGCCATTCCTGAGTATGTACTAAGCTAAGAGTTTAAACATATGACCTAATCTGAATATTCACAGTTATCATATACGGAAAATGCTTTTTTCTTCATTTTATGGAGGAAACGGGGGAGATGTAGAGAGGTTTAGTGATGTGGCCAAGAACACAGCAGGGAAGCAGGGAAACAAGCATTTCGTGGTTATCTGACTCCAAAGCCTGGATATTATTGGTCTGAAATCCATGGACTCGTAATTACACCAGAGATTTACTAGGTTACCAGTGTGTTAATTCCTAACAGACCAATTCACATTAGAATGATAACAATTGCATGGTTTACTGGGTTACTTGCAGAGGGACTGACATTGCAGGAGGCCTCCCGGATTCACTGGGCTTTAAACACAAAGGAATGTCTCTCCAGGAGCAGGGTTTCAGGCACTGGGGGTGCTGCTTGGCTGAGTAAGACGTGCACACCCATAGAACTTCATTCTCTCTGACCTTAACTAATATGCATCCCTGTAAAATGGCCTCCCCTCTCTGGTCCGGGTTTCTTCTTGTGTTAAACGAGAAAATCGTACTTGATTATCTCGGGAAGACTTCCAGCTCAGAGACTGTGAAACCACAAGATCCTAACTTCATGAGGTTTCACCTTCTTTGACCCCTTCCCAGTAAGGACAGCAGAGATATCCAGACGGTCGGATGGATGGATGGATGGATGAATGAATGAATGAATGAATGAATGAATGAATGAATAAAAGGGTGAGTTGATGAATATTGATGGGAGGTCTAATTCATGGATCTCGGATTTGGAAAAATAAGTTTTGTCACATTGCATGTAGGTTCCAAGTTGTCTGAGAGCAATAGTGTGTCCATAAAACTACCTTCCCACCTTGGTTTCATTGCATTTAAGACCCTTACTCTGAAGAAGAGATCGTGTCAGTAATTCATAAGGTGCTGCCATAATTTAGAGTCAGCATTGTGTGCTGGAGACAGGATGGGCTCTGGAGTAAGACAGGCAGTCTTGGGCCAGGATATCAGTCTTATACTTATAAACTCCATGATGGGGTACAACGCCACTAAGCCTTAGGTTTTGTCATATAATAATTCTGCATTTTCAGAATTGTTGTGATAGAGGTGATGTATTAAAACATTTAATTTGCTTCATAAATAATGGAAACTTAAAGCAGAGTATGTTATAAAATAGAATGTATGTCTTGAGCAGTCCCTATTGATCTCCAGATGAATGCAGTCTTGTGCACAACTTTAGCCATACCAGGGGGAGCAAGAGCCACCCAGCTGAGCCCAGTCAACCCACAGACTTGTGACAGATAATAAATCATTATTATTTTAAGCAATTCAGCTTTAGGGTATTTTTTTTCCCCAGTAATGGACCACTGAGATGCTAGGGCTTGACCACCTATCACTGCTGTGGCCTCGAGTTCTCGCTGCTTTCCCTTTTTCATCGAAGTCTTTATTACACTTCATACAGCATGTTGTTCATCTTGTACTTCTATGTGATCGACGTGGTTTTGTACAGGAGGCCAGTTGGCGCAAAGTTGACACATGTTCAAGGCTCAGTGTTGAACAAATTCCATCACCCATCAGACTTGGAAAACAATCCACACAACATGCCTTGGTTTATGAATCCTAAATCTAAGGGGTGACACCTGCCCGAATTTGAACCTCGTTATTCACCATTCCTGCATATTTTCATCTCTTAAACCTTTTAACTCCAAGATGCCATGGTCCTTTATGCTATGAGGCCTCCCCAAACACTCCCCACCTAGCAAGTAATCTGTCAATTCCTTTAATCCCTCAGTTTAAATCCCCCCTTGCCATTTTTCTAATAAAGCTTGCCCAATTGTCCCCATAAATAGGTTCTTGCTTTTATTGTCTTTCTCAGGGACCTACTAGATTCCTTCAGAGCACTTGTTATTTTTTATTATTTTTATTTATTGTCACTACCTTCCTCGCTAGACTGCAAACTCCTTGGCGGCAGGCGTTTTGTTCAGCCCTGCATTCCCGGGGCCCATCAAGTGGAGGGTGGGCTCTTCACAAACAGTTGTTGAATTAAATGAAGATGCATAGCAATTAACTGTAATTCAAGGCAGAAGGACAGGAGCATTATAAATGTCATAAAAGAGTAATCCGTGGGAGTTCATGGAAAACCGTAAGTGGATGGCCAAGGAAGCCTGTCAGAGAAAGCAGACTTCAGTTCGGACTTGGAAGAAAAAGAACAATGTGAATAGTGGGGCTGGAGGAGAAGAAGGTGAAGGCGTAAATGCTATGGTGGTGTGTGGGCTTGCGCCCGGACTGGGACACCATTAGTGAGGATGCAGGGACGTGCATCTAAAATCTGTTAGTATGGCATGAGAGAGGAAGCCAAACATGTAGATTTGGGCTAGAGAGCCAAAGGTCTAGTCCAAGTGGAGCGTTACACGCCAACACCTATTTTTCGTGGCTCCCAAATAAGACAGCCTGCCCCATTCCCATCCCCCAAAGTAGGAAGCAAATTTGCACACACTCTGACCTATCATTTCTGTCATTTTAGATATCAGCTGGTGGCATCTGAGCAGAGAACTGATGCACCGTGCTTGATGGAGGCAAATACACACAGAGAAATGCACACACATGCCCCTCAAACCCAGCCCATAGCCCATTATCCACAGGTGGGTGATGGAATTTTTTTTTTCTTTAAGATTTTATTTGACAGAGAGAGAGAGACAGCGAGAGAGGGAACACAAGCAGGGGGAGTGGGAGAGGGAGAAGCAGGTCTCCCGCCGAGCAGGGAGCCCGAAGCAGGGCTTGATCCCAGGACTCTGGGATCATGACCCGAGCTGAAGGCAGACGCTTAACGACTGAGCCACCCAGGCGCCCCTGGGTGATGGAATTTTTACAGAGTAAGCAGTAGATGAGATAGCAGAGTGTATCCAAACGATGTCACAGAGGTAACAGGGAGAAGAGTTGGCAGTTGGGAAGGCAGATGTGTTATTTAACGAGGCTCTGACACCCGGGAACGGCCTGATGAACCCCGTTCCCATCCAGTGCCCAGGCTACACCTAGAATATCCGCAGAGAGCCAGTTCCCCTCAGACGCAGGAGCGTGCACAACTGTTAGAGCCTCAGGATCCCCGATGCCCCGCTGGGCTGGCATTCACGCTTGCTGTCGGACAGGGGTTATTGCAAATACTTAAGTGAAGAGCCTGGCCCCACTCCGTGAGGAGGGTCTGAACTGCGGCCTCGAACTCCAGCAGCCTGGCTTGCTGAGGTCTTATGTACAGATCCTCCTCTATCTTTCCTAGGCAGGGATTTAGAAGCCTTTCAACTTTAATTTTCCTTCCAAAATCTGAGTGCCCCTTTCAAAAATTATGTTTTGGAGAAATCTTCTGGGTTACTTTCCCCCTCTCTTTTCCCGTCTTTTGTGAGGATCGCTAGCCAGGTACTCACTACTATCTCAAATATTTTTAAAAGTACACAACTTAAGGGGCTCCTGGGTGGCTCAGTCCATTGAGCAACTGCCTTCGCCTCAGGTCATGATCCTGGGGTCCTGGGATCGAGCTCTCTCTCTCTCTCTCTCAAATAAATAAAATCTTAAAAAAAAAAGTACACAACTTACTATCAGGAAAACCTGTGTATCTTGTATTCCAACTAAGAAATACAATGTAACAAATGGCGTTGGTGGCTTTCGCCTGACTGTTCTAATTCTGTTTCTCTCCCCAGTTTCCTGCCAGAGGCCCCCAGCATGCTGAACTTGAGGCTGACTTTGCCAGGTGTTCCAGTGTATTTGAATTCCGTGTGTGCCTGCAGACACACACACGCACACACACACACACACATTTTATGGGTTGAATTGTGCCTTCCCCAAAATTCAGTGTGGAAGCCCCAATCCCCAGCATGTCAGAATATCACTATTAGGAGATGGGGCCTTTAAAGAGATGATTAAGTTAGAATGAGGCCATAGGATAGGTTCTCATCCCATATGACTAGTGTCTTTAGAAGAAGAGGAAAAGACTCCAGGAGCATGTGCATGGAGGGAAGACCATGTGAGGACGCAGGAGGAGACAGCCGTCTGCAAGCCAAGGAGAGAGACCTCGGCAGAAACCAACCCTGTGCACACCTTGATAACAGACTTCTATCTCCCAGAACCCTGAGAAAATGCATTTCTATTGTTGAAGGCCCCCAGCCTGTGGTTTCTTGTTATGGTAGCCCTAGCAAACTAATGCAACCCACCAACAAGATATTGTCCTATTTTCACACTTTAGCAGGTGGAGGTTTAAATAAAAGCACAAGATTTGCATAGATACTCTCAAATTAAAAATTTATTAATTAAAAAGGAACATTTAAGCTTTACAGCGGAGAAACCTGACAGACAGCACCTTACTCAAGTGAGCACGGTTAGTAACACCAGGACTGGGTCATACTGACGTCGCGTACCCCTGACATGGTGCACTGGGAAGGGCCCATCACCTCTGGGGTATGCTCCCTGGCACAACCCAGTCTCAATCTAAGTATGAGGAAACAGCAAGCAAATTTACATTGAGAGACATCCTGTAAAATAGCTGTCCAGAACACTTCAAAAGCATTCATGAAGGTCATGAGAGACAAGGACAGATGGGGGGCTGTCCCAGAGTGGCAGAGACTAAGGGTGTATCGCAACTCAGTGCGATATGGAATCCTGCAACGGTTGATGGGACACGGACATGACGTTAGTGGGATCCACAGATAAAGCCCGACAGACATCCAATGCAACTGCACCAATGTGATGTCTGAGCGTGATCGCTGTGCCGTGGTGATGGAAAGGCTGTTACTAGGAGAAGCTGGGTGAAGGGCGTAGGGAGACTCTGTACAATTTTTTGCAATGCTCTTCTAAGTGTATAATTATCTCAATATAAAGAGTTCAAGAAAACAAAAGCAAACAAACCTAATTCACAGGCACCTGCCACCTCATGTTTGAGTTTTCGGAGAGTGATAGAGCGGCCCACAAGCGTTGCATTGGAGAGCAGCGGGTTCTCATCTGGGTTCCCCTCCTACCTCGCTGATCCGTGTGTCACCCGGAGGCATCCTCCATTATGAAATGAGACCTCCAATATCGGCCTCACAGGGGTATCACATGAGTGAAACAAGTGAGTGTGTTTGCAGGGAAGGACATGTGGAAAGCTCCTAAAAATGCCCATTTTGTCCTCCACCCATGTCCTCTTCTATTTACATTCAAGTGAGTGAATGACCACACTTCCCCCTTAAGACAGGAGAAGATGATTGCATAAGACGGATGTTATTAGAACCTTGGCAAATGATGTCAATCAAACAAAAGCAGTGGAGATACAGAAGACTTACCAGCAGTGCTCAGTGACTGGCCCCAGCCTGCTCATGACCCTGGAGTCTGTGGCCTGACCCACCAGGGCCCCTTGCCCTCAGGTTTCAGGGGGGCTCAACATGAGGCACTGGCAGAAAATCGAGGGGTCCAGGAACAAGAAGTCAGGGTCCTTTCTCTGCCTTCTCCCTTCTGCACCCCCCTCCCCGCCCCCCCTCCCACCATGGGTAGTCCTTCTTACAGCTCTCAGCTGGGTTCTAAGAACCGCCCTCCCACGTCACTGGACAAGGCTGCTTGGCCATGCATTGCTGCCCTCCTTCACCTTGACAGACATGGTTGGCAAATCAACCTAAGAGAAGTCTTGCTAAAAAAGGCCAGCTTATCCTGGATCAGTGCTGTGTTTTCATCATTTCCCCCAATCTCTGACTATGTTTTCTCTTCCTAGTAAACTTCATAATGGACTACAATTCAGGTTAAAAATAAGTATTCATCAGTTAGACCCATTTGGCATCAACCTCAATCCTCTGTAATTTTGTGATTCCTCTGTTGTCAGAGGTGAAGAAAGAGGAGGTGGTTGTGGAAAACCCAGACTTAGAGTGGGTAAATGGTTGTAGATATCAGGACTGTTCTCACTTAGTGCATTGGTGGGATGGGGGGATCAAAAGAATGACTCCAGGTTCCCATCGGCTGGGAGGCTCTATGTCCCTTATGGTTCGCGACCTCAGGAGGCATCTTGAAATGGTTGTACTGCCTGTGTGAAGCTGGTTCTTCCAGTGGAGAAGAGGCATTCATAGCTCTCTCAGAGGCTGAACAATGGCTCCCCACTTTATGCTGTACTGAACAGAGATTTTGTATCGGGCATACTAGATGCTTTACGTACCTTCACCACCACCCAGGAAAGTAGAGATTAATGAATTCCCTGATTCTAGGACACACTTAGTCTTCATCGTCTTCACATATGAATTTTGCCAACCTTAAAAGTAAATTATTCAACCAATTATTATTTCAGTTCTGGTATTTCCACTGATAGAAGCAGACCAATTGTAACTTGAAATGTCACTTGAAATGTCATTAAAATATCATACCTTGTTCTAGTGTTGGTTATAGAAAGGCATTGTACACATGGAATATTGCATGTCATATGCAATTAAAGGTAGTAGAAGTGGCCCAACGGATCAGAACAAGCCATAGAATTTTCGAAGCAAGGAGAACTTGATGTGGCATTCGAGTACTAGATAACCCTGTGTGAAAAAGACCCCATAACTATTTACTTTCTACTGGCAGGGGTGTGGACATATCTGTCTTGAAAATTTCTGTTTCTCATTGAAGTTCTTGATCAATATTTTTTAGAATTTCCAGCGGACTAATTATTGGTAGATTTTTGTACATGCCCCCATTAGTGTTTAGAAAGAATAAATATACTCTTTTTATAGAGTATTCATTTCTCCACTTTTTAATGTGTCTTTACCCACATTCATGTCAGATTTCCATCCATATAAACTCACCTTCAATATATATTCAAATGTATATTAAATATTAACATGGATTAAAAACTCAAGCTCATTAATTGTGTTAATCAAACCTGTAGCTGTAATGAGTTATTATCTACTTTGCTGGTTTCTGAACTATATTATATCTCCAGTAATTTGCTTTCTGTGTTTTGAAGCTAAATTGTTGGTAAGAGAAAGTTGATATCTATTTTAACTTTCCAAATAAATATTCTTCTTTGTTACATTCAATGATTTTTGTGTTGAATTCTCTCTTGGGGCCACTGCCTACACTGGATATATTTTTATTAGCATATGAATAGTATGTATTTTTCTCTATTCTCTAATTTCCAGCCTTTTTGAAATTTTGTTGTAAACATTTCTCTTTGCCTTTAATCCTTTCATATTTATCATGGTTCTGACCTATTAGGACTCATTTCTGACAACTTTGTGTTTTCTACTTACCATGATTGTGTATTTTGTCTTTTCCTACATTTTTTGGTCTGCTTAAGTTTTCTTTTTTCCATTTTGTCTTCCTCTATGCATTTGAATGTAATGCCCTCCATTTCTTTTTCTAGTTGTTACTCGTAAATATTTGCCGTGAACACTGTACCTGATATTTTAAAAATCAATTTAGTGGCAATGATCCCCACCTCACCATTACTAACAGCACGTCAGCACCAACTTCTAAAAACCTAGAATGATTTACCCCCCACCCCCAATAATTCCCTAATGGGATTTTTTTCTCATAAGTGCCTATTTTTGTTTTATTTCTTCCAGTTCTTCTTTCATGGGTATCTCTTTATTTCTCTCATGATCTGAAATTTACTTGCTTTCAAGCACTTTTTAGATTTCTCTTTTGTTTGAGTTCTTTCATGTGTGGAGGGTTTTTTCCCTTTGATGGTGTTGGTTTTCCTCACACTGCTTCTGGGGATTTGGGGCATAAGAAAGAAATTGTATCTCCTGCTCATCGTACCACGTTGAGTCCGGAAGTCTTCTCTAGCTGACTTTTATGAGACGCTATTTGTTCATAATCCATAATCTCGTTAAAAGGAAAATTAAAAGTGTACATGTAAAAGAAATGTAGGAAACAGCTTGGCATTCTTCAGCGCAAAAATAAATTACCAACACAAAAGTGTTAAAGAAAAAGTATCATGAATATGAACTACAAAAATTTATCATGATATGATGTACAACTTCATACAGTAAAAATAATTCTGAAACATCCTATCACTGAATACAAAGAAAGATAAGATTCATATTTTGATTCTGATGCTGTTGGAGGAAATGGTATAGAATGTTATAGGTATATTACAGTTGGCTGAAAGTGTGTGAGTGTTATGACATATTCCTTTATTCTGATGAGTTATTATTAAATTTACAATGTCTCTTACAATTAGTGGCTTTTTCTAATCAAGAAAATGTGGTATCGTCCCAATTTTACAGATGTGGATACTGAAGCTCAAAGAGGTTAATTAATTTGGTCAAGGTCACAAAGAGGAGAACAGAATTTGAAATTAAGATATATGACTACAGGGGCACCTGGGTCGCTCAGTCCATTAAGTGTCTGACTCTTGATCTCAGGGTCCAGGGATCTAGGCCTGTGTAGGGCTCAACACTCAGTAGGGAGTCTTCTTCTCTCCCTCTCCCTTTGCCCCTCCCCCTGCTCACACTCACATGACCGCTTGTGTGATCGCTCACATGTGAGCACTCTCTCTCTCTCTAAAATGAATAAATAAATCTTTCTTAAAAGAAAAAAGATACCTCACTACAAAGTTTTTTTTTTTCTTTTCTCCATGTGGGAGGTCATTTGACCTTTGCATGGAAGGTTAACATCCTTAATTTCTTTGCATACGAGAAGGATGTTAAGGTTAACATCCTTAATTTCTTTGCATACATCTTTGGGTGTGAATGTGGATTTTCATTTCACTTTCCTGATCACCCCAACACTGGGCTCACCATCTCTCCTTTTCCAAAATACCCCATTTTCCACTTTTGTAGCTCTTCCTAAACAAACTAACTAACAAGCAACAACAACAAAAACCTACATGGTTTGTCTTTGGTGTTGTTCTGCCACCTTCCTGGAGTCTGAGTTCATCTTTGAGTCTCCAGTACCCAGCACAGCGCCTGATGTATACAGCCGTGGGATGAACGGATTAACACAATTAACACGATGCAAATACACATATTAACCAAAAGTTTGGAAATGAAATAACAGGATTATGAGTGCCTTTTTTTTTTTTCTCTAGATCCCAGAAAATTTTAGGATGAGATTTCAATACACTGCAGGGTGGAATTGGGGGAAGCAGAAGCATCAAGATGGCTGGAGTCGTAAACCGGGGCCCTCGGACTGGATCTTCTAACAACCCAGCAAAGTTCACATTCTGGAGCTCAAGTAAAAAGTAAATTTAGGAGCTTGGATTAGATGGTCTCTAACGTTCCTTCCAGCCATCACTAGCAATATTAAAGTGCATATCCCCCCGCTTTTTTTTGGATAAAATTAGAAATCTTTCTTCTCCCCAAAGATTTCTTCTAATACCTGACAGGGAGAAAATGGTGCCAGAAAGACAGCAAGTGCAAACTTCATGATTATTTACTCTGTTCCCTTCATGAACATTAATAAAAACTACAGATGAAATTAAAACCACCATTAGACCTAAGCATGCCAATAGAATATCACAAAAATAACCATCAACACGTCTGGGTGTACAGTTGGCACAAACTTGGTGAGTCACTTGACCCTCAAGGACCCATTCAGAAGTAGATCTGACTATAGTTACAACATGGTGGTTCTCACATGGAAGGGACAAGCTCTAAAATGGTGACCTTCCTGATCATTTCCAGATACACCCAGTGAAGGGTCCTGTGGAGGTCATTCAATGCATTTGCTGGCTTCCAGGTGCTATTTGGGAAGGTCATTATTTTTCTGTTGAAGTATTTACAGGACTCTCTTCTGTGCTCTGCCTAACACGCTTAGTTGTTACCTCACAGAACATAATAAGCCTCTTAGGGGCAAACGTACTACAGGAAAGATGCTTAAGTACTTGGATTTCAGATCTTTTTTAATGACTGGAAAGGGTAAATAGGGAAAAAGAAATCACGTATGAGGATAAAGAACAGTCAAAGAAAGCTCAGGTTGCCCTTACAAAGAACAATTATCCCAACACTGGAATGGACCCACTGTCACAGTTTTATGATGCTCAGGCTGAGACCTCATGGGTGTGAATATCATTTTGCCTGGAAGATAAGCTATAAAACAGGAAAATCTTGCTTAACCAGAAATGTAGCTAATTGGAAACCCCAGATAAGCTATTAGGGGACAGTTCTCTATTTTAGAAGAAGGAAATGAGTCATAAGAAAAAGGAGATACATACATTATGGGTTGGCTCGGGAGAGCAGAAGCCCATTTCCTGCTCCTTCCATATGTTCAGTCCTCTGTCCTGATACTGTTCTTTTTTTTTTTTTTTAAAGACTTTATTTATTTATTTGAGACAGAGAGAATGAGAGAGAGAGAGCACATGAGAGGGGGGAGGGTCAGAGGGAGAAGCAGGCTCCCTGCCGAGCAGGGAGCCCGATGCGGGACTCGATCCAGGGACTCCAGGATCATGACCTGAGCCGAAGGCAGTCGCCCAACCAACTGAGCCACCCAGGCGCCCGATACTGTTCTTTATAAAGATGTTCTGAGACCTTTTAAGATCCTCTGTCTCTGTCCCATGATTCAGTTGTAGTTTTTAGATCCAACATATCCAGGAAGGAACAGAGACTGTGTAAAAAACGATTCTTCTAGGGTCAAAGCATGTAATGCCTTCTGGAGAATCAATTAATCAGAAAATTATGTGTCTCAGGATCCTCTTCTTTCCCCAAGCACCTTTATTTTAACCCCAGATGTGCTGAAAGTAGAAGGAAATCAGGATGAAAGTGATGACGTTAGTGGTAAGCAAATGATGCACTAATTATGAAGATGACTGTGACCCAGTCTTTGTATTAAAAATTGATGTTTAGAATTCTTACAACTCAATAGTAAAGAAAAAAACAAACAAGTGGACAACAATAACTCAATTTAAAAATGGGCTACAGATTTAAAAAGACATTTCTATAAAGAAGACATACAAATGGCAACAGGTATATGAAAAAATGCTCAGTGTCACTAATCAGGGAAATGCAAATCAAAACCAGAATGAGCTGTCACCTCCCACCTGTCAAGATGTCTGTGACCAAAGAAAGAAAGACAACAGGTGTGGAGGGCCTGGAGAAATTGGAACCCTTGTGCATGGTTGGTGGGGATTTACGTAAAATGCTGCAGCCACAATGGGAAACAGGATGGAAGTTCCTCAAAACATTAAAAATAGAACTATCTTGTGATCCAGCAAACCCGCTTTCCATATTTATCCAAAAGAACTGAAAGCAGGATCTCCAAGAGGTATTAGCTTTCTTATGTTCACTGCAGCACTATTCACAATAGTCAAGATGTGGAGACAACCTACATGTCCACCAACGGATGAACAGATAAAGAAATATGGCGCATGCATACAATGGAATATTATTCAGCCTTATAAAAGAAGGAAATTCTACCATGTACAACAACACAATGAGCACAGAGGACCTTATGCTTAGTGATATAAGACAGTCACAGAAAGATAAATACATTTTATCTTGACTCCACTTATTTGAGATATCTAAAATAGTCAAATGCATAGGAACAAAGAGTGGAATAGCAGTTGTCACGGGCAGGGTGGAGGAGGAAATGGGGAGTTGCTAGTCAACTAGCACAAAGTTTCAGGCAAGCCAGACGACTCATCTCTAGAGCGGACGGTACAGCATGACCTGTCGTCTTATTAAGGGAGTAGATCTCGTGTTCAGTGTTCTTACCAAAATAGAACAAAATAAACTAAAATAAAATACATAAAAGAAAACAGTTGATGTTTTGGATTAAGTGAGAAAATGCAGGTAAACTGTGGATTCCTATTGAAATTTCAAATAGGGATATGCTGCAGACTTTTTGTGGTCCCCAAAATTCATATATTGAGACCGAGCCCCCAATGTGGTGGTATTTGGACATGGGGCCTTTGGGGCGTGATTAGGTCATGAGGGTGGGAGTCCTCATGAATGGACTTACAAAAGTGACCCCAGAAAGCTCCCTTGCCCCTTCCACCATATGAACCAGATACCTGACTTTGCTGGCGTTCTGATCTTGAATTTCCAGTCTCTGGATCTGTGAGAAAGAAATGTCTGCTGTTTATAAGGCACTCAATCTGTGATGCTCTTAGAGCAGCCTAAGCAACTAACCCAGGATACAAAGGAGAATCTATGGGCCTCAATTTGCTGTCTAGCAATATAGGGATAATGATACCTGTCCTGTCTGTTTCAGAGAACTATTTGAATCAAAATTGTTCTATACAAGCTTTCGTTTAATATAAATTGAAAGGTGCCATACAGATATTGAAAGTCATCGTTATTAGAAGCATATTAGATTCTCTTAAATGTTAGGGTCTTTGTCATAAAATGAGGGTGGATAATCTACATTGGTGTGACACGGGGCTGTGGCTAAGTGGCTCTGAGTTGAGCATCATTCACACCCAGAAAGAGGTTGTTTGCATCGCCAGGGTCAAGGAGGGACTTCCAGAATGCCCCAGGGCAAACCCAGAACTTGGACGACTGTGACCCAATCTGCGATGATGAGATGTGGATGTAGGAAGGGATTAAGGCACCACCGTCATGTCGAGTGGCCCTCAGCCGGGCCCCACGGCTCTGCCGTTCATAAGGGACTCGGCAAGACAGCAGTGGGCAGTGGCCGGAAGCTCCTTCGGAACGCAGGATGGCCAGTCCTCCCACAGATAGATCTGCTGATTCTGGACGTTTGTGGTGGGGCCCAGCAAGCCATGGGCCCATGGGCAGGTTCCCACACTCGAACTGGAGAAACTTATCCGTGAAAATGCAGGGTTCCTGAGTGGTGGCAGGACAGGCTGCTGGGCCTGGAGATGTGAGGGGCCATCGTGGGCCCTGGGAGCAGCCCCCTCGATGCCTTCTTCAGGAAGAACAGCTCACTTTCTCTGGAACAAAGGGGAGCCCCCTCTAACAGAAGTTCCAAGCACAGAGATAAGAGAGCAAGGCGACCAAAAAATGATAGAACTGTCCTAGTCACGCCCCCACTCACCAGCAGAGTCAAGAAGAGGACCCAGACTTCCCGATTCCCACTTCTAGATCCTTTCTACTAGACTGATCCTCCCCCAAATAAGCTCAGAACGGAACTAAAACTACCCTGTCACGGAGGGCCTGGGAAAACGTATTAATGTTGTAAGACGGACTCTGGGCTCAGGCTCTTCCGCCAGAGCTGAGGGCACAGCCTCTCCCCCATCTGAGGGGAGAGGGGAATGACCTTGGCAGCACCCAGGTCGCAGAAATTAATGTAGGTGAACATTCTAGAGCGTGACACGTAAATGGGTTTTTTATACAGGCAGAATTTTATCTTGAAAAGAGAGAGCACTGAATCGGCAAAGCCAGACTGGAGTCCTGGCTCCGTGAACCCGCTGTTCCTGCCAATCACACCTGCCTCCTAAGCCTCAGTTTCCCCTCTTCCACAAGAGCATTCTTCATGCTCTGCTTCTCTCAGAGATGACCAAACAAAACCATGTAGGTGAGATTAAATGAGATTAAATAAAAACACGTAAACCTAAGAAGAGTTTAGCAAACTGTGACTCAGCTTTCAGAGTTGTTGCTATTTTATTAACAGTTTTATAAAATACGAAGGGAACAGAAAGGAAAGGGTATGAGTTTCACACCACAGAAGACCCTGCCTGATAGGAAATGTAAACAATTAAATGGGATCACAAGGAGAAGACGGAGAAGCTTATCATTAAGCCAATCAAATGCTGAATAAAACATGGTTGTTAGTTCGAGAATGAAGTGCTAATGGAGGCCAAGGCTAGTTTGAGTCTAATTAACCCAAGGTTTAGTGAGGCAGCTAGTGGGATGCATTTCTCATCCAGAAACCCAGGAAGGAGCTGGATGAGAGGGGAGGCAGCCGGCCCTGCGCCCCCTGGCTGGGTCTCGCCTGGCGATCCACCCTGGGTGCTGCCCATCCGGACCTCAGAAGAGGAGCAGGAAGTGGCCTGAGAGTGTCACAGACAAACTTCTCTCTCTGAACCCCTTTCCACGTGCTCCCATGAGGTCCCACAGTGGATGATCAAGCAGCTTGGGGATGTGGAGGGGACCCAGTGCGGTGATTCTTCTATTCTTTGAGAATCACGGGAGCACAATGGGCCTCTCCCCAGGAAAAAATGAATAGGGATATGCCATCATTGCCCACAATTTCAGAGGATGCACAAACCATCGAAGCATCTCCAGCGATCTGCTGAAATTCCTGACAGAACAGAAGCTCGTCTTGTCTATCTAGTCCAAGGATCTGTGACAATCCCTCTCAACTCTTGAATCTTCCTTGCTGGTTATGTAAGATGCTGACTGTCAGATCTTATTGTCCGAAGATGTAATGACATTTCAAGAGCCCTTATTACCTTCAAAACTGTGGCAATTTGGAAAGTCAGTTGTATACTTATTGTGGTTAAACAGGAAAAGGAAAATATAAGTTATTTCACTATCGTAATGATCACGTATTGTAGTAGACTCTCTACAAGCAAAAGGAGTCTCACAAATGCCTAACTATGTGCACATCACTTTAGAGTATAATTTCTTCCATAAAATACAATAAACAATAAGGGAAGAGAATTGTTCCTTCTTAACACCTTTAATTATTCTCTTTGCAGGATGATGAGAATTTATAAAGGTGTTACAGTAAGTCATGTCTTATGTCTACGTATATGTTACAATGTATACAACGTACACTCTGTCATCTTAGAACAATTGACCATAGCTTAGCTAAAAAAGAAAAACATTTGCATGTGGACCCAAGGTTTTGTAGGAGGCTGTAAATATTCAGATTTCTGACTTGTGCCGCTCAGTGCCCGGGCTCCATGCACGAGCATGAAGTGGAGGCACCCACCGACTTTGTCCACCAACATCTCTGACACCCATCTCCTCCCAGCAGGAACTGCCCCCAACAGAGGGCTGAAAACATGATTCCCCTCAACATGGGAGGAAGCTGGTTCATGGCAGTGGCTGCAGCTCATGCCACGTTCCCAACTTCACATTTTCAGAAACAAAACCGTCCAAGCGTCCAAGCAGCCTGTCTCGGGGGCACACACGCCCGGAGAGGGGGCCCGTCTGTGCCCACCTGTTCTGCATGGTGCATGGGGCTGTGTGGCCCCAGATCTCTCCTGAGTCTCCTCTCCGTCCACAGCGGCCCACGTAAGAGAATTTTCTGTCCCCACAACTTAATCACTCAACTTCCGCCACAGGTTTACCTCCCAGAGAGAAGCAGTTATACTGATGGGAGCAGATTCGAAAAGATTTGAAAATAGCTTTTTCTTATTTCCTGTCGAGCATATGGTGAGCCTGTTTATGTCACGGGCCTGGTAGAGTCATCAGGCTTGATGTTCTACCCTTGATATACCCATAACCTTTCTGTTTCTGAAATTAAGGACTTTTATTTCTCAAGTCACCTCTCCACTGTCCCTTCCTTTCTTTTGTCAAGACGAGACTTTTTCTTCCTTGCAGCATTTTTCATAAAGAAGCGCTGTTTTGATCACTTCGCAAGAGTTTTTTTGGACATGTTCAAGCCCAGATGCTCAGCAGATGGCCAGGCTCACTCACTAGCTAAGTGACATTTTTCTGGAGCTAGATTTCTAGAGAAAGATTCAAATTTATGTAAGAGGGAAAGGTCAAAATTCATTCATTGAAGAAATCGGTATTAAGCACCTACTGTGTGCTGGGAAAAGTAAAAATGATGAATTTCTACATTTCAAGGACTGGTAGCATCCCTTGGAAGTAATTGACAATGAAAGTATTAAAAGTGACCATCTTACCTTTGCATAGTATTCTAACATCTCGATTTGCCTGTCAACTACCATTTCATTTTAAAAGGAGGATTTTCTATGACCCAAGGAGAGACTAAATAAGTTGTTCTACTGTTAAATTAGGCCTTATATATCAATCTTCAGATTTGCATCTTTTTACACTATTACAGACAAACATTACTAAACACATATTGTGTATTCTTGTCCCCTAGTCTTGCCATGCACTCATCTTCCCTGAAGCTGGATAGCAGCCTCCAGAAGAAGGGAGCTCTGTCTCCTAATTCCAGTTCCATCATGCAGGTCACCCTCTTCTCATACCTACTGTTCCCAATGTCCAGCGCACCAGCTTCTCCATGAGCAAGGAAACAGGGTGGGAAAGTCACAGGAATTGGGTTCAGGAAAATCCCAGTTCTCAAGGGACCTCACAGCTTCAAGTCTTGACTTTCTCAAAACATGAAATGAGGAGAAGAATAGCCCTCAGGGGGCTATTTCCAGGATCTTGTTAGCTTTTACCTAGATTTATGTAGTGGTAGTGCTGGGTGCGTGTGAGCTTAAGTGCTAGCTTTCCACTCCCTTGCTGAGTTCCCCATGTTTTATTGACATCTTCTGAGCTCTAGCTCTGCTTTAAAGGGAAGTCAGGAGCACATGGCCCAGCATGGCTCAGGCACTGGGGGACCAGCGAGTCTTGCATAGACCTGCAGCATGCAGAGTCTGGGGTCTTCATTCAGATTACACCATTCCCAGATAAAATAAAATGAATTAAAATTAATGCCATTTGAGTCAAGTGACAAGTTCCTCAAGATGCCCTCTGATTTTCTGAGAAAGGATTATGCAAGAGAAAATATTCCATGGAGGAATCCCAGCTATGGAAGCACCTTAAAAGGTGGGACCCAAGCCTACCAATTCCCAAAAATGGTTTGAGAAAAATATCTGCGAAATAGATCTGTAACAGCAAGAAAGGATTATTCTTATATCATAATTATTGTCAACTAGTAGCTGAAGTGTTATCTTCTACGAAAAAGGGTTTTTTTTCCCTTTCTTTTTTTTAAAAGATTTTATTTATTTATTCATGAAAGACAGAGAGAGTGAGGCAGAGGCAGAGGGAGAAGCAGGCTCCCTCAGGAGGAGTGAGCCCAATGGAGGACTCGATCCCAGGACCCCGGGATCATGACCTGAGCTAAAGGCAGATGCTTAACCAACTGAGCCACCCAGGCGCCCCAAAAAAGAGATTTTAGATGTGTTTTGAGTTGCTCTTGAGAATAGAAAGTAGACCAGGGGTCAAAATTTGGACACAGGGAGGAATATGTTAGCCTGATATAAAGTCTATCAGATAAATGTGTCTGACAGTGGATCATACTGCTGTTAAGAAGGAAGACGATCCCTACGTGCAGACGACACTGTGCAATGGATGAGTTTTGGTCAACGAGATGAGATTCCTAAAACCAATGATAAGATCCACTTTCTACAAATATTTGCCATAACTACATATGGCATTTATTATCTCCAAACCTATTACCATAAAAAGTAAGAATTTGCACGGGTGTGATTTTTACTATTGTTGTCATTATTATGGTTGGTGTTTTTAAGTAATAATTATTATTTGAATCAATAATAATTCTGGACATAGCAGCTCCAGTTCCCTGGCCTTCCAGTAGAGCTGAGAGTAGCTCAGATGTACAATTGTGCAAAGAGCCTTCGACCTTTCGTTCCCCCCACCACCACCTTGCCCTGATTCCTGGTGGAGAATAAGCCCCTACATTTCTTTCTCTGGGAAGATGCAAAGGACATTTTGTTGGTCCAAATGAAGCTGAAATGAGGCAGGGAGAGGAAAACACAGCTTTCTTGTTTTCATGATTACAGCCATTTACTCAGTTATATACACTCACCCATTTTCAAAGGAGAAAGGTTTCCTGAAAATCTTTTACATTGTTGCCCCATTTCCCACCTACATGATTTTTTAATTGACTTTTGAAGCAAACTGACTCTACTAGAGGCTTTTCTAAGTACGACCTGCATTGCAATTCCCAAGGTAAATAAAGGGAGACTCTGAAGCCCAAGCAGGAAAGCAGGGAGAGTTGTGGATTCTGTCCTCGGTGCCCATGTCCCTACCTCGATTCGCCGGCCCTCATGCCCCCCAGACCTTGGCTACCCAAAATTCTCCAAATCCACTGACCACCTACGCTGAGGCTGCCTGAGCAGCCGTCCCCTCTGTCCTCTCTTTTGCCCTCACTGCCCCCTCCCTGCAACCATGCTTTACTCATACAAACTCGCCACCGTCACCCATGACCCCAACTTCTCAGCCCTTCCCTTCCTGGCTCTTTCTGCCCTGACACTGTGGATCATTCCCTTCTTCCAGAACTCCTTCCTTTGGCTTTTTCTGTAGCATTTTGTGGGTTCTTCTCTTCCTTTACTCTGTGCATAGGAGTATTTGAAGGTTTCCATCCATATCCTTCTTTTCCCACATTCTTTACATCAACAACATTTAAATGTTGGTATTTTGCCATTCCCACTGCCCTCAGTGAGCTGAACCCCGCATGCTCACTCATCATCCCCAGCAGTATACCCCTTAGACACCTCAATCTCAACCCCACTGGCTGTCATTTAACCTCCCCTCTCTGCTGGAAGGACCTTCTTTCCACCTCCCCTTGGCCACATAACAAGTTCTGACTTCCTTCCTGTGGTTCACCTCTATGTCTCCGGCCAAACAAAGCTTCCCTACTGCACACCCCCAACGTACTTCAGGACATCTCATGCACATGTCCATCCATTTGCTAATCCCCTTGGGTACCTGTCATGTCTGAGAGGTGGGCTCCTGGGGTGCAGGAGACACACTTCACTGACCATATGAGCCAGCACACGGCGTGGCAATTGGGGTCTGAAAAATATTTCAGAAAGGAGTTAGGGGAAGTCTCAAACTTTCACAGCAGAGGTTTAGCGAGCAGCTTTTGTTAAAGCCCCTGCCAAATTCTTGTTACAATCTTCATGTGAAAACACGGAGGACAAAAGGGGGCAAAAACTTCTAATAACAAGGAAACTAAATGACATTCTGCAAAGATAGCTATAATCTGAATAAACTTTCTTCCAACTTTAAGACCAATGGGAACTGGAAGAGAGAGACAGAGAAGTTTCCCTCATGTCTTGTGAAACAGATCAACCCTACCTTTCCAAAAAAAAAACAAAAAAACAAAAAAACCCAGAAAGATACTTCAGGTATCCACCGAACTTTGCTTTCTGATTCAGACATTTGAACCAAGGGGGAAAACTCAGTTATGTCTTAATTAAACATTCATGCTATTTTTAAGTAGCTCACACATTGAACACTAACACACACATATACATCAATAGTACACACTTCTCTTCTTTTCTTTTTTTTTTTAATGTCCACTCAGAGACAACAACAGAAGTCGAGAACCTAGGAGACTCTGTGGTGGCATATTGCATCTTAGTAGATATAATACCAACTGACAAAGATGGACTTTACATGTGTGTTTGGTTAGAGAAAAACAAAAGAAGAAAAAAAAAAAAAAAACACTAGTATACCAAAAGGTTAACCCGGGTTATCTATTGGTAGTGAGATCATTTTTCTCTTTATTCATTGTGTATTTTTTTAACAATTTTCTTTAATGAGTTTCGTATTACTTTACAACCTGGGAAAATGTATTTTAAAATTTTATGAATAAGCAGAAAGCTGCTGAAAAGACAAAAATGAGAATGTTAATATTCAAATCTGAAACTTCGAAGCCAAAGTCTTTTCAGTATAAAATAGCTTTTAAATATGATGTAAGGAAACTTCCTCTGGCCCAAGTCCCGGTTCTACCACCTACAAAGGAGTGATGTTGCCCATAGCTGATAGTCTTCCCAAAGAGATAAGATTTACTGTCCGGGTGGGGGTGGGAAGGAAAAATGTTAGCAGATATTGATTGCAATTAACTTTGCCACTGATTGGTGTGTGACTCCAGGTGAGCCCTGCTATTTAGTAAATGGGGTAAGACTCTCAAAGATTAATGGAGGTTGTCAATAGGGTAGTGGGTTTGGGCCCAGGGGGTCACATAACTCCATTTTTCCCACTTTGAAAGTGAAATTATCAGAGAAACATGGACAGACATTATGAGAATGAAGAAAGTGATCAATGCTGCTCATCATATTCCCGTCCCTAATCACCATGATTGAGCCCAGAAAAAAACAAAGCTCCTTTTATTGATGTTCTAAAGTGCATGGCCTGGATGCCTTCTGCAATTAAATATAATTGCATGATTCTGTTTGCTTCCTGCCTGATGCTCTTATTTCTGGCTCTCCTGGACAGAGCCTGGGCGACACCCCTTCACTGCGGTCCCTACACTAAGTGCTTTGTATGGATCTCATGAAGCTGGAGACGTAACTGCCCCCGCCACAAAGCCAAGGGCATCTGAGAGGGGGCTCCCGCACCCCCTTACCTCACGCCAGGTTCGTGGCCAGGAATATAGATTAGTCCCATTAGGATCGATTGGGTGGAAGTCATTTCTCCCGGGCATCAGAACGGAATCAGGAGACCGCGGATAACTCCGTGTGCTTCTCCGCGTCTCTTCCTCACTTAGCAGCGCAAATCTGTCTCCCTATCGATTCGCTCATGGGAAGGGCTACCAAGGTAAATGTCATCATTCTTTGAGCTGATTAGAGAATGCAGGAAATCAGAATGGGAGGGGCAGCCGTGACGTAGAAAAACACAGGTTCCAGAGGTGGGGCTCGTGCTGCAGAAAACCTCGGGAAGTCCAGTTTTCCGCTGGCTGATGAATTCGACTTCACTTCAGTCCCATCATTCAGAGATCCCTTTACAGTCCCTTGTAACAAGGAATGCAAGTTCCCCTAAATCAATATGTTTTCTCGGGGACTGTGGAGCCCCCATAAATCATCATTTGCACGACATATTTGTACTAATAAATCTACCTTGAAGAGAGGGACAGAGAGGAAAGTGGTTAGCAATAAACCACAGTTCTAAGCCATAGGGAGAATAACATAAAACCCGAGTTTCTACAGACACACAAATTTGTGTGGCTGCAGTCAAATTAAATGAGTTTTCTCCCCTGGGTGGCTGTGGGCACAGGTCAGCAGGGAACTGTCTGGTGGAATGTGCCTTCCTTTGGGAAGAGGAGGCTGACAGCTACTCACGGACAGGAAGACAACCAGAAAGCAAAGCCATCAGAAAGCCAGTTGTAAGTTCATTTGTCTTGGATTCTTCTCAATTACTTTTCCTAAAAGGACAAAAATGGAGCAAGTTTATTTAGTGGTTTGGATAGAGAAGGACGAAATGGATTACTCAACAAAGTAAACATTCCCTCTGGAGCCCCCGGTGAAGGCTCAGCAACCGGGAACATTCCTAACAAGTTAGGGAGAAGCCAGATGTGCTGATGACTTAGTGATGACATTAGAAACATCTTCATAGTTCCCTAACCCGATTGCTGTTTTGTAGAATAGTCCTAGCCTTTTCTGCAAAATGTTTCACATCAAGTGTGGAGAATTCTTGACAACAGTGAGAGTGTATGGACTACAGGGCCAGACGGGTTTGGGTTAGAATTCTTATCCCATCACCTATTCTACAGGAGATGAGTTTCCTGACCTCTATGAGAGGGGTGGTAATGAGCACTTTGTGGGGGGTGGTTGTATGGATGAATCGACATAGCATTGTGTTATTTTTTAAAAAATGCACCAAACAGTGACAACACAGAGCTCAGAACCAGACACAAACAACGTGTCCAATAATGTTTCTTTGCTTTTTTCCATGTTTAATGAAATGATGTTCATTGTTCTTTTCATCTAAAATCAGTAATCATAGCACTGGAAGGGCGTGAGAATGTGCTGGTCTCATCTCCGCTCATTCCGCATTGTAGTTAGACTTCCTCAAAGACTTGCTGGAGTTGCTCAAGAGGACACACTAGATACCGGCACCAGAGAACAGGACCCAGAGCTCTGAATTTCCAATTCAAGCTCTGCCCACAGCAAGCCATTCTTTCAAAAAGGGGTTGCTGATTTATTGTTTCCTTTTACCGAAATAAAACTTGATTATAGCCGAACATTTGAAAAATTTAAAAAATTAAACCATAAAAAATAACAAAATCATAACACCTGCATCCAGAGATAAATGCTGCCCATGTTTCTGCGTGGGAAATTTAGGATCGCCCCCCCACCCACCCCCCGGGCTCCTAACCATGCACCTGGGAGAGAAGTGGTCTTCTTCAGGTGCAACCAAAGAACCAAACAAAAGTCCTTTTTCCTTTTCAGATGAGGGGTGTTCTGTCTTACATCTCATTCTTTTCTGACAAAGCATCTCTGAAACATCACTACCTTGTTTCCCATGTGAAAGCAAGGCAGCTATTTCCACCATCTTCTTTTCCCTCCAGCCAGCCAGAGATCGAAGGCCACTGTGGGCCAAACGGTCACTAGCTAGACTCTACTCAATTTGGAATTAATAAAGTTTTCAACTGAACTATTATTTTATTACATGGTGGAAAATATGCACTGATCCCATTGCCCAAATGTTTAAATTGTTTGGCGTCATGAAAAGCCAAGTTTAAAATAAAAATGCTTGGCAAGAAGGAGTCTCCTGATAAAAAGCATGTGTCGAAAGAAAATAAAAACATAGTGAGAGTACATGCTTTCACTCTGGGTTGCTGGACTAATCATTTATCTTGATCTATATTATAAATTAAGCCCCTATATTGCAATGTTTACTTAAAGAATAATGTGGCCTGATTTTAGAAAATTATAGGATTAGGTCATACAATTGCATATAATCACATCTTTGTATGTGAACGCATGTGTGTACTCATGGAGGTATGTGCAAATGTTGAGCATGAACCCACGCATGTGTGTCTGCAGACACAGCCATGGATAGAAATGTGCATGTGAACGCCGGGCCTGTGTATGTCGAGAGTGAGACAGGCAGAGAGAGATTGCTAGGGGATGCAGATCTGGCATCGAGACCTGGTCTGAGGCATGTCAGGAGCTAAAAGGGATTGAGGCAGATGATGATTTTCTAAACTGTCATCATGTGCCTCACACCATCCTCTGTCCTTTATGTGTAATATATCCCTCATCCGCACGAAAATCATAATAGGTTGCTTGCTCTCATTAGCTTTGTTTTGCAAAAGGGAAAACAAGTTTAAAGAGAAAATCCAACACAGTGTCACACAACCAGAATTAAGCCCCGCTCCACGTAAATTCAAATATTCTCTTTCTTCACCATGTTTCTTCTTCACTCTTCTTTCCCCTGTTGGAAAATGGGACAGATTTAAGTAACAGGGAAGGGAGCACCCTCCAATGGGTAAAAAAATAAGCCAAGGCATTTAGTCTAAAGAGGGCTGGGGAGTGAAGAGAATATACTGAATCCTCAGGAGGAGATCTGAGAAGTCTATGCCTGTGGGCACTTCCTGGAATAATGACAATCTCAAGCCAGAGTTGACCCTCCTGTTCTTCCCAGCAGTGGGTGACCTGGCATATTCAACACCCAGGAAGGATCATTTTTAACACCCTTCTCCTTGACATGGCAAAATTATTTTCAGTGTTAATCATATAACAATCAGGAACGATCAGTATTTTCTTGACTCATTCTTTGCTTTTAAATGGAACAATGAGGGGTGCCTGGCTGGCTTAGTCCACAGAACACATGACTCTTGATCTTGGGGTCGTGAGTTCAAGCCCCTTGTTGGGTGTAGAGCCTACTAAAAAAAAATAATGAAACAATGATTTAAATAGAAGAATGCATTTTAATTTTAAAGATGTAAAAATTCAGTAAACAACTTTGTTATGGATTACAGTCTGCATTTATCAGCAAAACCATTCTACCTTACAGTTTGTACATCATTTGGCTGTTTTAAATGTTATACACTAGTAAGAACTCCAGATACTTGCAATGAAGGACAATATTGAAGGAATTCAAATTCCACTTCTTCTTTCTAATCACTGTGCTAAATCTAAAGTTAAATCTAAAGCTACTATTGTAACAGGAATATATAGTACCCCGGTGTGTGGGACAGCAGTGTGCCTAGAGTGAACCTGCCCACTTCCAAACCCTCATGAACCTACTTAAATGGAAGCATGAAGCTCAGTCCATGTGCGTGGGGACAAAGTCAAGGGCAGGTCCTCAAGGCTCCAACCTAGCCTGACAGCTCTCATAATCCCTCACTCCCAACTCAGCTGTATTAATTTTTTTAAAGATTTTTATTTATTTATTTGGCAGAGAGGGAACACAAGCTGGGGGAGTGGGAGAGGGAGAAGCAGGCTCCCCGCCAAGCAGGGAGCCCAAAGTGGGGCTCAATCCCAGGACCGTGGGTTCATGACCTGAGCCGAAGGCAGATGCTTAGTGACTGAGCCACCCAGGCGCCCCTCAGCTGTATTATTATTATTGTGGTCATCATGGTTGTTGCTATGGTTCATCATCATCATCATCATCATCATCATTTTTCCAGACATCCACAAAACACAAAGAGGAAAAAGTGTTTGTGTGCAATTTACAACACCTAGCCATTCTCCACCTTCTATGAGATGCCAGGTTTCTAGATAGGCTTGGGCTCTCGTGCTGGAGGAAGTGATGGGGCATGCCCAAGGTATTGGGGTGTGTATGGGAGACAAGTTAGAAGCCTGGGGCGTCTAATTCCAAAGCCTTTGTTCTTTGTCCCATAGGACCCCTGCAAGCACACAGGAGGACACAGAATGGAATAGAGAGGACACAAGCAAGCTGTGTAGAGGCTGAGCATCTGCCTCATTGGACTTCTTCATCCAGCAGATGATGGGGCAGGAGAGGGGTGGGTCTGAGTTCACTGTAGGCTTCCGAATAAGGACAAGGTATGAAAAGATTAGACTGATGGATGGTCTCGGCCATTGCACAACAATGTGAATGTGCTTAAATTCACTGAATTATACACTTGCATACAGTTAAAATGGCAAAATTTCAGTTAGGTGTATTTTACCACAATTTAAAAAAAAATGAGAGTAATAAGGATTACATCAAAAGTGGAATAGAGTATGAAATGGAGGGAAAAACAACAACAGGGAGATCAAGTAACTTTTTACAAGATTTTCCAGAAAAAAAAAAAAGTGGTATTATTCTACTTAAAAAAAAGAAAAAAAAAAGAAAAAGGATATGACTTCAATAGTCACGCATTACTTTGGGCTACCAAAAAACGTTATTATGTGTCTTCCATTTGATATTGGATTTTCACTCGTGGCTGACTTTCTGTGATTTACTGGGCCTTCCAAGGAAAGCAATAAAGTCAATTAGACTCTTGTTTGCTGAAAAATAAATGCCTATCTGTTACACTGAGTGTTTTTACTCGAACTAACATTCCTAAAGCCCCTCTTTCTAGCTAGAGCGGGCATCCTCCCAGCTTTGCCAGAAAGACATAGCTGTGCATGTTTCAGGAGTCCTTCTGGGGAAGTCATATTGCCAATGTGGACTCTACATTTGGAATGGTGCTTCCTACACTGTTTTATGCTGATTATTTTTCATTTCTACGTGCTCTGTATTTGCCAAAAGGCTTCTTTGCTTAATTAGGGAAACAGGTTTAGGGAATAAAATTGCATGAACCAACAGAAAATAATTGCATCTCAGATGCGGGGTTTTAGGAAAATTGTCTGCTCATCCTTCTCTTTGGCTTCTTACCTCTAGCAGCCCCTTGCCAATATGTGTCCACTGGGAAGAATATTCTAAAAGACAGCAGGTAATTAAGATGTTTTTGGCATTGAGTAAAAGTTCCACATGATTTTTCATAGTGCAATGGGTTTGAAAGCATTCCCATGTGGTATAAAGAACATCCACAATTGTCAAGTAAACTTGAAAATCAAGTTAAAATTGAAAAACACACACACACACAGAGAGAGAGAGAGAGAGGAATAGCATTTTAAAGTAGAAAATAACATTCACAATTTACCTTAATCCCCTCATTTTACAGTTGAGCAAACTGAGGCATGGAGAGGTTAACTGACTTGCCACAAAACTAGACAGAGCCTGAGTAGAGAGAATCCAGATGACTTGCATCCTGTGTCTGAGTATAATTCCATTTTATTGAAGAAGAATAAAATCTGCTTGTATTTTATTTCACAATTATAATATATATTCAATATATTCAAAATGTAGTTAAATTTGTTTAAGAAAAAACATTTAAATTATGAGCATAATTGTCCTTATAAAACCACTACCATGTAATATAATAATATTAACATAATATTAAGGTAGTTCAACAATAAAAAAAAAGGCAACTTAAAATTGGGGAACCAAACTGAAGAAGTAATGAGAGATGTGGAATCATTTCATTCGTTCATATATTAATTTATTCAACAAGCACGGCCCTTCAGTTTGTTGAGAATAGGTGAGGGTGAATAGACAGCTCTACACCCACATTTTAGCCAGAGGAATGGAACACAAAACCAAAAACGTACATCAGTGGCAGTGTCCACAAAGTGCTGCAGTGAAGGGGACGCACCTCTGGTGTGGAGCTCTTTGTGCTGGGGCTTCAGCTGAGACCAGATCCAGACCTTCACTGGTCACCAAGAGTGGGGAGATGAAGAACACCCAGCCTCTGTCCTAGGGGCGGGGTGTGTGGTCTGATTGGACAGGGAGAGATCAGAAGATGACGTTTCTATCAGACTTCTCCCCAGAAGAGGCAGTGTGCAGGGTCACCTGAGGGAGTGTTCCAGAAACGCCTCACGGTCAAGAGCAGCCCCTCCCCATGAGTCGAGAGCATGAAGGCGTGAACTGACACATGTGTGTTTCTTCTAGAGGAAGAATGAAAAGCAAAGGGAATGGCAGCCTTTCAGAAACTCAGGGACACAAGAGGCAAGGAGCCTGAGCAACCAGAGAGCCTCCTGCGAACAATGAGGAGCCACAGCAGGTTCTGGTGACACAGAAGACGTTCTACCTCCACAGGGTCACTCTGCTCGCAAGAGGAGGTTGGGGACAAGATGACATTGGAAAAGTTCAAAGAAGACATGGCCAGACCATGAATGAGAGCAGCACTGGAGAGGGAGAGGAAGGGGGAGATTTTAATGAAGAGGAGCATGGCGTCTTGGACAGGACCTGAAGGATTTAGGAAGCTCTGTGGTAGCTCTCGCCGGAGTGTTTGGCTGGATGTTGGCGTCATCAGCTGAGATGACAAAACAGTAGATTTGGAGTCAAGATAAAGGCTTTTAGTGATTAAATTAAGCTATAGGGCAACATTCATGATTGAATGTGATACATTTAAAAAGATTTGCCATAAAAGGTTCTGTTCATTTACTATAAGAAATGATTATATTATACCAACAGCCGCAAGATTAATAATTAATTTCAATAACTATTAAGTTAAATAAAACGTTTTCCTGAGCATCTCCTGTAATGCCTAGTCTCACTGGAGAGTGGTGCTATCCTAACTAGCTTAAGAAGTGACTTAAGAAAAGGTCATAATTGGGATGCCCAGGTGGCTCAGTCAGTGAGATGTCTGCCTTCGGCTCAGGTCATGATCCCAGGTTCCTGGATCGAGCCCCGCATCTGGCTTTTTGTTCAGTGGGGAGTCTGCTTCTCCCTCTGCTTCCACTGCCCCTGCTTGTGTAGTCTCTCTCTCCCTCTTTCTTTCTCTCTCTCTCTCTCTCTCTGACAAACAAATAAAATCTTAAAAAAGAAAGAAAGAAGAAAGAAAGAAAGAAAGAAGAAAGGGTCATAATTGGATAAGAAAAGTCTTAATCTGGAATCTCAAGTTCTATGTTGCAATATCATGCATTTTAGTATAAATTGGGATATCTGTAATCTATATAATATCATACCCATGTGATGACTCACAGACGCCCCTTCAAAGATCCAGCCAGTCCCACCGCCTAGTTTCTGTGACCCAGGGGTTGTGGTCACATGATCAGGAGGGGAACAGAAGGACCCGGCTGCCCCCCCCACTCCCAGCCCTCTGAGGACTCCAAAGACTCCAAATTCGATGTGGTCCCCAACACAATGTCTCATGCAGCTCTCAAGTGCACCTGCTCCCTAGGGCAGGGGCCATCCTCTTCTGGCTCCTGGCAATGAGTTTCTGTCAGCCTCAGCCATCATGGGCATCTGCCATGGTCCTAGGAAAGTGATTCCAGAGGTGCTGGGTCTGCCCCCCAGTGCCAGGACCCCCAGGTATCTCCCTGGAGCTCCTGCATCACAGGCTCACTCTCTGTCTGTTGAGGCCCAGAGGACCACAGCCAGGTATCATGGATATTTGGCAGAGGAGCCCTCCCACCTGCCTCTCGCGCAATGCCCAACCTCACTCAGCCAAGGTCATGAGAGTGATAAGCTGACCTTTGACCTAAGTCAAAGCCTTCTGAAATTGTCCCCTTCACGTTGAACGAGCTCTTTCCCATGTGTGTCCTTGGTCATCAAGCAGCCAGACAGACAAGCAGCTGCACCCCCAACCCCCAGCTCTGTTCTGTTACCTCCCGGAATTCTCTATCAGCTTAGGACAGTGGGACTCCTGCAGGTCTGTGCTCACCGAGCACCACTGGAAACCACAAACCTCTCTCTTCACTCCTGGCTGCTCTCCAGCTTTCTCTGGACTCTGTTTTCCTATGTCCCCCAGCACCTCCTCACATGTTTACATGTTAAGTTGTGTTAGTTTGTTGTATGCCTTCTCCTGTTAGGGTGTAAGCTCTATGCAGGCAGGATTTTCCAGGTTTTGTTCAGTACCCACAAGAGTGCCACCAATAGCAGATGCTTGATAAGTACTTGTTGGTTTATGGGATGAACGCACTGACAATGATGAGCCCTCAGGTGACAAATACCTGAAATTTACAGAGAGCATTTTAGGGCTCACAGTGGACCTTCAAGTGCATTGTCTTCTTGACCCCGTAAGAACCCTGTTACGTCGTCAGGCTATCTTCACCCCACCAGGATCACGACAGTTAGAAAGGTTCACGGACCTACCCCAGGTTCACAGGTCTGGATGATACTTGGCAGACCCACAACTCGAATTCAGGTCTTCTGGCTCCTGTCCAGGATTTATTTGCTTCCAACAATCCTGCCCTAAATGACTTTGCGGAGTTCACAGAGCTAACTGAATCGGTGGTGAACTCTGATGCCGCGCTTTCATGCTGTCCAGGGCTCCATTACAGACTGCGTCCCAAGGGGACTCAGGATACCTTAACTCAAAACTTGGAAATACATCAAATTTTCCAGAAAAACCCTAGCCAAACACTCAAGAAACGTGAGAAAAAAAGGAAGCAGTATTTGAAATAAAGAGTTGTTTTGATGGCATCCCAGTTGTCTATCACCATCTTAAATATCATTTATTACTAATAAGTAATGTCAAAATTTGGCAGTGAGAAAGCTGGTACCACACAGAGGCTGCTAAGATGTGCTACTGTTTATTTTTTAAATCTCCTAAATCAGTCCTCAGTCCTAGAATTTGGCTTGCCTCGGTGACTCTGCTCCTGACCTGGGGCAGCTTTCCCCACCTGTTCTTGCTGAATACCTTTTACACCCAGCTCTCCTTCTAAGTTAATGTGGGTGGCAAGTTATTTTTAAAAAGACCTTAACACAGTTAGTTTTCCCTTTGCTGACTTGACATAAATTGCCTCCATCCTTTGGACGAAGAAGGTTAAATCTCTTGAGCTACTAAGATAAGAGTACTTAATATAGATGATTTTGCATTTTAATTTATGGGGTGAGTGATGGAGACGGAAGGACGCGCACTTCCTGCCTGGCCTTCCTTCATCCCGGGACCAGCTCAGATACAAGATGTTCCATCTCAATTAGATTCTCCTCCTAAAACCCGTTAATAATTTTTTTTTAAGTCATGTTATATAAGCTTGTATGGTCTTTTTATAGTTTGCTATAAACGATTTTAGTTGCCCCTTCAATCTTTGTCCTGGTCTTTCCATTTCTAATTTCAAGGTTTAAAAGTTACTTTTGAGAACCAAAAGAAAACACCGTTAAGTTGAGGATGAAAGAAAGGGAGAGATAAGGCCCTGTAAATATAAATGACTGCCAGATTAAGTCCGACAGAGCTGTTTTCTCTTGTACCAGCGTTTTACAGCCTTGCTGAATAAAGACACTCCAGCGTCCCGCTGCATGTTGCCCGAGCCTATGTTTTTATGGGGCTCTCTCATCGAGAGCACATAAACTCGCAAGCTTTCTCAGGAAGCCTTGCCTGTGCCCCCCCGCCGCCCCCCGCTCTGTGCCGAGAAGTCGGGTAGAGCCTGCCCGGAGGAAAGAGCGGGGATTGACGTCATGAAGCTGCTCCAGGCTGCTGTGCCCGCGTGTGGATGGGCTGCCATCTACCCCACGCCTTGGGGAGGAACCAGCAGTGCCCGGGGAAGACGCTGCCCTCAGTGCAGACAGCCCACCCCTCCTGTCTGCTTGTCTCAGATGGAGCTCTGCAAGGAGAGAACCCCAAAGAAGGAATTCAGGGGAGCGGAGACAGGAGATCCTGCCAGCCTTCTGAAATTGTGCAACGCGTTCTACCCGAGCGCTTTACCCGGGAGCACGACCAGCTCCCAGGAGGCCTGTGCAGGGTCTGTTTTGTTTGTCTTTGAGCCTCAGGGCTCGCCAAGGCGGACGCACACAGTGGACATCATGCTGCTGCTTAATCAGTGCTTCCTGAGTCAGCGAACAGCCCACTTCACAGATGTGAGTGTAGAGATGCAGCCATGACGCATCTTGCAGATGATGCAGAGAAAAGGCACTGGTGACGTCTGAGCAGGGCCATTGCAAAACCCGGGTCCTGCGATTCCCTGCTGCTGTGTGCACGGAGTCCGAGAACACTGACAAGTTCTTAGTGAACTTGACGACAGATTTCTCATTTCCTGGACGAAGAAGCTGAATCTGAGGCTGGATGGTCTGAGGTCGTCCTCAATGGGGGAACCTAGAGTCGAGCCCAGACGCCTGCCTCCCAGCTCAGGGCTTTCCTGGGCACAGCACGGCTTCTAGAAGGTGGCAGCCTCCCGTGGTGCGGTAAACTACTTCAGTGTCCTTCTCCGCACCAGACAAGAGAGCCTGGAGACAGCAGGTGCTCAGGAGATGCTTAGCAAATAAGATGAATACAGGGAAGAGTGGAGGGATGGATGGATAGATCGTGACTCACTGTGAATGATACTCGGTCTTAACACAGGGAAGCTTATAATTCACCAAAAACATTCCTTAGATAAAATACCACTTCAGGCAAAGGCTCTCCCTCTCCTCCCTCGAAGCCCACCTGAAACAAGTGGGGAGCCAGAATAAAGATTTTATCTCCGTCACACATGTGTGCTTAGCCCAGCCCATCCCACACCGACATGGGGAGCGTACAAAGAAATCGAAGCCATGAGTCAGAGCTATAACCACAAGTGAACCTCCGCAGGACGTGTGGGCTCGCTCTCTGTCTGTGTGCTCTGTGCATGTAGGTGAGGGGCAGGATGTCGTCTCTGGAATGACTCCAGCTAAAGCCTGTCCCAGCCACATTTCAAGTGCATTTGAATACTGATACATGAACAAGCGTGGTTACCGGGTCTCCACGCATCTCCCTCTGCTGTGTACCTTTGAGTTTCTACCTTTGAAAGTGTTCTTGAGGGCTTCCTCTCCCCTCCTTCCCTCTGCCAATGCCTCCATCAAGCTGACATCTCTTCTGCACAGAGTAAGGCAACAGCCTGCAAGCAGTCTTTGAAAACGTGTTGCTCTCTCTGCCTCATGCACCTTCCACGTGGCTTCCAGGATGGTTTTTCTGGGACACCTGTCACGCCCCTACTCAGCATCCTTCTGCAGCTGTCCACTACCTGAAGGGGCGCACACACACTTTAGGACACGTGCAGGGAGTAGGAATTGCAAGAAATGCCCCAGGTTGGTATTTTGTTTTGTTTTGTTTTGTTTTTTACGCAAGAGATAACATATCCTAGACTGCCGTATAGACCATGGGGCCAGCCTGCCTGATCCCAAGTCTCGGTTCCCCTGCTTACAAGCCACGTGGCACTGGGAAAATCATTTGCCCTCGGGCGCCTGGGTGGCTCAGTTGGTTAGGCGACTGCCTTCAGCTCAGGTCATGATCCCAGGATCCTGGGATCGAGTCCCGCATCGGGCTCCCTGCTCTGTGGGCAGGAAGTCTGCTTCTCCCTCTCCCACTCCCCCTGCTTGCGTTCCCTCTCTCACTGTCTCTCTCTGTCAAATAAATAAATAAAATCTTTTTTAAAAAAAGTAATAAATAAATAAATAAAATCATTTGCCCTCACCTGGAGAAAGGGTAATAACCACACTTACCTCGTGGTCCGGGCAGCACAAGCACTCGGAAGAACGCCAGCCCAGTCCCGACTCTCCGGTACTGTTTGTGCTGAAAGTCACTGCAGCTGTCACAGAGGAGAAAGTCCCATCTGCCGGGAAACAGAAACGAGCCCCTCGTTATTGCTGGCGCTCACTGCCATAGCCCAGTGTTTCCTGAAGATCCCAGGGTGCGCACCTAACAGAGTGCTGAGGGATAGGCTCCCAGGCTCAGGGCGGCAGGGAGGCGTCCATGTGCCCAGAAACCTTGCCTGCCTGGCTGCCAGCCCCACTGCCCCTTGGCCTGGCTGGGATCCTCCCCCACTGCCCCCCCCCCAGCATCTTCTTTCCACACTGCCCCATCAGTCAGCCCACCTGAGGTTTAGCTTCCCCCCGGCAGGTTATAAGGGACCAGAATCACCCCTCTGTGTCTATGGGACACGTAAAACCCCTTGCCCTTGAGTTATGACTCGATGTTGCCTAACACCTTTTTGACTCAAAGAGAGGGAAAGAAAAAGTTCTCTCATTTCAGATTCTTCTAGAGCAATGACAACAGAATACAAACTGGTAGCTCAATAAACTCTGGTCCTGCAGAAACATCTAGCTTAGGGCCCTGTCGCCCCCTCCAGTGATCACCCACCACGCCACTTACCTGCCTTTCCTGAACACCAGAGATTTGCCCCATCATACCTGTGATGCTCTCTGCCTCTCCTCTGACCACAGGAGTGAACTCCTATTCATCCTTTAAAACCCTTATCAAATGCCCCAGCTTCTGAAATCTCTTCCCATAGAAAGTTCCCCTAGACTTACCTCCAAGATTATTAGCTGTCAAAGCAAAAGGAAAGTTCTACAGTTTCCACAGTTTGCACAACGAACAAAACCAGTGAGCACCTGAGAGGAGTACCCTCATGTCCGCAGCGAGCCCTGTTTCCCCGACACCTCCACACCCAGGCTGATTCAAGCAAAAGCTAGGTCTTTCTGTTTCCTTTGCACATAGTTTTCACCTGACAAAAATCACATCCCTGGCCTCATGATGCAGCTAAACTTGCCCATGAATCTTTTCTTCTTGTTACTGCACACCGCCAATTCCAAACATTTAACTTTCACAGTGGTGACATTTGGAGTCGGAAATGTGGCCTCCCCTCCTGGTGCCACGGACGGGTCCTGTGGTCTGAAATGACTCACTGATCCCTCTGAGCCTTAGCCTCCACGCTGGATGCTTGGCTCGGGGCTAGTGGGGAGGCAGAGAGGAAGTGCTCAATAAATGTGACTGTCCCTTCCTTCCCTCTGGCCAAAGAGCACAGTTACTCCATTACCATCCCCTGCCCCCCCTCCCTGCAAATTCTCCATTGTTGCTGGTGTTCAGGGCAAGGGTGATTTTGTCTTTTGACAGCCCTAATAAAGAGGACCAAGTTCAGGCAGGATTCATGGGGGAAATTTTGCCCCTTGAGGAGGCCCTGGTGTTCCTTTCCCAAATGGGCTTGTTTGGGCTGCAGAGGAGCCGCCCCAACTTGAAAGGTACTTGATAACCTGATGGCTTTTTCTTACCCCGGGGCTCTCATTCCAGCTACTGAGTAGCCAGACTTCTGGAAAGCAATAACAGGGTAAAACAAAAGCATCTTCTTTCCTCGAATATTTGTTCCCAAGAGTCTAGTCAATAAATTGTGCTTCTGTTAATAGACTAAGAATGATCGCCCCCTATTTTTATTCAGCACATAGCAGTTTACACGACACACTCACCTCTACTTTCCCACTGAATTCCCACAATGACTCTGTGAGTCAGGCAGGGGAAAAGTGTCCCCATTTCAGAGGGGAGAAATCCGAGGCGCCAAGGGGCAGGTGGCTTGTTTAGGTAACACATGCTAATGGAATAGCTGGTGAGAAAAGGCAGTCTAATAGTTCTTAAAAAAAAAAATTTTTTTTTTTTTTTGGGCGCCTGGGTGGCTCAGTTGGTTGAGTGACTGCCTTCGACTCAGGTCATGATCCTGGAGTCCTGGGATCGAGTCCCGCATCGGGCTCCCTGCTCGGCGGGGAGTCTGCTTCTCCCTCTGACCCTCCTCCCTCTCATGCTGTCTCTCATTCTCTCTCTCTCAAATAAATAAATAAAATCTTAAAAAAAAATTTTTTTAATTTTTTCTTTTTTAAAAATTACACCCTGCTGAAATGAAAATAATTGTCTTCCCTGTTTAAATAAAATTATGATCTGAAAATGCATTATAATGGTAATAGTTGCTAAACTGTAAGTGCCTACTACAAACCAGATCCGTTATTTACATTGTGTCTCTTTCTCAGAAACATTTGAGAAAGTGGACTTGAGACTCTGCAGGGCACTGAATCTCAGAGAAGTAAAGTCACTTGCTGAGAGTCACAGAACTAGGGAACAAGAGAAGCTGGGTTTGCAGCTGAGGGGGGTGCCTCCAGATTCTGCAGCCTCATGCAGCCCGAGACCCAGCGTGGTTGTGTCATGGCCCCTGAGATGCCTGCTGCTAAACCCCGCAGTCCAGCAGTGAGCAAAGCGGCCAAAGGCCCCCAGCCTCCCTGAGTCTGTGTTCTAGCCACATAATCACTACAACAACCTTGGTAAAAAGTTGCTTTATTCACAACAGCCAAAGAGAGAAACAACCCAAGTGTCCATCCTCAGACGACTAGACAAATAAAACGTGGTACGTACTCACAACGGAGCAGCATTTCACCTGAAGAAGAAAGGACATTCTGACACATGCAACCACATTGATGAAACCTGGGGACGTAATGCTCTGAGGAGAAAGTCAGACACGGAAGTACAGGCCCGCGAGTCAGCTTGCATGGGCTTCCTGGAGCGGCCGATCCCCAGGGGCGGCCGGTGCAGCCGTGTGTGCCCAGGGCTGGGCCGGGGCGGGAGTTTTGTCTACCGAGCACAGAGTCTCTGTTTTGCGAGATGAAGCCGGTGCGGGATGTGGATGGTGGTGGGACGGCTGCACACAGCGTGGGTGTGCTCAGTGCCCCCCCGCTGAACTGCACACTTGAAAACGGTGGACCGTGAATTTCGTGTTATGTGCCATCCGCAATAGGAAAAACGGGTTGAACTTTTAAAGAGATTCAGACCAACTCTTCTGTTCCCTGGGCATGCTCACACTGTCTTGGCTGCTGGAAAACCCAGCTCTCTGCCCCCACAGTCCCAGGCTCACTCCTTCAGCACCCAGTGGACATGTGACAACCTTCACAACCCTTTCCAAGCCCCTAGAGAATGCTATCTCTTTCTAACTTGAGTTCTTAGGTGACGTATTCCTGGACCCGCCACATTCCCACGGACCCCAGTATCTAACATCGCCTCCTTGAGGGTGAACTCCAAGTGGGCTGCACTTACTGCAGCCTCCAGCACAGAACCTCACACGTGGAAGGTGCTGAAGGCTGACAGGGGGAGTGAATGCATGAACTAATCTCAGTTCATCCCTGTGTCTTCTTCATGCATTGAAACTTTAAAAGTACCAACAGGAGTTGTACAGTTCAGAAAAGACTTTGCACACAACAAGACCTGAGGTGGTGGTAATTGCTACGTAGAAGCCAGATCTGAGAGTCGGAACCAACTGCTCACGGAGCACTGCTTCCAGAATGGCCCTTGCTGTGTTCTACTTCCTTGCAGCTTCGTACCTGCTTCATGAAGCATCACTGGTATGCCCCCGGGCATCACACATCTTATCCAAAGGTCAAGTACAAGTCAGTGGCAGAGCTAGGATCTGAATCAGGTGGATGGGGTGCCCGTGTATATTAGTAACCACTCTCCCATTTGTCTGTCCTGCTTTATGCACATCACCAATAAAACCATGTCTACCTGTTGGCCATATGGTTGGCATCAGCCTCAGCTCCATGGCTCTCCTTGAAATGCAAGGTCAGAGGTGGGACAGAGGCCTACGTGGAGTGTGTTACACAATATTCAACTCCAAGGTTATAAGCACATTTTGTACTGGCATCTCCTTTGAAGGGGATGGGGGTTGGGGAGAGAACTGTTCCATTAAGTTAATAATATTAATAATAGTTAATTTAGGCTCTTATTTTGTGAAAATGGCAGATATTTTAAAACAAGTTTCCTGCAATGTTTAATGTAAAATTATAACATTAAATATAACAAAATGTAAATATAACGTTAAAAATGCCAAGGAGTCAAAAATCTCCAAAGAGCCTCTCCTTGTGGCAAAAATTTCTAAAGCCTACCAAATGTTTGATTGTTAAGCCTGGCCGCCAACGCTGAGAGTCAAAGCTAAGGGATTTCGTGATATCTGTAGAGCAATTTCAAACTCTGTTCAGGGGGTAGAAGGTGCCCCAAGTGAAGAATGTGCATGGGGCTGGCATATTAAGAGAGTAAAAGAAGCCCCCCAGAACCAGCGACAAGCACCACTGCCTGACAAGCAAACCAGGGGAGTGCCAGCCAGCCTGCCAAGGCCCTGCTCCGCTGAGCACCTGCAGGACCCAGGCCGTATGAGAGGGACAATTCAACAGGGCGGGCTTGCCTCACGCTGGCTCAACCCTAAAGTGATGGGAACTTCTCTCTGAAAATGTCCAGGACATGGGAGCTGCCACTGGACAGGTTTTCAGCATAGAAGCCTGCATTAAACTCAGAAAAAATGTGGTTTCAGCCCCTCGGCCAAAGACAGTTGCTGTGGTTATTCCTGGAGCAAAGGAAAGGGACTTTGAGAGGATCTTCACCAGGCAGGGGACAGGCTCTTGTCACTTCCCCACTCTGAGACCAAACGCTGGGTTCTGTCGGAAGACCTTCCACTTTTGGCGTCTGGACTCCGGACGCTGATCTGAGCCAGTCACCACTGGCCCCCTTTTAGATTCCATGGAAATGCATTCGTGAATTCATCTCACAAATACTAACTGAGCACCTAATATGTATCAGGCCCTGTTCTAAGCTCTGGGGTCAAGGGACTGAAGACAGCATCCTGAAGCCCATGTGGCTCTGGCGTTTACAAACCAGTAGGAGAGACAGAGAGAATAAACAAGTACCTCGGATAGTAGAGTAGGGGTAGAAAGTGCTGGAGAAAATAAGTCAGGCCAAGAGAATGGAGTGTGGGGGGCAGCGCTGCAGGCTTTAAGTTGGGTGGTCCGAAGCCTCACTGGGAAGTGGCATTTGGCCAGAATTGAAGAAGGGGGCAAGATATGGGATCCTGGAGGACGAGCCCTGAGGTCAGAGCTGGAACAGGGGACAGAGGGTGGGGGACTGAGGGCATCACGTGGGCTCGGGCTTTGGGGAGGCGGAGTGGTGTCAAACAGAGGAGTGCCTGTTGCAGCTTGCATTTCGTCTGGTCACTTCAGCCGCCTGCCGTGGGAGGATGGTTGAGAGGCTCCGGGAATCATCCAGGCCGGAGGCATCCGTCACTTGGACCAGATGATGCTCCGTGAACTTTCGGAATATACGCTAGTAATGCAGCAAATGGGACTTGCCGACAGACTGAGTGAGAGAATGTGGAACCAAAAGCCAGTTCTGATTGGACCAGGTCCGCAGCTCGGTCCCCTGAGTCGGGAAGACCCACAGAAGCCACACACCGGATTGGTGGCCAGGGGGCAGTTCACGCGGTGGGGAGGCGCTACCTAGGAGGTGTTTCTTAGAATTGTAAGGGAGATATCAAGTCTGCAACCCACAAAGCCGGATTCCAGGGAGAGATTGGAGCCGGAGGTGTAAATCCCGGTGTTGTCAGCAGGTAGGTGGTGTTTAAACAGATGGAGGTAGCTGAGCTCGCGAGGGGACGGGCCGAGACGCAGGAGAGGTCCACAGCTGAGCTCCGGTCACTCTCTTCTGAGTGGTTGATGGGACACGAGAAAAAGTGAGCCAGGAGCCAGGTGACAAAGGCCTTTCTCGGAGCAGGTGTGACCAGCGGGGCCACGACCCTACTGGCCACCGATGGATTCAGCATGAGAAGACCAGCGTGACTTTCGGAGTGGTGGCCAAGGAATGGTGGGCTGTCGGCAGGGCGGTGGCCGGGCGGGAGGGAGCTCGCGGATGTGGCAAGCGTGCCCGCAGTTCTGCTTTGAATGCACAGATGCCAGGATGGCAGCTAGAGGAGAGCGAGGCGGAGGGTGTTGGTACTGCTGTCTCTGGCGACACGTCGAAGAAGGGAGAAGCAGCAGCGGCTGTGAGGGGCACATGGATCCCGCCAGACCAAGTGTGGACAGCTCATCCAGGAGAGGGGGCGAGGGCAGGTGGGGCGCTGGGAGTTCATAGGAGTGTCGTCCCGGCCGCTCATTTGCCCCCAGGATCAGCTGACCCAGAGGGCATGGGAGGAGGCCTTGAAGTTTGGGGGACAGAGGCGCGAGGTCACTGTCTGGAAGAGGGGAGAGCAAAGGGCCCAGGCAGGCGCGGGGAGGCCGCGGAGGCCCGCCTGAGTCAAGGCCAAGACTGCGGCGTGCAGCCGGTCCGGGTCACTGTGCGTCTTTACCCCAGCTGCCCAGCAAAGAGAGAAAGCTTGAGGTCTCTGACGTCTGTCGAAGTAAGAATGGGGTCCAAGGGGCGAAGAAGGTAGAGCTTCTGAAAAATAGTTACCCTGATTTAGGGCCAAGCCCTTCCTGCACCCTCGAGTGTGAGCCCATTTACAGCCACGGCTGCCCCCCGGGCACCTGTGGCATCCCCAAAACACTTAGCTCAGAGCTGACGTTGAAAAAGTCTCCTGGGGCGCCTGGGTGGCTCAGTTGGTTAAGCGACTGCCTTCGGCTCAGGTCATGATCCTGGAGTCCCGGGATCGAGTCCCACATCCGGCTCCCTGCTCAGCGGGGGGTCTGCTTCTCCCTCTGCCCTCTTCCCTCTCGGGCTCTCTGTCTCTCATTCTCTCTCTCTCAAATAAATAAATAAAATCTTTAAAAAAAAAAAAAAGAAGAAAAAGTCTCCTGAATGTACAGTTGCTAAAGTGGAACTAGTGGACATCCTTCCACATCTGGCCCTCCAGGGCTGTGCTGCCTCAGACAATCTCCTGGAGTCTCTGAGTTTATCTGAAACTGAGGATGCTAATTTGAGGTGACCCGCGTCTCCATCTGCCCTGGGCCGTCCTGGGACGCCCTTCAGCTGGGCCGGGCTGGGACAGCCAGTCATGCTTTTGACGGCGAGCAGAGAAAGGTCTGGAGAAGGGTGGGGGCCCACAGACCTCAGAAAGCCCTCACTGCCGCTGAGACACCACGGTTACTGCGTGCCAGGCCCCGCCGCTCTCCTGCGAGACCCCAGGAGCAGCCTCCCCTCGCTGCAGGCCCCAGTGCCGCCTCTGCTCTCTGCTCGGGGTGGACTTCTCAGGCATTCAGAGAAATCTGGAAAGCAGCAGGGTCGAGTTTGTCCTGAAGCCCCCTGTGTCCATTTGCAAGACAGTCCTCTGCTCTAAGATGACACCCTTCCACCTTTCGGTATGAAACGCTCCTTTCTTTTGCGGAAAGCTGACGGTCTGTTTCTGAACTCCCTACTTGGCGAAAGCAGGACTGGCCCTTTCTGTCAGTGTCTGACTTCTTCTGGAAAACTGCCCTTCTCTGTGAGATCCACAAGGGGAGAGAGGGAGATCCACCTGCCCCCAGCACGGCTCAGCCTCCTTCCCCGGGCCTCGGCCTCCCTCCTGAGCTTCCTCCTGGGGACTCAGATGCCTATCCTCCCGACACACACGACCCACGTGGCCAGGGAGCTTGCAGGAGGGTGTGTTCAGCACACTTTCTGTGAAAATACTCATTTCTTTGAAATTCTCTTTCCACTCAGATCCAGCAAGAGCACATTCACTGGCCTTCAGAAGATGCCTTCAAAGTGGGCCCTTTGTATTTTGCCTTTATGTTTTTGTTTTTGAGGGTTTTTTCCCCCCCAGGTGTGTTAGAAGTCTGTTAAGTTAATCAAAAATATGTTAATGTTCTGCATTTAAATAACTTTAAGTTTAGCCTAAGGTGAGGAGAGCTCCGAAATCAATTGTAACTCTTGGGAAGACCAAGTCCTCACTCCTCACCAACCTTCAAGGAGAGGAGAAAAGTAAACGAAAATGCTGGAGCTCTATAGTGTTTGCTGGACGCCAGGACAGCTGTGCATCTTATACTCCATCTTCCACTTGATTTGGGGGTTCAATGAGCAAGCGGGGTATCTTTAGTCCCATTGAAGAGAAGGTTGGGAACTTTAAGTAGCTCGCTCAAGGTCACATTGCTAGTAAACAGCTGAGATTTGAAAACAGTAAAATAAAGCCTGCTAGTGCGGGGGGCTTCCCAGTGACCCCAAGACATTCCCCGATTGGCGTTCCTGCTCCCTGAGCACTTCGGGGTGTTCCGGTTGTTTGTTTTGCTCTCAAAGGGAACGGGATGTCACACACACTGAGGGTGGCACGTTTTCCTCTTGGAAGCGTCCCTTGGGCTCCCGTGAGGTAGTTCCCTCTCAGCCGGCCTTTACTGCGCGCCGACTCCAGGCCAGGTATTGTGCTCAGCCCTGAGGTCTCCACGATTGGGGTCTGGGGGTTCAAGATGAGTTCCTTTATAGGCATCATGGCCACTCACTTGAGAACACCATCCAGGGTGCGGGGAATCTCCCCAGGTGGGGAGGGGTGGGCTCCCACGTCCGCAACAAGTGAGCATGGATAGACCCGAAGAAAGGGCTCGAGGCTCGGTTTCCATGTCCCTTTACCCTCGTTGCAGCCCACCTCCAACGACGCTCTGGATTCCGAGCCCACCGTGTCCCGGAGACGCTGGTTGCACAGATAAACCTCCTCAGGCACAAAGGCCACAGCTCTCAGCCCAGCAGCCCCCAGAGGCCGACGGTCTGTCCAGCTCTGCACCTCACACGGTTCCAGCATCACCTCGTGTCGTGCTCACTCTGAGCCTGAGGGGGGGAAACGCATCTGCTGCACACTTTACAGATGAGGAAACCGAGGCACAGAAGAGCTGGCCGAAGTACCCAGTGGCTTTCAGCCTAGGCCTCGCAACCCCTGGGCTGCTCCCCTGCCAGGCTTCTCGCTGTCAGGTGCCTGGCGGCCTCGCTCCAGGGCAGGCCTGGCTCATGGCCCCGCGTCTTTCTGTGCCCCCCGCTGCCTTCTGCTCCCCCTCCTTCCTGGCTGTGCCTTCTGCAAGCTCCAGCCCAGACTCCTGCCCATCTTTCCGAGGCCCGGTCGGTCTCTTCCGCAGCCTCCTCTGCCCTGATGGGGTTCTTTCCCGAAGCTTCATCTTGGCTCTTGCCGCAGTGATAAGCATTTCTTATGAAATCTCCCAAGGGAGCAGGGGAGGTGGCCAGGGAAACAGGGACAGAGAAAGGGAGGCCATTGAGAGATATTTAGGAGAGATTTATCCCCCACTGAAGCTCAGGAGGAGCCCCGCAGAGCCTTGCTCATCGGCACATGGAACAGTTGCGGGGTGGGTGGGGGGTGATTCTGCTGGGGCTGGAGCAGCTGAAGGCTGACTGTGGGGTGCGCCTATGGGGGCTGCAGGGAGGGGCTGGACCGCAGAGTGGGGGGGTTGGCATACTGTGGCTCTCTCTGTCCTCACCAAGGGCCCTGGGGCCAGGAGGCTGGTCTTTACTAAGCAGGCCTGGGAAGCTGATGTGGGTAGTGGACACATCACACTTTCTGAAATGTGGAGGGACCCTCCCCCTCCAAAGAATTCTGCAAACAGCAGATCAGAAGGATCGAAGGTTGAACGGGTATCTGGAGAAAGTAGTTCTTAGGCAGGCTTCATAAGGAAAAGTTGGTTTCAGAGGAGCCCAGGACTGGGGGACACGTCCCAAGGGCCCAGTTTCCTCATCCACATTGTGTTCAACAGCACTCTCCCCGCGAGTCTGTCATGAGCGTGAGGATGTGTGCAAAGCCCCCCGTGTGCGCCCTGACCCGGACGCACCTTCGCACCCCACCATCCAAAGCGTGAGAAGCATCTGGCACTCCACAGATGGTACCGTTGTGCCTCAAATTTAAAATTATTAATGGTTATTTTATTGCTAATAATGTGATGTGACATTCAAGTGTATGTTTGTTTGTGTTTAAGAAACAAAATAGAAAAGTCTGCTAGAGGAAAGAAACAAAGCTTTGTGTTATATTGACAATGATGGAAATGAAAAACAGCATTTTGCCAAAAGCTCATACATTTGAGAAGCCAGGCAAGGGGCACAAATTCACATAAGAATGGGCTTCTTTGGGTGTGTTCACATACCAAGAGTCTAACTGCTAAAGGAGTTTTGTCCTGTCAGAGAGGAAGAAGAAAAATCCCTCATCTTGTTTTGGCTTGTGCAACCGGGAGGGTTGGATTTGGGAAAGAAAGCCGGTATTTATGCACAACCTTAACTTGATTTACTGCACCTGACAAGCCAGCCTGAACGGAGGGTCCTGTCTCCCTGGTTCCCCACCTCGCCTCTCCTGCTTTGCAAGGACAAGAAAGCATGACCTGTCAGACGTGTCCCAAGTGCAATCTCAATCGCCCTCACAGGCTCGCCTGCAGCAAGTGGGAAAAGGCTGCTGTGGCTTTGGAAACTCTGTGGATGCAGGGCATACAGCGCTCCGTGTCCGTGAGGGGCGCAAGATGGAGCAGATCGTCCCCAGATCGGCTGCAGGGGGCCAGTGGACTCTGAAACTGAAAAGTGCATGTGCGGGACAACCAAAGTCTGGGTGGTAGCAGGTGCTTTCTAGCGATATCCAAGTTGGTCCCTCTCCATCTCGGGAAGGGAATCCATGTTTTAGGGCCTGAAGACATCAAACCGGGAAGAGGAGCATCTCCGTCTCCTCTGTCCTCCTCCGCTGGGCCCACAGTGTCAGAACCTGGCCACAGGATCTGTGACCGGACCACAGAATGCAGTCTCAGATTTTCGCCTCCTCATTTCCTTCTAGTTTCAGCTGCCTTCACCGTTCTCTAGGAAATGAAGGTTTTAGTCACTTGGTATCATTTAAGTAGATGTTCCTTGGCTCTCTTTATGGTTGACATAAGAGATCGTTCCTGAGCCAGGCCGCCCCGAGAGCAGGGCTCACATCATGAACCACAGGCATGGACCTGCTCCTGCCAGCTCACACGTAATGACAGGAGGTGGACAACCACTTGTCAAGAAGCGATGAACGCCATGTGCTAACGAAAAGGCAAAAGGTAAAAATAAAAGACCAGAGCGGGTGCTACAGGAAGTCCGCACAGGAGCACCCAGCCCGGTGGGAGGGCAGGGTGGGCGGGAGCAGGCTGGAGTATTTCTAAAGGAACAGGCAGATAATCTAAACCTTGAAGGACGAGTACGCATTGGGTGTTAGGCAGTTCATAGACAAAGTAAATAGCAAATTCTCATCCTCAGCTCTTGAGTAACTGAAGAGGTTCACCATGGCCAGAGTGAGGCTGAGTAATGAAGATGAAGCCAGGACCAGTGGGCCCACCGGAAAGGCAGGAAGACCCCTACAGACCTCGCTCAGGACTGTGGACCAAGGGGGACGGATGTTTTCGTCTGAAGGTTGCCCTGCAGGGCGGGGTTGGGGGGAGAAGAGCAGAGGCAGGGGCTTGTGATGGTACAGCAGGGAGAGAGGCATCGGGAGTCTGCACTTGGAAGGGGTGCAGAGGGAAAGAGAAGAAAGGGGAGCGAGTGTGCCTGAGGAGAGCCTGCCCCTGTGACAGGACACAGGGAGGAGAGGAGGCCTGGGGCTGAAGGGCTTCGGGCTGCCTTGCACCTCTGAGTAGCCCTGGGCAGGCCGATGGGAACTCCTGGAGCAAAGGGGCCTGCGAGGGACAGGCATGGCAGGGAGCCCCTGGGAGAGTGTGGCCTGAAGGCGCAGAGGCTGGTGGGCGTCCATGAACCACTGCAGGAGCAGGTTCTCCTGAAGGGAAACCTGGGTGGGAAGCCTGTTCCCAGGACCCTCTGGTGACTCAGGCTCCTGCCTTGGGCAACGGGGGAGGGCTGGGGCCCTGGAGGGGAGGCCAGGAGCTGTAAAGACACGGTGACTTAATTAGAGGACAGAGAGCTTGGTGATGAACTCAAAGTTGAATAGGTTGGTCTGGGGACGTCTTTGAGAAATCCAAGAGGAGAGACAATTAGAAGTATGCTCTGCAACCAGAGAACAGAGAACTGCAGGCCTGGAGGAGGCGGGCGGGGCAGGCTAGCATGGGATGGCCCAGGGAGCCTGCGCAGTGGGGGAAGAAGAGAGCCCTGGGGGCAGAAGTGTAAGGGAAGCTGCTTCCAAAGATGGAGCAGAAAACAAACAGCAATAAAGGAGCCTGAGAAGAAAGTGGGAGATAAGAGCGTGGATAGTCAGGAAAGTGTATTAGCAAGGGAGGCAAAAGAAAGTCTAACACAGGGAAATTGGGAGAAGTGAGGGTAAAGCACCTGTTGGGTTCGGACACACAGCAAAATCTCTAGGACTTGGGTGAGAGCAGATCCAGCACGTGGAGAGAAGGGAGGCTCCAGGAGTAAGGGCGGGTGGGACGTGTGTCAAACTCATGCAGATGGACGGGAGAGAATGTGGTACCCGGAAGAGGAATGAGTTTGAGGGGGGTGTATTTTCTTCTTTTAAGTTTGCAGAATTTGGAGATACTTGCTTAAGGTCAGGAAGGAACCAGTGATAGGGAATGGTTGCTGACTTGGAAAAGGAGCAGAAGAGAGAGGGGCCACCATGGCCTCTGGAAAGGTGGGAGGTGGACCCCAGGCAGGAGGAGAGGCACCTCCCCCACCTTGCAAGAGGAAAGATAGATGCCTGAGGTGGAAGGGGGGCCCCTTCTCTGGGACGATAAGTGGACAGTTTTTCTCTTATGGTTTCCACTTTCCGTGAAATAGACAAAATGAGGCTGACAGTGTGGGCATCAGGGGGCCAGCTCTACCAGCAGATGAAAGTGGGGACATTGGTTCATTGTTCCCAGAAAGCACGGGAGAGAGACGACCCAGGGAAACCTGGAGCAGGGCAGGTGCCCTGGGGGCCGGGGGGAAAGCAGCCATCCTTCGTCTACACGGGGTGGGGGGGCAGGATCCAGGCCGTCCTTGGATCTGGGCTCTGTGGACATGTTCTTTTCAGTAATAATGATAACTTAGAAAACTCGACATTTAGAAGTTTTCATTTCTTTTAAAATGTTGAGTTTTCTAAGTTATCATAAAACCAAGTATCCAAGGTTGCTAGCTGTTCCGACTCCTACGGCCTTTTCTAAGAAAGGGAATATGTTTCCATGCTTGTGAGCTCGCAGCACAGAGCGGGTTTGAAGCTGACTAATTCACCTCTCGGCTCTTTTAAAGAAAAATCATTTTGTGTTTTAAAGCCCCTTGATATTACATGCTGGGAAGTCTGACCTCTGAAGCATCTCAGCTCCCACACCACCCACTGGGTTAACTGTCGTTAAGCTCCATGCGTGGCAAGCACACGACATCCACTGGCTTCGCGTTCATTCGTGAACCTAACAGGGACTCATCGCTTCCGAGAAGTGGTGGCGACCCGAAGCCCCCACGTTAGGGACTTTGGAGGAAGCAGCTGCATGTGGAACGCTAGTTGTAAGTGATGTTTTGGGCACCTTCTCTTCGCTCAAATAGAAACTCCATTCATCAAACAGGTCAAAGTAATGGTGTCCCCAGAAACACTACCCACCCTCGAGAGGGGAGGCTCTGGCCCACGGAGGGCTCGGCGAAACACAGGCCAAGGACTGGTCCATGCCAGCCTCCGTACTGGGTCCTGGCACGTGTTCCTCATTGGAGAGAAAGGTGCGCGTGCTCTGGAAACCATCCCGAAATGTCGGGGATGGACCTTGAAGAGAATCAGCCCGAAACATTATTTGTATTTCAACTTGTGACGCATCCCACGTGATTTCACATGGATTCTGGACTCTCGTAATTTATACTTTGCTCTGTTTCTTTACTCCTAAACACACTGATTTTTCTCTGATTTTTAAAATAATACAACGTCTTGATATTTCTCCACAAATAATGGATAGGAGATTACGGTGGAATATTACTCACAAATACCTCAATGTAGAAACTTTGTCTCAGTTCGTAGTAACACATACGTCAAAGGTCGCTGGTGCTAATACACAGATTCGCTGCCCGAGAAGGAGAGCCGACTGTCTCGGAGAAGAGACTGAGCCTGGCCGCTAGCAGGTAAACGGGCATTCCCTTTAATGCCATGGTAGCATCTGCCTTCTTCCTCCTGGTCATTTCTGGTCATCCCCAAAGGCGTGCAAGCGTGTGTAAGGGGTGAGGAGCAGAGTGTGGTTCTTTTCGGTCTTTCTCAAACCTCGAGAATTTACTAGAAGGGTCAGAGAAAGGAATGGGAGGAAAAAAAGAAGTATTTATCCATCCATATAGGATGTTCCACAGAGAGTCAGCAGCTACCCTCTGATAACTGCAGGGGGGACGAAACGGGCCCCGGTTGGTCCACTAGCACTCCGGTGTGCACCACAGCCCCAGAGAGTGGGACGACTGCCCCTGCTCCCCGACGAGGAGGCGGGGGCTCAGCCAGCCAGCCTGCATAGCCCCGGCCACATTTGATCCTGCAAAGAGCCTGGCCAGCCGGGAATGCCTGTCCTCAGTTTTGCAGAGGCGACCTGAACACATTCCTTCTCGATAAAGTCACAGCTCTCCCTGGAAGCCTTCCTTGGTTGCCTCCCCAGCTGGTTGCCTCCCCACCCCCAAGGTGTAGCTCCTCCTTGCCCTTACCCACCCTGCGTGCAGATTAGTTTCTGCGCTGGTCTGTCTTCTACTGTAGCTTCGCGGCTTCTGTGGACCCTTGACCACTCACAGCTCATTGATGAATGAATGAATGAATGAATGAATGAACAAATGAATTTGTTTTGAAATCAAGTTCACAAAATTCAGTAAGAATAAGAATTTGATGAGATTTCTTTACAGAGAAACGACCGGAACCCACTACGGAAATGGCTTTCCTAACGGTGGTTGAAAAGCACCATGAGGAATGGCACATTGTTCTCAAGCAAATTCTAAAGCACTCCGGCACTCTTCAGTAATAACCTCGTGCTTCTGATTACCTGCGGCGGTTTACTTTAGAGGCCTGGCTGGTTTTATACAGTGAAATTGAGAAAGCAATGGACCTACTTCTAATCCCCAAATCAGGCTGATAGTTTTATGCAGATTTGGCTTTCTCTTCTTGCTGGAAATCCATATGCCATACTGTTTTATGAATGTCAGCTAATCGTGCAATGCCAATCCAATGCTCTCAGAAAACATGGGTCATTAGCTTGAATACATCTTAAAACCCCCTAAAATTTCTCAAAAAGGCAAAAATGGCATATCCTTTTTTTTTTTTTAAGACAAGATGTAATGACAGCCTCTTCCTTCTTATCTCAAAATCAGCTACCAAGACAACAAAGTGCCCCATGGACCACATTTCTATCACAGGGACAAAGTCGCCCCTGAGGAAGTATGGGGTGACTTTTCAGGGGGCCTTCGTTTGGGTAGATGTAACGGGGGATGCAGCGCTGAGCTGTGAAGTCTGAGAATAGGGCTGTGAGCTGCAGGGTCCCAGGTCAGCGTGCACATGGGTCCCGTGGCGTCTGTCACATTGACTCCATCGTGTGCATGGGCCCCCAGACCATAAGCCCGGCTGCCGAGCCCCTGCTCCTGGAAATAAATGTCCCTGTTACAGAAAACTCTCTGTTTTAATGTCAAGCACCGCACAGTTATACCTCCAAATGAGCAGTAATTGCTAGTCATTCTGATGCGAATACCTCTTCAACAAAGATTGTTATAGGTTTCCTCCTTCCCTCTGTTTTTTTAATCGCGATGATGTTTCACGGTTTCCACAAAAAGCAAACAGTTTTTGCCAAGTAGCCACTTTATCATGCACAGAAGAAAAAAGAATAAGTGAATTCACTTTCCATTCCCTAGAAGTTCACCAGAGACCCAGCAATCGATGCAGGTAAGAGAAATAGCTTTTTAAGTAGGCTAGTTAAAACCCCGCGTGCACACACAGGAAAGAAGTAAAAAGTACTCACGCTGAGCGGGAGGAATTTTCGTCTGCCACACTTTGGTTGTCCTGGCAAAGGTTTGGACAATCCTGACTGACTCCCCCTGAGGCTCAGGCCTGGCTTTTTGTGCAAAAAGGGGAGGCCCGCTGTGGTCCTCCGCACACTCAAGAAGGCCCCGAATGAGCTTGTTGACAAGATGCTACTGCTCCCATTTCCCAGGACAGCGGCCTGCATCCTTCAGAGCCAGGGACCCGCACCAGGCCCTGTGTCCCGCTCACCTTTGTAAGAGCCAAGTTGCAGAGGTGCTTGGGTGGTGCAGTCGGTTCAGCGTCTGACTCTTGGTTGCGGCTCAGGTCTGCCCCTCCTGCTCGTGCTCTCTCTACCTCTCTAAAATAAATAAATAAATCTTAGAAAAGAGAGAGAGACCGAGAGCCAAGTTGCAGCAGGGCGCTCTCCTCTTGCAGAGCTGACTGGAAGAACAGACCCGGCTGGGCTCCCCAGCCCACAGCAGAGTTTTCTGAAGCCCCAGGTATAGGCTGGGTATCAGGCTGCAATCGAAATGAGGCAGGTCGACAGAAAAATAAGCCTCTCTGATTATTACAGAAGCACCAACGTTCATTCTCCTGTGGCTCGGCCTGCTGCTTGGGCTTCACTGGAACCTCTTCCCAGCCCCTCGCATATTCTTGAGCTCCATGGAAGGCTTGCAGGGGCTTCTCTATGCTTACAGGATTATACATTTTTTTTCTCTCATCTTTTTCAGTCCCTGCTTACACAGACTCCCCCTTGTCTCCCAGATCAAGCCGTTCCTGAATGTGCCATCAGTTCTGGTCCATCTTTCCAAGCTCATTCACTTCTCTCTGTGCCTCAGTCACATGGAGCCAGCACATCCCCAAAGTCCATTGTCTGTGCACCTGCACCTCCTGTCAGCCCGGGTACGGGGGTCCTTTACCCTTCGTTTCCCTGGAGAACTCCTCGTCTTTCGAGGGCAGGACATCATGTCCCTATGTCAATTTCCTAAGGCTGCAGTAACAAAACATCACGGACTGGGCGGCTTGAACGGCGGAAATGTATCGTCTCAGAGCTCTGGAGGCTGGACGCCCGAGTTCATAATGTGTCAGGGCTGGTTCCCTGAGGCCGCGAGGGAGATGCTGGCCCGCGTCTCTCTCCCAGCTTCTGGGGGTTTGCTGGAAATCTTTTATATTCTCTGTCTCGTAGAAGCATTGCCCTGATCTCTGCCGTCGTGTTTGCATTCTCCCTGTGTGTGCATCTGCATCCAAATTCCTCCACTTTTATAGGGACACCAGTCATATTGGATTAGAACCTACCCCCCCACCCGGAAGATCTCATCTTAGCCTGACATCTACAAAGACCCTGTTTCCAAATAAGGTCACAGGTACTGGAGGGTTAGGACTTGAATATATCTTTTCGGGGAACACAGTCCATAGATGCCCCCCTTTACTGCCTCATGCCCTGCCCCATCCCAGCCAGCAGAGCCGGGCCACCCTCCACGGGCTCCCCGGGTTATTTCCCTTTCTGATCCTTGCTCCCGCTGTCTGTGCCCTTGAGGGTAGGAGCAGGGGGGACATCTTTCTGCTGGGTCCCCACAACACAGGGCCCCAGAGCAGGGACGAAAAAGACAAATGACTGTCAAAGGACAAGGGGCTCTGAGTCCTCCTCATCTTCAGACTGGTTAGTGTTACCCCCCTTCTGGGTCTGTAAATTCCTTTGGGGTGGGTCCCTATCCTTTGCTTCGTTCCCAGGTCCTAGGGCACTGGCGAAGCCATAGGAAGCCATAGGCACCGCGGGAAGGCAGAGAGGACCACACTGTCCCAACCACAGGCCCAGGAGCATGCAGGCTGCACTGGAGCCCGCACGTGAAGACCCTGCCGAGGGAACTGGGTGGAATGTCTCAGGACCAGAACTGCATCCTTCACACAGAGACGGAGGCCTGATTTCACCCCAAGTCAACTCACTTCAGAGGAAAGAATTTTCCTTTCTGCAACTTCTCATTAAGCACTCCGCATCTGAGAGCCCACAGTTGGTATTTTTCTAAACACATTTGGGTTGCTAATCTCTTGACCTTGATGTGAATCTCTGAGCAAACATTTTTAGCATTTAAACAAAAGTAGTGCCTGTCACTAATTTTAGGCCAACCCCGCATTGTAAAGCATGCACGTTTTGGGGAGAGTTTCCTGGCTTACTTGGGCAAGTGGTCTGCCTCCAACAAGCTCTGGTCTCAAGTTTCCAGGTGTGCCCAGGAGCTTTAAAGGGCAAACATCCTGTGCTTTATCCTAAGGCTACACCTTCTAATTGATGTAGACACAACACAAAGGAAGCAAATGCCTTTGTTATCTGGCCCGGGAGATGTCACAAATGTGCCCTTCCTGCACACGCGTAATTGCCGGTTAGGGATCTTCCCTCCTGGTCCCCAAGCCTGGCTTTCCCATCTACGGTGTTCAAGCCTTCCTCCCGCTCCAAGCCCCTGAGGAGGACAGAACAGGCCCCAGGGAGGTGCAAAAGTGGCTGAGCTTCACTGCATTGTTGCTGTTGCTTTTAAATAACAGCTTCTTTTGCGGAATAATTAACATATCGCAACATTCACTCTTTTGAAATATACAATTCAGTGGTTTCCGCTGAGTTGCGCAAACACCAGCACTGTCTAATGCTAGAATGTTTTCATCACCCAAAGAAACCCCGTCCCCATTAGCAGTCACCCCCCATCCCTGTCCCTGGCAACCACTAATCTACTTTCTGTTTCTGTGGAGAAAGAGGAAGATTAGCTTGAGGGATTGGCTTGTATATTTAATGCTTTGCTCAGTAAACAAGGACAAAATACAAAGACTCAACAGTTTAATTTTCTAGGGAACGCTTTCTATGCCATTGAAAGAAAAAATGTGACTTTTCATTAGGACTGATGGATTTATTTCATTTCCACTCCTGACGGACCGAGCTGGGGCAACGAGGTATCAGGAAACTCGGACACTCTCTCCGGTGTGATGTGACCTCCCGGGGAGCCCATGGCTGTTGGGATCAGCCAGAAATGCCCAGCGGCAGGTACTTAGGAGAGGACACTGTTCACAAAGGGAGCACTATGGGTCTGCGGGCGGCTCTGGGTGCACAGCTCTCAGCTCCTCCACTGAACCTTCCCAAAGGTTCATTTCCCGGGGATAACACAGTTTGGGGGGCCAACTTTCCAGAGGCGAGCTGGGAGCCAAGACCTGCATTTCTAGTTTCTTTGCGCCCTCACAGCCCGGCTCTGTGCAGAATTAGATCAGTAACTGAATCGATACTTTCTGATGATCACTTTGGCATATAAAAATCATAACGCAAAGTGGTCTGGAGAGATTGCAGACACTCACAAATCCATTCGTTTATTCAGCACATATTGATGATTGTCACCGAAGGCATCCTGGCCCTTCTCTCTGGAAGAGAGTACACAGCAGATCTGGACACTGACCGACCTCGGGAGCTCACACTCACTTTCTCACTTAAGTACGTGCAGAGGGGCGGGAAGCGGAGGAACACTTAAGCAATAGCAGTGTTAGGCATGCAAGGTGACCGGTCGAGGAACTGCAGCCTGCGGAGACGGCAGCTTGAGAGTAGGAAGAAAGTGTTTGCACCGGGCTGACGAGCTCCGTGAACGTCCGCTCTCACCACCCCTCTGTGCCCATGCACGCAAATGCGCGCACACACAGGCACGTATGGAGCTTGGCTCCCCAGTTCCAGCACTCTCACCATTGTCAGATGCTGTGCATTTGTGTACGGAGTTTCCTTGTGCCCTGCAGTGACCCAAAAAAGTAGGAATACCATTAGCCCCTTTTTACCCCCAAGGACACTGAGGAATTTTATTTATTTTTAAGATTTTATTTATTTATTTGACAGAGAGAGAGAGAGAGAGGGGGGGGGCAGCAAGAGCGTGAACACAAGCAGGGGGAGCGGGAGAGGGAGAAGCAGACTCCCTGCTCAGCAGGGAGCCCGATGTGGGGCTCGATCCCAGGACCCTGGGATCATGACCTGAGCCGAACGCTTAACCCACTGAGCCACCCAGGCACCCCAGGACACTGAGAAGTTTTAAATGTGGTGTTAAGTAGGAAAAGGACAGTCTTGACTGTGAGCCTTGCTTTCACCCAGGAAGGCAAGCCGCCTGCCAACTTGCCCAGGAAGGGGGCACCAGGGCAGCTGTCCCCTTGCCCAGGGGAAGGGCCAGAGGGGAGGAGGCCTGGGAGGGCACTGGAAGGGGGAAGTGGTGTGTGGCAGAGCCGGAATCCTGGCTCGGCTCTGTCTCCCACAAAGGCCTCCGTGCTCAGCTCCCACGGTGCCTCCTAAAAGCTGCAGAAACTGTGTGCAGCTCTCATATCAGAGGGCTTTGCAGGATTCGGCCACGCGAAAGGCTTTGAGAGCCAAGCAAATGCCTGGCAGGGGGCAGCAACAGGGCATCCTTGTGGCAAGCAGGGGCTAATCCTCCTGTAGGATGGGGGCATCCCAGACCAGCTGTGCCCACACCCAGGGGCCACAGAGAGTGGTCATGACCGCCGCAGGCCCCACGGCCCCAGACCCCGAGGGAAAGAGCACTTGCTGGGGGTCGTTGGGAGTGGTTTTCGCAGCCAGATCAAGTCATTTCCCAAGAAGAAAAAAAAAAAAAATTAAGTAGATCGTAGCACTTTAACTCAACTTCATAGCTTCCACCAATATCCTTAGGGGAGGGCAGTTGGAACAGGAACTTTGAACTCACCAGAAGGCCGGGCGTGAATCCCAGTTCTGCCACTCAGGAATGATGTGACTTTGGAGAAGTTAACCAACCTCTCTGTGCTTCAGTTTTCTCATCGGTACAACGTGGATCACACAGAGAGGGTTGTGAGTGAGGACAGGGGTGCCTGGGGCAGAGTGAGCCTCAGCCAACCCTACTTCCTGGCTTCCCATGGTGCCAGGTGAGGCACTTGACGCTGTGAGGGTCTCAGAACGGGAAATCGTTCTTCAAAAGCCATGTGAAAGCTTATCTGTGAACATCCAAAAACAGGGCAGTTATTAATAGTGGACGGTGTGAGCTTACGGAGTGGCATAGGGACAGGGAAATAGGTTCTGGAGACACCTTCCAAAACACTGATGCTCTGGAATGCCACTTCCAAAGAGCACCAGTCCCAGGTGCTGGGGGGTGGGGTGGGGGTGGGCACCTGCTCCGCCTACCTGTGACCGTTACCTCGCTGTGCCCTGTCTGTCCCACCAGTCCATTCGCTGGCTTCAGAAACAAAGCTGAGGGCCACGTTCACGGGTGTTGGATGCTGTGGGTTATAAGAAGCATAATCATGATTTCTTTTTTGAGCCACGGACAATCTTACAGGACATTATACGTAATCATTAATGTTAAAAGACTTAAAAGAGCACAACTCATGAGATAAAATTACCACCTAAAGTGTATTCTTTGCCAAAATGTTTAACTTGAGTCAATTCAAGCTTTCACTTAGCTGTGGATAAGCAGCACTGACCCAAACATCCTGCAGGACGGGAACTGTTCTCCATTCAAGGAGACATAGGGACAAACAGGGTCTGCTATGGGACGCTGCCTTGCACAAACTGTGAAGAACATGGTGGGAGACAAATGGGGAAAACATGAGACCTTGTTATAAAAGTTCAGTTCTTCTTCCTTCAAAACTGCGTGCGCGCATTTCATGAACATGAAGAATGTGTTTAAAACTGTGACCTACAAGGTGTGGGTAGTGGGAGAGAGAGGTGACTGCAGGTAAACCTGCGAGGCTTACGCTGGGCCTGGAAGGGCGGGTAGGATTCAGTGGTGTGTGGGGAGGACTTTGGCTGCGCTGTGGGTCTTTGCTGGATGAGAAGTCTAAGTTCACTTGAATGCAGCTCAACAGAGATCAGCTGAGCTCCGTGTTGTGTCTTCGTAAGACATCTAGGAAAGGCCCGAGCCAAGAAGAACAGTGAAAATGTTGATGGTGAGTCATGACCAAACCTGGTATGTCCCGTCAACAAAATCACTTTTCCAGAGAGGAAAGGGGCCATGTAGCCTTAGCAGATAATGACTCATGCCCTGGACTCAGAAGGCCTGGTTTTGAATCTCTCCTCTATTATCCACTGGCCAAGCCATCTTGGATGAGTGACTTAACTTCGTGCCCCAATTTACTTATGTAAAAATGCAGGTGAGAAGGGCCCCACTTATGTCGTTGGGTTGCTGTATTAAATGGTTGGCTTTGTGTAAAGCTTAGAACAGTCCCTGGCACATAGTAAAATCTAAGGCAATTTGTCAATGCCTTGGATTTTAAAATAATGAAGAACACCACACATGATCTACGTCAAGTTCATTTAAATACTGAAAGAGGATAAACAATGTATTTATAATCGTTAACTCTGGACAGTAGAATTACACACTGTTCTAACTTTTTTTAATGCTTATTTATATTTTCTCAATTTGCTGCAATTAATAAGTGGGACTTCTACAAGAACAAAGCAATGCAAATGATAATTAGGTCTTTGGCTATAAGGAATGATATAGTCTTTTTTATATAGTATTAAAAGGCTTAGAAAGAATTTGGCACACATTGTTTTATTTGGATCTCAAGACACCCTGTCCTTATCCACATGAGGAGAGAGGAGGTGATGAGCGAAGGGTCCGACAAGTTACATTGCTATTCCAAGGTCTCAGCATCAGTATCAGAGTTGACCTGTTTGGCCAAAGATCTCCCTTTGCTTCTTATTTGCAGTGCAAAACACAGAAATGCAATCTACCGACATCTTTAGTGATATTTCAAAGCCCCTTGCAGGTATCTGCAATATGTTAAAATGTCCATGAGCCCCTGGAATTCTTAAGCCTTCTACAAGATTAGTGTTTTGGAGGAAGTCAGCCCGAATGCCCTGCCCCATACCCTCTGCTTTCTTATGCATGCCTGCTCCACTAAGTCTGAAAACCATGACAAAGCAGGAGGGCTTTGGCAGGCCAGGGGTCCTCCGGGCCGATTCAAATGCCTCTGACCCAGTTTTCAATGTCGGAATGCCTGCAAGATACGGAGAAAGTGCCCCAGGCTACGTGGTGGCAGAGGCTTTAAGCGTGGGCCTGCCAGACCCCACAAGTGAGATCCTCAGAAGCCACGGTTTTTCTCGCTTTCCTGACATCTTCTCCACCTCCAAAGCCGTCTTACTGTTCTGAGACCACTGCTCTCAAATCGGCCCTGGTCCTTTAGGAGAGATGTAAGAAAAGGACGTGGTTAATGATGAGAAGCTGATCCATCAAGGGCTCCGGCACCCACCTTCGTTCGGCGAGACCAGAGCCATCCATCGTCTCTGCTGATGGTGATAATGAAGCCCAGCTTTGCTCAGGGACCAGTTACCACCGGGCTGCTTGCGGGTGGCTGTGCTGCCCTCAGTTTCCCTTCGAGTTTCACCGACAGGCCAGTCTTTGTCCCCCAGTGTTGTTGCTTTCCATGTCTGCATTCTGTGCCTGACCCGACCCCTCCATGTCAAGAACAGAGAAGTCCTCTGGATGCTTATGAAGGAAAAACGCTATAAAATAGGCTAGGATGGAAGACCTCTGCGGTGGGGCGGGGGGAGACATGATTGTGAGACTTAAAAAAAATATCAACACAAAAGACTTCAAAATGGGGGTGTGTGTGCAAAGATGACCAATAACATCTTTTCTCCCCAGTCACTGGAATGCTCTTTGTTGGTCCTCGTCGAGCAGGGGAATGACTTCAGCCACTCTGCTCTCCTGGCCTGGAAAATGTGCCATCCCCATCACCGCAGGACCTGGGCCAGCCAACAGGGCGCAAACACAGAGGCCAGGGAGGAAGAGTCTTTCCGTGTGTATGAACACCTTTTCCTTTTAGGAATCATGGACACCTACATTATCTTGTCCGAGTGCTTCAACAAGTCCTGGGGCCAGAGTTGTGAGAAAAACCAACGCTTGGAAACAGTGGTGATGTGCCAGCCATTCAGCTGAGTAAGCACTTTGCGCTCGTTATCTTCTCTAATCCTTGGGAGAACCTGTTGAGAGGGGGACTATCATTCCCTTTTCACAGATAAGGAAACTGAGGCAGAGAGGGGCTAAGTCACCTGCCCGAGAGCTAAGTAGTGTAGCCAGAATGCAAACTCAGATTCACCTTCCTGGACCCAGAGCCAGGGAACTCTAATCACCGCACACGAATAACCACAGATAAGGAGGTCGGGGCCCAGAGCAGCTCCACGATTAGCCGGGCTCTGCAGAGGGAGCTCCTGGTTGAGGAGGAGCAGAACCCATGCCTCCCAAACTTCAGGATAACACAGTGCACACACAAACACACACTTGCCAGAGCCATTCCTTCACTGGACTGACTAGGTAAACAGCACCACTTAAAAAAAAAAAGTCCATGCGATTTGTTAATAACCTTTGGCCACAACCTACATATAGGTACGTATAGGACTACATACAGTTTAGATAGACAAGCAGAAGGGGCTTAACGCAGAGAGACCCATGGATCCAAAGTAACAAACATTTGCTGAGCACCAACCCTCTGACAGGCCTGGGGTGAGGTGCAGGGGACACAGAGATTAATGGGACAGAGGCTCCGGCCTCCCAAAAGCTGCGTAAACAGAAGGGCCACGAACCCAGCAATCAGTGTAAGCAGTTGTATAAACACATAAACACAAGTGATAAATGCAGAGGGGCAAAGTCCAAGAGTTAACACTCCCTCCAAAGGGCAAACAGGTTGGTCACCGAGGTCAGCAGGAAACCCTCCGGGGCTGAGCTGTCACTGAAGGACTCCCTGAGCACTGGAGAGGTGTCCTGCACAAAACCCCAGGGTGGAGAGCTTTGAGGGCCAAAAGCCCTTGGGCTTGGGCCTCCCTTTGTGTCCAAACACAGGTGCCCTCGGGACAGAACAGGAGGAGGGAGTTCAAAGGAGCCCCAGGCATTGCCCGCGGACGTCACACCCGGGCCAGGCAGCCTCTGCAACTAGGGCTTCCACCAGCCAGACACCACACAGAATCTGTAACAAACGGAATCTGATTTAAGGTGTTATTCTCAGTGTCGACCTAACTAGATGATCTCATTCGTGGATTTATATTTAAGGAGGCTTTCTAGGTGTTTCATGCACAGCTGTGTTGGCCAAGTGAGAATGCACAGTGGGAGAATCAAGGTCTCTGGGCCAGAGACACCTGGTTACACTGATGTCACTTACTAGCTGAATTTCCTCAAGCTAGTTACTTAACCTTTTTGTGCCTTAGTTTCCTTACCGGTAAGATGGGAATATCCCCATTACACCAATGGAAGAACATCATGGAGCAATTTGAAATCACGTACATAACGAATTTCATAGAATGACTAGCCTATTAGGGGTATTCAAGATATATTCTAATATAATAGGTATATTCTTATAAATATATCTAATAAATATAGAATATATTTTTCTAATTATAAATCTAATAAATATAATAATATACATAAGTCTAAAATTCACTAGACTTTAAAAAACAATTTATTTTAAAGTGATAATTGTCCATCTCTTAACTAATTTAATTATATATAATTTATAAAAAATTGAATTTAAATATATAAATTATATATAATTTATAACTTTAATATATTTTTTTCCCTTTTGGGACCTTCAAATTCTATTTAAATTTTATGAGATGTCACCATGCTGGGAAGGGACAATTAATTAAAAGGGTAATGTTTTATAAAAGTGGTTTCATTCAGTATACTCCTAAATGTAAAATCACTTTGTCTGTCTGGCTTTAAATATGTTATGTGTACCAAAGATTAAAAAAAATATGTAATAGAAAATTTCATCCATCCATAAAAATAGAATATAATTAACCCATGTTTCCATTATCCCACTTTGATAATCAATAATTCGTGGCCATTGTGCTTCATTAATAACTGATCTACTAGATTTTTTTAAGCAAACCCCAGACATCATATCATACCGATAATTTTGTGTATATATGATTACACTAATACAGAAGAACTTTGTAGCCAGTGATTTTCCTGAATTAGTCTATGTTACATTTCACTGGTAAAGCACAGATTAGATAAAACTCAATTTCCTGTCCTACCATGGGGTTGAATCACTAGTAGAGCCTCAATTAATCAATAATGAATTTATTAACGGTAGTAATGAAGACTATGATTTTTTGAGTGTCTCTTCATGTCAACACTGGTCTACACCAAATATCTTCCAGGAAAATAAGGTTTACAGAGCTGAACTATTTTGCCCAATCTGCAACAACTGGTAAATAGCTAAACAGAGATCTGATCTTAGGTCTGTAGAAATTCAAGAGTTTGCAACTGTCCCCTTGGGAAAACTTCTACTGAGATGACACTTTTACCTGAATAGGTCTACATGTGTGTCTTGGTAATACTTTAACATGTTCAATGCACTGATTCAAGGCCTTGCAGCTTTACCACGCGTTCCATTTAAATTAGGTATTAACCTTGACTGTCTTCAGAGTAGAATTGTTATAAAAAAAAATGTGAAAGACATGTATCATATGATCTCACTGATATGAGGAATTCTTAATTGTAGGAAACAAACTGAGGGTTGCTGGAGTGGGGGGTGGGGTGGGAGGGATGGGGTGACTGGGTGATAGACACTGGGGAGGGTATGTGCTCTGGTAAGCGCTGTGAATTGTGCAAGACTGTTGAATCTCATATCTGTACCTCTGAAACAAATAATGCAATATATGTTAAGAAAAAAAAAAAAGAAGAAGAAGGTAGTAGGAGGGGAAGAATGAAGCGGGGGAAATCGGAGGGGTGGACGAACCATGAGAGACGATGGACTCTGAAAAACAAACAGGGTTCTAGGGGGGAGGGGGGTGGGGGATGGGTTAGCCTGGTGGTGGGTATTGAGGAGGGCACGTTCTGCATGGAGCACTGGGTGTTGTGCACAAACAATGAATCATGGAACACTTCATCTAAAACCAATGATGTAATGTATGGGGATTAACATAAGAATAAAAAATTAAAAATTAAAAAAAAAATGTGAAAAAGGAGCATAAAGACTCACTTCTTGGCTTTTCGGTGTAAAGCCCAGACCTGTGTGAATACTTGCTGAGTGGTGTGCGCCCTGCCAACAGACTGAGCCCTGCTCGCCCCCCAGGCCCCTTGCCCCATCAACCAGGCTGACGGTCAGCAAGGAGCAGAACGCCTCCCCTAAAACCAGCGAGGCGTTGAGCGCCACGGAGAAGCCGCGTGGGCAGAGCGGCGGCCGTCAGTCATCTCCAGCATCCCGGGGACAAACTCCTGCTTCATCAAAGCGGGGTGGCATTTGGCTTTCCTCTGCACGGGCTGACAACCATGCCCGACTCGCAAGAGCCGACTGACAGGAGGGCTCCTACAGTGTAGACTCGGCACCTCCGGCCGGTGAGCGCCCTGCACGCAATACCCAGGTGGTCAAGCGCGGCCTCCTGGGGAAATCCCATCCTTTGGCCGAGGAGGCCAAGTCTTCATTGTAATCTACACAAAACCCTGAACTAAATAAATACCTATTCGACTAAACTGACCCGATTGTGTAACAGTAAGTTTCTGCCACTGGGCCAAGTAGAGGCATGCTGGAGAAATTGTGTTCAGTTTGGGGGGAAACAAACAAAGAGAGAGAGAGAGAGAAAATGATCGTGTCTGCATGGAGACAAGTGGCCTAAATGATCTTACCTGCCTATTAGTATTGCATGATGTAGGTCTGAATCACCACTTTCCATTTTATGAAACAGGAATGATCCAAACCGTGCGTTAACTGTGTATGTTTCGCAGCAAATACGCGCAGCGTTGGACCTCCCGCGGAGAGACTCGCACCTGCCGAGCCTCGGTGGGCACCTGGGGCCACGTGACGAGCGTTAGCCCATGACCTGCGGGAGATGCCCCTTTCCAGTTCGGGGTGCAGGCAGGAACGGGAGGACGTGGTCCCCGCTCAGTCACTGCCATCCCGCTTCGGCGCGTTTTCCCCGTGGGGTGTGCACAGATCGCGCCTGCGGACATTCGGGCACAGTCACTGCAGAGAGACCTCGTCTCGGGGCGGGGTGGGGGCGGGGCACGCGGTGCAGGGCGTGGAAAGGGCAGTTTTCCGCCACTGGTTCGCGCTGCCCTTCGGCCTCTGGGTCTTAGGCCACGTCCTGGATATGACGGGCAAAGCGACTTGACGTGGTGCCCTCATGGCTCATCTCTGCGCAGCAGATTCCCACGCTTTTCTAAAGCTAGAAACTCCTCCTGGGAAAACACCTGTTCTCTGGCTGGCGAGGAAGCACTTCTACAGCAGACTTGGAGGTGTGTCGTGGGGTGCAGCCTTCCCCCCACGCAGATTAATCGCAAAATGGCTCCTTTTTGGCTTTCCAAAAAAGTCTCCCACCCTTTAATGAGTCTGTCTTATAATGTTCTTAGCATAATTATGGATGCATTCCCTATGTCCATATTAACTGCTATTTCTGTGGGGTTTGGGAGAAAGAGGAGGTGCAGAGTTGGACACATGGAAGCATGCCATTTTCGAAACCAATGACACATACACTAGTAAACATGGGGCGCTAGCGCCGGGTGGCCTGAACAGCCGCCATGGGGTTGGGAGGGGCTCAAACAATGGCAATTCACCATCTCCTAGTTCTGGAGGCCAGAAGTCCAAGATCGGGGTTGTTGTTAGGGCTGGTTCCTTCTGGGACTGGGATGGAGAGTCTGTCCCAGCCTCTCTCCTGGCTTTGGGCGGCTTGCTGGCAGGCTTTGGTGTTCTTGTCTTTATCTTCTCTGGCACTCATTCTGTGCCTGTGTCTGTGTCCAAATTTCCCCTTCTAGGAGGACAGCAGTCGTATTGGATTAGGGGTGCACCCTACTCCACTATAATCCCGTCTTATTAACTAATCACATCTGCAATGACCCTATTTCAAAATAAGGTCATATTCTGAGGTACTTCCTACAGGTTAATCCTACAGGTTAGGATTTCAACATATTAGTTTGGGCCAGGGGTGGGGTGGGGGGCAGAGTTCAGCCCATAATACGTACGTTGCGTGTGCCAGAAATTATGATTTAGGTAATGCTTGTAGGCGTTTTATACATCTGTATGTCATCACCATAAGTCAGTTAGTAGGAAAATGATAAACTTTACTCTTTTCCAATATATTTTTTTTTCTTTTCGTCATCTGAGGTTATAGTTTGATTACAGACTAAATCTTAACCCAACCCAGAGGGGCAGCTCCGGGCTAGTGATTAAGGACTAGGTAGTCCAGGGGCAGACCTCCTGGAAACCGAATGACATTAATCGGGAGGGGGAGGAAACAGAACCAGGGAGCAGTGGGGGCAGCCACAGCACCAGGGACAGAGCAAAATCTAGCCTGTAGTGCACGCATCCTTGCGAACTTGGCAGCAGGAAGCGGGAGAAGGAGCCCAGGGTTTGCTAGAGAAGCTCTGGGCGTGAGCCCTGGTGCTGATGTGTACCCCTGTGCTAGCTTGCAGGGAACTCTGAGTCTGAGAAAGTGGGATGCTGATTCCAGCTCTGGTTTACCTCCTAGGTGTGTTCTATTAAAAATAAAATAAGGTAACATACAGAAAAGTGCTGCATAAGCCGTAACACAGACAGGGCTGTGGTCACATTGAACCTTAGGACAAGGACCAAGACACACTGACTCTGTCCCCCACATTTTGCACTCATTCAGGTGTTCAGATGGTGAACATGATAAATGAATGAGTGTTTTTGGAACAATTGTTAAGATAGTTAGGGCACCTGGGTGGCTCAGTTGGTTGAGCGACTGCCTTCGGCTCAGGTCATGATCCTGGAGTCCCGGGATCGAGTCCTTCACCGGGCTCCCTGCTCAGCAGGGAGTCTACTTCTCCCTCTGACCCTCCCCCCTCTCATGCTCTCTCTATCTCATTGTCTCTCTCAAATAAATAAATAAAATCTTTAAAAAAAAAAGATAGTTATAGGGACAAGATTTATGTGTCTATTGGCTTCATTGCCTATAACAATTTTTATTTCCTGCCGTCTGTATCTGTGTGTATATTGTGCATTATTCCCCTTATCCTTCGCCACTTCCTCTAATTCATACTCGGATGTAGATGTGACTATAGATACAGGCAGATTTCTGAATGGAGGCCTCTCTAAAACTTGGTGGCGTCAGCCAGCCACCACTGACCTAGCCTGTGGCTGGGCAGATCAGCAGTTCAGCCTGGGTTCAGCTGGATGATTTTTTTTTTTTTTTCTTTAAGATGTTATTCATTTATTTGAGAGAGAGTGAGAGAGCATGAGCAGGGGGAGGGGCAGAGGAAGAGGGAGAAGCAGACTCCCCGCTGAGCAGGGAGCCCTAGGATGAGGAGCTCTATCCCAGGACCCCAGGATCATGACCTAAGCTGAAGGCAGACACTTAACTGACTGAGCCACCCAGGCGCCCCTCAGCTGGATGGTTTTTCTTATCTCTGCTGGGCTCCTTCACAGGTCTGCTGAGGTCCCGGGTCAGCTGTGAGTCAGCTCTGGTGATCCTGGCTGGGCTCTTGTCTGTGTGGGGCCTCAGACAGGACAACTGAGCTAGCTCGACTCTTGGGTGCACTATCTCAGCCCCGTGAGCTCTGGGTTTGCTCCGGGTTTGCTCCGCGTTCCCGGGGCGCAAGCAGAGCCCCACGGGGCCTTGGAGGCCAGGCTCCAGGCACAGTTATCATTCCCACTGCATTCCACTGGCCAGTGAAAGGCATTGATTAGCCCAGGTAAAAGGGTGGGAGGATAGACTACATCTCACACACAAAGGGCCTCCATTGCAGGAGGACAGTCGTTCCCCCAGGCACTGGCTCGGTCCTAGGCTCCACCTACAGCCCCTCCCTCCAATGCACTGAACTTAAACTGTCCACCTCCTTCTCCTCCGGAAACAAAGGGACCCAGGTGCTTGGGCAGGGCGGAGCTGCCTGACCCTGGGAGGGGACCCAGGCATGTTCCAAAGGCCAACCTGCCTGCCAGATCTGGAGGTTAGTAAGGGGCACAAATGTAATCACTTCGTTGACTATTAGAATGCATTTTATCACTTTGGGGACATGGCTCAGAAATCATTAAAATGCTATGTAATCATTGGTTTATGTGTATAACTATATGTATGCAGGTCCAAATGCACCTCTTTAGCCAACCTTGTTGGGAATAATAATTCATGTCAGTGAATCTTCCAGCAACTTAAGATTACGCTTTTCGCTTTAGTAGTTCAAAAACAGGGGAAACCATTTTGGATAGAGAGTTACTTTTTTTTTTTTTTTTTTTTTTTAAGATTTTTATTTATTTATTTGACAGAGAGAGACACAGCGAGAGAGGGAACACAAGCAGGGGGAGTGGGAGAGGGAGAAGCAGGCTTCCCGCGGAGCAGGGATCCTGATGCGGGGCTCGATCCCAGGACGCCGGGACCATGACCTGAGCAGAAGGCAGACGCTTAAAGACGCTTAATGACTGAGCCCCCCGGGTGCCCCTGGATAGAGAGTTTCTTAAGACACGTTAAGTGTTCCCGGCTTAACCGGCACAGAGCTGTCCATGCTGCTCTCCAGCCAGACTGTGGGCTCTGCGCGTCTGCGCCTTGTAATTACCCATGTGCCTTCTCTGAAGTCTGGCAGCGTGTCTCACAGGTAGTTAAGGTGACTACGTGCTTTGGGGACTGAAATGAATTGAGTCCTGAATATAAATATAAACTCATATTAGTATCTCAGCTTTAGCATGCAGACACTTAGTATCTCTGGTACTGGGGACAATCAAGGGACCCCTTCCAAGGGACATGGGGGGAGGGGGTGTGGACGACGTGGGCCCACACGAAATGTCTTTGAAGCTCTATCCTTGTTGGGTTCTCATGTCCACCTTTGACATTTCTCCCTTCTCTGCCTCAGTGCCTGTGGCCGGGGTTCATCCACCTTCTCTGCAGCTCCCTGCCTCCTAATCTGTCATTTCTGGTCTGGGGAGTTAGTCCCCATGACCTCATGGACCCCAGACGCTCCCCCCTCAGAGTCTGTGGGCTTACTGACTCCCCGCCCCAAAGCCACCTGGGCGAAGGGACCTCCCTTGGCCTGGCCGGCAGCTATCCTCCACCAAAACTGGTCCTCCCTCTCACAAGACTCTCCGTATCCCCAACTTAAACTTTCCTCACTGGTTCATTGACATTCATTTGTTTATTTAAGTTTCTCATCTGCTCCTTCCATGAGAAACGGCTGTTTTCCAGAACCCAGTTCAGGCCTTGTGGGCTGGAGGTCCACAATAAAACTGTGTTGGCTGGCGGAGACAATAAGGTGCTGAGACTCTTTCCCGAAGACGGTACACGCTTCCCAGTGAGGCCTGAGGAAGCGGTCTGTGAGTCACGAGGACGAGGGACACACACGGCATCAAGGGTCAGGCCCTCCGAGGCCTCGGCAAGCCGGAGACGGGCTGAGAGTCCTCTTTCCAGATCTCAGTTGTGCTCCGGCCGTGGAGGGTAGGGAAAGAACTTTCCAGGAGGAGGAGTGGTAGGTAGCGAATGCAGTTCTCAGTAGCAACCCACCTCTTGGTCTGAGTCTGTTTTGTGGTTTAGAGGCACTTCAGTCCCTCGAGGTGTTGAAAAACACATGTTTTTGACTAATGGACATGGAGCCAATTACTTCCTGCATCTCCAAAGGTCAGGTTTGTGGTTTCTGATCCTTCACGGACTGGTGCTGCCGAGGGATTGTACCCGGAGCAAACAGCCTGCAGGCGTGGGGCTGGCACTGGGAGCCGGCGCCCGGAACTGGGCGCGCATGGCCCTCACGCCCAGCAGGCTTTCCTCCTGGGCTCACAGACGGGGCCTTTCCCAGCACATGCTTTTTACGGGGAAGATGTCAACAGCCCAGAGACGCACAGGGTCTTATTAGGGGGCTGTGGGGGGCAGAACTGGAATATAAAACAAATTCTGACAAACAAGGCTTTGATCCCACCGAGGAGGACCCCTCCCGGCTCCTAGAGGGAGTGAAGCCCTGGTGTGCGGCTGGGGGTACACCTGTGCCCCACCTCGGAATTTCTCACTGTAAAGGTAACCCACAGATTGTTTTCGGAGCCTCATAATGAACACCTGTCTTCCTCAGATAAACCGCACTTCTTATTTATCCTTTTTTATGGCTGTTTTCCTCACGATATTGTTAAGAACTAAATTGATGTTTTGATTAATCATATGTGAACCAGAATGCACATGGGTGGAGTACAAAGTGTCGAAGAGGGCTAAAGCAAGCCCCAGTGCCATTGAGAAGGAACACAGGTGCCTTCCAGGGCCGGCAGATGCGGACCCCTTAGGATCAACATCACCAAACCATTCTGGGAGAATCTCACGGAGGAGAAGCATTTAAAGAGACTTCTCTGGGGGCACCTGGGTGGCTCAGTCAGTTGAGCATCTGATTCTTGGTTTTGGCTAGGTCATGATCCCAGGGTCTTGGGATGGAGCCCCACACGTGCTCAGCTGTGAGTCTGCTTGAGATTCTCTTGCTCCCTCTCCCCCTCCCCCACCCCACATATTCTCCCTTGTGCATGTGCTCTCTCTCTCTCTCTCTGTAAAATAAATAAATACATTTTTAAAAATACATACATAAATAAAAAAGACCTCTGTAAAATTTATGTTAACATGTCTAGCAACAGGGAAAATGTTAATTAAATCATAGTATAAACATATTTTGTTAATCTTTTAAAATCATTCTTGAAAAATTAATAATATCAAAGCCTATGCTATGATATTAGGTGAGAAAAAGCAATGGATACCAACCAATATTTAGTATGCTGTGACTTCTGTTCAATACCATGTATGCGTGTGTGGGTGCATTTGGGTGTATGCAGAGAATAAGAACTCAATCCGTATTTATGGGGGCTGATACTGGGAGTACTGTGTGTGCTTTCTGTTTTCTATTTTATGTTCCTGTATTTCAAAGTCTTTATAATGTACGCATACAAAAGATACCAAAATAAATTTGTTTTAATTGTATTTCCTTCCCCTCTAGCCACCTCAAATAATAACAGGGTTTCATGGGAGGTTTCTGGTGCCAGTTAAAACTTTTCTACACTATACAGAAAGAAGAGCTCCCAAGTTCTTTTTTTTTTTCTGAAGATTTTATTTATTTATTTGAGAGAGAGAGAGTGAGTGAACATGAGCAGGGGGGAGGAACAGAGGGAGAAGGAGAAGCAGACGCCCCACAGAGCAGAAAGCCCAACGTGGGGCTCCATCCCAGGACCCCGAGATCATGACCAGAGCCGAAGGCAGAGGCTCAACCGACTGAGCCTCCCAGGCGCCCCCCAAGTTCTCTTTACAGAATCAGAATAAAACTGGCACAAAAGTGACAGCATGATTACCCACCTGTAATCTCCTGGATGTGTGTGGGTACACATACACAAACGTACGTGTGTGACATTTCTCTATTTGTCCTTTCTGCTTCTCCCTGCGTCAAGATCCTCTTCCTGTCTTAGGAAGTTCCCCACCTTATACATGTTGCTGCCCCTCACTGTCAAAGCTAAAAAAAAACACCAGGACACGTGTTTGCAGCCAACTGGAGACACCTCTTCTGAACTGGGAATCAGAAATGTGGAGAATCCCCATGGTGGCAGTGATGTAGGATTTCTGGGGGAGTCACAGTCGTGGGCACAGTGTAAGTGTCCCCTAGTGAGTGCTGACAGATGACGGGGGCCGTGAAAACTCGTTTCCCTGAAGCAGCCCAGAAGGCCCCACCGGGCGGCTTCTGTGGCCTGGCTTTGGGGCAAGGCGCTGACTGGCGCTTAGCCTTCCTTATTTCTCTCTGTTTCCAAACCCGGTTCTGCAGCCTTCCAGAAGAATCTATTTTCAATCACTTGTTTTCTATTTGTTAACCAGAGTTGATTCCTACTGCTTGCACCTAAGAGCCCTGGCTGCCTGGGATGTTTGGTACATGACAATGCGTACGGTTTAGTCCCAAATGTGACCTTGAAAAGCACATGAGCTTACAGCTCAGAAAATATTACAGATACACCATACAGGAGGGCTACTGGCTTAGATGCTAAAGAAATATATATATATATATAACTTTCCGCTTAGGAAATCTGAATCCATTAGTGAACACTAATAGGTCAAGAAAAGTAATAGCTAGTAAATATTTTATTAGTATTTTTTGAATCTTGCTAATGGGAAAACCGACTACTTCAAAAGTACCAAGCATCACATTTGGCGTCAGGCCATTACTCAGTGCTTAGTGTCTGTTATTTCTGATGACTTCTTATGGAATAATTAGAGAAGTTCTGATGGAATTATGTGGGCAACCATGAATATTTTTATTTTTCTGTTGTAAACCCTCATTATTTTCTTACCTCATTATTTACTTACATTACGTATTCAATACTAATTTTCTATCTATGGCATGGTAAATTTATGGCTATGTTAATATGTTAATATTTCTCCATCTAGCAAATGAAATAAATGATTTTTACATGTTTTGTTTTTAAGGTATTAACTATAAAAATGTATTAAATATAATAATAATGAGTCATTACATGATATCTTTCATCCTGAAGATTATTAGAGGCCTTTACCCACCAAAAGAAAAATAACCAACAAAAAAGAAAAAGAAAAACCCCAAAGCTAATAGAACAGCCATCCATCACTGAAATAGAGCCATAATTGTTTTCTTTTCTTAACCTATTTGAAGTCTTATTTCTCAGAAAAAAAAAATCAAGCTTAAACTACTAAAAAAATTACTAAATGTTTTTTCCTAATAATTAATTTGATTTGCTGATTCTCTTCCAAGTCATGTATTTTACATAGTTTGGCGTTTTCAAGAATTGAATTAGTTGGAAGTAGGAGAAAAGTTGTTCTGGGTATTTAAGGTTTGGAAATAGGAATGGGGGTCTTCATTAGTCAGGGATCTCCAGAGAGACAAAGCCAACAGGATATGTAGAGATATATAAGAGGACATTTAATATGGGAATTGGTTCATGCAGTCGTGGAGGCTCAGATCCTCCTTCTGCAAGCTGGATAACCAGGACAGCTGGAGGCTTCATTCATTCCAAGGCAGAAGGCCTGAGAACCAGGAAGCCACTGGGGTCAGTCTCCCGTCCAGAGACCCAAGAACTTGTTGTAGGGCAGGAGATGATGGACATCCCAGCTCACAAGGTCAGGCAGAGAGGAATCCAGTGTTCCCTCACCTCTTTATTCTAGAGGGACCCTCACAGCCTTGGTGCTGGTGATCTCTACGGGTCTGCTGACTCAAATGCTCATCTCTTCCAGAAACACCCATCCACACACACCAAGAAACCTTTTACCAGCTATCTGGGCATCCATTCCTGCAGTCAAGTTGACAGGAAATTAACCATCCCAGGGCCCCCAATATTGTCTAAAAGGTCTTGACTGGCCTTTCCTATAAAACAAAGTGCTGTGGTTGACAGTTGTCAGCATAATTGATCATCACACCCCCCAAAGCATACATTGCTTAGCAGTCTGGCTGGTCACTCAATAGCAGCTCCTCTCAGACACCAAACAAACCCCAAACCCTCTTTTCCCTGGGGATTTGCTTCTGTGTAAATAAGAGGGGAGATCCAGCATTTCTCAGCTCATCCACTTATTCCGCAAATGCTCGCTAAGGCCTTAAGTCACAGGTGCAGAAAAATACAACAGCCGCAGAAAGTTTTAAAGAAGGAAGTAACATAATTATAGCAGCTAGGTTATTGATTAGGGCACAGGAGACAAGTACAGACTGTCCACTGAGAAGCTGTAGCTTTGGCTCCTGGAGTTGCCACCTCATTACCTGTGCTGCCTTGGGCAAGGCAGGCGAGGAAGCTGCTTCTGGAAAATTAATACCAGTTTTGCAAAGGCGGGGACATTTTTTTAAAAGGGGGGAGGGGTAGTGTATATATATATATATATATATATATATATATATATATATAAATGTTTGGCACATAGAAGATAGTTCATTGTAGCTATTATGGGTGGGGGCAAATCTGGCCCAAGACAACTGCATTTCTAACAGTAAGATTCTGGTATAACAACTGTTGACGTCTTTATCCCCCTCCAGTCCTTGGGGTTGGATTGAATGAATGAAGTTCGGTACCGCCACTGGGGATCAGATTATTCTGGCTGGCCTGGGGCTTTCTGGGGTTTCAACTCATAAGTACTATGTCCCAGGAAACTCGTCAGTTGCAGACAAACCAGGACATCAGGACACCTGGAATGATCTGAATTCCGAAACTGTGCACATCAAGGCCATCACCACCCCGTTCCTCTTTAATTGCTACCCCAGATATGTTTAGGGAAAGACGGTGCGATTCTGTTATGTGATCCCCAAACGCATTCTTATAACACTTAGTAAGGAGCTACTATTATAGATTGCTGGAAGATATCGAAGACCTTCGCTTGCAATCTGGATGAAGAAACAGGGCATACATCTGAAAGGAAACATCTCATGTCTTACCATAAACGGTAAGTGGCAGACAAATGACTATGCCAAGTTAGGAAGGAGTTAAATAGTTACCCGTGCTCTAAGAGGAAAGGGAGATCACCCCAGGTTGAGAGCTCACAGGAGAACTTCCTGGACTGCTCTCACTAGTGGAATGCAAATCCAGTTGCAGTTGGCTAAACCATGAGCCAGGCTTCCGATGCCCACAGGTAAGCTGGCTTCAGGTCCACTGGCCCTTGAGGCTTCAAAGCATCAACACGTATTTGGGCTTCTCCGCTTTGCTGCTTATGACATCAGTGTTTAGCTTCAGTCTGGCTTTACCTCTGACAGCCAGATGGGTACGACCACTCCAGGCTCCAAAACCTTTTTTTTTTTTGGTTTTCTGAGAATGAATCTTTTTTTTTTTCTTTTTTTTTTAATTTATTTTTTATTCTTATGTTAATCCCCATACATTACATCATTAGTTTTAGATGAAGTGTTCGATGATTCATTGTTTGTGCACAACACCCAGTGCTCCATGCAGAATGTGCCCTCCTCAATACCCACCACCAGGCTAACCCATCCTCCCACCCCCCTCCCCTCTAGAACCCTGTTTGTTTTTCAGAGTCCATCGTCTCTCATGGTTCGTCTACCCCTCCGATTTCCCCCTCTTCATTCTTCCCCTCCCGCTACCTTCTTCTTCTTCTTTTTTTTTTTCTTAACATATATTGCATTATTTGTTTCAGAGGTACAGATCTGAGATTCAACAGTCTTGCACACTTCACAGCACTTACCAGAGCACACACCGTCCCCAGTGTCTATCACCCAGTCACCCCATCCCTCCCACCCCACCCCCCACTCCAGCAACCCTCAGTTTCTTTCCTGCAATTAAGAATTCCTCATATCAGTGAGGTCATATGATACATGTCTTTCTCTGATTGACTTATTTCACACAGCATAATACCCTCCAGTTCCATCCACGTCATTGCAAATGGCAAGATCTCATTCCTTTTGATGGCTGCATAATATTCCATTGTATATGTATACCACATCTTCTCTATCCATTCATCTGTTGATGGACATCTTGGCTCTTTCCACAGTTTGGCTATTGTGGACATTGCTGCTATAAGCATTGGGGTGCACGTACCCCTTCGGATCCCTACTTTTGTATCTTTGGGGTAAATACCCAGTAGTGCAATTGCTGGATCATATGGTAGCTCTATTTTCAACTTTTTGAGGAACCTCCATACAGTTTTCCAGAGTGGCTGCACCAGCTTGCATTCCCACCAACAGTGTAGGAGGGTTCCCCTTTCTCCGCATCCCCGCCAACACCTGTCGTTTCCTGACTTGTTAATTTTAGCCATTCTGACTGGTGTGAGGTGGTATCTCATTGAGGTTTTGATTTGGATTTCCCTGATGCTGCAGGCTCCAAAACTTTTTACATGACCATCCAGAAGGGGCAAACAGGCTTCTTTCTTTGGTTTGAGTCAGACCGGCTGCCCATCTCTGACCAGTACCGTAGCAAGCAGATGGTGTTATATTGATAATACTGGTAAGAGCCAAATCCCAGCCCCACGATGCGTGGAGGGAAGGGCTGAGGGGGCCAGTGGTCAGAATTACCTAGCAGAGGGGAAGGGGATGTTGAGAGCATGACAAAGCCCACCATGGAGAGCTTCACAGAAAAGATAGAATTGGGAATCTCAGATAGTCCAACTCTCCATATTATAGAAGTGAAGGATGACTTCTTGTCCAAATTCATGGGAATGCTGAGACAGAGACAGACACCCAGTCAGCAAAAGCCAGACTGTGGGGGCCCAACTCACCCAGCTTTGTCATTTACTGGCGGTGAGACCTGCAGCAAATGACTGAGTCATCATCTGCAGAATGGGAGTAAGGACCACCTGCATCGTGGGATTGCTGTGAGGACTGGGGAAGCTATCTAGTGTGATCTCACCAGTACCTAGTAAGTCCTCCATCATGAGAGGCACTATTGTCCCCAGGCCAGGCTCCTTTCCACACTACGTTCCCCCCTGTCTTGTCAACGGGGCCCTGAAAGAATGCAGAACGGAAAGGGGCAGAAAGAAGCAGGAAATTCCATGTGCACGGGGCAATAAATACAGACCAGTGTCAGAGAAGGAGAGCTTTCCCAAAAGCTAAGGGAAAGCAAACTGAATTTGGGGAAATGGTTTGGGACCAGGTAATAGAGTCCTTTAATGTCAGGTTGGGCAGTTCACACTTTATGAAAGGCCTAACTTATCATCCAGTAGCGTTCCTTAGGTTGTTACAGCATGTCCAAAAAGTATCTGGGGATATTTCCATAGCACTGACTACCTCCGAGAGGCAGACTTCCACACAGGGGGAAGGCAGAACCCCTTCTCATTCTTATCCTTATTCAAATAGCGAGCCTCTGTTCTTACTTTCTCTGATGCATCATTTTATGGGTCAACTTGGCTGGGCCAAGGTACGATATTTGGTCAAACATTATCTTGGCTATTTCTGTGAGTATGTTTTTTGGATGAGACTAACATTTAAGTTGATGGACTTTGAGTAAAGCAGATTGCTCACCACATGGGCCTCGTCCAGTCAGGTGAAGGCATTAAGAAAACCAAAAGACTGATCTCTTTCGAGCAAGGGAAGATTCGCCATCATCGGTCTTTAGAGTCCATCTGCAACATCAGCCCTTCCTGAACTTGCAGAGTGGAACTGAAGCTCTGGCCGAGTCGCTGGCAGTCTGGTCTATCCCAGTAGGTTTCTTTTTTCTTTCTTTCTTTCTTTTTTTTTTTTTTTTTTGGACTTGCCAAACCTCTATAATCACTGGAAGCAATTCCTTATAATAAATCTCTTTCTTTGTACCTACATCCCATTGGTTCTCCTTCCCTGCAGAATCCTGGGTTAATACACCTAATTGAGCTGCCTTGAAAGAGCAACTTCATAATTGGAATTGGATTGGGAGAATGTTGTCCCTACTGGTAGGAAGGCGCTTCCACGGCCTCATGTAATTCTTCAGGGGTCTGGTTTGTCATCCTCCCAGATTGCTTTCTGGGTCAACTGTGCAACTTCTGCCAGTCTGGGTTCCATGCGGGAACCACTTTTACCAAGTGGGCGGCCAATACTGGAAGGGCTCTGTTTATGTCATTTATGGATTTCTGTGAGGCAAGGGCTAACGGTCTTCCCGCACTGGGCCAATTTGTCATGTGCTTTCTGCTCTGCACAGTTTCCCACCACCCTCGGACCCTAGTGTGAACCATCTGCCCTTTTTTTCTCCTTAAGCCCCCATGTGTCCTTGCTCAGGTCTGGTCTTGTCAGTGGGGACCAGCTTCCTGCTGCACCTGCAATGTGATCTCCATTCCTCTCTCTGTCTCTGGACTATACCAACACCACTCGTCACTGTCAAATTCCATCTCCCTGGAGAGACAAATCCCTCCGATGTACACTACCGTATCCTCCTGTCCTTCATGTCCCCTGTATGTACTGCGCCGATATCCCTTTCCTAAGACTTTTTCCATCCACGATCCGTTGTGTTCAGGGAGTAACAATTCCCCTCCCGTCACACAGGGGCTAGTTTTTCTTCCTTCCTTCCTTCCTTTCTTTCTTCCTTCCTTCCTTCCTTCCTTCCTTCCTTCCTTCCTTCCTTCCTTCCTTCCTTCCTTCCTTCCTTCCTTCCTTCCTTCCTTCCTTCCTTCCTTCCTTCCTTCCTTCCTTTCTTTCTTCTTTTTTTTATCTGCTCCCTGAAATTATGCGGGGAATGTCCCTGTCTGATTCTTTGTTATGTCTTGCAGAACATCTCCATCTTCTGTTTTATTCTGTACGTTAAAGAGTATAACAAATTGTCTGCCCCCAACCAGATTTCGCTTTTTCTTCCCTCTGCCTTAGGACCCAGTTCCAGAGCTCCATACAAACAGATGCCAGGTGTAATGCCAAGGCATTTCAGTCAGTACGTCTCAGAAAGCTGTGCAAAGTTCACTAAACAATAGAACACCCTTAGGAAGCAAAGATCATGATCCTTATTTTATAGGTGGGTAAAAATCCGAACGCACAAACTTCGAGTGATATTACTATTTGCCCATTATTTAAAAACTATCCTCACACTTATCGCCGCACCTTATGATCACAGGGGTGCAACACACCCCTTCTGAGAAGATGCACCGAGAGGTGACGTGAGCATCAAGACTATGTTAAATATTCAGGATGGCTGATTATTCACAGGCCTCTAAGTTCTCCCATTTTTCTCTGTTTTCCCAATTTTACCCACCCTCTCCCACTTTTCCCGTGGCAACATCACTCAGTGAGGAAGCAATGAAGAAATCTAGATGTCGACTTTGTATGGTTTGGTCTACACCAGCTCTCAGGCTGCATGCATGTAATATGGATCTCAGGTCTCGACAAGACTCCAAAGTGGGCATAGGAGGCATAAAGAGGTTTAAACATCAGGAAATCAACCCCAAACCCAAGTGCCCCATCCTGCAGCTCTCCATACAGGTGGAGACGGCAGACGTCTTCTGGCTCAGCTGCCCAGAGGCCTGAAAGCTAAGCACAGTCTTGAATCTGTGCAAGCTCAGCATTCAACATGCAGCAGAAGTTCACGGAAGGAAGCACGGCCATTGTAGAGAGGTGGTGACAAGGGTGTGTTTATTAATGGAAATCTCACGACTTGACCCTAATTCTTGACAAAACAATGTTCGTTTCTTGTGATCCCCTCACTGGTGTAAGGCCCAATTGATCTCAGAAACTGGTCTGTGGCAAGAGAGCCTCAGAATCAGCTGGATACAGTGATTAAAAGTATGGATTCTCGGTCTCATTCCAAACACAATGAATCGGTATTTTGTGAAGTGGGCCCAGAGGTCTGTATTTTTAAGGATGTGATTTTGATGTTTTTTTGGGAAGTTTAGAAACCAGATTTGTGCTTTCCGAAATGCTGTGTTGTCTGCATTCATACTCCGGTCATACCCTCTCAGTTAAAGCAGTGTGTCAACTGAGATAGCAATATGCTTTTTTTCTTTCCCAAAGAATTACATCGAACTTGATTTTGAATATTTGTTGGCCTGGAAAATAATTCTAAACTCCTGTAAAAATTGTAGCAATAAGGATAAAGTTCAAACACCAAAGTTCTCTCTTGGAAGGAGTAACCAGGGCCTTGAAAACCACAGACCGTCCCCCAAACGATAAAACAAAGCACGGGGGCCAATGACCATTTAGTTTGGGCTCCTGGGTGTTTGAAACATTCTGAAGGCGGACAACTTTCGCTAGGGCTAGCCTTTCCCAGCTCGCACAGGCCAAGAGTGTCTGGCTGTCTGGCCCCATCCTTTCACCACCCCTACCTGCCATCTCCCAAAGCATCGGTTTATACCAATGCCCCCAAGCAGGCACCATGAGCGTCAATAAATAGGAACTAATTGTATTATGTGTTAGGCCTGAAAGAAACCTCAAGTACGATCTAGTTCAGCCACCGATTTATGCAGGAAAAAACAGAGACCCAGAGAGGCAGGCAAGTCCGACCACGAGCAGGTGGCCTGGGGACTCGGCAGCACTGGGAGCCACTCTCAACTCTCCATCCCCTGGCCCTGTATGACCGCATGCCATCTCTGCTCTTTCCCAGAACAGGGGCCTCTGATCTTGTCCCATCACACAATTCCAGCCGCCACGTGTTTGGAACAGTCAGCTCCAATCTGGGTATTATTTTCAAAATTATATACATGCGCTACTGTTAATCCGATTATTAATGTTAATAAGGGAAAGTCACTTCATTTTTGTCAGCTAGAAAATAAATAGAAATAAAGCACTGTTGGGCGCCTGGGTGGCTCAGTTGGTTGAGCGACTGCCTTCGGCTCAGGTCGTGATCCTGGAGTCCCGGGATCGACTCCCGCATCCGGCTCCCTGCTCGGCGGGGAGTCTGCTTCTCCCTCTGACCCTCCCCCCTCTCATGTGCTCGCTCTCTCTCATTCTCTCTCTCTCAAATAAATAAAATCTTAAAAAAGAAAGAAAGAAAGAAAGAAAGAAAGCACTGTTACGTCCCTCCTCCCCCCATCCCTCAGAGGATCCTGCACAATTCCGGGGACGCTGAGCAGCCTGTCTCCCGGAGACTGTTGCATGCTCACAACTTCTCCACGTGGATGGGGACGTGCAGTCAACGGTGAGGACTCTCACGAGTACTTTCTAACTAACAATTGCTGGCACACTACAGTTTGGAGACTATGGGTTTATTTTTAAAAATCACAGTGTCTCAAAACATCCTTGTGCTCTCTGGAGGGATGCAGCGCTGAGAAAGGACTTTAACCTGTAGCCTGTCCTACGTACAGAATAAACCAGGGTGACCAGCCGTTCCGGATGTGGCCTTGCTACTGGGGGTCATTATGAACCACGGCAGTCACTGTGAGATCTTGTCTCACGATTCAAATCGTTTCCTGCTATGTCTTTAAGAGGTCCCATCTCTCATCCATGCGAGTGCCGGCCTTCACGTGGGTCACAGCCAGACACTACGGTCGAAAACCCTGCTCCAGAAGGCAGCTCCTGTCACATCGATGAAGGGCTATGCTTCATCTTCCCCTAAGGGGGGAGAACACTGGAGAGGAAGTCATGGATGCCAGTGTCTTTTCTGCTCACAGTTTCTTTTCCTGCTCTGAAACCCCGCGTCTCCACCGATGTGGGGGGAGGGGTTCCTTCTTCACTCACAAGGGTTGGCCACTCGACGTCTCCATCTTGACGCTCCCCACATCCCTGGCTCGAGAGCTTTCCAATTCACATCTCACTTCTGCGCACATTTTAGGAAGCTGCCACCAGGCTTCTGTGCCAGGTTCTGGGGACGTGGGGCCAGGTTCTGGGGACGTGGGGCCCAACCCAGAAGGGTTTCTGCCTTCATATGGTGGTAGCCCTAGGGCAATATTTTTTATTTACTGAGTTCTTTTTGTGACCCGAGGAGCTCATTTACTCAAACTTATGCTTAGATTCTCCTACAACAGCCAGAGGACAAGGAAGCACGGTGTGGTTGAGTAACCTCTCCAGGGATACATGGCAGAAAGTAGCAGACCCAGGTCTGGAAGCCAGGTTACTCACGCCGCAGAGCCTGGGCTCCTCCTCAGGCTGAGCCCTTCCAGAGAGGGGGTGACATGGAACTCGGCATCCAGACAGGACCAGGTGCAGGGCAGGAGCGGGGAGAGCTCCAGGGCCAGCCCACAGGTGTTAATGGGGTCACCCCAGGTGACTCTTTACTCCAAGGACATTTCTCTACAACAGATGCTTCTTCTGAGGACTAAACTATCAACTGTCATAAAAAGAGTGCTCATGATCTCTCTCCAACAGCCCCCTCCCCCCCTTCTCTGTTCCCACTGATGTCATCAACCAAGTGAAAGCTCAGATGTACAGACTGTCATTCTTTTTCTTCTGCCTTTTCTTTCCTGTAATTGGAGCGGGACCAAAATTCTATTCTCCATCCCCCATTCTGTATCCATTCTCCTGCTCCCTTGTCCTCCAAGGGCACCTGCGCTTGGCTAGCGGCTCTCGCGCAACTCAGGGTCACGGGCCCGGGCCTCCCCGGTCGCGCCCTGCTTTGTTGCCGTGACTGACCATCTTGTCGGTCCAGCAGGCTTCACCCTACATCTCTCCAATTGGCTTCTGGCTGCACTTGGCTCTCCCTCGCCGATGCCCAAGCCCTTCGGCTCCTTCATGACTCCCGTCCCCGTGCTCAGAAAGCCTTTGTAACTGACCTCACCTGCATCTGTTCACCTCCCTGGGTTGCACAGATGCAGACTGAGTGGAGGGATCTGAGTCTCGTGTGGCGGTGGTTCTGCTGCCCAGCGCTGTCCCGTCGACCTAGTTGCAATGTTCTATTTTGCCTCTTTGGCTTGTGGACCTGCCCAGACAAAGGCTTCCCTTGTAGTATCTCCCACGAGCTCTTGGACCAAAACTACATTTTTATTTGTAAAACACTAGCAAGTGAAAAGGGCTTAGGCCAAAGTGATTCTTCTAGAACTTGTTGGTTTGATTTAAAATTACGTTGAGTAGAAATATTGAAAATGTCTTACCTCCCTGCCCTGTTAAATAGTCCAAAATAAACATGACTGCAGCTCTTTTGGATGGCTTAGCATCAGTTTTGCAAACACTGACTTCCGTAATATGACATGTCACAGAGTGATCGAGTCAGGATCGTGAATCCATCTGTCTATCCTCACACAAGACGATCCGTCTTTTGAGCTTTTTGTTTTCTTTCTACAGGTTCCTTGTTAACCTGCCACCTTTTCTTTTTCTCTGTTGCTGCTACAACTTCTTAAGTCCTGTAATCACTCCTCTAAATTTGTTGCTTGTGACATTCTATGAGTTAAAAAGCCAACCTTTTAGCTACAAAGGACAAATAGGAATCCACAGTATTGGAGGACCTCTTCCTTTGAAGATGGCATATACTTAGTCAGACGGGACGTAACCTAATCTGGTGGTGAGAAAGGTCTTGTGGGGGGACCCTGCCCCCAGGAAAGCTACTTCTTGGCAAAGGAGTCGTGACACACTTGAGATATGAAGACAAATGAGGGATATTGTATCATCCTGAAGAGCTGAGGAGCTCCGCAAATATAAAGTAACTCTCAGGTCTTTGATATAAATATTTCCTAAAAATCATCCTAAGATTTCAGCAGTTAAATCGATACTGTGTTTGTGACTGTGAAAACTCTTGTCATTTCATTAACTGTTCCATTTTTTTTTTAAATTTATTTCCACCTTTGTGAGTCTCACTGAACTCCATCTACTTGCCAACATTTAGCACATCATCCCAGCTCTTTGGCCATCTAGACTGTTTTTAGTTTTGCTCATTGGGTTAAAAGAAACACAGATCCATGCAAATAATCCCAAAGAAGTAGGAGTGCCCTATGGTTTGGGTTTGGCCACATTTACCAGAAAATCTGAATAACTGTGACTTACACGCAGGCAGTGGTTGGTGCTGGTTTGGCGGCTGGTCAAGGATTCGGGGCCCTCTTCTCCCTCTGCTCATGCTCACACCTGTAGCTCCAGCCGACATGACTATACTCAGCTGGAGGAAGCAATGGAAGGATGGCATGTGCCCACCATAGAGGCTTTCTGGCAGAAGTGTTTTCCTGAAGGTCTCACTGACCGACTCTCAGTAACATCTCCTCGATCAGAACCATGTCACAGGTCACCTCTCTCTGCAAGGAAGGCAAGAGAAGGTCGTTTTTGGCTGATCCTATTGCCATTCAAACCAAAATAAGGTTTTGGTTGGTAAAGACAAATGGCCAAATAACTCTTGGGTAGGTCATCAGCGGCTACTGATTTAGCGTATAAACCCACTGAACTGGGGCTGAAAAGCCGCTTGGAACCCCATCGCCTCCCCAGACACACAGGAGTACTTCTTCCAGGAGACAGATGGTTCTCCCGCATGATTTCTCTGCTTCCCCGTTCTGTCTTCCAATTGTCCTTTTGGTTTTGACTTCATTTCAGTTCCGAATGGCTACTCCAGCCCTAAGATCCCCTCATGACCTCTCAACTCAAATCTTGTAGAGAACTAGGCCAATCTGTGTTTTCAACCCAAAATCTGGGAAGGAGTCTGATTATTAGTTCAGTTTAACTCTTGAGAGACAAATGAGTTCCAGGTTACAAGCAAGCCTATCATCCATGCACTACCTTTTAGTTGGCAGTCACCCAGCCATATTGGCCCCGGTCGGGGCAGAGCGAGGGAGATGTGGTCAGTTAGTCCAGCAGGAAAGGGGAGTGTGGGACAGGAAGGTCAGCAAATGCTGGCCATCTATGCTATGTAAGCTCAAGCTAGATGTGCACTGGTGATTTTTTCATGGAAAGTGAAATCTAAAGGGTGACCTCCATCTCCCCTGACTTTTCCAGATCTACTCCTGTGCTGCCTATTACAGTTAGGTCCAGCTTTCATTGTGATCATCGATGACAAAATTTGTAGCCCTGCAATCCAGTCTTATGGGACGACAAAATATAAAGCAGGAGCAAGTCATCTGCTGTGGCCTCTCTCCACTTCCATTGTGCTCAAAACATCAAAACGCACCCCATTTTAATGAAGTTCTATGTGCTTTTGCCAATGCCAAAAATCTGGATTTCGTTATTTCAAATTCACCAAGCTACACGTATCATAAAAGTATTTACTTTCAGGTAGAACCAATGTGTCTTCTGACAAGATTATCATCCATATTTGGGTGAAGACATTCTGTCCAGGCATACTATTTTTCTGGAGCCTTACAGATAAACAATCACTGGAGTAAGGGTACATCACCTCCCTCTTTGACTCCCAGATTTACTGGGAGAATAGTAAAGTCAAAGTTTTCATATTTTATATGTTTTCCTAACAGGGGCTGAAGTTGTCCCTTCAATAAACTTAACTATTGAATTAAAAAAATAATTTCTATTTTTATTAAAAAACCCACAGCATTGAAAGGCAAGTAGTGTCACAAATAGTGCAAGGAGTCCCAATGAATAATTTGAAACTTGTCCAGTGGCCATGATCCTTTCCTGCTAATTGCAAGGAATTCTTTTTTTTTTTTTAAAGACTTTATTTATTTATTTGAGACAGAGAGAATGAGAGAGACAGAGAGCACATGAGAGGGGGGAGGGTCAGAGGGAGAAGCAGGCTCCCCGCCGAGCAGGGAGCCCGATGTGGGACTCGATCCCGGGACTCCAGGATCATGACCTGAGCCGAAGGCAGTCGCTTAACCAACTGAGCCACCCAGGCGCCCTGCAAGGAATTCTTTACTAGATAAAACTGATTCAGGGTATACACTCTGTTTCCTTCTAAATAAATAAATAAATAAATAAATAAATAAATAAATAAATAAAACCCTACCAAAGTGAAAGACATCCTAAAATATTCAGGAATAAAGTGGAAACATTGATTATATAATGATTCGTCAGTGTTGCCATCGATAGTTCTGATATTTGTCCTGTGGTGTGAAAAGTGGAAGTTGGTAGAACTAAAAAATTTTACCTAAGGGTGGTTGTGTTAATGGTGCACTTGGAAATTTGTTACAGTACAACACAAATGTTTCTACAAAACCAAATTTAATATACAACAAACACTCACCATGTAAACACATCTTTAAAAAAATCTGATCATAATTCCAAGGATCACTTACAGGCATCCATAAAAGCATTTTATATCAAGAATCTCAATACAGAATGATTTCTATGTCAAAATACATTTACACTGTAAATCGTTGATGGGGGGGAAAAAAGGACACAGAGAAATGGGAGTTTGCTGGCACTGAATTCAACAGCAACTGGCCCTGATAATTTCCCTTCATTTTCTACTTGAAGTATTTCTGATCAAGCGTGTTCATCTGCCTTGCTATACTTCATGCTTTTGTCCACTCGACTGGCCAGTTAAAAATCTCGAGGCCTTATTGTCATGCTTATTCCCACTGTCAGTGGCTCTCAAACCCGCCCAGAGTGTTCCTGTGGGGTCTCTTCCTGTCCAGGCTGACATCCAGGACTCCTCAAGCCTGTCTGGGATGATCAGCTTGGAGGACAACCCTTTAGGAAATGGTACGGTAGTCACCAAATGCAAAACTGGAAACGAGTCACATAAAAGCCACAAGTGCAGATCGATCACACAATTTTATTAGAGTCTTTTGAACAAATGTATTCCTCTGTGAAAAACTCTTGCAAAGAGACATTGGGGTATACTATTTTCAACCCTGAGCAATAACACTGCATACCAAGGAGGGTGGGTCACGAAGCTGGTTCCATCGGAGCACGAGCACAAGCCACTGATATTCTCTATGTGATCAGGTTTTTACAAAAAATACATAGTTTTCAATAAATAATGCTTAATTTTACAACTTTGATACAGCAAACGTCCTACACTGTTCGAACACACTAAACTCTGCATGCTAGATAGTCGACAAGAAGACGAAACTTTGCCATGCATTTTCTTTTCCCCCTAGTCCTACCAAACACTTCATCCTCCAGCGCGCCGCCTCGGGGAGCTTCACCCTCTCTCTGTTTCACAGCTCAGGGCGTGGGCTGGCATGCAAACTCTAAAACAGGCCCCCCCCCCCCCAAACCACTCAGACTTCTAAACAAAAGGGTTTTCAGCCTTTCTGCTCCCAAACCTGGAGTGGCTCTCAAAGTAAGTTTCATGTGGCCTTGGAAAATACAGACTTGGCAACAGTGTCATGCTGAAAACTGCTCTCGCTCTTCAGGTGGCTCTGTCCCGGGGGCCACCGTGAAGCAGCGTGGGATGCCATGACCACCAGGAGCCCCAGAGCGGAAAAGGAGGCCTCCGCTTTGAAACAGTCCGTTCAAAAAAGGGTGTCACCAACAAATGCAAAAGACTCTTCAACCCACAACATATGTACAAGAGTAAAAAGTAGACAAAATGGGAAATTAATGGTAATGGTATATAACGTTTCTCCCTATGTGACTCAAGGGATGGGGCATTGTGTTCTTGAACATAAGCTGGATGAAGAAAAATGTGTTAGAGGGCCCTTTGTCAATAGCTATTTGATCAAAATTCTTTCTACGGTATCCTGTGATTATTTCCAGTCGCTTTTTCTTTTTCTGAAGCGGGAATGTCATCTGTCTCATAAAGTAACATAAACATCAAAGTCCCTTCAAGGACCCTAGAGTAAATATTTTCTACGCATTTTCAAACTTTTTGTCATATTGCTTTATTTGTAATTTTCACAGCAGAGAAAACCCACGTCTACGTGACTACATAAAAGAAGTTTGATCAAACCACGACAAGGAAGCCTCCACGAACGCACATCCAGGCTCTTTCAATTCCTCAACTGCTTGTACGAAACCACATGTCAACTCCGTCATATTGCTTTCACTGGTTGGTTTTCTCGACGGAGAAGTTCTCTGCAACCACAGGCAACCAGAAGTTCCCAAGTCATTTACAACAGTCCTATCTGTGCACTGGCAGAGGTATTGAATCTTTTAAGAGTATCTCTACCCAATAAAATTATTACTTTTATACATGGAACATTATGAACTTAGGTTTCCCTTTGTAAGCCATTTTATACTTTCTGCACTTTTGTGCTTTTATTGAGTATAAAAATAGGTCTCCTTTAAAATTCTGTTTAAGTTCACTAAAAAACTACTTGTTTGTGAAATTCTCTTATAAACTCACTGCATCCACATGGAATAGATAAAACTAATTAGGCAGCTAATGGATATAGGTAGTGCTAAAATAAAAAAAGCAAAACCTCAAAGAAAAAAAAAAAAAGGCATGTTAGGAGTCAAGAGAAAAGAAAAGCCAGCAGCAAAGTAAAATGGAAAAAGAGTTGAGTTTAATAAATTTTGTTTAATATTTATTGTGACTGAAAACGTGGGCTCGACACGAGGGGCAAAAACCAAAAACCAAAACCAACCGACAACAACAACAACAAAAACCCCGAACCAAGTGGAAATGGAGTTCTTACCAAAGAGCAGAATTTGCCAGATCACCAAATAAAAGGGGATATGGCAGAATAAATGAAATAAATGAACAGTGAGAAAGAAGCAATAATTAAAAGAAGCCCAATCTCTGAGAAGCATGTGCAAGAATCATTGCACGGAGACAGTTACTTTGGGAACTCATGAACTCCTGTGTTGGGTTACATAAGGCTCAGACTCGGTACCCCCACAGGCCTAGGCTATACAAAGGGTATTTGAAACTGACATTCCTAATGGAAATTTTATAAAATTTGGCCCTTAGAATAACTGAGAAATATCCTGAAAAAATCTTCCCTGAAACTGTAATAAAGAAGGTTTCTTATCTACTGATAAAATCGACAACTCAGTAAACTATTTTTTTGCTGGTCATCCTACATTAAAAAAAAAAAAAAGCACAAATATATTTGCCTCAGAAATCTGTTAAAAGCAGGGGACCACGCGGTAAAAGAGTATAAAGATCCTATAAATGGGAGAGTACAAGAAAACGTCTCTCCAAAATGTCCACAAGGATACATATGCCCATTGGAAGAAAAAGTAAGAATATACATATTATTAATCATCCAGAGAATAAAAAAGTTAAGATTGATATAATATATTTATATTGAATGACTACTTTAAAATAGAGCAACTTATTTGCTTTATTTCTCAGATTCCTTAGGCAAAAGTCACTTAAGTTCTGAAGTGAAAAAGAAATGTAAATTTCTTTTACTGGACCAATATCAAATGAGGATGGTTTTAACTCCCAGAGAAGAGAAAGACAAGTTTTGCCTTTTGAGTCTTTCTCTTTTTCAAAAAATAAAAATAGCATAAAAACAACTAAATCCTCCTGACTGCTATACCCATGCATATTAAAATCACTTCCCCTTGATTAACATTACAAAGAAACATCTCTGCCCAAAAGGGTTGTAATGATCTTTCTCTAGCTAAAGGATAATCATTCTACAAATAATTTGCCCTGTGACTGTAGTCATTCATAACATACATAATATTTGCAAAGCACAGTTTAAATACACTGCCTTTTATTAGCGTTATTATTATTTTTTTAATAAAAGGGATGCATATCAGAGTGTAAGAACTGGAAGATTATTTCCACAGTTTAAAGAATTAATAAGAGAATGCTGGTTTAAGGTCTTACAGTTGGAAATCTTACCAAAATGCCATCATCAAAGTCTGTGAACTAGTTATAAACAGCAGGATACCCACTGGCTAGGCTGCGGCGCTCTCAGCGCCCACCCCCCACCCCCATGTTACCATTTTAAGATATTCTGTCAATGCTTAGTTAAAAATAAGACTTACTTAAGAGACCAAAAAAAAAAAAAAAATGCAATTAAACTTTTATTGAAGACTATCCAGTGGCAAGAATACCTGTGTATTATATTATGTTTTAGACATTCAATAAAGAATTCATTAAGAATGATTTTCACAATGCATTCATCAAATCAGCCTTAAATATGGTTAAAAGCGCATCCAAGCGCCTGTCCTGAGTTCTAACAGGTTTTTAATTTAGTTCGCTGACCATCTATTTTTCTTTTATTTTACTCTCAAGAACTTAGCTACAGAGCTTTTAAAAAAGATATTATTATTAAATCAAGACTATTTGTTTCCATCCCGAGGCCAATTATGTTATTAATTTACTTAAAGTTTCTACCTCACCACAAAAAATGTCCAAGATTCATCTATGATTAAAACATAAAACGCATGCAAAGTTTTCAGGTTTTCAAAATACATAGACTCAGTCTTATAAATGGGTTTGTGTTTTCAACAAGTTTCAGGACTGCAGCAGAGGGCCGCCACGTAAAACCACCAGCACAGAGAATTGTCAATTGTAAACCGCTGGTTCAATTATTCGTGGCTAAAATAAATGTCCGACCAATGACTACATTAGTCTATCATTTTGAAAGAAAGAAAGGAAAAAAAAAAAAGGTAAACAACTCCAGAAATCCAGTTCTATATTGAGAACCTTGTTAACACCATCAGCCCTTCCTTTCCCCAAGTGTACTACTGAAATCTGATGGTTCATCCAAAGGAAAAAGCCACAGAAATCGGTCCATCTGTAGCAAAAGCTGGTTGGCTTCGCATCCCAGGGCTGGGGGCTGGGGTGGAGGCTCGCCCGGGCCGGAGGGAGGCTGGGGGAGGCCGGGCTCGGAGCGCGGGGGAGAGAGGGGCCGAGGAGAAGTGGGAGGGGAGACGGGGAGGGTGCGGGGCCCCTGCGGCCCAGCAGTTCCCGGTGCCGTGCCGACGCATGCATTTGGTCTCGCCAAACCTCCGGAAAAATGGAGGCCGAACCTTGGTAAATCCTGTCGGTGGGTTAAAAAAAGGGTTGTGGTGCTTTGGCCCGGAGTTTCAATTAAGCCGCTGCAAACCTCCCCCGCTGCAGGCGCCGCAGCTCGGAGGTGGGGCTGGCGGGCTGGCGCGCCGGGCCCCGCGTGGCCTCCCCGCCCCCGCGGCGCGGCCCCCAGGGAAAGGGGGGCAGAAGGCACGCAAGGGGGGCCGGAGCCGGGCCCTGCCGCGGGGAGCGCTCGGACACAGGCCGGGTCTGCGGACAGGAGAGCGGAGAAAAAGGGAGCGGGGCGGGCAAACGGTCCCCAGCGAGCAGGGAGCGCGCGCGGGGTGCGGATCCCGCCCGCGCCGCCGCGGCCGGGACCCTGGGAGGGCCGTGGGGGAAGAACCACGGCGCCGCCGGACCCCCTTACCAGGCGGCCCGCCCGGAGGCAAGTTCCGGGGCGGCCCGGGAGCCGGCGCGCGCGCGAGGGCGCAGGCCACGCGGGTGCGGCGGCGCCTCCCCCGCCCACCGCCCGTTGGCTTTCTCCCCCCGCCACGCTGCGGGCCTCGGGGCACCAGGGCGGTGTCCCCGCGCGCCTCCGGGCCCCACCGCCGCAGGCCGCGCCCCCCGTGCCTCCGCCGCCCCACCGACACCCCGGTGGCCGCGGCTCGGAGGGCGGCGGCGGTGCCATGTTCCTCCCGCCGCCCCGACAAATCGGTAAGAGACGGACCCGACAACCTCCTCCTGGCCCCCGTCGCCACTCGAGATCCAGGACTGTGGCCTCGCTCCCCACAGCATCTACCTCTGCGCCCACACGGAGATGCGGCGTCAGGGGGAAAAAATTCAAAACCGGGAGCGGCCGTCCCCACCCTCTGAGGGGGAGCGGCGGGGATCAGAGCGCCCCGAGGGCGGCTGTCACCGCGACGCGCAGCCGGGACGCCGCCCGGAGCAGAGAACGCACACCCCCCGGCAAGCGCGGGACACTGACCGCGCGCGCTGGCACCGTGTCCTCGCCGAGCCCGCCCCTCCCCGGCCGGCTCCCCGAGCTTCTCGGCGCTGCCCGCCCGCCAGGATGGGTGGAGAGAGAGTGGGAGTGGAGGAGGAGGTGAGAAAGGAAATGGTGGGGCGGGGGGAGGAAAGGGAAGGCAGAGAAAGAATCCTCCTCCCTCGTTTTCAGTAACTAGCCACGGAAGGCAGAGGAAAAAGAAATGGGCCTGCCAATTGAACACTTTCCAGCCTAACCCCCACCTCCCACCCGCGCACACAACAGCCTCGTCACTGAGCTGCGACAACACGACCTCCAGTTTGACTTCTATAGAGACTATTGGCGATGCGCGTTTCTATCAGTTCCAGCTGATTTATTAAAATTGTCAGGATACAGACTTCCAGCACAAAAAAAAAACAAAAAAAAAAACAGGCAATGATGTCGACAGTGCATTGAGTCTGCTTTGCCACCATTTGCTACAAAATATGCAGATGGTCTGTACTTTATTTAGATTATATTGCACAAAATGAGAAACTTTTTAAACTATGTGCCTTTTTTTTTTCTTTTTTAGCTAAAAATCGAGAATCCAGTTTCAAACCTTCCATCTGGGGCCCCATCCACATATCACAGCGTATGAGATACATAAAGTCCTAGTATAGTACAGTACATATACAATCTTTAAACTAAGATAACAGCTCTGAGGTCTATATCACCATTTTCAATAAATCTTTACCTACAAATATTGAACAAATCTCTACTATAGCTGTACAAAAAAAAGTTTGTTTTTTTTTTAAACCACAAGGCCTTTAGATGCAAGGATTACTTAAAAATTTTAATCCTTTTTAAACCAGGACATCACGTACCAACATACTTGCATGCTTAAAAAAAACAAAAAACCCAAAAAACAAAACAAAACAAAAAAAACAGAGGAAAAAAATCAAAAGGGAAGAAGTGCCTGAAAGTCTTACTGAAAAAACACAGCAAGAATGTTCCCTTTTCACTGTACAAAAATACGCCTGAAAATATATTAATTTTTAAAAAAGACTGAGGTCTGTTATGTATCAAAAATGTTTCAATACCTTTTGTACTGAGGTCTAGGCTGTCTGGTATTCAATCAAGGAGGTATAAGGGAACAAGTTACAAAAAAAAAGTTGGCAAGTAGAAATCACATTTGTAAAACCATAAACAATTTGATCTGAAAAGTAAACTCTGATCTTAAGTCAGTTCACAGTTTTTTTTTTTTTTTTTGTGAGCGTTTGTACAGTCTGCATTTTTTCAAGCTCCCTGCAGTTTTGTTAAGAATCGGATGCATAGAAGACATCAGTTTTCTCCCTCCAAAAAAATAAAATAAAATAAAAAAGTTGCAATGGTCCCTTTTTTGTTTTTGTGTTTGTTTTTTTTTTTTGTTTGTTTTTTTTAAAAATCACCAGTTCTTTAAGATCTCTTAAGAAAAAAAAAATCTCCAACCAACTCCCTAGCGTAACGGTTGTGCTGCCAAAAGGTCCTCTCCAGACGTCTTCCAGACTTCAAAGACCGACAAGCTTCAAACAGCGCCTTCCGGAGCGGGTCCTCCCTCCCCTCCCCCGCCCTGTCCCCTCCGCCTTTGTTGCAATCACGAATTTCAGGAAAAAGAAGTAATAATTACAAAAACACATTTTTGGGGGAAAAATCACAACTCCAGACTAGGTATGCAACTACCTTGAGACACGATAAAGGAAGGGAGGGGAGCAAAAAAAGGACAGGAAAAATGTTTTAAAACTACTCATTTCACTTTAACTCCACCAACGTTTTCATCATCTTTTCCAATTTCTTTGTGTCACGACATCATATCAAGATCAGCATCTTCTTGTCTCCCCTCCACCCCACCACCACCACCACCACCACCATCGACACCACCACCACCACCACCATCATCATCATCATCATGACCACCACGACTTCCTCCCGAGGAACCCTGCTCTGCACCCCGCGGAGAGAAAGAGCGAGAAGCGGGGCGCCCCTCTCAATACGTGAACACCAGGTCGGAGAAGTTCGCCTCCAGCCAGTCCCCCGCGATCATCTCGCTCAGCTCGGGCGTGCAGTAGTCGGGGAACTCGAAATGGGAGCCCAGGCTGCCCTCGCTGAACGAATCCAAATCCTTATCCACCAGAGACAGGGACAGGTTCCCGGCCGCCGCGCCGCCCCCCAGCTGCTGCTCGCTGGCGCTGTGCGCGCTCTGGGAGAAATTCAGGCTCAGGTCGAACATGAGGTCGTCGGCGTCCTCGGCGCCGCTGCTCCCGCTGCTGCTGGACGAGGTGGAGACGGAGCGCGAGGACGCGGGCGAGAGCGCGGGCTGCGCGGGCGGCGGCGGCTGCTGCTTGGTGATGTTCTTGAAGCTGTAGTAGAGGCGGCTGCCGCCGCCGGCGCCCGCGGTCGCGCCGGCCCGCACCTCGTCGTACAGGCTCGCGCCCTCGGGGGACTCGGCCGCACTGCTCAGCGTCGGGCTGGCGGGCACTTTGGCGACGTTGTAGCGTCTCAGCAGCGGCGGCGGCTGCTGGCCCGGCGGCTGCAGGAGCTGCTGGTGCGGCGGCTCGTCGTCGTCCTCGTCCGCCTCCTGCTTGATCCGCAGCTGCAGCTCGTCGTCGTCCTCGTCGTCCTCGTCGTCCTCGTCCAGGAACACACACTTGGCCGTCTTGCCCGCGCCGCCCGCGCGCAGGCTGCCGAGCGCGCAGTCGTCGCCCGCGCCGCCCAGGTCCCCGGGCTGGGCCGCCCTGCCCGCGCCGGCCTTGGCGCCGCCGGGCGCGGGGGCCGCGGGGGCCGCGGGGGCCGCGGGGGCCTTGGGCTTGCCGCATTTCTTGCCCGAGCCCTTGGAGGTCTTGGCGCCGCCCGCGCCGCCGCCCGCGCCGCCGCCGCCCGCCGCGCTCTTCTCGGGGCTCTGGCCGGCGCTGGGCTTCGCCGAGGGGTCCATTTTGGGCTTTTTCCGGGGCCGGTACTTGTAGTCGGGGTAGTCGGCCATGTGCTTGAGCCGCAGCCGCTCCGCCTCCCGGATGAACGGGATCTTCTCGCTGTCCTTCAGCATTTTCCACCGCTTGCCCAGCCTCTTGGAGATCTCGGCGTTATGCATGTCCGGAGACTGCTCCATGATCTTCCTGCGCTCGATCTTGGACCACACCATGAAAGCGTTCATCGGCCGCTTGATGTGGCCCGACGCCGTCTTGCACCAGTCCGGGTCGCTCTCGTCCAGGGCCACCGGGCTGCAAGCCATGAATTCGCCCTCCTCCGTGTCCAGCGCCTCCCGGGGCAGGTTGCTCTCCGCTTCCAAGCCCTCCGCCTGCTGCACCATGATCCGCCGCGGGGCTGGGCGCTCCAACCCGGGCCGCTCGGTCTCGTGCGGAGGTCCCCCTCCCCCTCTCGCCCCTCCACCTTCCCGGGCAAGTTGCAGAGTCCTCGGTACCCCGCGCCCGCGGCTCCCCCCCTCCCCCCCGCCCCCCCGTCCAGGCTGCGCACAGCGGCTGCGGCGGCTGCGGCGGCGACGGCCGCCGGCGCGCGGGGAGCTGCGACGCGAGAGGCGGCGGCGGTCGAGGCAGCCCGGGACCCCTCTCCCTCCGGCTCGAGGCTCCCGCCGCAAGCGCCGGACCCCGAGCTCTCCCCGGCGCGCGCGCTCCTCCTGCAAAAAGTTGAGGGCTCTCTCCCAACTAGTTATCAGGGTGTCATATGGGTGACATCACTCCGCGGGCCAGCCAATGGCTGGGGGCCGGCTCCGCCCATCGCCCTTTATTAACTCCTCGGCCACACCCCCTCCCCCGCCCTCCGGCTGCTTTGCAAAGATGGGGGCTGGGGGGAGGCGCGTCTGGAAATATGTTATTTTTCAAAAATCCGCGTGTGTGCACAGATGCGCCTCTCCCCGGGATGCGCGGGAGCCACGCACGCACCGCGGCGAGCCGGGCTAGTCCGGCCAGGTCCGGCGCCCCTTTATGCCGGGTCCCCGGGAGGCCCGTCCGAGCGAGCCGCCCCGGCGCGCCCGCTCTCCCGGTGCACACACTCGGGCGCGCGCGCCGCCGGAGCGGGCGGGTGCCGCCCGGCGCGCCCCCGGGTGGGCGCAGCTGCTTCCCGGGGCCGCGCGCGCCCGAGCCCGCCAGGGGAGCCCGCCGCGCCCCGGCCGACGGAAGGTGGCGCTTTAACACAACACCTCCCGGGCACGTGGGCTCTCTCCTCCTTTTCCCTTTCTCCCCTTTTCTAAGGCAAAGAAATCCATATAAAGCCCGAATGGCTTCCCGCCCCCTCCCCCGTCTGCATGTTCTGTTTTGTCCTTTTTCTCCGTCTGTTCTCCCCCTTCGGAGGCGATCTGAGCCGCGGCGGGCGGGTTTGGCTGCGCCCTGCCCGCGTGCGTCCGGCCCCAGGCCGAGGCCGGAGTAACGGTCTGTGGGGTTGCGCTGGGGCCGGTCCTTGCGTTCAATCTGGCCCTGCGGAGGCTGGTTCCAAACCGGTCCTGGGACCCGCTAGCCTCGCCACAGCCCCGCCCATGCGTCTCTGGCCCGCCGCGTCTCCTGCTCGCCCCCTCCCCCGGGCTGCCCCCCGCCCCAACTCCTTCCCATTCCCCCTCTTCCTCTTTGTCCCCTCCCCCTCTGGGTCCCCAGCGCCCTCCTAGGCGGCATCATCCAGAAAATCTCGCAAGGAGCAAGCATGCCTTCTGGGGCATTCGCTATTGTAGTTAACGACCTGGACCAAAGAGAGAACAAGGTGCATCCCAACTTTGGAGTGGAAAGACGTCCTGCATCTGTGGAAAGGTGGGGCGGACTGCTCTTAGGACAGCGACAGAGCGATCAGGCTGGCTTACTGAAGCAGCCCCATGCCCGGTCGATCCTGCTGTGCCACTTGGAAACCCGTTTTTCTTTGTGTTTCTTTATTTAGTCGCTGTTACCCATCTGTGGATATTATGGAGGCGGGGGGGGGGGGGATGAAAATAAAACCGCCGCTTCCTATTCATTGTCTGTCGTCATCACTGGCTTCACACCCTCCAGCGATCTGGCAACTTTGAGTAATTCCCAAGATACTGCCCAGAGTGTTTCACAAGAGAAGTCGGCCGCTTAGGACTAGTAAAATTACCCAAACCGGCTTCCTTCCAGGTTCCCTTCCTGCAAATAATACTGCATTATCCAAGCATTGCAGCTTTCTGATGTCTTTAATACATAAAATGGTACCACGTTTTCACATTTTTCACAGACCATCCTATGTGTAATATATATACCACCATCGCCGTACCCTCCCCCACCTTTTGCATCCTAAAGAAAAATACTGCATCCGTACTTGTGACATTCAGGCCGGTCGTGCTGGCGATTTATTTTTTGGAACCATAGGAGCGAGAGGAATTTACACCCATGCATACCGGGTGACCTGAAGTCTGGAGAGGTATAAAACCCAAAGGCGGTGTGTGAAAATTCATATTCACTCCCACAAGGCAAGCACTGCGTCCCCTTCCTGGCTCATGTCACACATTTCCCAGCCGTTCCAGCTACAAGAGGCACACCACAAGAGGGTGGGTGGATGGAATGGTGGATCCACACTGCTCTTCCCCCAGCACAGGACACATCCATACTCTAGCCAGAAGGCTTGAAATAATTTAGCTCAGTTGCATTATTTTCATGCAAACCATGAGGGCATCTAGTATTTTAGACTTTGAAAGAGAATGCATTTGAAAATCTTCAGCAAATTCAATATTTATTTGCCTTTTCACTCCATAGCAAAAATCATGTTTAACTTTAGAATGAGAATTAGGGGAGTACAATAAAGCTGGAAAATAATGGGTTTATTCTCTGAGGGCCATGATCTTCTGAGAGGAAATAGAAGCTAATATTTACCCTTCCAGATAAGAAACATAATTTCTGTTCTGAGAAAGATGGGTCATCTTTGGAGAAGAGAAAGCCAGAGTACCACGGTTGTTTATTAGTGTGAGCGGGCGGGCTGGGATGATGAGAGGTCAGTCCTTTGACTCAGTGGGTCTTTCAATCAACACACTGCACAGGTTGGAGGAGGTAAGGCAGGCATGGGGGCTTGCACAGGAATGTCCTGGAGCAGGTTCCTTCCTCTCTATTCCATACACAAGGTAAGAATTTTCAGACAGTATTACCTAGATTGCTATTTTGTAACATGATCTACCCCACCTATTCAATGTGCCTGAGTTTAGTGAGGATTTGGAGGGGGGAAAGGAAAAGACAACTAAATAATTCATCTGTATACTTTTCTTTCTTCCTTCCTTCCTTTCTTTTTCTTTCTTTCTCTCTCTCATTCTCTCTCTCTCTCTTTCTTTCTTTCTTTCTTCCTTCCTTCCTTCCTTCCTTCCTTCCTTCCTTCCTTCCTTTCTTTCTTTCTTTCTTTCTTTCTTTCTTTCTTTCTTCTTCTTTCTTCGCTTTCTAAGGAAAAGTTTTAAAAGAAGGAAATAAGAACGTGTTTGACACCTTCATGCTTCTTACGGGTATAAAAAATAGACGTTTGCAACATCAGCAGTAACCAACTATTTAAAGGAGTTTTAGGCTAACAAATGGAAAATGTGGCCCTCTGTAAGGATACCTACATCTCCTGAAAGTCTAATTTAGTTAAATGGAAATTTACCTGCTATTTTTAAAACCACAGAATGTATATCAGGATTAGGCCTAGGGGTCATCCTTTTTATAGCCAATATACATTTCATATATGTGTGAATATTTATATATTTATAAGCAAGATACGTGATTTTCCTGCTAATCGTACACATTGTTGGAGATATAATTCAAGCTCAGAGTCTTAAGATTTACATTTGATTAGAGCTACACATGACTAATTTTATGGTTATTATTGTCTTTTACAAATGCATCTTTACAAAGAAGACCCTTCATTTTTAAGAACTATTATGTAAGGGGGTAAGATATTCTACGAAAATCTCTCAAAATTATGAGAACACAATCAGAATACATATGAAACGTTCCTTTCCCCTCTGAACAAGAAACATTTCTCTAGGCAAATAATACACTAAAAATATCACTGGGTAAATATTTGACTCATTAAATTGAACATATCAGTTTTAAAAGTGCTCTGACTACATGCGTTTCTCCCTTGCTGAAATGATACTGTGCAGGACCATTCTTTCCATGTCTTCTCTCTTGATTTTCTCTCCTGAAATGAGCTCCCCCACTCCCAGTGCAGCTACCTGTCTGTATCTCTGCCTCAGACCTGGATCCCAAGTTTGATCTGTAGATCTTCTGTCTTCCGGGGGGTCCCCCTTGTAGGTATCCTCACACGTTAATGGATATAAATTGAACTCACCTGACTCTCCAGACCCTGTTTTGCCCTATTGTTCCCATGGTGCTTTAGGGCCTTGGCATTTTATTCTATCCACCTAGAACTTTCTTTTCACCTGGTCTTTGCATCTTGATCTCCTGCATTGCATTTAGACCCAGGTACAATGCTGGGAGGGCTTCTAAGCACCTGATGCCCCTCCCCTCGACACATAGGCTGCCAATGACTGTCACTACCTGTTTGGTTCATCAGGACGCACTTTAAAGTTGCTAAAATAATCTCGCTGATATTCTCCCTCATTTAATCTCTGAATCACCCAGCCTGAGAGTATGCTTCATTAAGGCACGACAGAAGGGCACAGGGCAAGGACCTGGAACTTTTAAAACATAATTTTACATCATGATGAGCGCACAAGTTATACACATACAAAGCAGAAACCAAAGTGACACAAATGAATATCTCTCCTTATTAAGTATAATTCAGGCTACTTTCTATTCCATTTCTTTAAACAATGCTGCTTAAAAACCACTGAATTTACCTATTAATGAGACATTATTAAGTTTGAATAGCAGTGGCTTGGGTGTTCTAAGACTCTAGTATGTTCTGCTTTGGATTGAAAATTCCAGTTGCAGTGTCCATCTGTCCATCTGTCCGTTCTTTCCCTCCCTCCCTCCCTCCCTCCCTCCCTCCCTCCCTCCTTCCCTCCTTCCCTCCCTCCCTTCCTTCCTCCCTTCCATGGACACACCCTACTAGAGGGGTAAATTAGCTAAAATTTGTGAACCTGCATTGACACATCAAAATTACCCACAGCCCGTAGTTTACACCAGGACTCACTCTCCCGGTATTGTACACTCTATAGGTTTTGACAAATGGATAATGGTATGTATCTACCATTATCATATCATACAGAGTATTTGCACTCCTCCAAATATCATTTGTTCTCCCCCTAAAAATCATCCCCCCCGCCTACCCCCACCTCTGGCAACCACTGATCTTTTTACTGTCTCCATAGTTTTTTTGTGTGTGTGTCTTTTCCAGAATGTCTTCTAGTTTCAATCATGCAGTGTGTAGCCTTTTCAAATTGTCTTCTTTCACTTAGAAATATGTATTTAAGGTTCCTCCATGTCTTTTCATGGCTTGACAGCTCTTTTGTGTGTGTGTATGCTGAGTACTTTCCATTGTCTGGATGGACCACAGTTTATTTATCCGCTCAACTACTAAAGGGCATCTTGGTCGCTTCCAAGTTTTGACAATTATGAGTAAAGCCGCCATAAATATCCATATGGAGTTGTTGTGAATCAGTTTTCGATTCATTGGGTAAATACCAAGAAGCACAATTGCTGGATCCCATGGTAAGAGTATATTTAATTTTGTAAGCAACCAGCAAACTCTCTTCCCAAGTGGCGGCAGCCTTTTCAGTACCAGCAGCGACGCACGAGAGCTCCCGTGGCTCCACATCCTCGCCAGACCTGTGCCTCCAGCCTCAAGTGCTCAGAACACACCTGTGCGTCGTGAGTGGCCCACGAATGTTATCGTCGTTGTTATTTTAACCTTTCTGTGTCCAATGCCTATAGTAGGTCCTGGCACACAGTAGCTGTTCCGTAAATGTCCGGTGAGTGAATTTTCCTGTTTGTTCACACGCCCCGGAATTCCGTTGCGGCTGCTGGTTTCTACCATCCCTGTGGGCAGTGAGGTTCTTCTCAAGACTATCAGAATTTTAGCCACAGACACTCCCAGTTCCCACACCACAACCAGACCCTTCGCTCCAACAGGCAGCCTGGCCCTTATGACTCCCCAAGTTCATGTTCAATGGAGCCCTTCACCCTTGAACAAAATCCACTCCCCTTTGCAATGTAAGCAAAGCATGCGTCTCTTCTTTCTGCCTCTCTAGCTTTATCTCTTTCACAACTAACAAAAGCACAAAGGAGCATTAGGACAGAGCAGCATCGAGCAGAGTGGCTTTCAAACTTATCTTGACCGTGACCTGCCATATGAAATACATTTTTACATCATGACCTTGGGCGCACACACCACACACAAATGAAACCAAGCTAGTTACAGGAGGGATATTTGTGGTTCCAGATAAAGCTGTTTCACATGTTCACACTGGTCTTATTAGCTAGGCATTTGTTAGAACTCGGTTGCTTTTGCAATTTAAACAAAACTTATTTTCATTAAACTTACATTAATCAACTTCAACTTTTTTTTTTTTTTTTTTTTTTGGTGGGACGCTGTTCTAGAAAAAGCATTTGTTTGTTGACTGGACACCCAGGGATTTAATAATAATAATAATAATAATAATAATAATAAAGGTAAATAACTGTTTCCTAAGAACCCAGGTTTGCCATCCTCCTAAGCTACCCTCGGAGTTTATGCAGAGAGCCACCTGCTTGTGGAGTCCTGTAGCCTCACACCCTGCGCCCCAGCGGACGGGCAACCAGCGAGATGGGCTGGTGGGATGGCTCCTATGTGTTGATGCTAAAACACTTTGCCATCTGAACAAACGAGAGACATACACACTCCAAAAACGCTGCGTGCACTTCCTCGGGTGGCAATGTGTAGAGAGGGAGGGAGAAGACACTTGTCCTCCCTCCTCAGGGTTGAAGAGACCACTCCCCTGGAGGCTCTGCTCCTTTTTCTACCAGTGCCTTAGTCTCACCCACTCAAGAAGAGGACGTGTGATCGTGAGCATATGTGTATGCGTGTTTATAAGAGTACAAAATGAGGGGCGCCTGTGTGGTTCAGTCGTTAAGCGACTGCCTTCGGCTCAGGTCATGATCACAGGGTCCTGGGATCGAGCCCCGCATCGGGCTCCCTGCTCGGCGGGAAACCTGCTTCTCCCTCTCGCACTCCCCCTGCTTGTGTTCCCTCTCTCGCTGTGTCTCTCTCTGTCAAATAAATAAATAAAATCTTTAAAAAAAAAAGTACAAAATGAAAAGGAACAGATAGTCAATTTTAGAAGTACAATGTAAAAATTCACCAAATCTGATTTCTTTACACATGGCTACTGTTCTGATTGATAGATCTTATTGTCTTCCCTCTTTAAAAAAGATTTTTATTAATTTGGGACGCCTGGGTGGCTCAGTCTGTTGAGTGTCTGCCTTCGGCTCAGATCATGATCCCAGGCAGGGAGATTGCTCCTCCCTCTGCTGCTTGTGCTCGCTCTCTCTAGCAAATGAATAAATAAAATCTCATTTTTATTTATTTATTTGAGAGAGAGCAAGAGAGAGAGAGGGGAGAGGGTGAGCATGAGCGGGGGGAGGGGGTTGCAGGGAGGAACAGAGGGACAAGCAGACTCCCTGCTGAGCGTGGAGCCTGATGTAGGGCTCAGTTCCAGGACCCTGAGCTGAAACGCTGTAGGTCACTTAATGGACTGAGCCGCCCAGGTGCCCCTATCTTAATCTCTTCTTAGAGAAAACATGCCCATCCAGAGCTACGACTGTGTCATTAGTTTTGGTGATGTCCCCCAAGGTGAGGCACCTAGGGGCTAGTGACCATCTTGCCAGTGAGTGTCTTGTAGATTTCGGGGATGTGGTTGGTACAGCTGCAGGAGGAAGGTGCCTGTGGATGGGCCTGGCCGACAAGGTGATGAGCAGTGATGTCAGATGCAGCACCCTTTCCCCTCTGTGTGGGATGAGGCAAAGTCCTAGCAATGACTCCTTCTGACTCAGCAATGAGCTGCAGCCAGTGCTGTATCTCTACCTTCCCCGAGGGAGCCCGGCACTCAACCAAGTCTTTCCTCCATTGACTTCTGATCTTAGGTAGCTGCTGCTTTTCTCTTCTCTAGCCCCTGTCGAACCCACCTCCCCTTCATTCTCCCTCACCCCCTCTCTCCCCCTTCCTCTCCCTTCCTTTCTCTTTCCCTTGCTCTCTCTCCCTCCCTCTCCCCTCTCTCTTCCCCTCTCTCCCTGTCCTCCCTCCCCCTGCCTCTCCCCCTTTTCTCTTCCCCCTCTCCCCTATCTCTCTTTTTTAAAGATTTTTATTTATTTATTTGACAGAGAGAGACACAGCGAGAGAGGGAACACAAACAGGGGGAGTGGGAGAGAGAGAAACAGGCTTCCCACGGAGCAGGGAGCCCGATGTGGGGCTCGATCCCAGGACTCTGGGATCAGGACCTGAGCCAAAGACTCTAGCTATAAAATCCATTCTGCTCAGGAGTGAGCACGCTTCCAGCCTTCTTCCTCCATGGCCCTCTGATTCCTAGAAGCTTCTGGAACTCCTGCTCGAGGAGATTCTGGGAGAACCCGCTCTGCTCATTCTGCTGGGCTGCCCCAGACAGCCCTGGTCCTCACTTCTCTAGGTAGGAGTCATGTGTCCGTTGCCCAGTGCCTCAGCCTCTGCTGAGCTCCCACCCAGGCTGGGACCCCAAAGCTCAGGGTTGGAAGCTTTTGTTCTGAGACAAGGTGAAGTCTGGTGAAGAGAAGATGAAGGTGCTGCCTAATGGACCCAAGGGCAGAGCATCAAGCTGCAGAGGATTGTTGTCCAGCCTTAAAATTGAATGGAATTGTCCCTGATAGGTTTCCAACCATGACCCCCTTTCCGCTTTGGAGTGGGAAAAGGTCTGTCCTTGCCTCTTCCACCATTGTACTTTGGAAGCAAATAATTTGTCTGGTTTCAGAGGTTTGCAGCTGGACAGGAATTTGCCTCGAGTGTCCCCCATACCTGATCTAGATGATATTTAGATAGAATTTGAGATTGGCAGATGATGCTGGGGCAGGCTAAGACCTTGGGGATTTGGGGACAGGATGCATGTGTTTTGCATATGAAAAGACATGGATTTTTTAGAAGCCAGAGAACTGAGTGTTGAGGGTTGAATTGTGTTTGTCCAAGATTCACACAGCAGAGTCCTAAGCCCTAGTACTTCCAGATGAGACTGTATTTGGAGATGGGGCCTTTGAGAAGGTGGTTGGTTGTTTGGGTGGGCTCTAATCCAAGATGACTGATGTGATGCTCTTATAAGAAAGAGAAATTTGGAACAGAGACAGACACACACAGAGAGAAGATAGAGTGAGGAGGCATGGGATGCAGATGAAAATGGACAATCCAGGTAGGAATGGACTGTCCTTCCCAGTCCTCAGAAGGACCCAATCTTGCAGCACTGGTTTCTGGCCTCCAGACTGAAATCACTGTTTAAGTCAGCCAGTTGTGTGGTCCTTTGACACGTGAGCCCCAGAAAACTAAGACAGAGAGGGACCAAGAACCATAAAGCATCTTCTCTAACATAGCCTCTCTAAAGAATTTCCCCCATCAGTTGATTTCCGGTCTTCTACAGGCACTTGGTCAGTAGCAGTGCATAAGGAAAGGTCTAGTTGCCCACCGTGTAGCCAGACTTTCACTGCCCTGTCTGCTTGTCCTAGCTCGGCCATGTGCAACCGCCATGTTATCCCTTTTCAGCTTTAGGGTCTCAGCAAAACGATGAGAATGGGAAAAGAACTATTTGGCTTTTTATTCAGGCTGAAGGGTATCCCTTAATGAACGTAAGCAAGTTTGGAAATATAAACCATGTTGTCAAGGTGATGATCTCTCACCCTGTTCCCTGGACGCTCCGGGGAGGGGCAGCACTTGGGGTGTGCATGGACACAACAGTTTTTAATCCTGTTTCTTGACCACACTGCCCCTGGCAGGTGGACTGTTTCTGCACCACCGCACTCCCTGTGGCACTTGGTGCTTGCCACGAGGACAGCCCTCCCGGCATGTACACCCCAGTCTTCCCCAGCGACATGGGTCCTGGACAGCAGGATGAATCCGCAGACACTTGCAGGAGTGCTTACAAATGCACTGCTCTAGCAGACACCTGCGGGACCGAGTCTATCAGAAAGGAAGTTCCTCTGGGTTATTTGTAAAGGCTGATTTCAGTGCTAACCCTGTACGATGAGGTCCCTCGAGCCAGTTTCCCCGGTGAATTTTGGAGACTGGAACAGAGGACGAGGACAGGAAAATCCGTGTGAATTTTAGCTTGCAAATGTCCTCACCGTCACGGTGCATGGTATAGGTAGAATGAAAAAAGTCGTAGAGTGTCTGAAAGAGAAGATTCTCCTTCTTGACCGTGCATTCTCTTAAAGGCAGAGGGTGTTTGGTTCCCACTGCCCTTACCCTCCAGCTGACAAGCTGCCTGGCACCTAGTAAGCATTCAGAGGATGAGCAAATGGATAAATGAGGAAGAAGACCCAGAGGTCAACATTACTTGGAGAGGGTGGCCAGAGAAGGAAAGAGAAAATTCAAGAGCAAGAAAGGGGACACACTTCCCGTTGGCCAACTCATTGTTCCTTTTCTGCCTCTTATGATGACCTTGCTCACAGCCCAGACCACTATCATAGTATTTCAACAGCACTCTTCACCTTGAACTTGTCTGTTACTTTCTCATGCAACACAGTTTGACGCTTTCGATGTCTTACCAATATTTTAGTGCATTCACTCTTATAGGTTTTTCTTTGTTGTTGTTGTTGTTGTTTTGGTTGTCTTTTTCTTTCTTTTTTTTTTTTTTTTTTTCTTTTTCTTTCTCTTGCATAAGTTTACAGGGATTCTCCTAGAGGAGAAGCCAGCGTAGGACAGGATGTATTGTATTCAGATGCATTCTTGCATTTTCCTGAAACAGAACTCTAGTATTTTGATTCTCTTTTCCTTTCTCCTTCCCCTATGGAACAAGATTCCAGAAGGCCTTGAAATCTGTAAAGATCTACACAACCTTATCTACTGCCACATGTCATTATAGAATTTGAGGGTTTTTAGACCTCAAAAGTGGGCAGCTTGAGGACCTTCCAAAGGAAGCATCCATCACCCTATGCAATAGGCAGGCATCTCCAAGGTGAGTCTATAAAGAAGTGGGTGAATAGGGAAGTGCAGGCGGCCACCACCCTCCCCACAGTGTGCTCCCTGGATCCAGGGCACAAATCCATGCTTGATCCTACTCTGGGTAGAATTCCTAAGTTAGAGAGGCCATAGTGATAATTCCACAGGTTTAAAATAGCTTCATGTCCTCCCACAGCGACGTGCATGTGTCTTGTCCTTCAGCTCCCTCACTCTTTTTCTGGGAGCAATGACAAGTTGTCCACACATATTTAGCACTTTTCCCAGGCCCTAACTCTGTTATCCCTCACACTGGATGGTGTGCCTCTATTTACCCTCTTGTAAGAAGAGAGCAATGAGAGATCTAATAGTATTGTGTGAATAAGTGACAGCATGAGTGAAATGTTGGTGTGTGTATTTTTGGTTCTAACAGTAAAGAATAGGATCTGAGACATAAAAGGAAAGATATTTATAGTATTTTCTGGTCGTGCATTTACTAGCTCTGCTACCTCAGCTGTAGTTTGTGTATTGTGTTAATGTTAATTACAGCAATGCTGTAGCACTCTATTATGCCCTGTAGAGAAATGGTTAGCTGTCTATAGTACATATTCAAGTATATGGTAGATATAAAAACTCCTACTCCACTGACATAAATCATATCTAAACTTGATCATATTTTCCAGAAGCGAAATATGAGAATCATGCTACTGCCCCTCCCCCCAAGTGATCCGCCTTAAATCCAAAGACAATGTGTGGTATCCAGATTGATTATTTAACAAAAATCAGAGACCACATTCTCTTTTCAACGATACTCTTTAGTAACTAGTCAGAACTATTGATTCAAGATTTCGGTGCTAAATATTCTGCAGTGTACTTAGAGGGGGGTAGACACTGCTTTTCTGGGTGCGATAGAAACAGCATTATAAGCACATTTCCATGCACATTACACTCTGGTGTATACTGAGTGTGGGCTGAGAGTACTCAGCACACACAATTTTGAATCAGAAGTTCTGACTTTATGGCTTGGGATCCCCATTTACTAAATTTATAAACTCAGACCAGCCTCATACCCTTAGCCTGTATGAGCCATGGTTCTGTCCTTGGGAAAATGGCTCAGGACGTCCTACCCATCCCTGGAGTTATTGGGAGCTTGAGAAGTACTTTATGAAGCCCCTGTATGACTATAAATCACTTGTACAAAAATGGGCCGAGACACTGCTGGAGGGAATTGAGGTAGAATACAGGAAAGGAATTTTAGGCATCTCGTTCAGAGATGTGATTATCTTGCCTCCATAGTGTAGGAAGTCTTTGTCTGAATATTTTTTGGATCGGAGATGGAAAGGAGAGAGAGCAAATTTAAATCCAGCTTACTAGTATTACTTCAAGTTTACCTGATAGGTTAGGGACCTAGCTGAAATTAGACAAGAAATTTCAAGAGCAGGCAATCCAGTAGAAATAATTACAAAGTTGCAGGGTCCTTGTTAAGCGGGGAGCAGCAGGGAACGATATTGGCAAGGCTAACTAGGCTGTTAGTTCCATGGTAATGAGTCCTACTTAAGCCATGCCAACTTTGCTTTTCCTATTACTCATGCTATTTATAAAATGTTGCGATTTCAGCTATATCAGGAGTTGACAGAACACAGGGGATCATCAGTAAGTAACATAGTACATTATGGAATACCTCACTGATGATTAATTCTGTTATTCAGGGTCTGTGATATCACTTACCTTCACCTGAAGTTGGTGTCTGAAAAGGAACAGTAAGATACCACACTACTCAGCGCCTCAATCTCAGAAAAATACGATTCTCTCTTCTTCACCCACATGCAACCTGAGAGAGCTCTATCACCAATGACATTTGTAGAAGGCTCCATCAGGATATATGATTTAATATTTTGTTTCTGTCCATAAAACTGAGAATGACAACACCAAACTAAAGCTCACAACTTTAGATCAGATACCCAGTCTGGTATCGGATTAACTGCTGTATATTTTACAGCCGGGGAGTTCATGGCTGGGCTTCCATGATGGAATCACACTTTGTGCTTAAAAGATGCAGTCCCTACCAATTTGCATAATTCCACTGGGAGCCAATCTCGTTTGGGATGACTTGATCCTTGCTGATGGCACTCTGATTAAAGCTGGGGATATTTGTTCAAGAGTCCTGGTTATTTAGCTGCAGAAAACATAGTCCACATCAAACAAGTAAAGAGAACAATTTATCTGTTTAATGTATTACAAATAGCTCATGTCCCATCACTTCGTGTCTCCATATTTTCTGTTAGAGAGTATCAATATCCTACAAACATTCATGTACATGTTTGTATGTTTAAGAGGTATTTATTAAGTACAACTGTGTCCCAGCTACCACGATCAGATGAAGGGTATGTCTTCTCCCTCTGCTGGGTGTATATGTAATGAGAACCGATAATGTGCCATGTACTGGAGTGCTGGGGATTTAGAGGGGAAGTCAAGATGCTTGTCCTTGCAGAACTCCTGTCCTGTGGGGAGAAACAGACACATGCAGGATTTCAGTAACATGTGTCTAACAAAGAGATGGCTCATAGAAATAAATACTGTAAAGTCCTTCTTGAATAACTTTCTTCTAAGAATCATGTTAGAATATTTTCCACTGTGGTGAGGTAGAGAGATATATTCATTTTGAAAGGAAAATGTGCTTGGCATTCCTTTTCTTTTGGAAATACGGAGGTTGTTAAGGAGGGTGGGCAGCGCCGTCTGTTTGAAAGAACACAGGCCTTGGAGTCCAGCATACAAGGTACAATTCCAGGAGCGACTTGTCCTTAACGTCTCTCCTGATGGTCTGCGTCCGAGGATCACCAAGAAGTGACGCCCGTGTACCGGAAGCAAAGTACCCTTCTGACCTTTTCCTGGAGGGGGACCTGGGGAAGGGCATATATTTGCATTGAGATTGTTTCCTTGTCTGTGCATGGAAGTGAAGAAATCTTCCTTGTGCATCTCCAGGATGGTTTATAGACACACAGCAGTGTTGTAAAGTATATGATGACAAAGAAAATGTAAAGCATGTGTCCCTTAATTTTCAAAGGGCCCTTTTTATGCTGAAGTATATAATTAGGAAGCATATGTTTGTATATGGTTTATTTTTCAAAGATTTTATTTATTTAATTTAGAGAGAGAGAGAAAAGGCAGGGGAGGAGCAGAGGGAGAGGGAGACAATCTCCAGCAGACTCTGCACTGAGCGCTGAGCGCGGAGCCTGATGAGGGATGGAACCCAGGGCCCCGAGATCATGACCTGAGCCGAAACCAAGAGTCCGAGGCTTAACTGACTGCCCCACCCAGGCACCCCTTTTCCTGTGTTTTTAAATGGACTTCAGGAGATGAAGAACCATGCGGGAAGGCGTGGTGTGTGTGTGTGGTGCCCTCGCAGATAAGCTGCCAAGTACATTCTCACTCTCCAGAGTTTTTAACAGAAACGTCCTGGTGAGACCCAGCAGAGCTGTCCGGAGCCCCCCTGATGCAGGACGGAGTGGAGAAGGCTGGTGGGAGCGAGGACAAGGACAGGAGTGTTGTTGGGTCACCCCAGTCGCTGGGCATGTGCGTGTCCCGCACCGTCTGTTTGCGTTTCAACGTGGCGCTGCTTCTGTGTTGTTGTCCATCCGGCCTCTGCCCACTGTGGGGCCACACGCACCCCTGCTCATCTTGAAATCCACCACTCCTGCACCTCAGGGTTTTGACTGGCTCCTTAATCTAAATAAATTAAGCAAAATATCTTTTTCTGGCTTCTGAGAATTTTTCTTTTTTAAATATGAACATGGCTTTAAAGAATCATACTTGCCTGCACATGCCTGCTCATGCAGCATTAAATCTCAGGCGTGTTTTTCCTAAGAACCCAAGAACTTCAGGTTCTTCACCGAGGGGTGGATGACCTGTAGGCTCAAAGGAATGGGAGGAGGTAGCTGTCGAGCTTGAAACTCATGGGTCCTCTCCACAGGATACGTGAACAAATATTTAATGTTTGGACAACACTTGACCGTACATATATGTATGTTTCAGCGTCATAAACCAGTGGTGGGTGAGAAGGTGATGACTTGCACGTGATGAAGCACGCCGTGTCTGCCATGCGGGTCTGTAAGTCATCCACCACTGCGAGATCCTACTCAAGTATAGATCTTGAGGCTAATAATCCTGCATGTCATTCAGGATGACTCATTTTGCAGTGAAGGGCTTTAAAAATCACAGGAATTCCGGTGGCTTAATTGAACACAGGAAAAGAAGCATCCAAGTGGGATTCTCACCGAGATGAGGAAACTTCGTTTTTTTTAACAGCTCTTAACAGAACCCCTAAAATACAACCATGTCCTCTATCTTCTGTAAAGAAAAACAGATTTGCTTTCAGCTTAACTGTTAGCTGTATTTGTTTTAGATGAGGCCAGGGTGCCTTTGTGGAAGACCCACATCCCAGCAATCTCCGTGTGCAAACCTCTGCTCTTCACCTGGCCGCCCCCACTGTTCAGCACTCAGCTCCAGCCCCGCGGCCATCATCCCCTTCTGCTGGTGCATCCCGCTCTGCACCGGCCACAGCTGCCCTTCAAACAGCACTTCTGTCCCTTCCTCCCCGGCCACCTGCCTGCGCCACAGGGCTCCAGAGACCCCCCTTTATGAGCGTGACAGCTGCCTCCCTCCCAGGCCCCCCCGGGGGACACCCTCTCCCGTGGCCTCTGCCACCGTGGTGCCAGGTTCTTGCCCTGGAGCACCGGAGCGCCGAGCCTCCCCCGGCAGCCCTGGCGCGGGCAGGTGTTCAGCTGCAGGAGTTGCGGGAGTTGCGGGTGCAGGCGGCGAGGAGCCAGGTGCTTCGTCAGCCTCTGGCTGCAGAAGGAGCCAGCAGGGAGAGACGCTGAATGGCGTAGCTGGCCTGTGGCCAGGGTTCCCAGGGACCCTGACACAGCGTGCAGGGAGATCCCGGGCCCATGCCGGGTGCAGACCCCCCTCCTGGCCGCCGTGGGAGTTTATCAAGGGTGGATGCACTGTGGTCCCCGTTCCCGCTTCCCCCGACCCTGCCTCCCCACTCACAGTTTACAGCTTCTGCCTGGTCTCTGTCTCCTCACGCTATGCTCTTGCTGTCAAACGTGGTCCCTGACCAGCAATGGCATCCTTTCTGGCAGCTTCCTGGACAGGCATCTCAGGCCCCACCTCAGAGCTCTGGAGCTGGGAGCAGCTCCTCAGGTAACAGCTCCCGGGCATCCACGTCTGGAGAGTGCCCCCAAGCTGAGGGGGACCCCGTGGTTGTGACCTTGCCCAGAGACCTTTCAGAGACTCTGCTTGTCCCCTGAGGGACAAACTCTGGTCCGACCGACCCCGGGCCCCCGGAAGGAGGCCTTCAGGCCAGGTCTTCAGGGCCTCCTGAGGAAACCCTTCCCTGCAGGTGGACATGCCACCCAGTAACAGCACCAGAGTGAAAGAAAGGCTCTTTTCAAATTCTGATCAATGTAGAAAGGAGCCTAAGATAAGAGATTAAAATACAAATGGGGGAAAGTCTGGCCCGAGAAGAAATGAGGGTAGAAAACACCAGTGAGACAGTAGTTAAGCTGGTCCCTCCAACGCATTCCGTGAGCCCCCCATTCGTGGAAGGGCAAACATTCGGCTTTGAGTTAGCAAGTAGCCAAAGCCAAAAAGGGAACGCGGCCTGTCACGGGATTCCTGGTGTCCCCAGCCTAAAAACAAACTAGATGCTTTTCCAGAATACATTATTCTCAGGACTGAGACATGGGAGGAGTGTTGCTCTCCTGAGATCTCATCACGAGAGGACGCTTTTGTGGAGGGCAGCTTCCATGCTAGTCCTAGCAAAGCCAATTTCTTCTTCCACTGCCCTTCAGCACGACGGGTGGGCCCACGAGTTTAATGCATGAACAAGAGTTAAACAAAAAAATCCGAGAGGTCAGAATAGTGGGATCCGGGGGTTCACCCCCGGGAAGATGGAGCACAGACCGTCTGAGCAGCAGGGCTGGGCGTCCTCTCTGGAGGTCACTTCTCTCATGACTTGGACGCAATCCGAGGTTCCATGGAGCTCCCCAGAAGAGGCCAGGAGTGCAGAGATTGAGTATTGGTGATTAAGGGCAGATTTCATAAATCAGCGTGAACATGACTCAATTTTAAAATCATTCTCTTCTTGTTAAAATTAGGACGATTCTCCAGACTTTATAGAAAAAGAATAGCAAGACCAAAATACACAGTCTCTGCAAAAGCTGACTTTCATTTCTTTATGGTGTCAGTTGATATTTAGACCTCCCTAAACTGTACAATATTGGAATGGGAAGAAAGAAGAAAGAAAAATAGGCAAGACATTGAAAGAACTTAGCTGTCCTTCAACAGATGAATGGTGTGGCATATATATAAGATGGAATATTATTCAGCCACGAGAAAGAAGGAAACCTTGCTATTTGCAACAATTGAATGGACCTTGAGGGAATCATACCAAGTGAAATACGCCAGTCAGAGAAAGACAAATACTTCATGGTATCATTGACATGCGGAGTAAAAGTCAAACTCACAGAAACAGAAAGCAAAAACGTGATTGCCAGGGGCCGGGGGTGAGGGAGACAGGGAGAGCTTGGTAAGAGAGGGCACACTTTCAACTGTAAGATAAATAAAGTCTGAGAATCCCCTGTGTAACATGGTGACTCCAGTAAATAACACTGTATTGTATAATTTAAATTTGCTGAGAGCATAGAATGTAAATGTTCTCACACACACACACACACACAAGGATAAATAAGTGAAGTGGTAGATGTGTTAGCAAGACGGGAGACTCCTTTTATAATGCATACTTATATCAAATCATCATCATGTCTACTTTTCATATCTTACAATTTTGTATGTCAATTATATCCCAATAAAAGTGAAGTTAAAAGAAAAAAAAAAGAAAAGGAGAAGCTTGTGCCTACTACCTGCGAGGCTCTTTTGATTTACCTCCTTTAATCCTCATGGCCGACTGATAAAGTAAGGATTAGGAAGTTTATTTGAAACATAAAGAAGCTGAGGCTCGGGGAAGCTAAGTGTCCTTACTGCATCATACAATCAACAACTCTTAGAGCCTGCTGCTCATTCAGATTTGCCCAACTCCAGAGCCCATATCAAAATCCATTCTAACAAGAGCTAATATTGAGTATCTGGGATGTTCATGGTATTGTCTCATATACCAGAGAACCATAGTATCTTTTTAAAAGACTTGGTTTCTATCCTCAAGGATTCCATAGTCTGCAGAGAGAGTCAGAGATGCAAAAGCTAAGCAGGTTTTAGCAGCTGTCACATCGTAGGCCATGAGCAGTGTGTGTGTGGGAAGACCGAGAGGAGGGGTCAGGAAACAGTTGAAAAAACACGTATTTGATCATGGCCCTGAAGGGTGAGGAGGATTTCGCGGATGGAGAAAGTGGGAAGAGTATTATTTTAAACTTTTCGGGGTTCCTGGGCCTTGTTTATTTAGAAATAGGTAGGGAGCATCCGAGTTCAATGTTTACAAACCATATGAGCCATGTTGCCAGATTACAGGGGAAATCTTCGTTGGAGTCCTTTGTCTAGAACGAGGTCTTGGAGTGTCCTGTTTATTCTTGTATCAGCAATGCCCGGTGGGTGCCTGATCATCTTACATTTATGGAATGTAGTTTTGCAACTGCAACAATGAATGAAATGTTGATTCCAATAAACCTAAAAGTGAGACAGACCTGAACAGTCTTTCTGATTACATACATTGTAGATACTGAGTGACCTGCGTACTTTTCTGTGATACTAATTGTAGCATAGTGAACCTAAGTATACATTCTTTTTGTTCCTAATGATTGAGTGCAGCTTAGTGTCCTAAGGGTCCAGAATCCTGACTCCCAGGGGCACCTCCAGGATTTTAGTTGTCCTGTTGTGCTGAGAATAAGTTCAAATGAGCCTGGGTGGTTTTCTTTTTTAAGATCTGTGTGTTCTTTTCCTTTCCTTACCAAGTCCTAGCATGCACTCATTTTGTGGTCTTTCTTCTGTTCTGTGTCAATTAAAATGCAGCCATGTTTTCAGCTCATAAACCGAATATGCTGGGAACAAGGGTCTTCATGCATTGAGATGACAGGATGGTCAACTATGGAAAGGGTAGCACTCACTGTAATATGTGATGAGATCCAAATGTGCATTTTCCTCACTAAACCTCTATCCATAAATGTCAGTGGGTCAGAGTTTGGCTTAAATAAGACTGCGATGCTCTGCAGGCTAGGATGCTCATGCCTGTGATCATGCAGGAGGAGATTCACGCTGGACCTACAGCCACAGGTAGCCTGTTCCTGTGTAAATACATGGGCAGAGAAACAGCAAGGCTTCGCTGTGCAGATGTGCGGGGAGCTGGCTGTTGATAAAGACAAACACAAGCTGAATATTTGCCAGCAGAAACCCAGCTCCTGTTGGGTGCTTGGGCGGCTCCTACAAGCATTGCCTTAGGAGAGAAACAGCTATGTTCCCATATGGAAGTGGACCCCCAGTTGATTTAACCTTCAGAGCAAGAAAAGAATGGATCACTTCTTTTTCTTCCCCACCCCTCCTGCCCTTCTTCTGCTGCCTCTTCTCTGTCTTGTTTGGCTCTGTGTCTCTCTTTCCCTCCGTCCCTCTCTCTCTCTGGCCTCTCGGAATCTCCTTCCTTGTGGCTGGTTTTATGTCCTATTCATCAACAGCCTTTCTCCTGAATCACTGGGGTGTCTCCTGTGCCTGGATCGTGGTCCTCAGGATTTTCCCACTTCCCCACAAACCCGAGGAGCCCTGTGGCAAACCAGAATCTCTGATAGTGTGTCAGGAGCCTGGCGCCGTGTAATGATATTCAGGCCGTGGGGAAAAGGGCAGCTGCTGTGCAGGTGGTACCCCAGAGAGGCTCCCCAGTGCCCAGCAGGAAGCTGGGTGAGTTTAATTTGGTGAAGCAAATTTAATCACTTGCTTCTTTGTAAATGGGGACACAGGAAAAAGCAAAAAAAGATTTTCTTAGTAGACTTCTAACAAAACAGGCGCTTCTAATAGCACAAATGTCTTCATTCCTCTTTCCTGGGATTCACCAAATTGTAAGACTTTCCAGTAGCTGTCAAGTATGTGAGCACATGTCATGCCGAGGAGACTCAGAACCTCCAATAGGCACCTCTGATACGTCTCTGCATGGAGCTCTGAAAGCATGATACATGCTTATTTAAGGGGGAAAAAAAAGAATTTAGATGCTTTTGTCCAAGGCCAAAAAAGTCCTTGCAATTTTTTTCCCTTTACTAATTAGCTGCAGCCCCAATTCATTACAAAGGAATGCATTTATAGATTTTCAATTTATGTCCGCTTTTTGTTTCAGCAAAACATCTGTAAATGAAATCTACAACAGAAAACCTGCCAATCCAGAAAACCCTTTAATACTCATTATTGTGTGAGGGTAGAAGATTTGGAACTATCTTTCGTAATCACTAGCAAAATCTGTCTTGGGTTTTATAACCACACCAATGAATAAATCATGCTGATATGCAGCCACCCTTAGGACTGCTCTGTGTTTTCACGGTGCAGTTAGCTTTGTCAGGGTTTTGCGTTTTTATTTATTTATTTATTTATTTATTTATTTATTTATTGTAAATAAATAGTTTTCCTTTTATTTTTAAAGAATGTTTAAATCGTCAATTCAAAATCTCTACAAGTTAAAATGAGAGTTTCCAGAAAGAGGTCACAGCCATTTTGGTTGTTTCTATTGCAATGAATTGATTTTCCTCTTTTGGTGGGTACACTGGAGCTAAAAGTTACATACCTAGGTTTATTAGGTAAATTAGATTTAACTCCAATAATTCGTTTACCTTCTGGGTGAAAGGGTGACCATATGTGTCCAGGCCTCAGTGTGTTTATTCTAGTTAGTTCTAGAATCATAGAAACTAATAGAGATGAATGGGAGCTAAATCTAGCTCTATTCTACGTCACTGTCATCCTCATTGTTATCATTAAAATTAAATTTCGCAAACACATGCGGGCTGGTGGCTGGTAGGTGCAGGTGATTATGGTCCATGGGAAAACCCGGGGGATGTCACTGGCCAAGCAGGAGTGGCACGAGCAGGTGTGGGTGTTCAGGGCACATCCCCTCTGCAGGTGGGCCTGCTCACAGCTGCTTCTTGGGGGCCCTGGGACCCCACACACCTCTTAGGGCTTGCCTGGGTTCAGGGACTGGAGTGAGAGGGGCTCAGGAAGGAAGATTGGGGCTCCCCTCCTGGGTGAGTCACCGAGTCCAGCAGAAGTGTAGCGAGGAGTGGGGCACCTAGAGTCCAGCCTGAGGCAGAGCAAGTACCAGCCCTGTCTGCTGGACCAGGCAGCAGTAGGGGCCTGGCTCCCACCCCCCACACTGGGACAGTTTATTCTATGTGTCGGCTTAGTTGGACTGCAGTGACCAGATACGGAGTTATAAACCAGTATAGACGTTACTGCAAAGCTCTTTGCTAGATGAGACTAACATTTATAATCAGTCTGAGTAAAGCAGATCACCCACCATCTTGTAGGTGGGCCTCATCCAATCAGTCGAAGGCCTTAAGAGAAAAATAGAGGGAAGTTCTCTGAGGAAGAGGGGATTCTGCCTCCAGATGGTCTTCAGACTGAAGCTGAGGCATCAGCTCCTCCATGGGTCTGCAGGCTGCCCCACTGCCTGGCAGATTTCAGACTTGCCAGCCTTCATTGGTCCTAGCCAATTCCTTAAAATAAATCTGCCTCTTTGTCTCTCTGTGTCTCTGTCTCTCTCTCTCATATATATAATATGTCCTTCATACGCATCAAATGTGCCTACAAAGTGGTTTTCAGGATGACTTCCCCTTCAAAACCTGTACTTCTATTTAAAGATGCATCCTCTGTTTCTTTGCTTTTCGAGAGCTGCTTAAAGGGACAGATAGGACACATAACATCTTTTATAGAAGCATTCATGAGATTTTTATGATACCATTTTTAAAATTTGGGGATAGGAAAAAGGACTTAACACTATATTTTTTGAGGGGTGCCTGAGTGGCCCAGTTGGTTAAGCATCTGCCTTCAGCTCAGGTCATGATCCCAGGGTTCTGGGATCGAGCCCCACGTCAGGCTCCCTGCTCAGCAAGGGAGCCTGCTTCTCCCCCTCCTGCTGCTCATGCTCTCTCTCTCATTCACTCTCTTTCAAATAAATAACTCTTTCTCTTTAAAAACAAAAACAAAAAACTATATTTTTTGAATTCCTGAGAATTTACCAATCAGGTGTAATAGCTATAGATCTCAGCCCAGAACTCAGATGTTGCAAGAAATAAACAATTTTCTTGTTGTTTTTCTATAATTCAGTATAATTTTTGTTCGCAGTCTCCCATCAATGAGGCTGGCATTGGTCTCCGGTAGTCAGGGATGCGCTCTTTCTCTGCGGTGAGCTGCAAGTCAGAGGACCGATGTGGTGGGCACTGGTGCGGGGTGTCTAATTCTAGACTCACCTGTGCTCCCAAGTGTGTGTGCAGACGTCTGCTCTTGGGCAGCCCCGCAATGCGCCCACGTGGACACATGACGTGTTTCACCTCGCCCTCGGGCTCCGGCCACTCTCTCCAGGACTGGGCGCCCTGCTGACGGGTCTTCCTGCCTCTGTGTGTCACGCCGGTGTGCAAGCATCTTGCCAGCACGGTGCAAAACCCTGTCTTCCCAGATGTACTTCCGAGCTCTCACCCATCTTGGGTTTGCTGCCTCATGGGGGTTCCTGCCAGGAATCAGGGAACGGGAGGCTCCGCCACCCGCAACTCCCCCTCCGCCCTTTCTCCTTTCTTTTTGGGAGCTTGGAGAATCTTCCTGACGGGCGGAAGCTCTCCTTACACCTCCACTTCCTCAAACATTTTGTCTGAACCTCCTGGGTTCTCCTAACGGTGTAGGGTTTTAGATGTCCCAGCCAGGAGGAGGCTGACTGGTTGGTCCCTCCTCCTAACCCTCATAACTCTCTTCTAGGAGGCCAGGAGGCCAGGAGGCCAGGAGGCCAGGAGGCCAGGGCACTCCACCTGCAGTGGGTGGGAAGCCGGGGGGCGGCGGGGAGGAGAAAGTGTAAAATATGGTGACCATGGAAAAATGAAATTCAGTGATGATTTTAATACCTATTCAACCACACAGCCGTGAGAAGCCCGTATTCCAATGGTAATGTTTTAAGGCAACCCCCTTTTTTTTATACAGATTGTGTTCAACTATTACTTTCATAGGACAGTTTTATCCCCTGCTTTAGGAGACACATCTTATTTATCTCTCTCTCATTTTCCTTACCTCCTGCCTTTGCTTCTCTGGGCCCAGAACGATGCTTGATACATTGCACACACACATGATTATTTGTTAAGCAAGGGAGTGCATGATGTTGAGAGTCCTTAGGAAAAAAAAATTCATAAGGCAGAAAGCCCCTCTCGTCTGCATTGTCCCCTGCATATGTCTCTTTGCTTGGGCTTCCTGATCGAAAGCACAGACTTCAGTTTTTCTGACACATCAGCACTGGAATCTGGGTCACAAAGATGCAGGTAAACAGACGCTAGCTCGCCCTGCCGCAAATGGTTGTCTGAGAGGAGTGTGTGTAAATCAGACTGTTCCGTCTGGCATCCGTTCGGTACATGAATATTACACTACTGAAGATTTGCTGATTAAATCACCCAAGCCGAAAACAGTTACAGTAATTCCAGACTCCAACTGGATTCCAGTGTCAAGGCAAATCATTCGTGAGCACTGAGCTCATTTAAGCCTGGGAAGGAGACTTCACAGGAGCGCTGTTGGCTTTGCATGCCCCCCATCCTTCAGTCCTTGCATTCATCACTGTGCCGAGCAAACCGCACATCAAGACGCCATGAAATCATGTTGTGGGGTAGGCTTCCTTCTTCTGCACAGTTGAGTATAATGGGCCCTAATAGATGGTAGGAAATTTACAGTCTCTAAAGAGTTGGCCTCCAAATCCTTTTTATTTTCTCTTTTATTTCAGGAGAGGTGCTTGCTGGGGATGGATATGAAATATTATTTCTAAATGTGGAACCGAATGAAAGTTCAAACTTGACCGGGTAGCTGACGGTAAAGAAGAAAGAAGACATGTCTCCGGGGGCCCCGTTACTCCGAGGGAAGAACGATGGATTTGGTGTCAAGAAAATTGGATTCCAGTCCTGCCCCTGCCCCTGGGCACCTCTAGAACATTGGACAACCCACTGAACTAATTTTTCCATAAGTATGAAGCAAGAGGTTTTATCTCTAGTTTCCATGGCTTTATGAGTAAGAAATGCTACATCATGGGCTTTTTCCTATTAAATTACTTAATGGCTACTTAGCTGGGAATAAAATAATATAATTTGGAATATCGACTTTGAAAGGCATTCAGCCTTTAGGGTTTTGTGGAAGATACTGGAAAGAGTCTAGGGTTTGTCATCAGGCAGAGTAGAGCTTGATTTCCGGAACTGTCCTCTGTTAGCAGTATAAACCTGGCAGGTTCCTCATGGCTTTGGCTCAGTTTCCCGATCTACGAAGTGGGAGGAATGGTACTAATATGAGCTGTTTGTGGTAAAGATGGGAGAAAATGTGTAAATCACAAAACAGAGTCTTCAGCCTGGGGAAGATTTTCTATGATTGTTAGATAATTTCATTATTGGCAGTGAGACCAATTTATAGTGAACTAAGCAGGACCCCGAAATTTTCAGATTTCGAGTGTGGTCAAAGGAAGGAAATTCCTCAGAGTGGTTTTTCCACAGCTTCACTTGGTCCTGAGTGTCCTGGCAGATCTATGGCTTGGGAATCATTCATGATAAGGAAGACAGAATCTATTCCTGGCATCTAGCTGCAAAAAAGCATAGCTATTTGAGTGTCTTGAATATTAATTCCAAATATCCCTTTTTAAATTAATGGACTTTATTTTTTAGAGCAGTTTAAAGCTTGTAGAAAAATCTAGCAGATAGTACAGAGAGTTCCCGGAGTCTGTCCTGGACACAGTTTCCCTGTTCTTCACATCTTGCATTGGTCTATACGCTCGTTACTATTGGAACTGATATCCATACATTATTAGCAGTAACCACAGTCCATAGGTTACATTCAGATTCACTCTTTGTTTTGTACATCCTATGGCTTTTGACAATATGTTATGTCAGAAGTCCCACTGCCCTAAAAGTCTTCAGTGACCTACGTTTTCATCGTCAGGTATTTACCCAAATGAGTCAGATCCTTATGGCCACACAAAAACCTGCACGCGAGTGTTTACAGGAGCTTTATTCATAATTGCCAAGACTTGGAAGCCACTGAGATGTTGTTCAGTAGGTGAACGGACAAAGAAACCGTGGCATGCCCATAGAGTGGAGTATCATTCACTGATAAGAAGCAATGAACTATTGAGCCCTGAAAAAACATGGCAGAAACATAAAGGCATATAATTAAGTGAAAGCCCATCTGAAAAGGCTACATACTGGATGATTCCAACTCAATGACATTCTGGAAAAGGCAGAGACTATAAAAGGTCAGTGGTTGCCAGGGTTTAGGAGGGAGGGAGGGATGAACAGGTGGAGCACGGAGGATGTTTGGGGCAGTGAGACTCTTCTGTAGGACGCTGTAATGCTGGACACATGCTTTGACACATTTGTACAAACCCACAGAATGGGTGACACCAAAAGTGACCCCTAATGTTAACTGTGAACTTTAATTAATGATAATGTATTAATATTGGTTCATTGATTGTAACAAATACACCACACCAACACCTGATGTTAGTAATAGGAGACACTGTTCAGGAGAAGGAGGCTACAGGAACTTTCTATGCTTTCCGTGAATTTTTTTTATAAACTTAAAACTGCTCTAAAAATAAAGTTTATTCTTAAAAAAATACAGAAAATACCATAAATGTACTGTTCTGGAAGTTTGCAAAAAGGTTTTGTTAGATAAGAAATCAATATACAGAACAGTATATATGAGACAAAATACTATAATTCTAAGGTATTTCCATATAATTCTATAATCTGTAATTTATACTTTTGATTATATGTGTATGTTTCTATATACATAAAATATCTGTGGAAGGATATGCGTGAAACTGACAACCTGGTTGATAGGATACAGAGATAAAAGCCAGGTTTACATTTATTATATGTTATTTTGCACCTCTTGAATTTTGTAAAATGAGTACTTCTTATCTACTCAAATGTCATGAAATAAATAGATGAAATCAGCTAAGAATATACCAGAGAGAGAGGGAGAGAGAGACAAAGAGAAAATAGCAATAAATTGGTATAAGATAATTAAATATAATGACAATAGAAGGGCAGGATCAATCAATCATATCTGTTAGATAATTCTGAAAGTGAAATAATAAAAAAAAACACATAATGACATAAGAAATTACACAATATAAGAAAATATTTACAGGAATAAAAATGATAATTTAAATACAAAGAAAAACGCAAAATGAAATAGCAAAACATATTTTGATATGTATGTGCTATTAAGTAAGACAAAAGCAGGAGAATTAGGCAATTAATTAAAGTACAATTTGTAAAGGAAGAAATGCTCTATGAAGATCTTAGCACAGGTATTTAGGTAGTATCTGCCTCATAAAAATTCAGATGTGGACATCTCTGAAAACTCCATCATTGTCATCTGAGTGGTTGTAGTTCACTGAGGGGGTACTGAGGTATGACCTCTGCACGAGGACTGTGCAGTTTGGTACCCAAAGGAAAAGCTGTCCGTATCTGTCTACACAACCATGTATAGATACATATCTAGAGATCTCTGTAAAACTTAAGCTACTTCCCTGCCTCTTCACAGGTTTGAAGCTTCACCTGCCATTCTCTTGCTGGTTCTCCACGGTGACGGGTCCCTCTAACCCCATCCCCAACCATAGTGTCCTGCAGGGGACTGGCTTCGATTCTGCAGACATTGGAGACTTTTGAAGAGGTACATGATGTCACTGAAGCCATACCTTGAGTGGGTGAATTCCAATCTCGTGAGGAGGACGCAAAGAGGTACCAGGAAGTAGGAGGCCACCATGACCTTCCTGGGAGATTATGAAGACGTTCTGGGGAGGACAGGAGGTGTAGGAGTGCAGTGTGTGTGTGTGTTGTGGGGGGGGGGGGTTGTTGCTGGAAAGGAAGGAGGGAAAGGGAACGAGGTTCTGAGTGCCAGTCACTGAGAAAATGCTGTGGGATTTACAGAAATGGGGAAAAGGGAGAGGACTATGTATTTACATGATTTTTTTTTTATCTTTAGAAAGACTTAGCCATATATTCTTGGCATGAATTTCATATCACAACAGGAAGTGAGAGCCTACTTGGCCCATAATATCAAGAACTCTAAGCTTACAGAGTGCTTTAAATTGTAGAGCTATATTCATCAAAAAAGATGTTGTTTCACGTGTGAAAAACACATGTTTTGGCTTTGTGGCAAAGAAGCCATATAGTATATCGGTGATATATAATAAAATGAGGAGTCATGATTTGTAAAAGGGAATGGGAGTAGCTCGAAAGCAACATTCACAACAGGAGGCTGCCGATTGACTGTTAAGTCAACAAGACATTCTATGGTTCCAGAAGTGTTTCCTTTGCCGTGGAAAAGCAAGTTAAGATAAAATGGCCAGTTTTAATCCAAGGAGGCTACTGGTTGCATGTTTACTCGCTAAATGAAATAGGAAGGGGTGAGGGAAGGTCCTTGTGTATTAGGAACTCTTGGGGGCCCCTAAAGGGTTAATGGAGACTGCCTTTAAGTCAGGAAGAGCTAGATCCTTGTCCTCCTTTTCCTGCACAACATGGGCTTTGCTCTGCTGCTTTGTCTTCTCCTACAATCCTTTTCCCCGAGGAGAGCTGCTGCTGTTTGGGTCTCACGCATCAGAAACTCTGGTGCTTGCACTGGAACCCTGCCCCCCAGTCTGTGTGCAAGACGTGAGCCTGCTCCAGAAAGACGGGGCCCGGGAGAACCTGGAAGGGGCTGGGTGCGTGGGTACGGGAGGGTGACATCTTCTCAGTTCTCCCCAGATTACAGCCAATGTAACCACTTCCAACCCTAGAAAATGTTTGTGTTACTTCTATCTGAGGAAGAAATGCGCCCTGATCTATGCAGCCACGGGAGAGTTCCTGCCGCCTTGCACGCATTACACGCAGAAGATGGGGAGCTGGTGATTTCCCTCATGGCACAGACGACAGGACTCGGCATGGGAAACACTAAAGGGTAAGTGAAGACCTAAAATTTTGCATTTAAAAGAAGAACATATAGGTTCTGAAGAAGGGTTTGAGGCCTTTTCCACAGAACAAAATATGAGGTTTAATGCATTGATTTCGTGATATTTTGGGGGGTGCTTAGAGGCTTTGTGGCTTTAATTTTATTTTCTCAATTTATTTGATATATTTAACGATGTCACACGAGTGACCTCTGGGAAATGGTGCTATAAATATCCAATACTGTGGTAAGGTGTGGCCACGTGGAGCCTTCGGAGGGGACGAAGGGCAGAAACGGATGATTCATTCTGCCGGGTGCAGGGCTCAGGAAGGCCCGTCGAAGAGGAGAAGCCCCGTGTGCTGGACCAGGGCTCAGGGACGGGTGGTAGTAAAGAGCCTGCAGGAGCAGGTGGGGGCTCTGCGGAACAGCCCAGGCTAGAGCCTCGTGGTTCCCTGCGCTGGAACCTACTTGGGAGTGCAGAGCAACTCCGTCGCATATCCACAAAAACCTTCCTGTATTTCTAATGTCGTTTCAAAAGGTTTTCTCAGATGGCTCGAATTTTGTGTATGGACAAAAGATGGTTTTATGGAGCAAAGGAAGCCTGTAATTATTGCTAGTAATATTTAATGCTTAAGAATATTTAGTTTTTCGTATGAACGCCCTATTTTTTTTTTTTTTCCCATTCTTAGCATGCAACAGGGTTCTGGAGTTGGAGAGACATAATCTTGACTGCACCTTTATGTGACCTTGGACTCATTCTGGGGCTTAGATTTCCTCATCAGTGAAATAGGGAGGCGAATGTCGGGCCCATAGAGCTGGTGTCTGGCTACTCCAGGCCGGGGAGCCATGCTGTGGGGCTACTGAGACCCGAGCTCTCCAAGCCTCTCCTGAGTGCGCCTGACGGGTTCCTCATGTGGACACGCTGCCTGGTTTCACCGTGAGCCGAGCTTAGTTTCGAATTTTGTCTCTGAATGTATGTGAACAGTATTTTAAGCCTGTTTCCACGGATAAGACGGTCTCTCTTCGTAATGTGACCTTCAGCTCCTGACTCTGGGAGGGTAAGATATCTCGGAAGAGGCTCCCTGATTACATGTGGTGTGGTGCTCGGGCATTTTTGAAACCCAATACGCCAGCAGTAATAAAATACTCGTATTTGAAATTCCTATCGCAAGGCAATGTGGCCCTGTGCTGGTGAGGAGGTTACAAGTGAATGATCTCTGGGTTTCCAAATACCACGGAGCTCACACCCATCCTCCCACGGAGAGTAGATATAGCCCAGCGGTGCCCAGGCCAGAAATAGCGCCAGGATATAAATTCCTCCATGATATTTAGAAACAACAGTTGTGAGTAGAAAGGTCCATGGTCATGGTAATATTGCTTACTTGGTTTTTTTTTTTTTTCCTTCTATGATGGTCATTTAAAAATCTATATTTTTCCTTATTAAACAAGCAGTGGTATTGAGACAGAAAAACATAAAAAGGAAAATTTAAAAATAAAAATGGAAGTAGAATAATAAAAATTGCCCAGGGATCACCACTGTTCACATTCTGGATTCATAGGCTTTCGACTTTTTTTTTTTTTTTCTTCTTTTTGTATGCGTACAACTATTTAAAAACGAAGGAAAACGAGAACCCCATACCAAAGGCCCTCTATCGTAGCCCTGGACTACAAAGTTGGGTTTGTGTCTGTGTAACACCCCAGCAGGTAGGTGTGGAGCACTTGGCTTTTCCATCTGTTTTGTCCCACGCAGGCTGTTTCTAACTTCTGCGCACTGTAAACGCTTCTGTGACCGGTCTTCCCGTGGCTCAGTGTGTCTGGGGTCTGCTGACGGTTTCCCTAGGACGGTCTCGCCAGGAGGCGGCCGATGCAAGGCGGGGGGCGGGGGGTGAGGTCAGCGTGTAGGGGTGTGGGGGCAGATCACTCCCCGCACTTGCCATAACACACACGCTCACCGTCAGCATAGACCCCCAAGGCCCGGTGCTCCTGAAAGCACTCGGATTCCTTCAGAGCATCTCTACCAACTTTATGGAGAAATGATCCTGCCCTCTTGTTGTAGGGGGTCGCTCTTTGGTTACTCTCTGCTTTACAGATGAGTAAATGGATTCGGTAAAGTCGAGTTATCCACAGGCAACGTATAGAAAGCTCTTGACTCCGGTTTATTTGTTGATAGATTCAGTTTCTGAGGCTGAAGTTCTCTGTGGCCCAAGACCAGCGTGAGGCTCTAGGAAAAGCACGGACCACGCGGTCCCCGGCTTCAGGAACTCCCTGTCAGGAGGCGAGGGCGAGGCCTGTGGATGCCGAGGATGATGAGGGGGCCTGAAATGGGTGTGAGAGGAGAGTTGTGGGAAGATTTCCCAGCCGAGGACATTCTTGAAAGATAGGCAGTGTCAGCCAAGAAGAGAGGCAGGGGTGGGAGGGACTGAGTGAGGAGGGAGGATCCTGGTGGGGAGACAGGCTGGAGAGGTCCGGGGGTGGGTGGGCAGCAGCTCGAAAGGCCTGGGGCCGGGGGCTCATGGGCAGCAGCGGTGGGAGGGGGGTGAGAGCACCTCCCAGCTCGAGAGCAGGATGGAGTGGGATGGGGAAGGGGCGGGAGCCCGGCGCAGGAAGCAGGAAGCTTCCTCTTCCTGGTGTTGAGCTGCCCTGGGCCCCAAGTCTTTGGCCTAGCAAGGCTTCCACAGCAGCCAAAGACCCCAGTCCTGCAGCCGGCTGTGGGGTGACATCTCAGAGTGGCGCTGAGATGCCCTTGATCTCCCACTTCCGTCAGTGTGGTGGGTGAGGGGCGGGAGATCTGCAGAGTTGCAGGTGAGCGGAGCGCAGGAGAAACCAGCTCCTGGCCTGTGGGCACTGCCTTCCCTCCTTGGGAGCTTCCCGAGGGGGAAGAGAGACGGGGAAGCCAGCCTGTGGGTGTGCAGGGGCAGGGGGTAGGACAAAGCTCAGCACAGGCAGCTGTCAGCATGGGAGGGCAGAGAAGCTACTTGCTGAGCCTTCACCGTCCCACAGGCTCCATCCCATAGGCGGCTCTGCACCTTTTCTTTCCTGCGGTAAAAGAAATAAGCGTCCTCCTTCCCCCCCAGAGCAGGGTTCCTGCCGTGAGCGGTGTCCTTACCCACTTTGAAGGGGGTGGCTCTCACCCAAAGCTCAGATGCTTCTTTCCTCTTCTGAGGGGGAAATTTCTAGGGAGCTAGAAAGAGAAGCTTAGTGCCTTAAGGGAGACTTTTTATCCACTTGCTAAAAAAAACACGCTAAAATATTTAGTGCATGTCTTGAATGTAACCCAGCCCTCCAGAGCTATTTCTCTCGTGGGGGGTCACGCGGATTTCAGACCATCGTGGTAAGTGCTGCTATCCACACACAGGGGCCCCTGCTGACTAATGCAGGGCTGCCATTTCCCTTCTTGTAGAAAAACTCTTGGAACGGATTTCTGTGCTCGAAAGTATGTTTTGTAAGGGTGGTGGTCCTCCCACCCTCTTTCCTATTTTACCCACAGCACTTAATTGTGGCCATTAAAGGTTTGTTGATCCAGTGAAGGGACCATCAACACAGCTCCTACCACTGAATGGTGTTAAGCCTGCTTTTTGCCTTCAGTCTGAGAGGAAGTGTGCATTTCTCCCTCGAACAGGCTTTAAATCACAGGAACGAAAGGTGAAGGTGGGTTCCATGTCCACCCCGAAGGTTAACTGGCTCATCTGTAGCTATCAGCCCCCTGCTCAGGAATAGAGGGCAGAATGGCTGGGCTTCCGAGTTTGCCTGGAAGTGAGCCCTTGAAAGAATCCTTAGAGGATGTCAATTGACGCTGTGGGTTACGAGTCTGTCTAACTGTTTGTGTAAACTCTCCATTTAGGAAGAGAAGACAGGGAAACAGACCTCTACAGCCTCTTAGAGGCAGCCTCAGTACCAGTGTGGAGGGGGCGTCCGGGGCATGAGTCCTTGAGGGACGGGTGTTGGGCCTGATGTTGGCACAAGAGTGCATTGTCAGAGCCATCCGAGGACGGACACTAGAAACGTGCCTGGGACCATCACTGCTTGTCTAAGACATAGGATGGCATAGTGACCACTTGACATCGGCCAACCAAGGGTGAGTCCTGTAGAAACGTCACATGGTCGCACTAACTTTACCTTTTGGTGACTGTACCAGACATTGCAGCAGCTGGAGTAGAGCAGAGACTCCATGAGGACAGCAGGTGGTTGGCCGAACGTGCACTTGGGTGTGAGGTGGTGTGGCGTAGGCATGTTTCTCTTCAGCAGGCAGTGACGTGGACTGACAGCCCAGGATGGCTCCTCTGTGATAAGCTAGCGGGTGAAACTTGGATCCCTTGTGGAGGCTAATTTCTCCTACGATTCCACCCCGGACACTGAGTCAGGACCCCATACCTCAAGCGTAGGCAGCGGAGCATGGTTATTCTCAACGGTGGTGTCTGAATATTGAGATGGGGATGTTGCATGATTTAAAAAATCACAAATGATGGATTTAATGTATTAAACAAGTTATTCCACACATTAGAATCAAAATTTCATGAGTCTTGTTGCAAAGGGTAAAGACAAATGTTCTAAAAAGTAAATGGGTTTAGAAATAATAAATATAGACATTACTGGAATGTGGCTTTTTTTGGAGAGGTTATCTTCTTATTGCAGTTTTTCTTTTTTTTTCTCTACTAGTTAAACACTTTGTGGCTATTTTTTTTTTTTTGGTAGCTCCTCTGAAAATCAATAAATCATATTTAGCTTTTCAAAGTATAAATTTTACCCCAGATTTTATCCATCTCCTTGAAAATTAGTACCTTGAGGATTTTAGCTCTGTTTCAACCTTCTTCCAATTCATATGCTATTCTTGACTTGTATTTGGCATTTGGCTTCTTTCTCTTCACCTTAAAGACTATTTCTATTATTTCTACATATTTACCACTTTCTTAATCTTCACCTTCTTCTGGCTTACTTACATCCTTTAATGAGGATCTGCTCTTGACAAACTGTCTTAGTTTTGTTTGTCAAGAAATGTCTTTATCTGACCCTGTTCTTGGAAGGCATTTCCTTGGAAATTCTAGGTTGGTATTTATTTTATTTTAGCACACTGGAGGTATCATTCCCCTGGCATCTGTCCTCTAGAGCTGATGCTGACAAGTCACTTGTGAGCATCACTCTGCTCCCACGAAGGTAAGCTGTCTTACTCACGGTTGTGTGCGTGTGTGTTTAAATGCTCGGTCTCCGATTCTTACAGTACACTATGCCATGTTCAAGGGTGGGTTTGTTTTTCTGGGTCCTGCTACACATTTGGGGAGCTTCCTGCTGTCTTTGCTAGGGGAAATCCTCAGTCATGACCTTATCATTTTCCCGACAGGATCGCCCCTGCTCCGTGTTCTTTCTCCTCTCCTACCGGGGATCCAGGTAGGTGTGTGTGGACGTTTATGCCACGTTCTCAGAGTTGCTAAGTTCCTTCCTGATTTCCATCTCTTTGCTTGTCTGTGATGCATGCTGCGTCATTTCTTCGGGCCAACCTTCTGGTCGCTACCCCCCTACTCCAGCTGTTTCCGGGCAATGTTAAAGAGCCAGTGGATTTTGCATTTTGGCTATTGTGTCTTTCAGTATTAGAAGTTTCATTGTTTCCTTTTTCACACATGCCCGGACATTTTTAACGGCTCTCTTTCCCGAGGTATTTCCAAGCCTGTTATAACTATGCACTATGAGATGGGTGGTTTTACGAACCTTTTCCTGATTATTCTTACATCTGGAGTCTTTGTAGAGCCATTATTTTCTCTGTTGTTTCTGCTAGTTTTCTTAATGATGCTTCCTTTTTCAATTTCTTTGATTATTTTTACCTTGAATGGCTATATTCCCTGGAAGAGTGTTGCGAGAATTCTTTCAGAAATAGGAGGAGCTGGGGTTTTGTTTTTATCAGGCACTGTGGACTCGATCATCTTAAACTAAATTTATGGCTTGAGTTTTTCAGGTTGTGAGTTTATGCAAGAGCAGTGTTTCCTCCAGGCTCTGCTCGCCCCAGTGAAATTGCCTGTTGACATGTGGAGGTGTGGGGTGCGGGGATCAACCATTAGTCTGTCCTTACCCTGGAGTTACAGCTCTTTCCGGGTTGTGTTTTGGCAGGGGAGCTGGGCACATGTTGGTTGGGTCCTGAGCTCCTTTTTGTTACTCCACAAACCTTAAAAAGTGCAGCTCACATTCTCAGCTTTGACAAATTCTCTAAGGGCCAAAGGGTTTCAGCATTCAGCTTGCTTTGTTAGGATTATGATTTCATTTAGATTTTGGTCTGGTAATCCCTTACTATCATGTACGCTTCTGATGCTGTACCAATATATATATTTTCCTGTGTCTTCCAGAATTTCTCGATGTTTTCAGCAGTATTGGTATGACTAACTGAGCTTACTTACTTTTTATCGCTTCCTGCCCCCTCCTAATTATCCGAAGGATCTAGAAATGACTGATTTATCTCTTTAGCCTACTCAGGCTCAAATCTATTCCAAAAATATTTATTTTTATGAAGCTAGCCTCTGTTGAAAGACATTCAACATATAAATGACAGGACACCGATTATCCTCCAGTGTGATTAGGACCTTGCAATCTTCCTGGGTCCTCCAATATGCCAGTGATCACTAGTGAGCTTAACAAATCCGAGGGTTGTAAATGATTGGTTTGAATCTTTGATGCGCCCTAACTGCATTTTTGAAGCGCTGTGGCCTATTCCAGGCGTAGTAATTCAGTGGGAACTGTGGCTCTGAGTGGAGGCTCCATCATGCCCCAGCCCGCTGATTGGATAAGACCGGATCCCTCTGCGTGGGAGCGCTCTCATTTGCAGCTTAGTGCAAATCATACTTGATCAGGTGTCCCGAGGCGATTCGGGGAGTGTCAGAGAAGATAGACTGTGCATGGGCTTTGTAAGCGGTTTCCATACCCGAGTAAATATAGTCTAAGAACTGATAAGATACACAATGAACAAGGGAAGTAAGATCCCATTTTTATGTTTCTATTTCATGGATTCCAGGAAAATTAAAGTTTACAGGAGTCTCTCTGGAGTCGCTCACTAGAATGCCATTGGCTGGGTTTATCAGTGTTATTTGCAAAGAGAAGGTTCAGGCACCCAAATTCATCTTTCATTTCACCTTGCTCAGCCTCTGATTTCAATACGCACCTCATGTTTCCCCCAGAATTTTTTTTTAATCTTTAAAAGATTTTATTTATTTGAGAGGGAGAGAGAGAGAGAGAGCACAGCAGGGGGAGGGTCAGAGGGAGAAGCAGACTCCCTGCTGAGCAGGGAGCCCAGTGCGGGGCTCGATCCCAGGACCCTGAGATCATGAGCTGAGCCGAAGGCAGAAGCTTAACGAGTGAGCCACCCAGGTGCCCCTTCCCCAGAAATTCTTCTGAGTTATGTAGACAGTACTCTGTTGAAGAGATTTTGTTTTATTCTTTGAACTGTGAGTCCCCGATACCAAGGCTTGTGCATTCAGAAGGGGCTGCAGGCTCTTTGCCTCTGGAGAAAACCCCAGGAGAGTCTTAGCTGGCCCCTCAAGGCACCACACGTGCTTTGTCTCCTACTGTTACCTGGACTAAGTAGAGTAAGGACACAGACCTGGGCACAGACGTCTATGTCCCGGCCTTTTCCAGTTGTAACTACAGGATATTGGGCAAGTGACTGCACGTTTTGGTGTTAATTTTCCTCACTGAAAAACAGGAAGGAAAAATGTCGTCTTAATAGTGTTTGGGGGAGAAGCAAGTAGAACATTTTATATGATATTCCTTTATGAATTGTAAAACAAAGTTCAAAATTTCAAATGTATTTATTATATCTATCTCCTTATCTGTTTCATCTTGTTCTAAACTACTATCTATGTGATGTAAGCAAGATATACATATAAAATAGAATTTGTTAAATATACATGAGATATCGTGGTGTATGAATAAGGCCAGTAAGTCTGTCTCCTTCTGTGATGGAACCTTTAAGAAGCAGCAGGTGTGATAATCAAAATATTGACTTCCTAGTGTGATAGAGATCCTGGCTTGTCGGGACAGATGGCAGTGTTAAGACAGGGTCTGCAGGCTCCAGGGGTCTCTCCTGAGGTTGCTGAGTTGCCAGGGGGTTTCTGGAGAGGTCTTGGCAGGGGAGCTGGACTGGAAGGGTTTGAGCATTTCAACATCTGGAATATGTGTGCCAGGTTATAACCAGGGAGTGGTAACTTTTCTCACGGGGTAGAAAGTTTCCGAAGACTAGGTTTTCTTATCTGTCTTTCCTGTGATGAGCTGCAAGCACTGTGTCCACATGCTGCGCTCTCCCAAGAGTATGGGACGGAAGCTCACAGATGTACCACCAAAAAGGTAAGGGATGTCAAGTTCAGGAGGGAATGGACCCCAGGACCCATGGACTCACCCTGTTGTGTAGTCGTCAGCCTGCAGAGAGAGTGTGTGTGCTTGACTCAGTCTCCTCCAATGGAACAGGTGTATCCTGAGTCCGTCCCATTACCCAGGGAATAACAGTCAAAGGCCCATCCAAAATTGGCCCCTCTGAAAAGCAACTGGTAAAATGAAGTTTCTATGTAGTTAGGACAACAATGAAGGCCGGGCGGGGGAAAGAGAATCTGATTGCTTGGACCAAGTTCCCGATGGAGTTTGCATGTAATTCAGGATCTTTACATTTTGCGAACAAAACAAATGTTAGAGCAAACAGAAGAACATTTACAAAAGGCTAAATCCATGAGTCCCAATGAAAATGCACCTACTTCAGGATGCATTTCATGAATATCTGAAGCAGCATTTCTCTGACTGGTTAGACATCTGTTGCCTGTAAGGAACATGCTTTCTAAAGAATGTGTGACACATCACAAGAACCAGAGAGTTTATTTGTTTGAGATGATTATAAACATATAGCTTTTACTGTTAAAATAAGTATCGGGGCACCTGGGTGGCTCAGATGGTTAAGCATCTGCCTTCGGCTCAGGTCGTGATCTCAGGGTCCTGGGATCGAGTCCCGCATCGGGCTCCCTGCTCCTTGGGAGCCTGCTTCTCCCTCTGCCTCTCTCTCTCGCTCTCTGTCTCTCATGAATAAATAAATAAAATCTTAAAAAAAAAATAAGTATCAGATGTCTAGCTATATTTTTTTTAAACCTGAGCAAAAGAAAAACAAAAAGAAAAACAAACAAAAAACACTTTTTAATCTCATTAGATTTTTTTGAGATTCCTTCCAATATCTAAATAAAGTACTGTGAGCTTACAATGAATAATTTGCCAGAGACATGGGTATGAAGTTAATGACCAGCAGATAGCACTGAGATATCAAGCTCAGTAATAAGCCAGATCCCCAGTAGGAGGGTCTTAGAACATGATACGAGAAACTAGAATATTATAAGGAATTTAGGTAGAAAGAGCACATTTCTCTGCTCTTACCATATGCCCTGATTTGTCGGATCCTATCCATCTAATTTCTGAGCTTCAAATGTCATTCCTTTTTTTTTTCCTTTCTATAATAGTTTGGTTGAGGGAAAGAAAACAGGCCCTGTAGGGTTCAGGGGAAGGAAAGAGTTATGGATACATGTAAAACTAAAACTTTCACACCGTTCTCTATAGTTTGGTGAACTAGTTGCTCAACACAATGGTGTTGGCTTTCAGTCAATTGGTTTATATTGATGTAAACCTGAAGCCTATTCTTCTCCCTGGTGCCACACCTGCTTCTCCAGCACATTCCTTATCTGATGATAGCATCACCAGCTCCCTGGCCAATCAGCCTGCAAACCAGGGAACCCTTATCAATGTTCTCCATCCTCCCGACATCCACTGAACACCATGTACTGTTGCTTACATGGCCATCACATCTCTCAAGTCTGTCTTCTCTCTCTTGCAGGTGGAACTGTCCAGTCCAGCTCCCTCCACACCTGCTCTCGGTGCCAGGACACTGTGGGGAGAAACCAGGCCTGGCCTTAGGAAGTATGTGTTAGTGCGGGAAGACTGATAGGTAAGGTGAATGATTAGAAGGTGTGGGCTACTTGAAGCTCACAAGTGTGGAAAAAATAAAGCAGGAAATGGAGACAGGGATGTTCTTCTAAAGGAAGATGTCAAGGAAGATTCCATTAGATGTCAGCAAATTGAGTCAGTTGAGGGAGCTGGGGGAAGAGCATCCCGGGAGGGAAGGAGGCTTTGCACCAGCAGGGGTACAGAATATCTGAGTGGGGTGGGGCACAGAGGCAAGGGCTGGGGTGCCCTGAAGGAGGGGGCTGAGCAGAGACCTTAGCGTATGGATGGGGAGTCTTTGGAGGACCTTGAGCAGAGGAGTGGGGAAGACATGATTCACGTTCTTATAGGAATGCCTTGCCTGTTGTGAGGAGAATAAACATAAGGACAATGGGGAACCAGGGCCAATCAGGAGCTAAAGGAGCAGAGTAGGAGGCGTGGGGCCTTGCCATCGTAATATGGTGACAAGGGGTCCAACTCTGAGTATGTTTTGAGGGTGGGGCTAAGAGGATTTTTTGATACATTTGGTGTGGGATGCATTTGGTATGGGGGAGGAGGGAGGGTGAAATCATTTAAGGTTGTACGCAGGTGTTTTGACTTGAGTAGTCTAAACAATATGACTTTCACTAACTAGGATGGGAAGGTAAAGTGGAACAAGGTTGCAGGAAATGATTAGAAATCTCGTCTTAAGCATATTACATTTAAGATGCCTTTTAGACATCTAAGTAGAAATTTCAAATAGTTAATTGGAAATACGGGGATTTTGCCTTATTAAGAACTTTATTCAGAGAATTGTAAACATTTCAATCATGTCGGTTTCCCAAAGCAGATATAAGTCTTTTGAAGCTGATAAACTGACATCATTTTTAGATCAAGACATCAGATAAGAGGAACATTTCCAAAATGTTTTACACAATGCTCCCTTCATAGCATATGTTCTTTTGAGTTATAGTTACTTTCTTACTTGCTGTCAGAAAAACCTCTATACTCGAAGGTTGAGATCAGCAGTGAGTGTGCTGTGTGTGTGTGAGTGTGTGTTATGTGATGTTCTACTGTAGCCACGTGTCATTACAAAACAACTCAGCAAATTCTGTATGCTCATCGTTTTGTAAGAGAGAAACACGACATTCATTTTTAAGTTTACAACATTGTTTAATTTGTCAAGAGAAAGCCAATAAACAGTTGGTTTTCATGGTCACTCTCTATGTCCCCATACACATTATTTTTTATTAAAAAACATCCCATTATTGTTCATTACATGTTTCTCTTTAGTAGAGTCTAAAACAATTATTCCCGTATTGATCCATTACTGAAAGGGAATCTAGAAATTTCCACAAGCTGAGACCTGAAGGACACATCGCAATTTTCAACCAACTTGTAGCACATCTCGTACATTGTGTAATCTGTTTCAATACTAATTTCTTTACATGTTTAGTAATATTTAATATAGGTCATGTAACAGTAGGAGAATACAAAGAAATCTATTTCAGTTTGTTAGTATATTGTCTCTTGTTTTATTTATTGGGATCGTTGTATTTTCCCATATATTATTTATTTTTCTTTTCTTTAAAGATTTTATTTATTTATTTAAAAGAGACAGAGAGAGTATAAGCAGGAGGAGGGGCAGAGGGAGAAGTAGACTCCCTGCTGAGCAGGGACCCCGACGCAGAGCTCAATCTCAGGACCCCAGGATCACGACCTGAGCCAAAGGCAGATGCTTGACCGGCTGAGCCACCCAAGAGCCCCTCCCATATATTATTTATGCTCTTTGTATCAAAATAATAGGAAAAATAAGCTTTTTGGTTATAAGTAACAAAGGTTTCAAACAATAGGAGGCAGATCTTTGTCTTTTATTGTTAGTATCTCTCAAAAGAGACTTTTAAATGTTGTCATTAAGTTTAGTTAAATTTTGGAAGTAGATGCCTAAGTGTACTTAAGCCTGAGTAATTAGATTGTACACATTTTTCAAATACAATCATCACCTTTAAGCCTCAAGTTAGAATATGGCCATACGATGAGGGTCAATGTTGAAGACTGTAGATACAACCTATATTTCAAGGTGCTTTCCTGATAGCTTAGATTTTTTGGTCTGGCTTCTTGTCATTATTTAAGCCATTATGGGGCAGTTAAGAGCAAGTAGGACTAATTGAAGAAGTAAAGCTCTGTATTGTCCCACTTACTTCAGCTTACATTATCATATTATGTTTAATTTGCTATTTCTTTTCAGGAAACTTTTAAAGCTGCTTAACCTACTGGTAAGGTTGGTGTAGTTAAAAGTTGACAAGTTAATCCTGAAATTCACTTAAGTGGGCCAGATGAACTGCGCTCCCTAGCGATTGGCCGTGAAGGAGTGTGGTCCAAGTGGGGTCCATTCCCTGGGCTGTGTAATGCCCACTTCTCTGTGGAGGCCCAGGGTGATCATTTGGTGTGCAAATCTCTGATGTAAGGACTGAGTGAGGGCTCTGGAGTCGCTCTGCATGTTCAATATCACCAACGCTTACATATTTTAATAACGATTTTGACATCTTGTTTTCAGAGCCAAATTGACATTTTTTAGAACCTACTTGGCATCTCTTGGTCCAGTGGACCAGGTTAGTCTGTGTTGCTTCTTGGTCTGTCCTGGGGGTTTTGTTCTCTTAGGTTCTCTGATATAAGCTCCATCACCCACCAACTGATGACCTAGAATTTGATCTTTGAAGCATTGTGAACATCAGCAGTTGTGGAAATGAAATGCCAAAGTCTACTCTGGCTTATCCTGGACCAGCCTGAGAAGAGATCTTTGGGGACTGGGATCACACAGAAAGAGGTACTCTGGTATGAATTCAAATGCGTATTTTTCCATGATGATGGTTACACACAATGAACTGTAAGAATGACCCTTTCTCCCCAACGAGGAATGAAATCTGCTTGAAAAATGCCAGAACACCATGCTGGAACCCAAGTGTATGATCATGACTCAAATATCAAAGGCTCGTTTTTTTCTTCCCTAAAAATAGCTTTAAAAAAATAAAGTATGGATCTGATTGTCCCTTATACAAAAGCAAGTTGGAATTTGTAACCTGTGTAAATGCTGTAATTAAAACCTTGTTTTTACATGGATTCATTATGTTAAATTTTCCACTAATTACTGACATTTTCTTTAATGTGTACATGCAATGAACATGAGGATATGATTAGCTGGAGTTAAAAGTGTAAGCAGTAATGAGCATATTATGGGTTTCCCTTTGTCTTCCTTTGGGCACTCGAAGGTTCTTGACAATAGGCCTGCCTTTTTATAGGGTTTGTACTCTGCACAATTTTCTGTAAACAAATAAATGCATGCAAAGTAAAACTGACAGTATTCATATACACAAGTTGGATACATTGCCTCCCTTTACGTTACCTTTCTAGTGACAGGGTTTTCTCTTGTTATACAAGTACCCCACTAAAGTACAGAAATACATCCCAGACACAGAAATGGGGTTTCTGAAAGACTCGGACTGAGACATTCGCAGTGGAGGAACTGGAGACACAGGGAAAGGAGGAAAATGAGAGACCCTACACGGCATTCTGCACATCTCAGTGTGCTGGGTTCTTTGATGTTCAGGACCGATGAACATGCTTTGCTGGAAGAATCTTCTGTGAATCTCCTTTTCTGACAGTTGCAACCAGATGTTTATACATTTACTTTGCTTCTTTGCAGATAATACACACATTGAGAGACGTACTTCCTTTCCTGTGTTTCTCCTGGCTTTTCCACAGGGTTCCTGGTTGAGCCGGTGGTTTGGGGGCCAGGCAGCTCTGATGGCCAGCGAGGCCACGGGGACAGAGGCAGCCTCCCCGAGGACCCGCGCTCAGCCCTTGCGGTGCCCATGCCGCTCCCTCCCGAGGGGCAGGCAGGGGTCTCAGACCTGTCTCTCTCCAGGCCCCATTGCAAGACCTCTGCCCAGCGCTCTCGGCTTTGTTGTTTGTTTTTTTCTCTTTCACTTCCTTTTCTTTCCTCTTTCTAACCCCATTGTCTCTTTTTCTAATTATTTCCAACATGTGTAACTTGCGAACACTGGAGGAAATAGCCTTATGGAATTAAAACCAGGTTTACTAACATTTCACATAAGCAGAACTCACTGAAAGATTTCCGTAAGCCCACCTCAAACCCACTGCGGTAAAGGGAACGAAGGTTGCTTAGCGTCATGAGGTGGCACAAAGCCCATGTCCAGAGCCACGCCAGACATCTCAGGCAGGTGACACCAACTGCTTTTTTCACCGGAACTTGGGGCAATTGCTCTGACAACTCTGTCCTTGGCAGAATCCACGGATCATCAGTGTTGAAGTAGGATCTCTGCACCCCGTGCACTACATCACAAATATTTTACCCTGTGGTTTTCTGATTTTAAATAGCAATAGCCCTAAATGGAATTGTCAAGTTGTCCCTCTTTGCGCTTCTGATCCTTGTCCCCTTCATCCCTCTTACAAGTTCAGTGCCTTAGGGCTGTTGTTTTGGCCCAAGGGCCTTAGGTGCCCCATCCTAGCTGCCTGTTCTCCTTACAAGACTTCTTTGATGCAATATGCAAGACTTAATAGCTATCTTTTTCTTCACTTTAAAATTTCCCAACCATTAGGTGAAATTAATCTTATCTAGCAGTCAAGATGTCAATCTGATGGAAATAATTCATTCTAGGTAAGGAACGATGGCCAGTCACCTAGTAAATGGGTTTAGAATAAGGTATTCACATATTCAAGGAGATATTTGCTAGCCCCAAATCATAGCTTTGTCATGAAATATAGTTAAAGACAGGAAGAGTTTCTTTCTTGCTGCTTCTCAAACTGCATGTTGTTTGGAATAATGACTAACACGCATATAGTGCTTCATAATGTGCAAAACACCTTTCATCCACATAATCTCATTCTGTCTTATAAAAGGTATATGTTACTAGGATCTCAGTTTTCCAGATGAACACACTGAAGATTAGAGCAATAAAGAATTTATCCCTGGTCTGACTTCAGGGTCTGTACATTTAATATATCATTGGTCAGTAACCATAAAGCTATATTTCATATTTTACTTTCTAAAAACCTTCAACAGAATAACATTTATTTAGTGGCAAAAATATGGACTTCGTTGGCAAGCTAACCAGGGCTCAAATTCTCCTGTGTTTCCTGCTGATATGTTTCCTTGGGCAAATCAAATTGCTTCTCTGAGTCTTCTTTCCTATTCTGTGAAATTATAATGAGAATCCTTATAAAACACCTTGCCAGGTGCTTGGCGCAATTAGTACTCAATAAATGTTATGCATTTTTTAAAAATGTTATTTGTAGGGGGACAGAGCATGGGTATTGACAAGACTAGCAATACAAAACACGGCAGGAGACAAGTAATCCCTTCATGGCCATTTTTATGGCTACCATGAAAAGTATATTTGTCATTCCACTCGAAGGCCATAAGCCAGGGAGACAGTTTGAAACTAGAGGTAAAGATATCAGATTTCCAGCCAGGAATGTTACCTGAGGAGGAACAAGAGTAGTCTAGGAGACCCGCTTGCCTCTTCCTCGGGCTCTGCCATCATTCTGTCAATGTCAGAGTCTATTAGCAAGAGTGGTGACCAACTTTTCTATTCATCCAGACCTTCAATCCTGCATTCCAAACACAGCCACTAAACCCTTATTTTGTGCCGATTACTATATCTGGAATTGAAGTTACAACAAAAATTGTAGGAAATACAACCTCTGCCCGTGGAGCTCACAGTCCAGTGGAAGCCACCATTCATTCACCCAAGGAACATTTACCAAGAATGTGATATGCCATGGGTAAAGGGCAAGTTACTTGAGGTAAAAATAGAAGTCATAGTTTCTGCTCTCAAGGATTTCAGTGTAGCTATGGAAGATAGAGAGATAAAAACGTAGACTAGAATGAAGAGTAATACATTTAGAGACACAGGGAAACCCAGCACGCAATGCCATTTAAAAAGGGGGGGCCACCTGTCCTCGTAAGAGAGGGGAGGCAGGGAATTATAGTAAGAAAGGAAGACACGGGAAGGCTTGCTGGGACACGGTGAGGCAAATTCAAAGGCTAAATCAGAATCAGGTGGGTAAAGAGTAGAGTGGAAGCTGCCACGTCACAATTGTCCAGCAAGCACCTGCAATGATGATCAACCCTCCGCTCGTATCCGATGCAGTTTGCCGTTCCTCGAATTCTGAGCCGGCCGCGATTTCTTCTTCACTCCCAGGCACTGCACTTGGGACAATGTCAAGCAGTTCCATATGTGTAATTGGAAAGCCAGGACAGGACAGAGAGAGGGGCAGAAAAATGTCACAAGAGAAAAAAAAGCCTATTCCATACAGAGAAGCACAGAATATAGCAGACTTCTTTCAGAATCTATGCAAGTAAGACAAACAATGGAGAAACATCTGTAAAGGACTGATAAACATGTTTTCTAACCTAGAGTCCTCTACTGAGCAAAAATGAAAGGAAATTAAAGCCTTTTTGGGCGAAATGAATGTTGATTAAATTCTTCATGGATATACTGGGACTACAGAAATGTTAAAGGAAATCACATTAGTAAAAGTAAGATGGTACCAGAAGGAAACTTTGTTCTACAAAAAGGAAAATTAGGAGCACTGGAAATAGGTGAAAAACATAAAAGACTTAAAAAATCGTTTCATCTCTTTAAAAGATAATTGTTTAAAGCAAACAACAATGGCGGTGTACCATGGGATGTGCGACCTACATAAAATGTTTGTCCTTGAAGTAAAATGCATGACACGACAGTGTAAAGAACAGGAGGGGAAAAATGAAATTCTGTGGATGTGTGTTCCTTACGCTCTACAGAAATCTGTAAGTTAAAGATGTATATTGTAACCACTAGGACAACTGCTAAAAATTAATCAAAGATGCATTGATAATAAGCAAATGGCAGAGACTTTAAAAGAATCATAAAAAATACCCAAATCCAAAGAAAAGCAGGAAAAGTGGGAAGAAATAGGACATGAATAGAGAATGAATAGAAAGATGGTAGACTTGATCTCAGTCACATTGATAATGACAAGAAATTTAAATTATCTGAACCTCCAGACTGAAAGTAGAATTGGCAGATTGGACACAAGCAAAATCCATCTCTAGGTTGTCCATAAGAAGCCCACTTTAAACATAAAGATATATGTTCAAGGGAAAGAATATGAACTGATATACCATGTGGTTGATAGGCATAATTTTGTGTCATCATTATTTTACATTATTACATAAACACAATGGCATTTTAGACATCATGATATTTTGCATAATTACTCCCATTTTATGGAATAAATCCTTTCTGTAGGTATGTAGAAACCTGTTGTTTCAAACACCCATTTTTCTCTGCTCATCTCTTTACACTAGGCCACTATTGAGTCTCAGCAATGATTTTCCTGTCTATTAGAAACCATTGTGTTAGTAGTCATAATGGTAAAACCCCAGAATTCCCAAATGTCATATCAAACCAGTGTGATGGGAGCCTTGCAGTGAAGGGTGGAGGAGCTCCAGAAGGCCATGGAAGCTCTAGAACGCAAGCTCGACCAGAGCAGGGAATTTTGTTTGTTTTGCTCACTGATGATAGAAATAACTTAATAAATATTGGTTCAATGATTAAATGAATGAAGTGATCAGTGAACTAAATAAATGCGGAGTATTCTGGAATCATTCAGAATGGTAGTAGGTAATCATCCAAGCCTCACTCTTAGAACACATAAGAATGCTCCATTTAATGACATACAACCATAACGAGGATCTACAGTTTCCTATGAAAATACGACAATTATGCTATATTTAGGAAAGAAGCAAATGATTAATAACACATAGGAAAAAAAACCCACATAGGCATGGTTGAAACTAAGTTCTGGAATTTATAGAAATAAGCTTCATTTATTAGGGGAAAAATTACATTGTGTAACACTTTATTCCCCAGAGTATTAGTAAATTAGATGCTAAACCTTTTTAAATGAACCCCGTCAGAAAAACAAAACAAAACAAAAAAAGGTCATTGTTTTTAGGAGAATTGCAAAATAAAATAGGCCAGCAATAACATGGCTAGTAACTGAGGTCATAAAAACAATGTAGAGAAGTTGAGTTTTCAACAATCCGGGCAGAGCCAGATCCATTCTCTCCCGTGCTCCCACTCAGCATCAAAGATGTCCGCGAGCCACCTCCCCACAGGGACAAGGACAACGTGTCCCAGATCTCCACCTCAGCCTGCACTGCTCATTAATATACATGGTTTCAACTCTTACCCATTCACCCAACCGCCACATCTAAATCTCTGCTTGGAACAGAGTTCCAGACTCATCCACCTTCCGGGTCCCCCTACCTGGGCATCTCATGGACACTTTGAAGTCAATATGCTCATACCTGATATTATAGTTTCAAAGAGCCAAGAACACATGCCTGAGGGACAGACAGCCTCCACTTCTTAGTGTGGACACTTCTTGATTTCCTTGATCTTTCTAGTTTTCAAATTTCACTTCTGTAAAATGGTGATAAACTTCACAGGGTTGTCTCTAGAAGATCATGAAATAATGTAGGTAATCCCTCAAAACCTCTTGCAGACAGCCAGATGCCCAGCAGACACAGAAGCAACCCACGCGACTGGCTTCATTCTCCTTTCAAGATTAGCGAAACACTCCACGTCATTTACTGGCAACCTGGAGTCAGTTACCTGGGTCAGGAATGGGAGAGCGAGCCTTTCAGCTCTCCACTGTGTATGCACACTCCCGCCTGAATGGCTTTTGAAGTGTCCATGTCTCTTTTCTGCCACCCTCCCACAGCTTTTGCACTTCCTACCTGAAGCGCTTTTTTGCCTGGGGTCAATCCCCTTTCTACTCTGCCTTCCCCAGAACAATGCACTCAGGAAGTGGGAAGGATCCCCTCCCCTCACTTCCTGTGCCCCCTCAGCCTGCAGAATGGAGCTCAAGGACTTTGTTCTTCAGTACCTGCTACCTTGCTGGCTGCTGGGCCCCATTCCCCCAGCACATTGAGCCTCAGCGTCACTTACATTCCGTGAATGTGCCCATAGTTCCAGCTCATTTGCCTGGAAAAGTCCTGCACATCTTTGACAACTGGCCTCAGTTATCACCTCCTTCAAGAAGCCTTCCCTGACTGGCCTGTATAGAGACTGTCTAAACTTGGTCTCAGGTCACTAAAATAGGAGGAAAACGTGCCCGGAGTGAGGGGGACATGCCGGCAGCATTTCCTACTATGTGGATCTGTGGTCTGGTCTGTGGTCTGTCCTGAGGCCGGACTGTTGGCTGAATCTTGCTGCGCCCATGCAGACCAGTAGACCAATTTGCAGACCGCCCCAACCCTCCTTCAGCCCCGGCCCTTTACTGCTCTGACCACCTTCTTTCTTGCATTTCACTTTCTTGTTCTTTTTTTTTTTTTTTTTAATTTTATTTATTTATTTATTTGACAGAGAGAGACAGTGAGAGAGGGAACACAAGCAGGCAGAGTAGGAGAGGGAGAAGCAGGCTCCCAAGGAGCAGAGAGCCCGATGCGGGGCTTGATCCCAGGACCCTGGGATCATGACCTGAGCCGAAGGCAGACGCTTAACGACTGAGCCACCCAGGGGCCCCTCACTTTCTTGTTCTTAACTGGCTGGTTCATCAATTAACACAAATAACCAAAGTTAGACAATTCCAGCTACTTAAGAAAATCATGTTTCCAGGGAATGTGTTTTATACGTAGTGGGGAAAAAAACGGTCATAATTCTGAAACTTCTACATGAATATGTTTGCTTAGGGAGTAGCAGCTGTTAAAATACAAATGTGGTATTTGAGTTCAAACTGGAGCAGGAAATAATGCACAGCGTGGTCTACGAGAGGCTCTTTCATCTGGGGCTGTGTGCCTAATTCTGATTTCGGGAGAAGTAGGATCCACCGTGGAGTGGGAGAACGGGTCTGGCCCCAGGCGTCAGCAAATCAGTTTTCAAGGCCCCTCCTCCAGGAGCTGTTAACTGCAAGCAGAGCCTGAGGACGTGGAGGCTCTTTACGAAATGGAAAAATAATGCCCGTCCCGCCCAGTCGTGCGCGGACCCCGGTGAGGGCTAAGGGCATACAGACCCAGGTTTGGCTAATAAAAGATGTCTTGCCTCGACGTGAACGAGTTACAGCCTTCTGCCAGGTTGATGCAGAAAGGGCGGAGAGGCTCCTTTACTTGCATGATTTAAAAACCTCTGGCTGGAACCGCGTGGCTCCCCAGCTCAAGCGCAAGGGGCGGCTGGAAGCGGGCGGGAACGAGGCTGCGCCCCGGGGCCAGACAGCAGGGCCAGGCAGCAGGACCCCCGGGGCCCCCCCGCGCCCGAAGCCCCGCGTCGCGTCTTCTCCAGGCTCTGGCTCTTCGCGTTCGACGCCTCTCCTCCCGGGAGGCAAGCGCGGGACAGGACTGGGGCACGCACGCCGAGCTGGGTGCTATTTTTACAAGTGTCCACGGAGCGAGTTGGCCCCTGGAATGGTGTGTGAAGTCCGAGTCAGCCGTGCGCGCAGGGACACTCCTGAGAGTGTCATTTCCTCTGCTGCCAAAGTCGGCCCGACATACGCTTAACCCCTGCGCGGTGACGGCTGGGTGACAACAGCCACACCCGCTCGGCGACCCTGGAACCCCTGGCTCGCTGCGTGGACAGCTGGCGGAGCCGGGCCCGTGTGGTCATTGGCAAAGAATTCCCCTCCGGCCGGGCCGCCGCAACCCTGCAGCTGTCGCGGGCTGCATACCGGGCGTGCCTCCCCGCCCGCGCGGCAACTGCGGGGCGTGGGCAGCGGTGCCCTCGGCCCCCCGCGCCCTCGCGGCCCCCGGCGCCCCCGCAGCCTCCCGCGCAGCCCCCCGCAGCCCCCCGCAGCCCCCCGCAGCCCCCCGCAGGCCCCCGCAGCCCCCCGCAGCCCCCCGCAGCCCCCGCAGCCCCCCGCAGCCCCCCGCAGCCCTCCGCAGCCCCCCGCAGCCCTCCGCAGCCCCCCGCAGCCCCCCGCAGCCCTCCGCAGCCCCCGCAGCCCTCCGCAGCCCTCCGCAGCCCTCCGCAGCCCCCCGCAGCCCCCCGCAGGCCCCCGCAGCCCCTCGCAGCCCCCCGCAGCCCCCCGCAGCCCCCCGCAGGCCCCCGCAGCCCCCCGCAGCCCCCCGCAGCCCCCGCCAGGCGGCCGGGCAAGGCGCGAGCCCTGGGGGGAAAGTGCTGAAAAGAAGCAGAGGTCTTGTTCCTGAGCAGCCACCCTCTGCGGTCGCTGGCCGCGTCTCTGTCGCTCCCGGGAGCCACAGCTTCCCGGGGTCTGGGTCTGCTTGAATCGCGGCTGCAGAGAGGGGCAGGCGTGGACCTGGACCTGAGCATAGCCGGGTTCAGGTTTCCCGCGGCCGGGACCCCGGGTGAGCCTCAGGCTCCTCATCCAAAGCAGGGGACAGGGTGACTTCCGACCCTGGGGCTCTCAAGAGCTTCAGGTCCTGCCCGGGAAGATGCCGAATATCTGGGAGCAGCGCCCTGCTCCCCCAACCTGGGTTACGTAAGGCTCATCTCCTCCTCCTCTTCCTCTACTCCGTAGGAGCTGCTCCTGATCAATTTAGTGAGTGGATGGAAAGGGAGGTGTTTTGTGAAGCTTGTCACGTTTATGTCAAATTTTAGACCATTAAACTAATCTATGTGTAAGACTCAATCCTGAATAGTGCTTAATTTTAACACAGACTGATTTTCATATGTACACACCCAGCCAATGAACCTGGGTATGCCAGTTTACATTTTAAAAAATTTCTCTTTTTTTTAAATTTTCTGTTTCTTTGAATACTGATGAGAAGGGATTTTTTTTCCTATTTTAAAAATTCAGATAAAATACACGTAACATAAAATATAACGTGTTAGCCATTTTTAAATATATAGTTCAGTGACATTAAGTGTATTCACACTGTTGTGCAACCATCACCTCCCTCTGTCCATGGAAATTTCATCTTGCAAAACTGAAACTCTATATCCATTAAATGATAATTTCCCATCTCTCCCCCATGAGCTCTTGGTAACCACCATTCTGTTTTGTGTCTCTATGAATTCGACAACTCTAGTTACCTTATGTAAGTGGCATCATAGTATTTGTCCTTTTGTAACTGACTTCTTTCACTTAATATACTGTCTTCAAGGTACATCCCCTTTGTAGTCTATGTCAGAATGACCTTCATTATTAAGGCTGAATAATATGCCCTCCATACCACATTTTATCACCAGCAACTGTGTTTTTAAACTTCTAGTTTTTTTTCAAGATTTATTTACTTATTTGAGAGACAGAGCAAGAGAGAGAGAGAGAGAGAGAGAGAGAAAGCATGAGTGGGGGGTGGAGACAGAGGGAGAGGGAGAAGCAGACTCCCCTCTGAGCAGGGACTCTGGGATCATGATCTGAGCCCAAGGCAGATGCTTAACCGACTGAGCCACCCAGGTGCCCCAACTTCTATTCTTAGAGTACAAGAGAAAATGAGACATACAATCATCAGTGAGAACGTGCAAAGTGAGCAGGTTCTGACCATACAGATGAGATGCATGACACTGGAATCTTTGCAAAATGATTACTATTCCATTGTGCCAAGGCCAGTTTTGCAAATTTTTTTCTATGATATAAACATATAAATGTATAAACATGTATGCACATATGTGTTACTCCCATACTCCTCTTTTTATTTCCTTCTTGTCTTTTCCTATTCAGGACAAGAAAAGATTTACTTTGAGGTGAAAGCATGTCACTCTTGTCACATAGAGCTATACATTTTAAAGTGATTTCTATTTTATATTTTAAACTAAAGAAGTTTCTCTCTGCTGTAGGTTATAGGTAATTTATGGCCAGTTCAGCATTCTATATCCAATCTACTCTTGTCCTCAACATAGCTTGCCTCTCCCCCTTCTTCTCATCCTGCCTAATTCTACATTTCTTTCACTCATTCGTGGATCCTAACCATGTAGCTTCCTTGGGTACAATGCTAAATATTTTCCTTACATCTAAATCTGATGCCTCTTAAACAATATCAATATTACTGTTCCCATTTCACAGATGAGGAAACTGAGGCACAGAGGGTTTATGTAACTATCTAAGGCCAAACATTTATCTGTGTCAGGGTCAAGATCTAGACCAAGTGTATCTGAAGCCAAATATCAGATGTTGCCCTGCACACAATATGGCAATTACCACTTTCTTAAGCCTTCTAACTTATTTTCTATTGGATTTGCATGTGGGTTTTACCTTTTCAAAAAGAACTGCAGGATCCCAAGAACATGAACCATGATTACATCTAGTATTTTGTGCATATTTATTGTTTAATAAAAACTTAATAAAATAGGGAAGATGTTTAAAATAAAAAAATATGAAGAATAGCAATTTAAATCCAAAGTAAGCAGAAGAAAGGCAATCCAAAAGAAATTAGAGCAAAAATCAGTGAAATTGTAAAAGGAGATCAATAATGAAAATCAACGAAATGAATCTGTTTCTTTGAAAAGATCAATAAAATTGATAAGTCTCTAACTAGGCTAACTAAGAAAAATGAGAGAAGATGCAAATTAAAAATATCAGAAATGAAAAAGTAGGCATCACTACAGATCCTATAGATGTTAAAAGGATAATAAAGGAATATTATGAACACCTGTATGCCACAAATTTGATAACCTAGATGAAATGGACCAGTTCCTTAAAGACACATTCTGCTAAAACACAAGAAGAAATAGACAATCTGCATATGTCTACATCTATTATATAAGTTGAATTAATAATTAATAACCTGAAATAGAAAGCACCAGGCCCAGATGGGTTCACTGGTAAATTCTACCACACATTTAAGGAAGAAGTTATATTGATTCCCTACAGTGTTATTTGTCTCTTTTGCCCTTGTCTTCATTGTGCTGAGCTGTTGATGGGGAATTTTATTTGAAGACTCATGGCCTTCTTCAGGCCTGAGAGAGTTACTTTTGTTACTTCTCTTTCCGCGATTTCATTTTCTCTACTTTTTTCCCTAGAATTTTACTAGTTTGATGTTGGTCCTCTTGCATGGATCTTGTCTGTGTTTTTTTTTTGTTTGTTTGTTTTTGTTTTTTTTTTTAATCTCATTCTAAGGTCTGGAAGATTCTTAACATTATATTTTTAATTATTTTATTACAGATTAAATACATATCAGTAGTAATATGTTCAATCTCTGTGAGCAGCTGAATTCTGTCCAACCCCCTCCTCCCACCCCCAGCATCCTGTCTTCTATGGGCTGCCTCCAGAAACAAAGACCTGCTCCTCCATGATAGCCAATGAGAAAATAAGATGGGGATGTCAGTCCTACAATACAAGGAACTAAATCTTGCCAACAACCTGAATGGGCTGGGGACATTGAACTAGGATGAGTGTCCAGTGGTGTGGTTGTAATTTGTACATTATCCACTAATGCTTCTGCTTTTAGTCCAACTTCTAAATACCAACCTCTGTGCTATTTACTAATTCTGAACCCACACCCTCTCTGAATTCCAATAGCTAGATGGCTCTCCTTTTTAAAGCATCTGAGTCATTTATCTCTTTAGTTCATCTTTCCATCCTCTCCCACCTCCTTCCAGAAATTTGTGGAAATCTCTTAACTGTTGTTGATTATTACCAACCCTTAATCTACTCTTTTTTTTTTTCTTTTGAACTTTTAATCTTTTATTTCGGTGGAGGTCTTTGGAAGGTGAAGAACAAATGTGTATGTTTATTCCTCAATCCTGAACTGGAGCTGCCTGATTAGTCTTTTTAACAAACTGATTTCCAAACTGATAGCTTTTATACTTACCCTTTCTTGTTCTTTTTGTTGGCATTTCTATAAAGGCAATGCCCTTAGACAAAAGAGGAATTGTTTTTCTGCCCAGTAAATACAAAGACAGACCTTGCCAAGGAATAGTAATGAAGTAAGACCTTAAATGGGCTTTGGAAAAGCCTCATTAAATCTCATGTTATCTTAGGATGTTCTTTGGGATATTGAAGAGAACACAGACTCTGTATGATATACCAGGTTTTCCACATAGCCTTGAGCAAATTACTTAACCTCTTAGCACCCAGATTCAAGTGGATAAAGTATATTACTTTTAAATTTCACAAGATTACTGTACAATGTGCATAATGCCTAAAAAGCACTTAATAAACCATTCTGCAAAGATTCATAGTTACACTCTGTTGGTCACTGCATATGTAATGGGGAGTAACCACAGGCTAGATCTCTCTAGAAGGTCCATTCTAGTGGATGCAAAGCATAAGTAAATAGTCAGTCTCATGACAATACTAGTTACCATTCCACTTGTTTCACTCCCATCATCCCTGTGTTGCCACCTGTGGCCAAGATGAGCTCCATGGGATAATGTGGAGACAGGTTGAGGACTCTGGTAGAGCATGAGGAGAAAGGAGAAAGAAAGAGTAAAGGATGAAAAGAGCACAGACTCTGTATGATATATAGTCCCTTATATATAGTCTCAAAGGAAAGTTTCTCAAAGCCAAAGTACTAAATAGTAACTTAGCTAAGTTACTGAAACACTATTCTTCTAGTGTAGTGGCCTTTCTGTTATATTCCTAAAGAACTGTTTACATTTTTGAGAAGGACTCTGGTAGAGCATGAGGAGAAAGGAGAAAGAAAGAGTAAAGGATGAAAATGAGGAAAGAGGAGTGAGAGATAGACCTTTGAATGCCTAACTTAGAAGGATTCAAATAGAAAAGCTGAGTCCATCCCTGTCCTAGTCTCTTCTGTGATAACAGAATGCTACAGATTGGGTGGCTTATAAACAACAGACATTTATTTCTCACAGTTCTGGAGGTTGGATATCTAAGATCAAGGCGTCAACAGATTGGGTGTCTGGTGAGAGCCTACTTCTTGGTTCACAGATGTCCATTTTTTCCCAGTGTTCTCACATGGCAGAAGGGGCAAGAGACTTCTCTGGAGTCTCTTTATAAGGGAATTATTCCCATTCATGAGAGCTCCATTCTCATGACCTGACTGAACCCCAAAGGCTCCACCTCCTAATACTATCACATTGGGAGTTAGGATTTCAACATGTGAATTATGAGGGGACATAAACATTCAATCTATAACAACACCAAATACAGACGGTGTGAGATAATCTGTATACAAAGGGACAATGTTTTAAAAATGTAAACAGTTCTTTAGGATTATAACAGAAAGTCCACTAGACTAGGAGAACAATGTTTCAGGGTATAACATTAACTATTAGCTAAGTTACTATTTAGTACTTTGGCTTTGAGAAACTTCCCTAGATACCTGTATCTTTTTCTACCATGAAGATTAATGATAGTTTTCTTTGTAGATCTAACATGTTATATGCCTCTTAAAAGAATATGACATCTTCTATTTTATGGCACGAGAAATGAGGTATACATCGTAGGTGAATAATCACTAAATATACTGAGACAATAAAATATATGTAACGCTTAAAATTAGACAAAAGGAAGGCCAAGGACGGGGATGCGGAGAAAGGGGAACCCTCCTACACTGTTGGTGGGAATGCAAGCTGGTGCAGCCACTCTGGAAAACTGTATGGAGTTTCCTCAAAAAGTTGAAAATAGAGCTACCATATGACCCAGCAATTGCACTACTGGGTATTTACCCCAAAGATACAAAAGTAGGGATCCGAAGGGGTACGTGCACCCCAATGTTTATAGCAGCAATGTCCACAATAGCCAAACTGTGGAAAGAGCCAAGATGTCCATCGACAGATGAATGGATAAAGAAGACGTGGTATATATATACAATGGAATATTATGCAGCCATCAAAAGGAATGAGATCTTGCCATTTGCAACGACGTGGATGGAACTGGAGGGTATTATGTTGAGTGAAATAAGTCAAACAGAGAAAGACATGTATCATATGATCTCACTGATATGAGGAATTCTTAATCGCAGGAAACAAACTGAGTGTTGTTGGAGTGGGGGGTGGGGTGGGAGGGATGGGGTGACTGGGTGATAGACACTGGGGAGGGTATGTGCTCTGGTAAGTGCTGTGAATTGTGCAAGACTGTTGAATCTCAGATCTGTACCTCTGAAACAAATAATGCAATATATGTTAAGAAAAAAAAAAGAAGAAGAAGAAGGTAGCGGGAGGGGAAGAATGAAGCGGGGGAAATCAGAGGGGTGGACGAACTATGAGAGACGATGGGCTCTGAAAAACAAACTGAGGGTTATAGAGGGGAGGGGAGTGGGAGGATGGGTTGGCCTGGTGGTGGGTATTGAGGAGGGCACGTTCTGCATGGAGCACTGGGTGTTATGCACAAACAATGAATCATGGAACACTTCATCTAGAACTAATGATGTAATGTATGGGGATTAACATAAGAATAAAAAAAAAAGAAAAAAAAAGGAAGGCCAAGGAAATGTTAAAACATTCAATTTTTAGAAAGGCGGGTACAGAAATTGCTGGGACTCATACAATTCTGAATAAGTTGAGCCCAAATTTGGAGAGAACTGCCAATTTATCGGTCCAATAAATGTTCAAATCCATGCTTTTATAGAATTGGGCTTATGAGAAAATAATTATAATCCATTGAAAATAATGGTTTTGTTTCAACTTCACCGATCAGATTCATATTTTACAAGCCTAAATACCAATGCAAATGTAGTATAAATATCTATTGTGATAATAAAAGATATTTATTAAAAATTTAGCCTAACATCTCTCATGAAATGTGAAAGTATTCAAATGTTTTGTATAAATTGACTCCATAGGGGTCTTGATAAAATAGCAAATGAGTTTTTTAATGTTATGAGCTTTTGAAAAATAGTCCATGAAAGAGAGCTATATTGTTTCCAGCAAGGCAGTTTAATCAGATGCCCATCACTGATAGAGGCAGAAGAACTTATTTGGGACTAACCAGTTACTCTTTCCAGAATTTCAGTAAAGTCATATGAGATTTTAACTTTGTCTTTTAGCAATTGTACACCCTTTTGAAAGGGTGTACAATTTCTGGCTTGTTTCAGCAATGAGCTATTCCAGCAAAGCTTGAGGAAATCAATGAGGCTGAAGTAACAATACCAAGGAGACCAACCATGCCTCATGCAGAGAAGTAACTCAATAAATGTCTGTGGTCATGAAGTCAAGGGTAATGGGTGGGGTTTGGCTTTAGGAGACAGTGGTGGAAGAATCTGAACTTGAGTACAAAGATCTGTCTCTAACCCTTAATAAAGCACACATTCCCTTAGACTTAGGACCTCTTTTGGTCTCACAGTGAACTCCCTGACTCTGGCTTGGTAAAATAACTGCCACGATAATAATCCTTGGGATATCTGTGTTTCAAATCAAAAGGATGTTGCAAGGATCTATAGACTTTGAAAGGATGAAGAGACACAGGCTTTGATAATCCTTTAGGGTACTTTGTTTCTTTCAGTTTGTCTTCCCTATCTTGTATTTTTCCCCCCTCTCTCTAAAAGAGCTCTGTCTTGTTCCTTTTTACCCTGGAAATTTTGCCTGGAAATTGAAGCTTGTAGCTGTTAATGAGGCTGCCATTCAGGTTTCCATGCCTGTGAAAATGAGCTATTGCTTCCTTTCATAGTTTCCTTCATTTGTGCTCCTAAATCTGAGCAACCCTGCACAAAATATTCTTCTGGGACTAACGGAGAAGTGGTACAAGGAAGGATATTGGCCAAGACATGCAGAGCTGTGAAGAGTGTTCCCACAGCAGACCCAAGCCTCCAGTGAAGAATCCAATATGATAAAACTGTAACAGATTAAAAAGAAGGAGAAGAAGAAGAAGAAGAAGAAGAAGGAGGAGGAGGAGGAGGAGGAGGAGGAGGAGGAGGGGGAGGGCAGAAAGAAAAGAGGCCAGTATTTCAAAGGATAAAAAGGAGATTTGTTTCAGGAGACCACCTAGCCTGGCTTTTCCACCAGCTGCCATACAAGATCATTGAACCCATTCTGGATTCTGAGAAAGGGCTGAACAATTTCATTATCAGCCAATACATCTGGACATTCAAAACAAAGCAGGATAATCAAATCAAAGGGACTGTACTCATAATTATCCCCTCTTCTCCATACCCATCCTCACAGCATTGCCAAACTCTATCCTTAGATCAAACCAGCCCTGCTCCCCAGCTGCCAAACCCTGATGACTAAAGCCACACAGATGTGCTGATGAGATCCATGACGGAGTTTTAAACTTCCAAACTCAGTTTGGCCACAGTGATTCCAGTAATCTGTAAACTGATCTCTTGTTGGTTTCCCATTCTCTAACGTGCCTGTGCCAATTTTTCAAGACTTCTCGTGACATTAACTTAATCCCTGACCTTCAAACCCTCAATATGATCTTTTCCTCATTCCATGGATGTTAGAAGTCACAAAGGTAAACTCCTGTCCACACTTCCACTCCTTTTCCTCCATCCTGATATTTAGTAATCACTCCTCCCCTCTGTGTTTCCTTCTTGCTTATCTCAGTGTTCGTTCCTAGCGAACACCAATGCCATGCCTGTGTGTTGTTTGACCCCATTCATTTCCTCCTTCCCCTTTGGGATCTTCCTCCATAAAACATCCAGTTGGACTCTTTCTAAGTTGAATATTCTGTTTCTTCTCTTCACTCTCTCCTCATCCCATAAATATACCCCACACTCCCATATTGTGCAAATCCCTTCAGAGACATTATACACTTGGACAGATATTTGGCAGTTTTCTGGCAAGAGGTAATAACATTTCTTGGGGGAGCAGTTACTTTTTCAATCGTGCCCAGAGTCTCTGTTTTGGGTAAAAGAGGGGCTGATCTTCCATCTTGGAAGAACTGAGTTTTCTTTATTTCTTTTTTTCTCCAATTTATGGCCCATTCCATTTATTAAAAATGAATGCCTTTTTCTCTGTATTTTGTTGACTTTGGCCTTGTTTCTGACCCCATCTACTCCCATAGATTCTGAGAAACCACCCTTCCATTTCTCCAGTTTCCCTCAATGTTATTTCCAAAGTATGACAATGCTTTTCTTCCTTTCACTCCCCAAAAGTGGAAATGAGGACATGATTCTGTTAGCATCTCTGTGAAGGAAGGGAGTTCTTGGCCATGGCATGATTGGTCAATAGTTCCTTGCCCTGAGTGTGGTGGTCTGAAGTAGGGGAGCACTATGACCCAATACAGATGGGACCATGTATGAAGATCACATGTTGGTTTCATGGTATAATGGTGAGCACTCTGGACTCTGAAGATCACATGCTTTATTTTTCCATTGTCATTTTGATGGACATTTAGGTTGTTTCCAATGTTTTTTCTATTGTTAAAGAAAATATTATTAATGAAACTTGTTAAAGGTGGTAAGGTAGACCTTATTCAGGACCCTCATGATAGGTGTACGCACCACTGCAATAGGATTTTATAGTGGAGAGAAACATTTGGTTCAACTCCAAATATGGTGTGGACAAGTGGGCATTTATAACCAAGGAGGTCAGCAGAGGGAAAATTAGTAAAAGGAAACATCAGGTGTATGTGGGGTTCTGGCTGACTTGACCTACCAGGATTCTTCCTGGAGGCAGGCCAGCGTGGTCAGACATCAGCTGGGGCTGGGAAAGGGATGAGGAACCTGATCAGATAGCAAGGGTGATCAGATATGAAGGGTGGGGGGCGTCTTGCTAAATTCTAACTTAGCAAGATTTTTGCTAAAACTGAATTTTAAAATGTAGGGCACAGATGCACCTAAGAGAAGGCTTAGGAGCCTGACTAAAATTTGGTCAACGAAAGAATCTTTGTTACATTTCAGACAATCCTGGGCAAACATTTTCTCCTTGTTTGCCTATCCTGATGTGAGTGGCCTTTTCTAGGTTGTATACTGACAGTGATGAAATTTTTAGGTCATGGGTCTGCACTTTTTTTGTTTCACTAGAATTATTCTCCAAATTAGTTGTACCAGTTTACCTTCCTCATAGTAACATATGAACATTTTCATTGCTGCATATTTTCAATTATTGAAACTATCAGACTTTTGAAACTTTTGTCAACTTGGTCATTTTGAAGTAACATCTCATTGTTTTATTTCATTTTTCTCTGACTTCTCTTATAAGGTGAAGAATTTCTCTGTAACTTTTAGATATTCGACGTTCCCCTTCTGTTTATATTTTTCTATTTTGGTTGTTTATCTGACTGGTTTGTAGTAGCTTTTGATATACTCTGGCTGCTAATTTCTTTCATGCTTTGACTTGGAAATACCTTTGCTCTGTCTATGATTTGTCTTAGAATTTTGTTCACGATGTTTATTTTAATCTTTCTATATAGAGCTAAACTTACCTCTTTTTCACTTATCAATTGCATTTTTTTAAAGATTTTATTTATTTATTTATTTATTTGAGAGAGAGAGAATGAGAGAGAGCAAGCACATGAGAGGGGGGAGGGTCAGAGGGAGAAGCAGACTCCCTGCCAAGCAGGGAGCCCGATGTGGGACTCGATCCAGGGACTCCAGGATCATGACCTGAGCCGAAGGCAGTCGCTTAACCAACTGAGCCACCCAGGCGCCCCTCAATTGCATTTTTAAAGTCTCATTTGAAAAAGACTTCCAAATATACACAAATATCAAATCATTATGTTGAAACTAATATAACGTTGTACCTCAATTATACCTCAAAAAAAGAAAGAGAAAAGAGAAATAAGAAAGAAAGAGAAAAGACTCCCATACCTCAGGAAACATATTCTCCTCAATTTAAAAACAAATAAACAAACAAAAACATTTTAAAGTTTTGCCTTTCGAACCTTCAAATTCGGGCACTTAGATGTTATTATTTTATATGTGGCTACATGACTATCCCAGCATCTCAACTTCCTGCGTGAGTTTTAATTAATTTGTTCTCATTTGCCCTGTGCTCTTCCATTCTGAGATCTTGAGGATGCTCTCGACGGTTCCAGAAAGTTTTCATTCATATTCCTTTGACTTTTCCTGGGCTTCTCCACTATCTTGATGGCTTAATAGATCTGTGGCTCCAGGCATGGTTCTTGGTTTCTCTCCTCAAGGACTGACTTAAGAACTACATCAACCTCCCACTAGTTATAGTCATTAGCATCCCAACACATGGAAAACTATCTTTCCCCTGGGTTTCTTCTCTCCGTTATGATTTTCCAGGAAAAGGGTAGAGAGGAAAGAAGACCAACAATGAAGGTTATTATCTGTGTGACCGTCAACTGTGGGCAAGTTCCTTAAATAACTCTGTCCCCATTTTTTCTTATTTATGAAATGAGGATAGGAGCAGGACTTTCATTCTAATGGAGGATTCACAAAGTATATAAACGAGTGTGTGTGTGTGTGTGTGTGTTGTGTTAGAACAAATGCTGGCACATTGCCAGCATATACAAGTGTTAGCTGATACAGTTCATTTCTCCTACTGTTTGCTGAGTAGGTTGTTCTTCATCCATTACTAAAATGGAATGAAACCATTTTACAAGCCAAACAGGTAATATGGTCCTTGAGTTGGCAAGGTCCACTTTGAAAGGACATTATCACTCCTTTCTGATAAAGACATGACTAAATCATACTTGGAGATTCAGCTTCTGGAATACTTGGGTCTCCTGAAAATACTGTCGCAATGTTCATCCCATCTCGTGGAAATCCTTACAGGAAGTGATTTTCCCCCTGGAAACCAGTGCTTCGGTCTGCCCCCAACATCCCCCTTGCTCTCATTCAGGCTGGGATTCAGCGTGCTTCATGGTGGTGAGAATTACAGTAATCAGGCAACATCGAAATACCCCTGAGCTTGCCAACCGAAGTGTGACCCAGAACTGTTTTTCAGGATGAGTGTTGTGATTGTTTCTCCAGGTGTTCCTATTAGGATAATTAATATAATTAACAATAAAGGCTTTAATTATGAATGTTTAATAAGAGGCGTTTATAATTATCACTCAGATCTCATCTAGATCCATAGGAAACTTTTATTGAGTGCTTACTAAGTACCTTACACATAGCATCTTATTGAACCCTTACAATAATCTTTCAAAGATAGATACCAAAATTAAGAGCAATTTAACTTAAAATTTAAGAACGAAGATTTGCTGTATTGTCCTTGGTTTACTGTAATGAAGAACCACAAACTGGGTGACTTAAACAACAGAAATTCGTTGTCCCACAATCCTGGAGGCTAGAGGTTTGAGACGTTGGAAGGTTGAAGGCAAGGTGTAGGCAGGGTGGTTTTCTCCTGTGGGTGGAGGAGGAAAGATCCATCCCAGGACTTTCTCCTAACTTTCAGTGCCAGTAGGCCTCCTGGGCTTGTAGATGGTTGTCTTCTCCCCGTGTCTTCATTGGTTTTCCCTCTGTGGCTATCTGTTTCTGTGTCCAAATTTCTCCTCTTTATAAGGACATTGGATTAGGGTTAACTCTAATGACCTCAACTTGACCACCTGCAAATACCCTATTTCCAAATAAGGTCACGTTCTGAGGTACTGGAAGTTAGAACTCAACATCTTTTTGAGAGCTACAAATTCACCTTTCTATGTTAGAAAGTGCCACGGCTGGGACTTAAAGCCAAGTACATCTGTGCCACACTGCCCTGATTTCTTCCCACTCCATTACTTGAGGTGTCTCCTGACATCTTGGAACTGCTTCCTGTCCAAGTGAGGTTGTCCTTTCCCACCCCTCAGAAACCCTAGTCTCTTCCTTCGTGTCTATATCTCTTCCTTGAGAGTCTCTCCCCTTGCCTCTGGGTCAGCACCTAAACATACTCAGATCTTCCTTATCTTAAAAAGTGTATTATGAGGGGCGCCTGGGTGGCTCGGTTGTTAAGCATCTGCCTTCGGCTCAGGTCATGATCCCAGGGTCCTAGGACTGAGCCCCGCATCTGGCTCCCTGCTTGGCGGGAAGCCTGCTTCTCCCTCTCCCACTCACCCTGCTTGTGTTCCCTCTCTCGCTGTGTCTCTCTTTGTCAAATAAATAAAATCTTAAAAAAAAGTGTATTATGATTCCAAGCCCAGTTTCCCCTTCAGCTACTAGCCCATCTCTCCTCTGCTTCTCAGCCGAGCCACTGGCTAGTTCCGTTTGTCTGCCATTCCCATCCCTCTTTCCACAAACTCTGCAATGCCCTCAGTGTGCCTTCCACCACGACTATACCATCAACACTGTTTTCTCTATGCCAGCAATTTCTAGGTTGCTGAGTGTCAGGAACACTTTGACCCCAACATCCTACACATCCCCCAATACATTTTATTTGCCGGAGGATCCTTTCCTTGAGATGCTGACTTCTCTTAATTTCCATTGAAATGCAGAAACCCTCATGAGCACCTTTAATTTTTATGATAAATTGGTTCCCTAAGTATTTCCATCTGCATGAGTTACTTCAGTGACCTTCTATATTCTGATGACCTTCAGCAAACGTCTCTGAGCAACAGTCTTCTGAGATCTGACCTGAATATCTGACTGTTCTTTCTACATCCCCAACCACGTGCCCCACAGGTACCTCAGAGTCAGCTTACACAAAATAAACTCAGGATTCCCCAAATCTGCTCTTCTTTCAGTGTAGTACACTTAGACTATAACACTACCTTGTTTTTAAATTTTGAGGTAAGAACTAGAAAGTGGGTCCTGACTCAGTACTCTTACTCTCCCTCCTCCCTCCAGCCCCATCAGCCCCCAAACCCTCTCAATTCCATCACCTGTAACAGGGCAGGGCCTGTGGAGCTCCCCAGAAAGTAGAGGGGATTCTTGAAAAATAGCTCCTCTGTTTTGACCTATCTGAGGGACTCTTGTTGCTGTAATTTTGGCAATTCCTTAGTGTTTCAAAATTAGAAGCCCTAAATGTTCAAACAGCTCTACCAAAAACACATTTGGGAAGATCTTCATCAGCTTAGAATGAAGAATAAAAGGAAATACACACACTCTTTGGAGACAGCAAGTCTTTCTCCTATCTCTCCTTTCCTGTCTAGGACTTAGAAATGTTTTATACTTTGTTTTGACCATGGCTTTGGGGGAAAAAAAAGTTCATGGCTAATTTCTGCTTCTTAGAATTTAAAGCTGTTTGAAGTCTTTAATGTATAGGGTCTTACATTTCACTAAAAAAAACAAAACAAAAAAACAAAAAAATACTTTGATGGACACCAGATCCTCTTCTTATTCTGTAAGTTACAGAAGCACTTCTAAATCATGATTATTTTGAATGAAGAAAGGGCATTCAGAAGAGTCCTTAGGTCCTGGATGGAAAGGTAGGGTGCAAGACAGGCCCCCTCATGTGCAACATGGTCAGCAGGCAGGTACAGGGTCTGAAGGAGGAACTCAAAGAGACAGAAACCGAGAAGACAGAACAGCATTGTGAAAGTGTCGACATGCTGCCTGCAGTCTTCCACGGAATTGCTATCCTCAGCAAATAGTGATGGCTTCTCTGCAGACTTTTCCTGTCCTTAACTAAGGACAGACCCAGCAACCTGGAGCCTGGGCTGGGGTGGGGGAGGGGGAGGCGGCTCACGGAGCGCAGGGGAGGAGGCCGAATGCATCGCTCACAAGCAGGGTCCAGGCCCCAGATGAACAGCTAAGTGAGCCTGAGCATATTGGAGTTTTTCTGTTTGTTTTAAGAAAAATAACTTCTTGGGACGCCTGGGTGGCTCAGTCGGTTAAGCATCTGCCTTGGCCTCAGGTCGGATCCCAGGATCGTGGGATGGAGTCGGGCATGGGGCTCCTTGCTTAGTGAAAAACCTGTTTCTCCCTCTGCTGCTCCCCCTGCTTGTGCTCTCTTTCTCTCTGACAAGTAAATAAATAAAATCTTAAAAAAAAAACAAACTTTATTTTTATTGGTCAGTGAATTAGTCCAATTACCGAACAGTATCCCCCTTTCCTTCTAAATGAAAAGATTTAAAAATAACATATCGCCCAATTTGCTGTTCTCAATTGAAATCAACATGATGAGCCTGGTGGGTTTTGATGAGCTCCCCTTTCTGGTCTACGTGTTCACCAGATGAATAGTGTGTTACACTGGGATATTCGTATTTTTGCACGAATACTAATAAGAGAGACTTGAGTGGGGAAGACCCCAGATGTCTGCTGGTGATGTGTGTGTCATGCCAGGTAATGTGATCATTAACTACCCCTGCAAGGTAGACGTGATCATGCTCAATTTATAGCACAATGAACTGAAGCCCAGGGATGCAGGATGTTCCATGTTCCATGCCTAAAACTCAGATCTGTAGAGACTAATAGGATTTAGGGAGAGCAACTTCACTTTGCTGGGGTCTATGCCCTGTGCACTGGGAAGTCAGCTGTAAGGATGAACTCCCACCAAGCCGGCTAACACCGTCCCCTTCTATACAGATGCCCATTTCACTGGATAATTCGTCCCGATCTGCATACAGGTTGTTGCTCAAGCTCACCTACCTACTTGCCACATCACACTGTTGCCGCTGTAGTTCAAGGTGACATGACCCCACCGAATCTCAGCAGTAATGCAAGGTCTAGAAGGAAAATGGGTTAGCAGTTCAATGCGTGTAGCACTCACCCAATCCAGAACCTGCCGGAGAAGAGCCCCACAAATGTTAGTGGCCTCTGAACAGTATTTCTCTTACAGGATACTTTTGAATAAATAGGATGAATCCTCAAGAAGTCTGGGATGAAGCTGAAGGTTTGGTGTGAAGAACCTCACTCACATCTGTGCAGAGTTTTCCTCTTTCCAAGATCAGGCTCTGCTTCCCCCTTCCCCCCTCTACCCCTACTCCTTCATGGGTTTCCTCCACCACCTAGCCCTGCCTGCAGGGTCCAGGCCCCTGATGTAGTCTGTCTCTTTGTCACCTTGCAGAAGGAAAGGGGGCTTTTCTTGGCCAGTAGCCCTTCATAGACCAGAGCAGTTTTTTGGTATTTTACTTTTTTAATTAATTAATTAATTAATTAATGTATTTATTTTTAGCTTTGAGGGAAAGATGGAAAGCAGCAAAGCCGATGAGAAGTAACAGATCAGGGCCCCGGCCACAGGAAGCCAGTCAGGTGAGGTTAAGAAGGCAGCGGGCTCAGCTGAATAGTGGCTGAGAGGCACCTGAAGTCAGGGCTGTGGGACTGAGAGCTTCCGAGGAAGGTTCCAGGTTCCGACCAAGTGCAGGCAGCAGACGGGGTTTCCTCTGAAAGGTCCCTTGACAGTCTGTGGTGCTAGCATTGCGTTCTACTGAAATTGGAGAGTCTCTGATGTTTTTACCTTGGAAACGCCAGATTGAAACAATTCATCTTCAGGATCAAGGAGCCTCAAATTCCCCAAATGAGGCAGCACTCGATCTGCGTGTGTCATGAACACATACGATCTATGTGAGCTATCAGGAGTTCTTGCCTTGAGAAAGTATTTGTTATTCTTTTGGGAAATGACGACGTTTTTTCTAATTACGCCCAAGAATGTCATGGCAACTTTAAGTTCCCAACGCTTTCCTTCTCCTGCTGACTGTTACTTTCCTTCTGCTCTTCATCCCTCTCTCTCCTCCTCCCCTCCTCTGCTTTTTCTCCTCCTTCTTCTTTCACTGTTTTCTGTCTTATAACCCGAGCCACTGTTATTTCTGGGTTTAAGGGAAAAGTTTTCCATATGACCAGGGTCAAAATGTGGAGCTGTTTGTTTCTTTTGCATCTGGAATTAAGAAAGCCATGGCCTTGACTTCTCACCCCAAATGGAAGACATTTGTTTGATGCGATGATAACGTTCGACATTGGAAGAAGGAGTGCTGTCATCAGGGTAAAAGCTTACGCACGTCAGACCAGTCAGGAAAGCAGGACTAAGATCATTCCATGTGCTCTATTTTCCTTATACATTGCCTTATACATAGGATTTCAGTTGCGAGACATAAATGAAAAGTATATTCTGGCTCTTCATTTTGAAAGAGAACTAAATCCTTGTGTGACCTTTTTTTTTTCCTAATTAAAATTTTATTTGCAGCCTGTGTTGTTCGCTAACTAGCTGTATGTCCTTATTAAGCACGTTGACCTACTTCTCTGGGTTTGAGTTTTCCTTCTTCTCCAAAATGTGAGGGCTAGAGGAGAGTTCTGAAGTCCCTGCCAGTGTGATAGCTATGATTTCATTAAAATAATCATGGTCTTGACTGTTACTTTCAAGTCATTTAAAAAAATATATTGGGATTTCAAAACCTCCCCATATATACCACTTCTTATAATGCTGGTGAGATCCTTCTGGAATAGGCCATGAAGGCTGGCCTTGGAAGGAGACAGAGACTGTCTCTGGGTCTCTTCCACTTTCCTTCCTCCTGCACTCCCCCATGAAATGTCCTCCCCCACGGTCCCCTGGGTGCTGGTGCTTCCACGCAAGAGCATCAGCTCACATGGCTGACCTCTGCCTTGCTCACCATGGCCTCCTCCCCAATGTCCGTCATCCCCAACATCCTTTTTTTCTCTTCTCTGCCTTCTGTCTCTTCAGAATTCAAACTAACCAATATTTCCTTCTCTTGGACTACTACCAGGGATCTCTATATTCAGGGAATATTTAGCAGAAGGAGATATGAGATGTTTTATCCAAGCCCTTCATTTTATTTATGGCTGGGGACGCTGAGTCAAGAAAGGGGAAGTGGCTTGACCACAGGACCCACATTGGCAGAACCAAGAGCACAACCTGAGTGTCCCGACTTTCCACTCTCCCTAACAAATACATCACAATTGCCAAAGTGGATTGTGCATGTGGATGCAGCCTTAAATATCAGTGAGTATGTACATTTAATAACTGCAGCAAACTCCAACATCAGTGATTGCTCATAATCATTCACTGCATTTTACCAAGGAATAGATCAGGATGGGGGGAAAAGACTTGTTAGAAGTCCAGCTATCCCAGAGGGTATGTATCTAGAAAGTGCGTGTTTGTGTAGGGCAGGGGAATTCTGTCACCAAGAAGGATGGCAAGGCTATCTACTGGGTGGAGATGGAGAAGAGACCTTTCCAGGTATCATTCAGCTGGAACCACAGCTGTGAGGAGTACAAAGATCAGCCCTGCAAAGGTCAATGACTTCTAAATATTTCCTTTTCTTTCTGGGCAAACCAGTCTAATTCCATCATCTTATTCCATCTGTCCAACTACACTGTAATTGTTATTTTTTTAAAGATTTTATTTATTTATTTGACAGAGAGACAGCGAGAGAGGGAACACAAGCAGGGGGAGTGGGAGAGGGAGAAGCAGGCTTCCTGCTGAGCAGGGAGCCCAATTCGGGACTCGATCCCAGGACCCTGGGATCATGACCTGAGCCGAAGGCAGATGCTTAATGACTGAGCCACCCAGGTGCCCCAAGTAATTGTTATGTTTTTATTATTGTTGTTCTTTCAAGAGGTCCATAGAAATGGGGTCTTAATTTTCCCTACATGTATTTTTTATGAGATTTTTTAATGATATTGGCCAAAATGCCACACACGTTCTGTTTTGAGGAACTAGAAATTTGATTGGAAGGTATCCCTATCCAGAATATTGGCTGGAATTGGTGGATTTGCATTTCTTTATAGTTTCTTAGACTTCTCCTTCTGGCCCTTATATCAGAGCTTGACCATCACCCCTTGGGGGATGTCTGGCATGACCTCAGCTGGAATATCCAGAGAAATTTCTGAGAAGCACTTGTCAAGCAAGAAGTAAAGGTTCATCCATCCATGTCAGTTTTGGTCGCTAGGTTTCCCCAAACCCAGTAGAATGGTCTGAGCTTCTAAGACAGGAAGACATATTTACCTTGTCCTTGGGATGCTTCCTTTGGAAGGAATCCCGTACTTCAGAAGTTCCTAACAAATAATGGATTCTGGAATCTACGTTTTCTCTACAAGCTGCTACTTGTTGAGTTGTGCCAAAGTGCCAGGTGCTGGGTTAGTCACATGGTTAGACATGTGGCATGCACGGTCTGTATCTCCCAAGGAGCTCTGCGGGTTGGTCATTCTATCCAGCCGGAGATGTACAAACAAAGACACTAAGAGGGGAAGTGTCTTGCTCAAGATCCAGATTGGTAAGTAGAAAATCTGGGGTTAATACAAGTTTTTAAAGTTGTTCTCTGGGCACTGGGATTAGAAAGCAGGCTATTTCAAACTTCATGCATACACGCTAGGAGTCCTCTCCGTAGTGGAACATTCCATGAAGCTCTCCTATCATGACTTTGAGGAAAACAGTAAAAGCAAGTGGGGACATTTCAGGGCAAGCAGTAATACAGGAGCAGAGTTTGGGAGCTCCTGAGTTTGAGGCTCAGTCTTCTCGGCCAGTTTTTACCTTCATGGTCTGAAATTGTTGGAACGTCACAATAAGGGAATCTGGCTAAAAGTCAATAAAGCAATGCACAGAACTTCAGTTAGCTCATGGTGAGCAGAGCGACATTTAGAAATTGGAGTGGAGGATGGGCAGCAGATGTGTTTAGTGTGTGAATTGCAGCCATTTGAGAAATTTACAAGGAGTTACCTATAGTGCAGAATAAATTTGTGAAATATATCCAAGTGTATACTGGGGATTCAGGAGGTACCTACCCAGTGCCAAGCACGGAGGCAGATGCAAGGCATAGAGGCATGGATAAGACAAAATTTCCGCCCCCTTGAGGGGTCATTCTAGTAGGGAATCCAGAAAAACTTTACAGAGAGAGAGATTTGAGTGTGGGTTCCACATGCAGATATCCTGTCATAGAGCAGGGGCAACATGCTTTTCTGGCAGAGGGAATGGTGTGAGCTCAGGCCCAGGAAATCTTGAGGAGATGAGGGGAAAGCTCAGATACTTAGAAAACATGGGGGACACATGTGCCAGGAAGTGATGGGGACCAAAAGCAGCAGGAGAGCAAGCTCCTTGCACAAGTGCATGTCAGCCCTCCACAGGCACCCCGTCTTGCTGAATTCCCATCGGCTGAAGCAAGGCACATAAGCTTGGATTCAAGGGGTGAAGAACTAGGCCTCATCTCTCCATAGAGTTCCTGCAAAATTACGTTATAAAGAGGCCTCATGAAAGGGAAGGCAAGAACTCAAGACCACTTTTGCAGTCAAGCGTGGATGATGAAGACCAGCATTGTCCAACAGAACGTTCTGCAATGATGGAAGTGCCATCCAACACTGTAGCTCCAGCCACATGTGTCTATTGAGTGCTTGAAAAATGTTGAATTTAACTATGAATCTGAATTTTAATTGTATTTAATTATAGTGAATTTAAATTTAAATGGCCACATTGGCTGAAGTTTACTGTATTAAAGAGTGAACAACATGTTTAAACATTTTTGATGGAGTCCAGCTTCTAAAGTTTTATTTTTAATCTTCCCAGTGTTAATCTGAGCAGGAAGACAGTTTTCTGAAGCATCATCAGCAAAAAATAACCCCTTTCCATGAAGTGTCAGTCATTTTGAAGCTCTCTAGCCTGAAAAAGGGCTTGTAGTTTCTGGAAGCTTCAGGCAGTGGCCGTAGCCTCTTGAGAGGTATGGTGTCCTGTAGTCTCATGGTGTGGCCGAATGAATCCTGAGCCGGGTGTCTGGAACACTGATGACTTCCCATTTCTAGCATCCCTCACAGGGCTGCCTCAGGGATTAAATAAAGAGCCTTGGGGGTGGGGTCTAGCCTAGGTGCAGCCCATCAACGTGGAGGTGCAGAGGTGTTATGACTCCAGGGCAACCCTCTCCGGGTGGGGCCAGAAATCAGCAGATAAATGCCATAGCCTTCCATCTTGTCGAGACAAGTCTGAGACTCACTCTCTCCAGTTCCATGGAGCATTCCCAGGGCATTGGACTACAGTTGGCTGTGGTTGAATCAGTTCAAGGATGCCTGCCTCATGGTCTTTCTTTCATTCTCCATTTCTCTCCGACTGCTCCCTCACCTCCACTTCCTGGGATCCACTCCCACATAAGTTAGTGTCAACCAAGTTTTTATCTAGGACACTGCTGTGGGGAAACCCAGTCTGAGAAGATGAAAAGAATGTCCTTTCATGGACCAGGTGATGGGAATAACAGTGACTCAGACGAGTTATCAATGGGGGAGATGGAGAACAGCGGACACGTTTGATGTGCATTGGAGAGACAGAGTTAAGGAAACATGAAAGTTGATTTTATGTATGCAGCAAGGCAGAAGAAAGTGTGCAGTGTGATTCTCCAGTTTGGGCCACGATGTAACCAAAGGCGTCTTTTACTGAGAGAGATAGTGACATCTGGAAAAGTTCAGGTTTGGGAGGAAGATCATGAGTTCGATTTGGGGTATGTTAAGTCCAAACCAAGTTAAACATGTGAGAGGTATGCATCGAATAAAGTATGAGTAAAGCAGTCCGTTCCCATGCTTTGTAGTTGTCTTATTTGCAAAAGGAAAGTTATCATACCTGCTACTAAGCTATGTAAGAAATGAATGACACCTACTACATTAAAGTTCAAAATACATTATGGTTTTGTGAGGGTAAAGTAGTGTAACTTGCTTTATAGATAGGAAGCTAAATAATTTGCCCCAAAATACCTTTTCTATTTTATCACATCACCACCCCCCGCTCATGCAACTGTGGTGTGCTTAACCCTCTTGGCAATGGTGATTTCCATTTCTCTTGTTCTAAACTGCATCTTCTGTGGCTTCCGATAACGCACTAGGAAGGAAGAAGCCGCATCTTTTAGGTGTGCAGATTATCAGTTTATTAAATAAGGAATAGCAGTTTCTAAACTAATATTTTCAGACATTCTCTTATTTAATCACCCCTTAACTGTGTAATATATTTGAGCATATTAGGCATAGAAGGTAGATTCACCTTCCCATGTTACACGTCAAAAATTGGTAATTAGAAAAGTGTAGTGTCCAAAATCATAAATAAGGAGGCAGCAAAGGTAGGACGTGGACCCGTGTCCTATGAATTTCAATCTTGCTTTCCACAAATTATATCGTACCTTCCAGAACCTCCAATCTAAATTTTGTGTGCAAAGCTTAGTTCAAAGGAATCTCAACATTTGGAGAACTTTCCATTCCAAATATTTAGTCTGCTTTGGCATTTTGACTTCCAGAGCGCTGAAATGAAACTCCTGTCTCTCCCCCAAACAATCCCCTTGACTATTTACGAATGCCAGAAACCTTACAATTGCAGTTTGAAACTTTGGTCTAAGCCATTCAGAGATCCCCCCCCCCCCCCAAACACCGTGTTGTACTGAAAACTCTCCTAGGGAGCTTCCAGATCAGGTCAAATAATTTACTTTTGTCTTAATGTGGATAGCTTCCTTTATAAAAATCACAAATAGTCCACACATCCTTCTTACTGTCAGTTCTGCATCGCGGCGCTCTGATCCCTGACGCTGGGTCACCCTCTTCCAGGGGCAGACGGCAATCAGCAGGAAGCGGCACCGGGGACGGGTCCTGCTTCTTGAGCACCAACTTTGTATTGGAGACTGTGACCGAGGCTTCCCTCAATGACCCGCTTAATTCTTCCAACAACAGTCTGGGTGGCCATACCATCCCCGTTTTTACAGATGAGGGCACCAGACTCAGGGATGGGTGACACGCTGGTCACTGCACAGCCGGTCAAGGGTTTAACCCATCTTCTCGTTTTCTGCTATGCCAAACGCTTTAGAAGAGACCCAGTTTGGAGAGTCCCGGAAAGCCCGAGACGAAGATGTTCTGAGTCCCCATCTATGAGGTTGACCGTGTGAATTTCTGACAATCCACCTTGTTTGACAAAAGCAGCAATTTCACAGGGACCCATCCAAGTCCTAGCACGGCAGTCCCCACCGGGACTCGGTTCCTGACCCTATGCGTCAAGACCCTATTTTCCTAGGTTTCTGAGTGTGTTCAGGCTGCCCACCCACCTCTGTCAGTCTGTCCCCATGTCAGCTGCCAATGGGAGATGCAGTGTGGTGCTCTGGTTGAAAGTGTTGATTATTTCCCCGAAATTCTCACAATGGATTACCATCTTTCATAAATGTCTTATGTTAAGATTCCTCTCCATGAACTTGCCCTGGCTTTGTCATGAGATCCTGGGTACTCGCCCCTCATGCATCTCCCCTCCTTCCCTATCTTCCCGGTCTTGCTCTTCCCACATAGGATACGGGCATCATGCGTGGCCTTGACCTCCTCCAACAGCACGTAGGAGAAAGTCAGTCTGGGCTTTGGAATCAGACTTGGCTGTGTTCATTTAGGTCCCCTTGGGAGCAGGCCTTGAAACAGAGTTTTGAGTGTAGAGTTTATTTTGGAAGTGATTCTAGGTATGAGATGGGGATGGGAGGGGAGCCAATAAAGGTTTTATCAAACAAGTTACAACCTCAGTTAACTCAGTTTGATCCTTCTGGGGAAATGTGAGAGCCAGTGGAGACCCCAAGCCTAGGTGTTCATACACTGGACGATCGAGGGCCCTGGGGCATCTATGCAGTCAGATGTTACATGAGCCTCGGCTCAGGGGGTGGGCATCTCTGCTGCTTCCTGGCACTTGTGGGCAGGTGGAGGGGTTTGGTAGCCAGAGAAAGCCCACAGACAAAAATAATACAGGCTTTGCCAATTAGAATTTGGCCAGTTTGCACCGAAATGCTCAGGGATTGGGTATAAAGATGGGGTACTGACCCTGGTTTTGAATTAAAACTGCGGTGTTATGTGACCTTGGGCAAATCTTTAACACATCTGAGCCTTCATTTTACCAATAAAACTTTAAAATAGTGGTCTTTCACTCATAACGGCAAAGAGTGAAATTACAGCAATCATTCCAGGTCAAATAGAGATGCTCTATGTACGTAAAGAAATATATTTTGTCTGAAACATATTTTATCCCATTGGAACCATGCTTTTTTACAGAATTTTTCCCTGTCTGAATTCTGTTCTTGAAGTCTGTGAACAAGAATCCTGCATCCTACACAGCTATCTTACATTTGAAATTGTTAGCAGTTTCCATTTGGAAAGTATTTGCCCACTCTGGATCGGCAATGAAATGGTAAGGTATCTTGTTCTTGTTTGTTTGTTTTTTGTTGTTTGTTTCTGTTTTGAAGTTCCTTCCTGACATAATTGTGGCTCCCTAAGCAACTGGGTCTTTAGTAAGATCTTGCATCTGGCTTTTGTTTGGGACTATTTGTTTTTTAAGAATATTTTATATTGTCTCAGAACTGACCTGAAACATATATAACAAAACACGAAGATAAAAGGTCTTGGTGAATTTAATTTAGGCAGACACTGGGCTCGATTTCAGTCAATACTGAGCCCTTAGTCCCCAGATGGGGAATGAAAGTGATTTGGGGTAGGATGGATAACCGTGATGAGAAGTGGGTCAAAAAGCCCTCCATTCCCCAAAGAGAATCCTAGTTCCAGGTGATCTGTAGCTCTGAGCCGCCCACACCACCATCCAGATCCATCTCGCTAGTGCACGAATTACGCAAACATTGCAGGCAGAGTGGGTAACCGGGGGGGAATAGGGAGTAGTAGCGGAAAGGGGTTTAGATTAGGAGTTTATTTGGTTTGATCTGAGTAGATTCGGCCTTTTGCAACTTCCAAGCAATTTGATCTCTGGATGTAGTCCAGACTTTGAAGCGAGACAGAACTTTTGCTCAGATTCCCGCTCTGTCCCTTGCAAGCTGAGCATGATAATGTATCTCTCTGTCTCCATTTTTATATAAAATGAGAGCAAAATGATCTACTTTACAGGATTATTGGGAGGCTTAGAAATAAGTCTTGTAAAATTGTTGGCACAAAGTCTATACTCAATAGCTCACAGACACTTCTATGCCTTTCGGACAGGTTTGCTTAGATGGCCCATTATCACTTTAAACTCAACTTGTCAAATATCAAGTGGATTTACTTCTCCCCAAACAGATTTCTCTTCTGATTTTTCTTTTCCTGATACTTTTTTTCACATTTTTTTCTTCTGAGTAAATTTGGCTTTTGTTGCTCTTTCTTTTTAGCCCTTCCCATTTGGTGAGTGGCAAAGTTACCGATCACGAGTCAGTAAGTGGCTACCTGTCCCCGCCCACCTCCACCTGCACACTCTAGCGCATCACATTTCCCCGCTGGACAGTGGGCTTCCGTCCCCTCCGAGAGAAAGGTCAAAGGCGTGCGCCTGATGTTCAGTGTTATTTTCAGGAGTGATGGGACTCCTGTTGGCCAGGAGCCACACAGTGAGCAGGGATCGACAGCGAGGGACCTTGCAGAAGCAGACGCCCGTGATGGAGCGGAGTCTGGCAGCCGTCAGGGCAGAGATCCCCTCATAGGCAGCAAGGATTGTTACAGAATGTGATACAGCAGGATCCAAACCTCATGGAGTCCAACACTTGTGTGGAGGCCACTAGAAGGAGGTTTTAGTTCTACTCTTCCTAAGCATCGTGTTTTTGCATAGGAACTGAGAATGAACTGAACACAGAGGACAGCAGGCTCAGAGGTGAAGACGCCCCAACCCTGGTAATGCCACCGAGCCCCTGGCTCAAACTTACCTCAAGGTATAGACTCTGTTTCACTTAAGCCAGTGATTTGTGTTTTCTGTCAGAACCAAAACAATCCCTCAGTGAAAGTTTATGGCATCAGAGTATGAGGTTGTTCAATACCACATCTACATATCATCGCATTGAAAGTTGTGTGACTTTTGAATGCCCTACTCAGGTCCGTTTGCATAAGGCGTCTTGCGTGCATGAAACAGCTACTCCCTTGTGGATCCGGTCGCGTTCCTTGGTCAGAAAGGGTCACTCACTGAATCAGCAGCAGGCAGACCATGTCCAGCTTTGAGGTCAGCCTTTGCTCAGTGCTGTTGTCTACACCTGCCCAGACTCCCCCTCCCTTCCCAAAACAGCCAACCCTTTAAGGTTTATGGTCACTACTTCTTTTTATCAGTTTGGCAGAATGGGATCTCTCGATAGTACATTAAGTCTACAGTTTCTCTGAACTACCAACAATTTTATCCAATATTCATGCCTCCCTGAGACTATATCCCCCTGTGAGTATCTGGTCTCCCTGGTCCCATCACAAGCTCCTGCAGAGCATGGCCTGTATGTGGTCTTTTGGGTCAGTGAATGTGGGCGATCCATCAAAGCAGCTCAGTGCCCTCCTAGAGGGGCTGGGGAGAGCACGTTTACTGACAGGTGCACCTTGTGCCTGGAGTAAGGAATTATCCCACCTGTTAGAATTTCAGAAACTTTTAATCATATAAGCTTTTTCTTTCTTCTTAAACAATGTGTTTTTTATATTTTTTTTATTATGTTATGTTAGTCACCATACACTACATCATTAGTTCTAGATGAAGTGTTCCATGATTCATTGTTTGCAAATAACACCCAGTGCTCCATGCAGTATGTGCCCTCCTTAATACCCGCGACCAGGCTCAATATTTTTCACACTATGGGGATCGACCCGCAGTTCTCCCAGTTGCCTCTAGAGGTGCATCAGTAGTCATTACATTTTCCCAGTCCCCCCTCCTCAGTGTCTCTCTCAGCACACTCATGCACACTCAAATCGTTAGTTTATGAGGAGCTTTTTCTCTATTTTAAGGTTTGCTCCAATAATTGTTTAGGCTTTGTTGCAAATAAATCCAACATATAACAAAAAATGTGAAGAGCTAACATAGTAATTAAGACACTCAGGACCAGATGATTATACTTTTTTTTTTTATTCCTATCATCATGACTGAAATATCATATTGCATGCATATGAGGCAGTCACATTTGTGTCATAGGATTAAGTATGCATGAACACTCTCTGATGTCTTACAAAGGGTGTTATGACTTCTGAGTGCTCTACTAACTGAGTGAGCTTGAGAGCCCTTATTCTAGACTGAACAAACCTGACTTCACAGTGGCCGTATGACAGGGCTGTGATGTGTTTACCCAATGATCTGTACGCAACGTGAAATGTGAATAGTTAAAAAGCAATCGCTTGTGATTGTGTAAACGAAATACATAATCTTATAGACTAATCAAAGATGAAGCTTCTATTTTCTTGGAGTCTTTTTCATCTCTGAGCAAACTTATTTTCAAAGCCCAAAACATGGTGGTTTGAAGCTAAGATTGTTAAAATAATATCTTAGCCATTATTTTGTGAGAAATGCTTCTTTTGTGCAATAAGAGGAATCCTAGCAAAAACACATTTCCTCTAAGCATTTCCCCATTATCTATTTGGTTTTGACAATTATCTACATTAATAAACATATTTTCTGATGTTTCCTCAGGTTTTTAAAGAGTAAAGGCAATGTAACTTATTTATTTCTTCAGACTACATGGTACAGACTGAATGTGTCTACTCAACATTCATATGTGGAAACCTAAACCCCACAAGGATGGCGTGAGGAGGTGGGCCTTTGGGAGGTGATTAGGTCATGAGGGTGGGGCGCTCCTGAATGGGATTAGAGTCCTTATGAGAGATAACCCAAAGAGCCCCCTAGTCCTCTTTCTGCCATGTGGAGGACACAGCAAGAAGACATCAATGAAAAAGAAGTGGACTCTGGCCACTGTTGGTATCTTGATCTTGGACTCCCCAGTCTCTGCGAGAAAGAAATGATTGTTGTTTGAGCCATCTCGTCTGTGGTATTCCGTCATGGAAGCCTGAATGGACTAAGACAATATGTGTATATTCTTGGGTGTAAACACATGTATGTGTGCATGTGTGATGGAGTCAAGCGGATTTGGACTCATTGCAGAGCAGGGGGCCATCCAGCTGGGTCTGACCATGACTATGGGTGAGCTGAATTGAGCTCTTTGGGTTTCCCCTAAGAAGACAACATGCAGATCCTAAAGGGACCCAGCATCTCCACAGAACATGCATGCACGGGAAATTATCATGGCTGAAGTGGTCACCATCAAGGATCTCTCTCTCATGTCACTCATCATCCTGTGTCCAGCACACCTGGGTGTGAAAACAAGCTCTGGGAAACTTGGAGCTGTGTCTGGAGTGGAAAAGTCATATTTTACTTTTAACAGTAGGAAAACACAGGGACTAAGAAAATTTGTCATGTCGCTATTCCAATATAATGGTTCGATCTTAGATATTTAAAGCAGAAGCAATTCACCTGTGAGAAGTGTCTCCTTTCCTATAGAAATACCAACACCAAGGGTTCCTAGTGAGGAAAAGAATCCTTCTTGATCACTCTTGGTTCATTCATTCATTCAACAAATATTCTTCGAGGACTCATTCAGTTCATTACAGCTATGATTGTGAGCAGGAGCTCAGTCATGCAAACACGGAAATGCTTCGGCCGGTGTGGAAATGTCTTGTTTGGGGATACGTTTCTAGTTCTGGTCTCCATAAGACACAGAAAGACAGATGCCCAAGAAAGCAATGGACTCCTTTTATGAGTTTGGGGAAAGGGATCTCTTGATAGTATATTAAATCATTTTGTTCTTAATGAAACAGATGCTTAGAATACTTGTCTCACCCAAAGGGATTATTTTTTTTAATGGTATGCTTTTGCTTTTAGTTGTGTTTTAATTTTCAGGAGAGCCTTTGTTTGTTTTAGTGGGTGGCTTGCCCATGGACATTCCTCGTTGTATGCTTAAATGAATTCCAGCAGAATGTAAGGTTTGAACTGCTTCTCCTCTCCCCTTCTGTGGTCGATCTTTATTAGTCCCTAAGCTTGTGTCATTCATTTAAAAGTCATTAGTTAAAATGAAAACAGAAACATTTTGGTTTGAAAGAACACAGCGTTATTTCGTGTAAAATTTTCAGCAACCTCCTTGGTTGCCTGCTACCCGAAACAGAGCAGGCATCGAGCTCCCAAGCAAAGCTTCTTTATGAATGTGACACATGTTTTGGTTTCTCCAGAAAAATCATAGAGCTGAGCTGTCCTGCATGCTTAGCTTTTCCACAGGTCCCGTGGTACATTTTGTTCATCCAGAAGTACTGAATACTGCAGTGTTTACATGGTAGCCAACATAGGTTGGTATTCCAGTAATTTTTTCTTTCTCTCTCTCTTTCTTTCTTTCTTTCTTTCTTTCTTTCTTTCTTTCTTTCTTTCTTTCTTTCTTTCTTTCTTTTTCCTCCCTCCCTCCCTCCCTCCCCTCCTTCCCTCCCTTCCTTCCTTCCTTCCTCCCTCCCTCCCTCCCTCCCTACCTCCCTCCCTCCTTCCTTCTTCCTTCCTTCCTTCCTTCCTCCCTCCCTCCTTCCTCCTTCCTTCCTTCCTTCCTTCCTTCCTTCCTTCCTTCCTTCCTTCCTTCCTTCTTCCTTCCTTCCTTCCTTCCTTCCTTCCTTCCTTCCTCCCTCCCTCCCTCCCTCCCTCCCTCCCTCCCTTCCTCCCTCCCTCCCTCCCTCCCTCCCTCCTTCCTCCTTCCTTCCTTCCTTCCTTCCTTCCTCCCTTCCTCCCTCCCTCCTTCCTCCTTCCTTCCTTCCTTCCTTCCTTCTTCCTTCCTTCCTTCCTTCCTTCCTTCCTTCCTTCCTTCCTTCCTCCTTCCTTCCTTCCTCCCTCCCTCCCTCCCTCCCTCCCTCCCTCCCTTCCTTCCTTCCTTCCTTTTCAGAGAGGGAAGGTGGGAGGAGCAGAGGGAGAGAGAGAATCTCAAGCAGGACCTCAAGACCCTGAGATTAAGACCTGAGCTGAGATCAAGCGTAGGACCCTTAACTGAGCCACCTTGGTGCCTCCCCCTTTTTAATCACTTTTCACAGCACATTATTATCCATTCTCTACTTGACCCTCGGACCTGAGAACTGATGATGGTAAGAATTCCTGTGTCATCATCCAATGTCCCCGTTTTACACGAGGACATGGATAGCCAGAGGAGGCAGGTGTCTTGTGGCCCCCGACGACGACGACGTTAGCAAGGGACGGATGGAGCTAGAAGGCAGCTCTGCGAGCGCGGGGCCTCCGCGGGGTGGGCGGGCCGGGCAGGAGCGCGGGCGGTTGGGGGACAATCCCGTGCGGGCCCACACGTTACCCTGCAGCGGGGTCATCGCCTGCGCCTCGACCCTGGGCCTCGCTGGGCAGCTCAGGAGCGCACGGCGCGAGGGCCTGCCCCCCGCGGGCCCCGTTAGCGAGCTGCGGGCTTCGAGTCCGCCCTGCAGCGTCCACTCCGTGCGGGACACCACCGCCCTCCCGTCTGGGAGATGCCGGCGCCTCTCCTCAGCCGAGCTGCCCGGCCGCCTGCGCCCCCCCCCCCGGTCGGATCATCCCCCCAGATCTTCCGCTTCCCCCAGCCTCTGCTGCAGGCACGGATCTGGCCCCACTTCATTTTCAGCGTGAGCAAGTCACGACGCAGCCGGCCGGTGCCTCCACCCCGTCCACGGCGGCGACCGGCAATGGGCGGCCCTCGGTTTCATAACCCCCCAAATCACCTCCTTGTTCCCATCTCACCTTCAATGTCTAATTGAAATACGGAAAGCTCTAGTTGATAGACGGAAGAGCGAGACGAAGAAGAAAAATCTCGAAATCACAGCCTGTTGGAAGGATGCTGGTACCTCTCAGACTAGGGTTTGCACATATTTCTTAGCAGTGAAACTGTCTTTCTTTTCCCACAAAAAAAAAAACCCTCCCTACAAGGAACCACAGCTTGCAACCCCGGAGTCCTTCCTCTGCAGGAGGGGCTTGAGGGGAGGCTGCAGGTGCCGGGGGTCGGCAGCCTCCCCGCCTCCCAGCCTCCCTTGATGCTCTGCTCTTGGAGGAACCCTCAGGCTCCATGGAAACCAGAACCCAGTTCCAAATCCACTGACGTAAGACAACCTCCACATTTTAGGTTGGAGGAAACTGATGTTCAGAGAGGTTAAGTGACCAGTCCAAGGTCACAGAGGTAGTTGGTGAGAGAACCAGCACCGAAATCCATACCTCAGGAGCCTCTTTCCTGTGCCTCAGGCTTCGAGAAATCATTCCCACTGTCAGCTCTCAGGATATTCTTCCACTGTTCATGGCAACAGAAATAACTTCCTTTTCTTGCTTATTTCACTGCAAATTTGCCAGAGTCTGAGTGATTCTAGAAATGCAGAGCTCCACTCCACACCTAATAAGATCAGCCCCCGGCCCTTGTCTGCCTCATGTCTGTGTTCAGCAAATGTGTTCCCGGGACCAAACCAGATGTTGCCTTGCTTTCTGTGGAAACTTCTGGGTGGCCTTTGGAAGTTCCCTGAGCCAAGCTCTATTTCTTCCATTCAGTCTGAGAATTTCCGCACATAAAGAGTGGGGCCCTACAGGGTCACCTGAAGTCTGGGAGCAGTTGCAGCATGGGGTGCATGCCCCCCCCCCCCGATTTTCTCTCGATCCAGCGCGGCTGGTGGGTTGGTTGGCGTTGGAGGATGCCAAGCTCTACCAGCTGTCACTGCTCCTGTGTCCCCTGGAGTCTTTGTCCCCGTGGTACCTCAAGATGGCCAAGCTGCTTCTGGCTGCAGGCTCTGGAGGGCCGGCCTCTTGGGACCCTGACCTTGTACAGCTTCCAGTCGGCCCGCATGGTCGTGGGGCTTCTCAGAAGTGCTTTTCGGTGGTGGCAATGCATGCCACCTGGCGTGGATACAACAAGCGTCTTTGCTTTCATCTAGAGCATTCATTTAATCAGAAGTCAGGGTGGCAGATCAATTTATCACCAGAGTGAAATACAAAAGAACAGGGAGAAAACATCGGGCTGCAAGTCAGCGTTGCCAAATATCACACAGGATGGACACACTTATACCAAAAATATGTTATTTATTTAAAGCTTAAATTTAACTCACTGTCCTGTTTTTGGTTTTGTGCTTGTTTTCACCCCACTGCCACTACCTGTCTCAGACTCAGAACTATCCTGTTGTCCTTCTCGCAGGTTCTCCGGCATTCAGAATGGCTTCCAACCCTTTCTCCACACTGCCACATTAAAGAGCTTTGTTAACATAAAATTATACTGTTGTTTCCTGGTTCAAAAATTCTTCAGGGGCTCTTCAAGTAGACGTCCATTAGCCCAGCGCTCGGGGCTATGGCGCCCTGCCCCCATCCTGCAGCATCTTTCACCACCTCCACCTGGCACTGTGTGCTCCCACACTCTGAACTCACCTGGAGTTCCCTGAATGCGCCATGCTCTCTCAAGCCCTTGCATTACCTCTGTCTGGAATCTCTTCTGTTGGCCTGTTTGTTGGGCAATTGTTCCTGAGGAAAGGTGCTCCCTCTTCCAAGAAGCCTTCCTTGATTCTTTGGACAGGTTTTGCACATGCCTTACACAAGTCTCCACTATGGCAATTGTAATGTCGAATTACTTTGCTTGCCTGCTTTTCAGTCCCTCCTTCCATAGGTCATGGACCACACGACTGTGTACCTCTAAAACCCTAACCCCCAATGTGATGGTATTTGGAGATAGAGGCTTTGGGAGCTGGTGAGTTCATGAGGGTGGAGCTCTCTTGATGGGATTAGTGACCTCATGAGAAGAGACCTGAGAGGGATGGCTTCTGTCTCAGCTCTCTGCCAACTCAGGACACAGGGAGAAACCAGGAAGGGAGCTCTCCCTGGGAATGGAATTGGCTGCACCCAGATCCTGGATGTCAGCATCTCGAGCTATGAGAAATCATTGCCCACTGTTTCAGCCCGTGGGTCGGTGGTAATCTGTCACAGCAGAGAGAGCACCTAAACCAAAACACCACACAACAAAAAGACCATGGCGAGCAAATGACAGCAAAACCAGAATTTTGAGATTGAGATTTTAAAACTTCACATTTAGAAACGGTGAGGTGTTTTTACAGGCAAGCTACCAGCATTCAACAAAGCTATTTTGCCATTTGTATGTCCCACAGATTTTTAAATCCTATAATACACAAAGAGCAAAATGACTTTTCTCTAGCCCAGAGAATGCCCCAAATAATGTGGGGAGGGACCTTCCATAAAGACCCGGAGGGCAGGCAGCGTTTATAATTAAATTATGTTTAATTTCTTCAGGAGGATTCCAAATCCGCCCCTTCAGTTAGAAGACCTGTGCAAAGAACGGAGGAGAGTGGGCCATCTGAAACTATTCAGGAGCTGTTTTGCTGTGATTTCCTCTGGTCCCTTTCTTGCCAGGGGGGCTTTTGAAACCTGAGGAAACTTGGTGGAAATATTTATCAAGAAGTGGTTTCTTGGGGCGCCTGGGTGGTGAGTCGGTTAAGTGTCGGACTCTTGATTTTGGCTCAGGTCATGATCTCAAGGTCGTGGGATCAAGCCCCACATTGGGCTCCGAACTTGGTGCAGATTCTGCTTAAAGATTCTCTCCCTCTGCCCCTCCTTCTGTGCTCTCTCTCTCTCTAAAGTAAATAAATAAATCTCCAAAAAAATAAGTTGTTTCTTGAACAAGAACATAACTACTACTGCTTTCCAACTATTCTTTAAATCTGCGTGAGGAAGGCATTGTGTCCAGAAATGAGCACAAAAACTAGATGCTTCCAGCATCCTTCTTTCTGGATACTTCTGACATTCTAACTTCATTATGCAGCTGGCATCTTCCAGGACCAAAACATTGTTCTCTGATACTCCTTGTGAGTCAAACATAAAATCCCTATGGTCATGGCCAAAGCACTGGTACTGTTCTCATAGAGTCTGCCTCAGTCTTTGCATTTGCAACAACAAAACACGGGAGCCAGCAGGAGGTGGCCAGACGGCAGTAGCTGCAGGAGATTTTGGTAAGCCCAGTCCATCATGTTGGCTAACTATTGATGCTTTGCATGAAGCCAACCTTTCACTGAGCTCTCGGTGTGTTGCCATCCCAGGCACTAGACCTGTCCGGTCTCCATAGCGGGTAGGTCTGGATTGAGGGCTGTTGGTTCAGGATTTAGTCCCTGGCCACTTAGCAGGAGATCCAGAGCATTTTCACACTCATTTATAGTGTCTAAGAGCCCCACGATCATGTTCTGTAGGGGGGCAGTTCGCTGTTTTGTTTATTCAATCCAAAGCTTTATTGAGCATTCGTGAAGTACAAGGTATGCTGCGAAGCATCGGGGATACAGCTCTGAGTAGCAAAAGGTCTCTGCCCCTGATGGTATCAGGTACTGAGTGTAGTAACTCACAGGAACATAGTTTCATTAGTGCAAGAATGCAGGTAGGAACCTGACATCCCACCTGCACGGCTAGGGTGTACCTGGGTCTTCCCTTTGGAAGGAGAGAGAGGTCTCAGTAATGCTTCTGTGAGAAAGAGCACAAGTTAATTGAGGATGACCATGAAAATCTCCAGACTTTACCCAGGAGGAAGAACAAGAAAGCTGGGAAGAGAGGATAAGATTGTGAGTTTAAGCTCTAGACAGGCAGAGACTGACTGTGCCTGTTTGATTTCCCTCTGTATCTCTGGCATTTAGCACCAATATTTGTTAGCCTCATTATCTGTAGGGCTTCAGTGTTTGTGAGATTGAATTAAGACTGAAGACTGAGTGGTGCCATAGAGCCTCAGAAATCTGAGTAGCCCACACATAGCCCATTGACGTCCACACACACGATCCCCACAGGACCATCATTTGTTGTAAAAGCATCCAGTACCCACTTCAACCCATTGTTCAGAGGTAGACCAGGAGTTCTCAAACGTCTTCCTCTTAGAACTCCATTGACTCTTAAACATCATTGAAGATCTCAAAGATCTTTAGTTTCTGTATGCTCTATCAAAAGATAACATACTAGAAATTAAAACTGAGCAATGTTTAAAATACAAGAATAAGGAAGCACACATTCCATTCACTGCCAGAGCAATGATGTCTTCACACATCAGAAAGCTTTCTGGAAAATTCCTCTGTACGCTTATTAGAGAATGAGACTGAAAAGGGCCAATGACATCTTAGTTTTATTATGAAAATCATTTTGTCCTCATGGATCAATGAAAAGTGTCTTGGAGATTCGCAGGAGTTCTTGGATCATACCCTGTGAGCCACTGATTGGGATTAACACTTCCATTACCCCAGGGCTGACCCCAACATGACTAGAAACTCCCATAGTTTAGCTGCTTTTAAGGCATAGGCCATGGACCCTCCTGTCTTACTTCTATCCTTGCTAGTCATCTCCCTATCCACCCCAATGTATTCCTAGCCCATTGCCGCTCAGTTCCAAGTGCCATTCTTAACTCTGTTCCCGTACCTGATTAAGGTTTGATTTCTCCAATGTTGATACTCAAACTCATATATGGATTTTTTAATGGCTTTATTGAGTTACAATTTACATATTTAAGTATCATAATATTCCTTTTGTTAAAGTGTGCAATTCAGTGATTTTACTATCACCACAGGGTTGTGTGACCATCACCACTATCTAGTATAAAAACGTGTTCAGAGTGCCTGGGTGGTGCAGTCAATTCAGCATCCAACTGTTGGTTTTGGTTCAGGTCCTGATCTCAGAGTTGTGAGATTAAGCCCCACATTGGGCTCCAAGCTCAATGTGGAGTCTGCTTGAGATTCTATCTTCCTCTCTCTCTGTCCCTCCTGCTTACGTTTTCTCTTTCTGAAATAAATCTTTTTAATGTTGATTTTTTTTATTCTTATGTTAATCCCCATACATTACATCATTAGTTTTAGATGTAGTGTTCCATGATTCATTGTTTGTACATAACACCCAGTGCTCCATGCAGAATGTGCCCTCCTCAATACCCACCACCAGGCTAACCCATCCTCCCACCCCCTCCCCTCTAGAACCCTGTTTGTTTTTCAGAGTCCATCGTCTCTCATGGTTCGTCTACCCCTCCGATTTCTCCCCCTTCATTCTTCCCCTCCCGCTACCTTCTTCTTCTTCTTTTTTTTTTTCTTAACATATATTGCATTATTTGTTTCAGAGGTACAGATCTGAGATTCAACAGTCTTGCACAATTCACAGCGCTTACCAGAGCACATACCCTCCCCAGTGTCTATCACCCAGTCACCCCATCCCTCCCACCCCACCCCCGACTCCAGCAACCCTCAGTTTGTTTCCTGCGATTAAGAATTCCTCATATCAGTGAGATCATATGATACATGTCTTTCTCTGTTTGACGAAATAAATAAATCTTTAAAAAAATAAAAAATAAAAGAAATAAAAACGTGTTCATTGCCCCCCAAACACCTTATACCCATTAGCACTTACTCCCTTTACCTCTCTCTCCAGTCTGTGGAAATCACTAATCTACTCTTTCTCTCTATGGATATGCCTACTTTGAACTTCTTGAATGAATGGAATCATACCACATGTAGTCTTTTGTGCCTGGATTCTTTCACTTAGCATAATGTTTTCCCATGTTGTAGCACACCTCAGTATTGCATTCCTTTCTATAAACAAATAATAAACATTGTAAGGATGGACCACATTTTGTTTATCCATTCATCAGTTGATGGACATTTGAGTTGTCTCCACATTTTGGCTCTTGTGAATAATGCTATTATAAACATGTATGTGCAGGTTCCTATGTGGACACTATCTTCATTTCTCTTGGGTCCACATCTAGAGGTAGACTTTCTGGGACATACGGTAACTCTATGTTTAACATTTTGAAGAACTGCCAAACCTACTTTCCAAAGTGATGGCACCATTTTATGTCCACGACACCAATGAATGAGGGTTCCAATTTTTCCAGATCCTAATATTGTTTGTTTTTATGATTATAGCCATCCTAATGGGTGGGAAGTGGTAACTCATGGTGGTTTTGGTTTTCATTTCCCTAATGATGAGTGGTGTTGAGCATCATTCCATGTGCTTGGTGGCCATTTATAAATCTTCCATGGAAAAATATCTCTTTAAGACCCTTTGCCTTTGTAAAAATATGTGTTTTTAATATAAGTACCTCATTGACTGTATGATTTGCAAATATTTTCTCCCATTCTGTGGGCTGTATTTTCATTTTCCTGTCCTTTGGGGCTTAAGTGTGTCTGATTTTAATGAAGTCCAACATGTCTCCTTTCTCTTTCATTGCTTGTGTGTTTGCTATCATATCTAAGAAACCATCGTCTACCTCAATGTCGCAAGAATTTACTCCTATGTTTTCTCCTAAAAGTTTTACAGGTTTAGCCCTTATATTTAGGGCTGTTATTAATGTTGCACTACCTTTGTATTTGGTGTGAGGTATGTGAGGCCAGAATTCGACTTCATTCTTCAGGAAAGTACTCAGATTTCCCAGCACCATTTGTTGAAAGACTATTCCTCCCTCATTTTACAAATGAGTTAATACCTTCAACTCTGCTACTCTTGAGTACCTGGATACCAGCTCAAAGGAGCCAAGTCTTCTCTCTCCCCTTTTGGAACTGATCTCCATATTTAGCATCTCTTGTGAGGGCAGAGTGGGCAGGCTTATTGTGGAAGCATAGTAAAACAATTCCTCCAAACTTTCATGAGCTCAAGACACTCTGTATCAGCGGTGGTCTTGTAGAAGTTGAGGCTCAGTGGACTTGAAAATCTGAAGAAACCAGATCTAGACTAACCTCTGCTTTAATCAACTATATCAGGCAGATTTCCTGTTTTGTTTTGTTTTTATTTAAAAGTACAGGAATGATGATGAAACTTGATGTTTAATGTGCTTGATTATTGGCTCTTTTTCAATATCCATAGTCATACAGTGAGGATAGCATTTCCACAAAATGAGAAGGGAACTGCCACAGCATTTGGCTAATAGTAACAATTAATGTCATTTTCCTTATTTTTTTCTTTAATATTTTTTCAGCTTTGACATATATGAAATAAGGAGTTGAAACAGTACTTGCATTCGGTCTAGATATGTCCCTGTTGGATTAGTCTATTTTGATATATTGGGAGGTTAGACTTTTTTAAGAAAATAAATGATAATAATTTTAGAAATTATTGAGTGGTTATTATGTGTCAGATAGTTTGCTAAAGATTTTACATATATTTTAACCCATACTACTCCTCATGGAATAGTACTATGATTATACTCTCCCTTTCCAAATGAGGACAATGAGGCTTTAAAGGAGATATGCAAATTCCCAAAGATCATATTTTCTACAAAGAAGAGCTGAGACATGACCAACAAGTTTGACTGGAAAGTTCATATTTTTAATTATCATACTGGGAAATTCCACAAAATCTACCTACCCAATTTTTCTATGTCATCTGTAGTTCCAGATTTATACCAGAACATATCTTGGGACTGTTTTTTTTTTTTTTTTTTCAAATAGGGGGTCAATAAATAATAACACTTATTTTTGCTTTGATTCATAATCAATTCAGTTGAGAAGAGGAAAAAAAATGTACTTCAAGGTCATTTACCTTGAAGAGCAGGTACATGAATGCCTGAGTCCATATCTCAGTTAATAAAGACACAAGGCTAATTGACCACTCAAGTCTGGTTGGAACTCATGGATGATAGTAACATAGATCAAAGGATGGGCGATTATTACAGAGTTCTGCAGGGTCAGGATTGCAAATGTATAAGCTCTCCTGGCTTTATTGGGAGAAAAATGATGTCTACTGGCAATATGGAAGGCTCTTTAGACCTGTAGATTAATACTAACTCAATGTATGGTCTCCTTGACGTGATTTCAGAGTAATAGAAGTCATAGAAGATTTGAGGGAAAGGAGAGTGTCAGGGCTCCTGCTAGTAGCTGGTTGAGCCATAACATCTTGTGGTGGGGAGGGGATGGCTTTGATAGTATCTAGAATCTCCATAGCCCTAACTCCTAGGAGATTGACAAATAGTTCTTGAGATCAGTGTAAGGGACAAAAGCCTTAATGATAGACTGGGGTTCTATGTGTACTTTAGTTTAATGGATGAGAGCTTTCATGAGACAACTATGTGGAAGTCCCTGCATGGCAAAGTCAGCAGGAGTGCCAACTCTTAGGAGAAGGCTGCACCATGTATCGGAGAAGGAGGAACACCCAGGATGTAAGGACTCTAGCTTTCCAGGGGGCAGGAGCTAACATAGAATGGACACTCTTGTCCATCAGCTTGAGAGGGAAATAGGTTAATTGCAGACCACCTTAATATGAAAAGCTATCCAGATTCTGGGGCAGGGCTTCTGGGCATTTCCTCTGGAAGAACTGGCCAGCAGGAACTGGAAGGCAGACAGAGCTCTTTGCATAAAGGGTTCATTTCGGTGTTATTTATCATGGAAAAAAAGTGGAAATTGTGCTAATGTCCAATAGTAATGGAATATTTGAATATGTTATTATTTAATCACACGACAGAATATTATTCAATCATTAAAGTGAAGGTTATAAAGAATTTATTGGTTCCTTCTGGTGGAATTTGAATGATAAATGTGTGATGCAAAGTTACATGTATAATATGATCAAAACCATAAGATTACATGTGGATCTCTTTACAAAAAAGAGAATCTCTTTAGTTATGTGAACAGGATTGGAATCCAAGAAATAAAAAAAAAAGGCCAAAAATAATCAACCTTTGAATATGTATATATGGCATGATTCCAAGGCTAAAAAGGAACCATAAGGTGACAGATATCAGAGGTAGGTTTAATGTGAAAGAAGATCGCTACAACAACCTACTTTTGGATGCAGAAACTAAAGCCCAGGAGAAGTGGCGTGTTGTTGATTAAGTTAACCACAGAGCTGGTGTTAAATGTTGTATTTTCACATCTTTTCTCAAATTCTTAAAAGATGTTTCCATGTTCGCTGATGTCATTACCTCCCCCTTCCTTCCCTCCTCCCCAGCCTCCAAACCCACCCTGCGCTTGGGCAGAGGTGAGTCAGGCTGAGCCGGGGTTGGGGGGTGCGGGGGCTGCACTCAACAACTTCACCTCAGCTCTGCCCCACACGTTCCAGCTGAAGAAAGCAGGCTGGAGCGGGAAGGTCTGAGGATGGTGGTATAAGCCGACCCTCCCAGAGGCGACACAGCTGTTCAGAGCTCGTCTTGGGAACTGGGCATCTTCACTAACACAGGGTTTGCTTGTCCTCAGACTGCATCTCACACTCCCAACTAATGGTCATCTTTACTATGAATAAAAACATTGGTTATCAGAAATGCATAACAGTCCTAAACATGTGTGTGTGCACTTCATTGCAGACTTCACACCACATGACAAGAAAAGCTCACAGAAGTTAAGGGACAAAGAGATGACATGCACTCTCGAAGGCAGCAACACTACATCTTTCTCAGTATTTCACACAACAATAGGCTGGCCATGCATAAAGATGGAGAGCATTGGAAGGACATTATCATTGAATGGATCTAACTGACACTATAGAACACTACCTCTAAAAATAGAATAGCTTCCTTTCAAGTGCTCATGGATCATTCACGAGATGGAACATACACTGGACCATAAAATAAGCATTATTAAACTTTGGGAAGTTGGAAATCTTACAAACTGTGTTCTCTTATCACAACATTTGAATTACAAACCAACAGTTGGTATACATGGAGAAACCACATGTAGTTTGAAAATAAACTCCACACTGCAGAATAACCCCTGGGTCAAAGGAAAAAAAAAAATGACAAAGAAGGGAAACTTGAAAATATTCCAAACTAACTGAAAATGAAAACAAAACAAAACATAAAAAGTGGAGGATGCTTCTAAAGCAGAGTTTGGAGGGAAATTTAATCTCTAAATGATTAAACTGAAATAAAAAACAATTAAGAACAAAGACTTAAAATTATACAGTAAGGAGTGAGAAGAACAAATGCAAAGCAAATCTAAAATAAATAGGGGAAAAATAATAAGGAGAAGGCCAAAATCAATGAAATAGTAAGCAAACAATACAGAAAATTACCAAAGCTAAGATTTGGTTCTTTGAGAAAATTAATATTTTTAATAGACTCTAGGTAAACTGATTAAGAGTAAAAGAGAGGAAACACAGTAACCAGTGTTAAGGATGAGGCCTGGGATTCTGCAGATCCCACTGATATAAAAGTGTAATGAAGGGATGTCATGAACAACTGGATGCCAATAAGTTTGAAGTGGACAAATTCCTTGAAGAACATAATTCCTGACACACAAGAAATAGAAAATTGTAATAACTTATATGTATGGGAAAAGTTGAATTTATAATTAAAAACCTTCCCACAAAGAGTAATCCAGATCCAGATATCTTTGCTGGTAGATTTTTATCAAGCACACAGAGAATAAATGATATGAATCTTACCAAAAGTCTTTCTAAGAACTTGTTGTTGGTCTCCAGATTTTCTCTTTCTTTGTGATTCAGTCTTGGTATGTTGTTTCTAGAAATGTATCCATTTCTGCTAAGTTACCCAAATTATTTAAGAGTATTCTTTCATACTTCTTTTCATTTCTGTGGCATCTGTTGTAACATTCCTTCTTTCCTTTCTGGTTTAGGTTATTTGGGTCTTCTATCATTTTTTTTTTCTTAATTAATCTAGCTAAGGTTTTGTCAGTTTATCTTTTCAAATAACCACCTCTTAATTTTGTTGCTTTTTTTCTATTGTCTTTCCATTATCTATTTTGTTTATCTTTGCTCTAATTTTTATTAATTCCTTTCATGTGTAGCTTTGAGTTTAGTTTTTTCCCTAGTTTCTTGAGGTGTCAAGCTAGATGGTTAATTTGAGATCTTTTCTTGTTAATGCATGCACTGACTAAGGACTTCCTTCTAAGCCCTGCTTTTGCTGCTTCTTATAAGTTTCAATATGCTGTTTTCATTTTCATTTGTCTTAAGTTATGTTGTAATTCCTCTTGTGCCATCTGACTCAACTACTGTTTAAAGTATGTTAAACAACACATTATTTTTGTTTTATCTATTTATTATTTTATTTCCACATATTGTCGATTTTCCAGTTTTCCTTGTGCTATTAATTTTTAGTTACATTCCTTTGTGATTGGAACAAATACTTTGTATGATTTCAATTGTCCTGAATTTATTACGACTTTTTCTGGCCTAACGTGTGTTCTCTCGCGGCCAATGTTCCATGTGCACTTGAGAATTTGCATTCTGCTGCTGTTAGGTGGAATGTTCCATATATGTCTGTCAGGTCCAATTGGTCTGCAGTGTTGTTCAAGTACAAATTCTATTTCCTTATTTATTTATTTTTTAAAGATTTTATTTATTTATTTGACAGAGAGATAGAGAGAGAGGGAACACAAGCAGGGGGAGTGGGAGAGGGAGAAGCAGGCTTCCTGCAGAGCAGAGAGTCCGATGCGGGGCTCGATCCCAGGACCCTGGGATCATGACCTGAGCAGAAGGCAGACGCTCAACGACTAAGCCACCCAGGCGTCCCAAATTCTGTTTCCTTATTGATCTATCTGGTTGTTCTGTCCATTATTGAAAGTGGGGTTTTGATGTTTCCTATTGAGGTCTATTTCTTTGGTCAAGTCTGTCAAAGTTTGCTTTATACATTTAGGAGCTCTGAGGTGTGGCACACAAATATTTGTAACGCTTGTGCTTTCCTGATGAATTGACTTTTGCATCATTATATGATGTCTGTCTTTGTCTCTTTAACAGTTTTTGACTTAGTCAGTTTTGCTTGATGCAAGTATGGCCACTCCTGCTCTTCTTTGGTTACCATTGACATGGCTTCTCCTCACCTCTACCTTCCATTTGCAGCTTACACATGCCCAAAGATCTCAAGTGAGTCCCTTGTAGACAACATATAGTTGGCCATTCCTTTTTTAATTCATTCAGCCAATCTGTCTTTTGATTGGGGAGTTTAATCCATTTACATTTAAAGTAATTACTGATAAGGAAGAATTTATTGTCATTTTGTTAATTGTTTTCTGTATGTCTTGTCACTTCTTTGTCTCTTCTTTTCTCTCTTACTGCCTATCTTTTGTGTTTCTTTGACTTTTTATGGTGATATGCTTTGATTCCCTTCTCATTTCCTTTTGCGTATATCCTATAGATATTTTTTGTAGTTACCATTGAAATTACACCAACCATTTTAAAGTTTGAATATTATATTTTAAGATGATAACAACTTAACTTCAATTGCGAGGAAGAGTCTCCTCCTCTACTTAATTATATTTTTATTTACTCAAAGCAAAGCAATTGGAAAACTCTAAAATATTCCATTAATAATGTCTTCAAGAAGCATGAAGTTCACTGTAGTAAGTAAAGTCATGAAATTGTACTGAAAACTAAAACATTGTTGAGAGATACTTTAAAATGGTCTACATTAAGAGAGAGCTATTTCACATCCATGGATTGGAAAACTCTGTTGTTACGTACAATGGCAATTTTCCCAAATTTGATCTATATGCTCAAAACTGTTCCCAATCAAAATCTCAGTAAGTTACTTTTGTAGGAGTTGACAAGCTGTTTCAGTTTATGTATGTGTGTGTATATATATTTCTAAAAAGTCAAAACAATCATAAAACGAAGAACAAAGTTGGAGGGCATACATTATCTGATTTCAAGATTTACTAGATGGCCTCACTGATCAAGACAATGTGTTCAGGATAGACAAATGTATCAAACACAAAGGAGTCAAGAAATTGACCTCCACATATGTATTCCACTGGTTTTCAACAAAGGTGACAAAGCAATTCAGGGGGAGATACTAAAGTATATTTTTTAGCATATGGTAGTAGAACAAATAAAAAATATTATAAAAAACTACCTGACCTCCACCTCACATCATCACATAACTGTATCATGACACAAAAGATAACACTTCTAGAAGAAATTATATATTAAAAAAAAATCCTTGTTACCTTAGAGTAGGCAAAGAATTTTTAGGTAGGAAATAAAAGCATTAGCTATAAAACAAAACTAAAAAAATGATAAACTAGATTTTATAAAAATTAACAACTTTGAAAAGACTCCCTTAAAAAGATTAAAAAAAAAAACACTTGCGGACTGGAAAAAATATAACTGACAATACATACAATTAGCAAAGGACTTATACGTAAGTTATATACATAAGTTATATATATATATCCTACAAGTCACTAATAAAAAGACAAGCAATCCCTATTAAAAAAGAACAAACTACTCGAACAAACATTACACATGGAAATATGTAGGTGGATAATAGGCAAATGAACAGAAGTTCACTACCATTAGTCTCCAGGGAAACACCAATTACAACCACGATGAGATTACATAAACCCTCCCGCTTTCTACATGGCCCAAAATACCATAGACTAAGTCAAAATACAAACAATAAACCAAAAAAATGATATAGTTTTTAACGAGATACCACTGCACACTCTTGAGAACAGCTAAAATGAATAAGATTGGCAATAGAATGTTGAAGAACTGGAACACTTAATCATTGTTTGAAGGAGCCTAAAATGTTAAAAACATTTTATTTATTTTTAAGATTTGTATTTATTTATTTGACACACAGAGAGAGATAGCAAGAGAGAGAGAGAGAGCACAAGCAGGGGGAGCGACAGACAGAGGGAGAAGCAGGCTCCCCGCTGAGCAAAGAGCCTGATGCGGGACTCCATCCCAGGACCCTGGGACCATGACCTGAGTTGAAAGCAGACGCTTAACAACTGAGCCACCCAGGTGCCCCGTTAAAAACATTTTAGAAAATTGTGTGGTATGTCATATCATATATATGATTCAATAGTCCCACTCCTAAGCATTTATCTAAAAGAAATAAAAATAAATGCGCACAAAAGGACTTGAACAAAAATATTTATTATATCTTTATTCATAATGCCCCAAATAGGAAACAATCAAAATGTCCATAAACAGAATAATTTATAAGAATTTATAAGCAATTTTTGAGACATTTGTACAATAGAATACCATTCAGAAACAAGAAAAAAGAACTAGTGATATTTGTACTAAGCTGGATGAATCTAAAAAGAAAACACAACAGACAAACTTTATGTCGTGTGAAAAAAGCCAGTTACAAAATATATAACTATATGATCCCATTTAGGTGTAATTTCAAGAATAGGCAAAACCAAGTCAGAAAAGTGGTTGTCAGTATGGAGTGAGGAATCGGGTTGCTAGGAGGCTTGAAAACCCTTCATTAGGATGACTGGGGCTAACAGGTGTATACATAGTGCTTACGTTTGTTCAAACTCATCAATTTGAAATACAAGATTAGTGTATTTTGGGTAAGTATATTTTACTGCAATATATATATATATATGTACATGTATGTACGTACACACACACACACACACACACAATTCACCCCCATCAAAGCCTTCATTATTCCCTTTGTGTCGCCCCCACCCCCCAACACACACACAAACACACAAGACTGGCACTGGTTTGTAGCCAAAAGCCCCAAGGGTGTTTGTTCTCTTTCTCCAGAAAGGGGTGTGGTGTGATGGAGAGACCTCTGGGCTGGACTCCCACCTTAGATTTTGAAGGTCTTTCAAAATAGTCCGATGGTTTGACAATCTGTCTCCGTCACTTGCTTATCCAAAGAAGGAGGCCCAATAGCCTAAGAATAATTTCCTCATTTTCAGACAGTGAAAGGTAATATCTAACTCATAGGATTGTTGCAAGTGTTAAAGATTAAAAAAAAAAAAAAGTTAAGTGTAGTGTTAAGCACACACAACAAATATCTGTTCCATTCCCTTGTCTATGCCCAGGGATATCCTGCAGGAAAAATGCTAATAAGAAGAAGGAAAAGGAGGAGGAGCGGGGGAGAAGGAGGAGTAGAAGGACAAGGAGATTTAGTGAGCCATGTTTTACCCTGTTAAAATGGTTTCTTTCATTTTGCAACTTACATTTGTATTCCTTAGTGCATGTGCAAAATTCCATATTCACAATCACTCGGTCTCCTGTAAGAGAGCAGACTGCAGGCTCACGACCTCTGTGTTTCTGGTTATCACTCCTCCCCTCCTCTCAGCGAACAAGCGCCCGCAGATCTGAGTGGGGAGATTGGGCTGTTAGAGAGATCATGAGGAACATAATGTGGTCTCCACACAGACATGAGTTCATTGTCTTTAGATTATCTAACCGAGCAATGAGGAAACAGAAAAACATGGACAGTTAATTGATAAAATAGAAAAGATCAAACACATTTCAGAGAGCAAAGCAAAACTTCCCTTCAACTGTAGATGTTCCTAATTTGGAAACATCTGAAAATGATTTACGTGTGAGATGTTCGAGTTCAGGAACAGAATATGGGCCTTTTCTGAAAACACTCTATCTGCATTGTGGTTTATAACGGGGGCATGTCAGAAATACTCCATAAGAAGTTCTGGGAGGAGGAAATGGCCATCTGGCCGGGCATTCCCGACTCTCCGTCTTACTCTAACCCTGCCTGCTTGCATTTCCACTCTGCCTTTAATCCCTTCCTCTTCCAGAAAAAGATGGGAGTGGTTACTGAATGCATTTATACTGTTGCCTTTAACGGGCTCGTCTGGTAACCTTTTCCATATGTTTCTCAGCCTTCACTTTAAAATAAAAGAAATGCCTCTTACCTCCCTTCAGCATTTCTGTATGTTCAATACGTCAATTGCAGTGTGTTGTCTTTTACTGTTCCCTGGTAAGAAATGTTCAATTTCTTTTTTTTTTTTTTTTTTTAAAGATTTTATTTATTTATTTGACAGAAAGAGAGAGAGCACGAGCACAAGCAGGGGGAGCTGCAGAGCAGGGAACCTGATTTGGACCTCGATCCCAGGACCCTGGGATCATGACCTGAGCTGAAGGCAGACACTTCACCAACTGAGCCACCCAGGCACCCCAGGAATGTTCAATTTCTATTTGGCTGAGTTGCTGCATAGTCCATCTTTATTTATTTTGTACCTCAGTGTCTTCAGGGACAGATTTCTAAGGTCTTTCAAAGTAATCTGATGGCTTGACAAATTTGTTCCACTCTCAAACTTCCTGAATTGGAGACTCTTGCCATATAATACACAGCTGAAGAGAGGATGGTCATGCGTATTCGTCGGGATGCAGTAAGCTATGCCACAGTAATGAGCAATCTGAAATTTTCAATTGTTTAGTGCAACCGGGAGCTTTGCTTGCTCCCACTGCATATTCCGTGTGGGTCAGCCTCTGAACTCCTCTCCCCTTGGTCACTCCGTGTCCCAGGCTAATGGATGCTCCATCTGGATGCATGCTTTTGGAGTCAGCCCATCCGTGGGATGGAAATACAGCTGATGTACTCTGGTTCCTAATTCTTCTCTTTGGAAATGACACATTTTGCTTTTGCTCTGATTTCACTGGCCAAAACAGCTTATCACCATTTAATGTTAGGGAGGTAGAGAAGTACACTCTCTATGCCAGGAAGGAGCCATTTTGAGACTGTTTGGTGAACAGTTCTAACAACTACCATGCTAAGTGACATTGAATGTATGGACCAGATACCCCAAGTTGCTGCTGCTGGTTTGGGGAATATTTCAGGCAGTTCAAGCTGCTGGAACAGACTACTCTAGACCATGTGGCTTACATAGCAAACATTTATTTCTCATAGTTCTGGAGGCCAGAAGTCCAAGATCAAGGTGCTGGCAGATCGTCTGAGGAGGACCTGCATCCTGGTTTAGAGACAGTCATCTCTTGTTTCCTCACTCAGAAGGAGAGAGGAAACAAACTCTCTGGGCTCTTTTCTAATAAGGGCACAGATCCTATTTGTGAAAGCTCCATCCCTGTGGCCTAATCCCCTCCCGTAGGCTTCAATATGCACATTTTGAAGGAACCCAAACATTTCATTCATAGCAAAGAACATAACTGCCTGGCTGGGATGAAAAGTTTGAGCATGGACAATGCATGTGTGAGCATGGACAATGCATGTGTGAGCATGGGCAATGCATGTGTGAGCATGGACAACGTGGAGTCATTGATAAGTCTTTTATGGTGTAAATGATTCTCACATGCTTCCACTACCTACTGCTCTCACCTTCTTTTGATCTGATTATTTTCTTGAGAGGAGCCTGAGCTCTTTTTAAGTGTGCATATTAACAGCCAACCCAAGACCCCTCTTATAGCTTCTCAGCAACAGCTCTGGCACTCCTGGATCTGCCATTGCGAGTTGGTTCTCGAATCCAAAGTAGAAGCCAAAAGGGAGGCATGCCGTGGCATGAGAGCACACTCTCGTGTCCGGGTGGCCCAGCAAAGATCTCAGTGACCGAGGACCCTGCAGGCCAAATCACTCATGCTTGCTAGCCCACGGCTTCTGTCGTGTCTACAGGCCAGCTTCTGATCCACTGGTCGTGGAAGGCTCTCTCCATGTGTGAAGAACTATCTCAAAGTCAGTTAGTGTCCCACAAAATACATCACTCTAATCGGGGACAGTTTAGAGCAAGTCGCCAGTTCACTTTCTGAAAGAAGGCTCGGACTCCCTATTTCGGCGTCGAAACCCTTCTAGAATCTGCTCCTGCTGGCATTCCCCAGTTTCTCCAGTTATACACGTGATACTTTAGCCACAGTGCTTGACTTGCCGATTTTCCAAGCACAGCAGTTGCCTTCAGGCCTCTGTGCTTTTTTTTTTTTTAAGGCTGTGTTCTCAGCACAGAATACAATATTATTTTCTGCCCATCTTACATTTCTCTGTCTCAAGCTTTGGGGTGAGTGACATCCCTACCGTCACGACCATTTTGTTCCTTGTAGTCAGAAGACATCAGGTCTTTCCTTCAGCTCATACCTCTATTACAGGACTTACTGAATTTGTGCCTGTTTGGATGGTGGAGGATAAGGCTAGGCACTGATGACCGGAACTAATTTCACAGATCTACTGCTTAAGGACAGCTTGTGACTGTTCTGTAAGCAAACCAACTAAATCTCAGGGGTAGAGAACAATCTTTCCAGACAGAACTAAATCAAAAGCAGCAGACAGTTCATTTTATGGAAATACAGGCCCTTCTAGCTGAGTTGTAATAGGGCTCAGCAGTATGACTTGTGGAGTTGGGTACTGTTGACGAGCCCCATCTTGTCATTCCAAAGTGGCCCAGGATCCATGGACAAGAGGTTGAACTATGTCCTCAGTTCAGATGTGCTGGAGGGGTTGGAGCTGTACGAGGGAGTTGGCAATGGAAATTAGACTGTGAAAGGAACAGTAGGATCCCTAGGAGAGGAAAGTACGTACATTTACCTCCCTCCCGCCCCCAGTCTAGATAGATAGAATGTGGCCAGTGTTGATACTAAGCAGTGGGTCCTGGGAAGAGTGGAAATTGAGCTATCCTACAGAGTGATGCCCGATACTTGATCTCACTCCAGTTCAACCTCACTGGGGGTACCTGTGACACCAGGAAGGGGACAGACATATAGGGAGCTGGGGGAAACTCCAGCTGAGGGCCCAAGAAAGGCTGTTTTGGGAGCTTCCCTTTCTCTTCCTTCTCTTTTTCATATACCAGGAGTTGAGACAGGAAAGTCATCCCCTAGAGGATAGGGAGTAGGTGAACAAGAAGTCAAGAGTGGATAAATGCCACCACGTGAGTGGGTGTGGCAGAGCACAGGCAGATCATCAGATACGGGCCAGTGACATCTACATTGGACGTGACGCAGGAAGGGCAAGGGCGGCCCCCACGGCAGAGGCGCTGGCAGAACCTGCCATGGATATAGGACACATCATCGTTGGGTGCCCCCAGAGCATCACAAGAAAGGTGGAAGAAGAGCTCAAGTCTTACAGTTTGGTAGGTGAAGGATGAGGGGCTATGGATCCCATGTTCCCAAATGTAAACTCTCAAAATGACCTTACCAAGACTCCTCACAGTGTGGGTTGTTGGAGTCATTTGGGTTGTTGGAGTGTAATTT